>NC_135233.1:102110000-102710000 GCF_051348905.1 Ranitomeya variabilis
CATCTGGCATCTGGTCCCTTTCAGAGTTGCACAAAACTGTGGTCGACTGCACTTTTATGCACGCCTAAAAAGACGGTCACAGCCGGATCGCAGGGAATCTTCCACCAGTATTCCATCTGAATTACATTTTTCAGCGATTTACACTTAAACCCCGGAGTAAGCGTTCATTGTTGAGGGCAGGATAAATGTGAACTGAGCCTTACTGCGAAGGTGAAGAATTGTTTTTATTTATTTTTAACGCAATTCTTCATGTGGTATAAGCGATTAGATTACTTTATTTTTCGGGTTGGTGCAATTACAGCGATGACACATTCCTCTCTTTTTAATGTCTGGCTGTAGTCACACACTAAAAAATGCTTTTTATTGCAAAAACTAGTTTTTCATCGCCATATATTGATAGCCGTACTTCGGCTGATATAGTCATGCGAGGGTTTTTTTTTGTTTTGTTTTTTTTGCTGGACGAGTTGATGTTTTTATTGGCACCATTTTTGGGCACATGACGTTTTTTGATTGCTTTCTATTCCAATTTTTGGGAGGTAGAATGAACAAAAACAAGCATTTCACTAATCATTTTTTAGGGTTTTTTTGTGCTGTTCCATGTGTGGTAAAATTGGTAAGACAACTTTATTCATCGGGTTAGTATGATTACAGTGATACCACATTTATATAGTTATTTTATGTCTTTGCGCTTTTACACAATAAAAACTATTTTATAAAAAAAATTATTATTTTTGCATTGCTTTATTCTGAGAGCTATAATTTTTTTAATTTTTCTTCTGATGGAGCTGTATGGCATCTTTGTTTCTGTGGGACAAGATGACATTTTAAGAGATACAATTTTAATTAGATTGGTCTTTTTGGTCTCGTTTTATTCCACTTTTTGTTCTGCAGTATGATGATAAAGCATAGTTTTGCCTAGTTTTTTATGTATTTTTTTAACGGTGTGCAATGAAGGAGTTAACTCATGGGACAGTATTATAGGTCGGGTCATTTCTGATGTGGCTTTACCAAATATGTGTACTTTTTATTTAGTTATTTGTTTTGCATAAATAAATGTATTTATTTGATTAATATTTTTTCTTATTACATTTTTTTTCGTTCTTTATATTGTGATTTTTTTTATATATTTTAAAAAATTGTATTAACTTTTTTTTAATTTTGTACATTGTCCCATCAACTTCAAACTGACAGATCACAGTTTTAATAGTCTGCAATGCTTCTGCACTGCAGAGCATTAGGGCAGTTTCTGACATGCAGGGAGGAGACATTTCAGCACGTGCTCTGAGTATGAGCTGACAGTCCATCATCTATGGGCAACCCCATGGCCATCTTTTAGTCTGGGGTCACCATGGAGACCATGGCATAATATGATTGCATAGCGTTATGCCGATGGGAGCACAGAGGGAGTGCCCTCCCTCTGTGATGCCCCGCGATGTCGCTGTTACTATTGACAGTGGCATTACATGGGTTAAATGCACATGATCACTGCTAGCTCTGATCCTGAGCATTGCTGCAAGGTGTCAGCTCTCACACAGAGCTCACACCTGCACTCAATGGCGGTAGCACTCAATGTGAGCCCGTGCTATGATGGCACCATATATATACCTCAGTTTGCGGGAACACAGCTCCAGCAGTGCCGTATATAAATGGTGCATGTCGCAAATATCAGAAAATTGGCATAACAAAATGTTCTACATTTTATATTTGCAAAAATATTGTTTTAAAGTACTCAAACTTTTATTCATTAATTATATATAGCAGTAAATAGAAAACTGTTTGATATTATAGAAACATGAGTAAACTAAACATTTTCATTGTTGGATTTGAATTCAAGAGGTCAAAACATTAATTATTTCATTAAAAAATCTGGCAACTTTTGAAAATATGTAGATCTCCATCTGTGCATGCGCTGCCCCGGCAGCCATTTTCCCGGAGTCCTTCCAGTAGACGGGCATGGCACCAGGAGATGGAACAGGATCCTTGATGCGAACAACTGGCTAAGACAATGGTGCAGACAACAAGGATTCGGATTCCTGGACCACGGTGTAAATTACTTGTACGATGGACTCCTCGCCAGAGATGGACTACACCTCAACAAACCTGGGAAACACACATTCGCCAGAAGACTCGCTACACTCATCAGGAGGGCGTTAAACTAGAAGTAGAGGGGACGGGAAGAAAAACATTAGACTCGAACAAAGAAGACCCAGGAAAACATACTCAGAAGGGAGGTAAGAACATTTCTAAAACAATCCACAGCGAGGAGATTGGAACAAAACAAAATCCTCTAAACTGCATGCTCGCAAATGCCAGAAGCCTGACAAACAAGATGGAAGAACTAGAAGCAGAAATATCTACAGGTAACTTTGACATAGTGGGAATAACCGAGACATGGTTAGATGAAAGCTATGACTGGGCAGTTAACTTACAGGGTTACAGTCTGTTTAGAAAGGATCGTAAAAATCGGAGAGGAGGAGGGGTTTGTCTCTATGTAAAGTCTTGTCTAAAGTCCACTTTAAGGGAGGATATTAGCGAAGGGAATGAGGATGTCGAGTCCATATGGGTCGAAATTCATGGAGGGAAAAATGGTAACAAAATTCTCATTGGGGTCTGTTACAAACCCCCAAATATAACAGAAATCATGGAAAGTCTACTTCTAAAGCAGATAGATGAAGCTGCAACCCATAATGAGGTCCTGGTTATGGGGGACTTTAACTACCCGGATATTAACTGGGAAACAGAAACCTGTGAAACCCATAAAGGCAACAGGTTTCTGCTAATAACCAAGAAAAATTATCTTTCACAATTGGTGCAGAATCCAACCAGAGGAGCAGCACTTTTAGACCTAATACTATCTAATAGACCTGACAGAATAACAAATCTGCAGGTGGTCGGGCATCTAGGAAATAGCGACCACAATATTGTACAGTTTCAACTGTCTTTCACTAGGGGGACTTGTCAGGGAGTCACAAAAACACTGAACTTTAGGAAGGCAAGGTTTGACCAGCTTAGAGATGCCCTTAATCTGGTAGACTGGGACAATATCCTCAGAAATAAGAATACAGATAAAAAATGGAAAATGTTTAAGAACATCCTAAATAGGCACTGTAAGCGGTTTATACCTTGTGGGAATAAAAGGACTAGAAATAGGAAAAACCCAATGTGGCTAAACAAAGAAGTAAGACAGGCAATTAACAGTAAAAAGAAAGCATTTGCACTACTAAAGCAGGATGGCACCATTGAAGCTCTAAAAAACTATAGGGAGAAAAATACTTTATCTAAAAAACTAACTAAAGCTGCCAAAAAGGAAACAGAGAAGCACATTGCTAAGGAGAGTAAAACTAATCCCAAACTGTTCTTCAACTATATCAATAGTAAAAGAATAAAAACTGAAAATGTAGGCCCCTTAAAAAATAGTGAGGAAAGAATGGTTGTAGATGACGAGGAAAAAGCTAACATATTAAACACCTTCTTCTCCACGGTATTCACGGTGGAAAATGAAATGCTAGGTGAAATCACAAGAAACAATGAAAACCCTATATTAAGGGTCACCAATCTAACCCAAGAAGAGGTGCGAAACCGGCTAAATAAGATTAAAATAGATAAATCTCCGGGTCCGGATGGCATACACCCACGAGTACTAAGAGAACTAAGTAATATAATAGATAAACCATTATTTCTTATTTTTAGGGACTCTATAGCGACGGGGTCTGTTCCGCAGGACTGGCGCATAGCAAATGTGGTGCCAATATTCAAAAAGGGCTCTAAAAGTGAACCTGGAAATTATAGGCCAGTAAGTCTAACCTCTACTGTTGGTAAAATATTTGAAGGGTTTCAGAAGGATGTTATTCTGGATTATCTCAATGAGAATAACTGTTTAACTCCATATCAGCATGGGTTTATGAGAAATCGCTCCTGTCAAACCAATCTTATCAGTTTTTATGAAGAGGTAAGCTATAGGCAGGACTACAGTGAGTCATTGGACGTGGTATATCTCGATTTTTCCAAAGCATTTGATACCATGCCGCACAAGAGGTTGGTACACAAAATTAGAATGCTTAGTCTGGGGGAAAATGTGTGTAAATGGGTTAGTAACTGGCTTAGTGATAGAAAGCAGAGGGTGGTTATAAATGGTATAGTCTCTAACTGGGTCGCTGTGACCAGTGGGGTACCGCAGGGGTCGGTATTGGGACCTGTTCTCTTCAACATATTCATTAATGATCTGGTAGAAGGTTTACACAGTAAAATATTGATATTTGCAGATGATACAAAACTATGTAAAGCAGTTAATACAAGAGAAGATAGTATTCTGCTACAGATGGATCTGGATAAGTTGGAAACTTGGGCTGAAAGGTGGCAGATGAGGTTTAACAATGATAAATGTAAGGTTATACACATGGGAAGAAAGAATAAATATCACCATTACACACTGAATGGGAAACCACTGGGTAAATCTGACATGGAGAAGGACTTGGGGATCCTAGTTAATGATAAACTTACCTGGAGCAGCCAGTGCCAGGCAGCAGCTGCCAAGGCAAACAGGATCATGGGGTGCATTAAAAGAGGTCTGGATACACATGATGAGAGCATTATACTGCCTCTGTACAAATCCCTAGTTAGACCGCACATGGAGTACTGTGTCCAGTTTTGGGCACCGGTGCTCAAGAAGGATATAATGGAACTAGAGAGAGTACAAAGGAGGGCAACAAAATTAATAAAGGGGATGGGAGAACTACAATACCCAGATAGATTAGCGAAATTAGGATTATTTAGTCTAGAAAAAAGACAACTGAGGGGCGATCTAATAACCATGTATAAGTATATAAGGGGACAATACAAATATCTCGCTGAGGATCTGTTTATACCAAGGAAGGTGACGGGCACAAGGGGGCATTCTTTGCGTCTGGAGGAGAGAAGGTTTTTCCACCAAAATAGAAGAGGATTCTTTACTGTTAGGGCAGTGAGAATCTGGAATTGCTTGCCTGAGGAGGTGGTGATGGCGAACTCAGTTGAGGGGTTCAAGAGAGGCCTGGATGTCTTCCTGGAGCAGAACAATATTGTATCATACAATTATTAGGTTCTGTAGAAGGACGTAGATCTGGGGATTTATTATGATGGAATATAGGCTGAACTGGATGGACAAATGTCTTTTTTCGGCCTTACTAACTATGTAACTATGTATGTAACTATGTAACATAGTAAACCATGTAATTGCAGGGGCTTTGGGCTTCCATAAAATGTTGGCAGAACCCCGGCACCACTGAACACCCGCAGCGGCGCACATCCGAGCACCCCCTCATCCCAGTCTGCGGCCTGCAGTAACACTCCACTCTTGCCTCCTCCAGCTGTGACCCTGGGACCCCGCTTCACTGCAGCCACCACCATCAGTAAGCAATAAGATGCATGGATTATAAGAAGCACCACCATTGTATTAAAAAAGTTTTTCTTCCTATTTTTCTCATCAAAATTTGGGGTGCATCTTATAATCCGGTGCATCTTATAATCTGCAAAATACAGTATTTTGTTTCTCCCACTGAGAAAAATGAAACCCCTTGTAGGGTTTCCACTCACTCAGCTGTGGTTGAGGTAGGCACAGGAAGCAGTTTGATCAAAATGTCCAGGCTGGTTTATTACAAACGTTATAAACCGCTCAGCATAAGTAAACAAAAGACACCTTTTCCGGCACAGAGTGAAAAAAAAAGAAGTTAATTGTCCAAACAGTATTGCGGTTTGGTCTGCTTAGATTACTGTCCAGTTCTTAAGTCCATAGCAAAGACCAACGCACTGGAGATCTACACATCCCCAGACCCAGCAACTGAATGAGAAAACTGGTCTTCATTTTATCTGCCATACCGCACCCCCATGGTGGGGATATGTGAGCAGTCAGTCCCACCCACCTCTTTGACTGCTTGTAAAACCCCAGGCTTACATCACCGAAGGTACCAACCTCGTTGATACATATCTCCCGACATGGACCTGTGGTCTTCTTACACCTTTTATAAATATTTTTATCAGCTTGGACTCTCCTTTAAACTTGGAATAAGAGAGAGATCTGCAAGCATGGTACTTTTTTTTACATTCATTAGTGCATATTTCTTGGGATGCCAAAATATTAACATCTAGATTCTAACAGCTAATTATATCAAACTGTAACTTGAATGTGATATTAATACATAACCTCAGTAAAACAGCCTACTGCAATATTCTCAGCCTCAATGGATCACAGGGTAAAGAAAAATACTAAGATAAGTATTGCTTTGCACAAATTTACTGCAAATAATAAAAAACAGTTGGAGAATATTTTTCAGAAGTGAATGAGCTGTATTAAAAGACGTAAGGGCTTTAATAGTACTGATGGAAAACTTCCAACACAGAAAGACACAAAAAAAGAGGATATAAATTTAGTTGAAAGGGTAATACTATACATTCAGGCATAGACAAATTTATATTAAACTCTGCAGTGTGAATAATATTTTATTTTTATCTTTACATTCTTCTTGACTTTATAACAAATGAAAGCACATTTACCAGCTCAAAGGAATTTTCTGGATTAAAATGTTCACATTTTAAAATATCTATGGCAAATAATTATCTTTTAAAACTTACTTAACTATCAGCTCTGTTCACAAAAAGTGAATAATTACCAAATAGGATTCAAGTTATTATCACTCATTTATAATGAGTCAATGCATGAGTACATATCATAGGGCTTTTCTTTAACACTCTACATAGCTGAGTGTATAATTGTAACTGGGAGTTATTATATCTTTGCAAATTACTTTTTCTTTTAAGTTCTATTATGATGACTAGGGTTGAGCGAAACGGGTCGATCATTTTCAAAAGTCGCCGACTTTTGGCTAAGTCGGCGTCTCATGAAACCCGATCCGACCCCTGTGCTTGTCGGCCATGCGGTACGCGACTTTCGCGCCAAAGTCGCGTTTCAATGACGCGAAAAGCGCCATTTCTCAGCCAATGAAGGTGAACGCAGAGTGTGGGCAGCGTGATGACATAGATCCTGGTCCCCACCATCTTAGAGAAGGGCATTGCAGTGATTGGCTTGCTGTCTGCGGCGTCACAGGGGCTATAAAGGGGCGTTCCCGCCGACCGCCATCTTACTGCTGCTGATCTGAGCTTAGGGACAGGTTGCTGCCGCTTTATCAGAAGCAGGGAGAGCGTTAGGCAGGGTCCACTAACCACCAAACCGCTTGTGCTGCAGCGATTTCCACTGTCCAACACCACCTTCGGTGTGCAGGGACTGTGGAAGCTATTTTTTTTTTTTTTTTCCCTCAGCGCTGTAGCTCATTGGGCTGCCCTAGAAGGCTCCGTGACCGTGATAGCTGTATTGCTGTGTGTACGCCACTGTGGAAACCAACTGCTTTTTTCAAAGCACATATCCTCTTGTTCCTTCCTTTCTGCACAGCTATCTTTTTTGTTTGTCCACACTTTTTATTTAATTTGTGCATCAGTCCACTCCTATTGCTGCCTGCCATACCTGGCTTAGATTACTGCAGGGAGATAGTAATTGTAGGACAGTCCCTGTTTTTTTTTTTTTTTTTTGTGGGAGATTAAGATTGGCATTTCTGCTACAGTGCCATCCCTGTGTGTGCCATCTCTCACTGAGTGGGCCATAGAAAGCCTATTTATTTTTTCCGTGATTTGTGTTCTAAATTCTACCTCAACACAAAAACACTACATCAATCAGTGGGAGAAAAATATTGGCCTCAGTCAGGGCTTGTGTGCCACTGCTGTGTGTGCTATCTCTCATTCAGTGGGCTATAGAAAGCCTATTTTTTTTTTTTTTTTTTTAATATTATTTGGTTTCTAAAGTCTCCCTGAAAAAAAAAAAATACCTAAAAAAACAGTGGGAGAGTAATATTGCCCTTTCAGCTTGTGTGCCAGTCTTGACTCCTGGGTGTGCCACCTCTCTCTCTCATTCAGTGGGCCATAGAAAGGCTATTTTTTTTTTGGTTTTTTTAATATTATTTGGTTTCTAAAGTCTCCCTGAAAAAAAAAAAAAAAACATACAAAAAACAGTGGGAGAGTAATATTGCCCTTTCAGCTTGTGTGCCAGTCTTGACTCCTGGGTGTGCCACCTCTCTCCCTTTCATTCAGTGGGCCATAGAAAGCCTATTTATTTTTTTAAAAATATTATTGGGTTTCTAAAGTCTCCCTTAAAAAACAAAAAATACATAAAAAAACAGTGGGAGAGTAATATTGCCCTTTCAGCTTGTGTGCCAGTCTTGACTCCTGGGTGTGCCACCTCTCTCTCTCATTCAGTGGGCCATAGAAAGGCTATTTTTTTTTTGTTTTTTTTAATATTATTTGGTTACTAAAGTCTCCCTGAAAAAAAAAAAAAAAACATACAAAAAACAGTGGGAGAGTAATATTGCCCTTTCAGCTTGTGTGCCAGTCTTGACTCCTGGGTGTGCCACCTCTCTCCCTTTCATTCAGTGGGCCATAGAAAGCCTATTTATTTTTTTAAAAAAATATTATTGGGTTTCTAAAGTCTCCCTTAAAAAACAAAAAATACATAAAAAAACAGTGGGAGAGTAATATTGCCCTTTCAGCTTGTGTGCCAGTCTTGACTCCTGGGTGTGCCACCTCTCTCTCTCATTCAGTGGGCCATAGAAAGGCTATTTTTTTTTTGGTTTTTTTAATATTATTTGGTTTCTAAAGTCTCCCTGAAAAAAAAAAAAAAAACATACAAAAAACAGTGGGAGAGTAATATTGCCCTTTCAGCTTGTGTGCCAGTCTTGACTCCTGGGTGTGCCACCTCTCTCCCTTTCATTCAGTGGGCCATAGAAAGCCTATTTATTTTTTTTTTTAAATATTATTGGGTTTCTAAAGTCTCCCTTAAAAAACAAAAAATACATAAAAAAACAGTGGGAGAGTAATATTGCCCTTTCAGCTTGTGTGCCAGTCTTGACTCCTGGGTGTGCCACCTCTCTCTCTCATTCAGTGGGCCATAGAAAGGCTATTTTTTTTTTGGTTTTTTTAATATTATTTGGTTTCTAAAGTCTCCCTGAAAAAAAAAAAAAAACATACAAAAAACAGTGGGAGAGTAATATTGCCCTTTCAGCTTGTGTGCCAGTCTTGACTCCTGGGTGTGCCACCTCTCTCCCTTTCATTCAGTGGGCCATAGAAAGCCTATTTATTTATTTTTTAAAATATTATTGGGTTTCTAAAGTCTCCCTTAAAAAACAAAAAATACATAAAAAAACAGTGGGAGAGTAATATTGCCCTTTCAGCTTGTGTGCCAGTCTTGACTCCTGGGTGTGCCACCTCTCTCTCTCATTCAGTGGGCCATAGAAAGGCTATTTTTTTTTTTTTTTTTTTAATATTATTTGGTTTCTAAAGTCTCCCTGAAATAAAAAAAAAACTTAAAAAAACAGTGGGAGAGTAATATTGCCCTTTCAGCTTGTGCGCCAGTCTTGACTCCTGGGTGTGCCACCTCTCTCTCTCTAATTGTGGGCCATAGAAAGCCTTTTTTTTTTTTTTTTTTTAATATTATTTGGTTTCTAAAGTCTCCCTGAGAAAAAAAAATAAATAAATTAGGTGGGAGATTAATATTGACATTAGTGCTTGAGTGACAGTCCTGCGTGTGTGTCATCTCTGTGATTTTGTGCCACAGAAAACAGAGTGTGTAACATTGTGCCTGATTTTCCTTGTGGTCTCACCAACCTGTTAAGGGATATTGAAATCATACTGAAGTTATAGCTCACCGTGTAAGTTGTTTGACAGCAACAAATAAAGTTACTTTGGTTAAGATTTTAAAACAATGAGGAAGTCTGGTGCAAGAGGTCGTCGTGGGCGTTCATTGTCAGCTGGTAATGATGGTAGTGGTAGTGGAGCATCAGGTGGTCGTGGGGATAAAAATATTCCACCTAAGTCTGGAGCTGTGGAGCCAGTTTCGTCGTCAGGCTACACAAGGCCTCGAACGCTCTCTTTTCTGGGAGTAGGAAAACCGCTTTTAAAGGCGGAGCAGCAACAGCAAGTTTTGGCTTACATTGCAGACTCAGCCTCTAGCTCTTTTGCCTCCTCTTCCGAAACTGGTAAATGTAAAAGCAGCGCGTCGCTTGTGGATGTTCACGGTCAGGGACAAGTCGCTTCCTTGTCCTCCTCAGCAAAAACTACAACAAGAGAGAAAGATGCAGCAGGCGACACAACGGGTCACTCCATGGAGCTCTTTACACATACCGTCCCTGGCTTAGAAAGTGAAACATTTAACAGGCCATGCCCATTACAAGTATATTCTGACATGGAGTGCACTGATGCACAGCCACAGCCAGAGTACTATGCTGCTCCTTTGACTCAGACCACCACATTGCCCTCTCAGGGTACAGATCCACAATCAGACCCTGATGAGACTATGTTGCCCCGCCACGAACGCTATACCACCGACCGACACAGTGACACAGACGAAGTTGCACACGAGCTCGAAGAGGAGGTAATAGATGACCCAGTTATTGACCCCGATTGGCAGCCATTGGGGGAACAGGGTGCAGGCGGCAGTAGTTCAGAAGCGGAGGTGGAGGAGGGGCCGCAGCAGGCATCAACATCGCAACAGGTTCCATCTGCCGGGCCCGTATCTGGCCCAAAACGCGTGTCAAAGCCAAAACCTGTTGGAGCACAGCGTTGCCATCCGGTTAAAGCTCAGTCTGCAATCCCTGAAAAGGGATCCGAGTCTAGGAAGAGTGCAGTCTGGCATTTTTTTAAACAACATCCAACTGATCAGCGCAAAGTCATCTGTCAAAAATGTTCAACTAGCTTAAGCAGAGGTCAGAATCTGAAAAGTCTAAATACTAGTTGCATGCATAGACACTTAACCACCATGCATTTTCAAGCCTGGACTAACTACCAAACGTCCCTCAAGGTTGTAGCACCCTCGGCCAATGAAGCTAGTCAGCAACGCAACATCCCTTCCGTCACTGTAAGGCCACCATTTTCCGCACCACCGGCAGTATCTGTGCAGGTTTCTTTGCCAGCCAAAAGCAGTCAGGGTCAGGGAATCACCAGTTTTGTAGGAGGAAATATTGCATCTAGGGCACCGGCGGAAACAATACCGTCTCCAACCGTCTCTCAGTCTGCCATGTACACCGGCACACCCGAAAGTTCCACGATCTCCAGCTCTCCAGTCCAGCTCACCCTACATGAGACTCTGGTTAGAAAAAGGAAGTACTTATCCTCGCATCCGCGTACACAGTGTTTTAACGCCCACATAGCTAGACTAATCTCGTTAGAGATGATGCCCTACCGGTTAGTTGAAAGCGAAGCTTTCAAAGCCCTGATGGAGTACGCTGAACCACGATACGAGCTACCCAGTCGACACTTTTTTTCCAGAAAAGCCATCCCAGCCCTGCACCAGCATGTTAAACAGCGCATCGTCCATGCACTCAGGCAATCTGTGAGTACAAAGGTGCACCTGACTACAGATGCATGGACCAGTAGGCATGGCCAGGGACGTTATGTGTCCATCACGGCACACTGGGTGAATGTGGTGGATGCAGGGTCCACAGGCGACATCAATTTAGGGACAGTTGTGCCTAGCCCACGGTCTAGGAAACAGTTGGCTGTAGGCGTTCGCACCCCCTCCTCCTCCTCCTCCTCGTCCTCCTGCAGAAGCTACAGCTCTTCCACAGAACGCAGTCTGCCAACCACTCCATCGGCAGATGACACTGTTGTACACCAGTTGTCCCATTATGGGCCAGCTACTGCCAAGCGTCAGCAGGCTGTATTGGCTATGAAGTGCTTGGGCGACAACAGACACACCGCGGAAGTTCTGTCCGAGTTCTTGCAACAAGAAACGCAGTCGTGGCTGGGCACAGTAGATCTTGAGGCAGGCAAGGTAGTGAGTGATAACGGAAGGAATTTCATGGCTGCCATCTCCCTTTCCCAACTGAAACACATTCCTTGCCTGGCTCACACCTTAAACCTGGTGGTGCAGTGCTTATTGAAAACTTATCCTGGGTTCTCCGACCTGCTCCTCAAAGTGCGTGCACTTTGCTCACATATCCGACGTTCGCCTGTACACGCCAGCCGTATGCAGACCTATCAGCGGTCTTTGAACCTTCCCCAGCATCGCCTAATCATAGACGTTGCAACAAGGTGGAACTCAACACTGCACATGCTTCAGAGACTGTGCGAACAGAGGCGTGCTGTTATTTATTTGTGGGAGGATACACGGGCAGGCAGTAGGATGGCAGACATGGAGTTGTCAGGTGTGCAGTGGTCTAAGATACAAGACATGTGTCAAGTCCTTCAGTGTTTTGAGGAATGCACACGGCTGGTTAGTGCAGACAACGCCGTAATAAGCATGAGCATCCCCCTAATGCGTCTGCTGATGCAAAGTTTGACGCACATAAAGGAGCAGGCGTCTGCACCAGAGGAAGAGGAAAGCCTTGATGACAGTCAGCCATTGTCTGGTCAGGGCAGTGTACAGGACGAGGTAGCGGGCGAAGAGGAGGTGGAGGACGAGGAGGATGATGGGGATGAGTATATTTTTAATGCCGAACCTTTCCCGGGGGCACAGGAATTTGGTTGCGTGTCACGGCCGGGTTCTGGTTTTTTGAGGGACACAAGTGACGTAGATTTGCCTGCAACTGCCCCTCAACCAATCACAACCGGAGATTTGACAACTGGAACTTTGGCCCACATGGCGGATTATGCCTTACGTATCCTAAAAAGGGACACACGCATTACGAAAATGATGAACGATGACGATTACTGGTTGGCCTGCCTCCTTGATCCACGCTATAAAGGCAAATTGCAAAATATTATGCCACATGAGAACTTGGAACTAATATTAGCAACCAAACAATCAACTCTTGTTGACCGTTTGCTTCAGGCATTCCCAGCACACAGCGCACGTGATCGTTCTCACACGAGCTCCAGGGGGCAGCAGACTAGGAGTGTTAGGGGTGCACACATCAGAAGTGGCGTTGGACAGAGGGGTTTTCTGACCAGGTTGTGGAGTGATTTTGCTATGACCGCAGACAGGACAGGTACTGCTGCATCAATTGAAAGTGACAGGAGACAACATTTGTCCAGTATGGTTACTAACTATTTTTCATCCCTTATCGATGTTCTCCCTCAACCGTCATTCCCATTTGATTACTGGGCCTCCAAATTAGACACCTGGCCAGAATTGGCAGAATATGCATTGCAGGAGCTTGCTTGCCCGGCAGCAAGTGTCCTATCAGAAAGAGTATTCAGTGCTGCAGGTTCAATATTAACCGAAAAAAGGACTCGTCTGGCTACCCAAAATGTTGACGATCTAACATTCATTAAAATGAACCACAACTGGATTTCGAAATCTTTTGCCCCACCTTGCCCGGCCGACACCTAGCTTTCCTATGAAAAGCTCTTGCCTGTGAATTACTTTTCTAATGTCTAATTTGCTGCAGCTGATTGTACAGCATACGACATGTTTACACCTCCCTAAATGGCAAAACTCCCCACACGGGGCCGTGGTATCGCGACTTGGCGCAAGCACCCGTGAGACTGCTGTTTGTCTGAAGAGGTGGGTGTGCTCGCTTTTGGTTGACGGCATTGCTACTGGGTCCCTCATAGTACAATGTAGTGTCTCTGGCGGTGGTGGTGCGCACCCAACGTCAGACACACCGTTGTAACATGAGGGGCCCTGGGGTGGTCCCGCCGGCCTCAAGAGAGTTCCCCCCTACTCCAGCTCAAAATGTGCTCTACCACGTCCAAAATTATGTCGCACAGCTCCACCAATCTTTAGTCTATTCGCTGACATCATTCAATGTCTGGCACTGACAATACAAATTTGTAGACATCTATGATGCAACTTAAAGTAGTCTGTGTCTGTGTCCTATATTGGCACCATTAAATAGTTACTGCCAAATTACTATGTCAGAAACTCAGTAGATGAGCCCACCCCTGTACCTAAGTATGCCACCTTTTTTTTTGTTTTGGTTGTTTTGCGAGACATTAACATCTATTTATATTTTGGGAGTACTGGGACAGACACTCCTTGCACTACTCCTCCACTCACCACCAAGCTGCCTGTGTATCCATGTAACCGCTGTAAAGCTGCCATGAGCCTATTGTTTGTTATTTTAGGCCTTTGATAGCCTGTCTGCGGTCCCTACTTTAAATACTCCTCCACTGACCACCAAGCTGCCTGCCCGTGTATCCATGTAACCGCTGTAAAACTGCCATGAGCCTATTGTTTGTTATTTTAGGCCTTTGATAGCCTGTCTGCGGTCCCTACTTTAAATACTCCTCCACTGACCACCAAGCTGCCTGCCCGTGTATCCATGTAACCGCTGTAAAACTGCCATAAGCCTATTGTTTGTTATTTTAGGCCTTTGATAGCCTGTCTGCGGTCCCTACTTTAAATACTCCTCCACTGACCACCAAGCTGCCTGCCCGTGTATCCATGTAACCGCTGTAAAACTGCCATGAGCCTATTGTTTGTTATTTTAGGCCTTTGATAGCCTGTCTGCGGTCCCTACTTTAAATACTCCTCCACTCACCACCACCAAGCTGCCTGCCCGTGTATCCATGTAACCGCTGTAAAACTGCCATAAGCCTATTGTTTGTTATTTTAGGCCTTTGATAGCCTGTCTGCGGTCCCTACTTTAAATACTCCTCCACTGACCACCAAGCTGCCTGCCCGTGTATCCATGTAACCGCTGTAAAACTGCCATGAGCCTATTGTTTGTTATTTTAGGCCTTTGATAGCCTGTCTGCGGTCCCTACTTTAAATACTCCTCCACTGACTACCAAGCTGCCTGCCCGTGTATCCATGTAACCGCTGTAAAACTGCCATGAGCCTATTGTTTGTTATTTTAGGCCTTTGATAGCCTGTCTGCGGTCCCTACTTTAAATACTCCTCCACTGACCACCAAGCTGCCTGCCCGTGTATCCATGTAACCACTGTAAAACTGCCATGAGCCTATTGTTTGTTATTTTAGGCCTTTGATAGCCTGTCTGCGGTCCCTACTTTAAATACTCCTCCACTCACCACCACCAAGCTGCCTGCCCATGTATCCATGTAACCGCTGTAAAACTGCCATAAGCCTATTGTTTGTTATTTTAGGCCTTTGATAGCCTGTCTGCGGTCCCTACTTTAAATACTCCTCCACTGACCACCAAGCTGCCTGCCCGTGTATCCATGTAACCGCTGTAAAACTGCCATGAGCCTATTGTTTGTTATTTTAGGCCTTTGATAGCCTGTCTGCGGTCCCTACTTTAAATACTCCTCCACTCACCACCACCAAGCTGCCTGCCCGTGTATCCATGTAACCGCTGTAAAACTGCCATAAGCCTATTGTTTGTTATTTTAGGCCTTTGATAGCCTGTCTGCGGTCCCTACTTTAAATACTCCTCCACTGACCACCAAGCTGCCTGCCCGTGTATCCATGTAACCGCTGTAAAACTGCCATGAGCCTATTGTTTGTTATTTTAGGCCTTTGATAGCCTGTCTGCGGTCCCTACTTTAAATACTCCTCCACTCATCACCAGCTGCCTGCCCGTGTATCCATGTAACCGCTGTAAAACTGCCATAAGACTATTGTTTGTTATTTTAGGCCTTTGAAGCCTGTCTGCGGTCCCTCCTTCCACTAGGCCTCCACTGACCAGACCACTGCTGCCCGTGTACCCCTGGAACCAATAATAAAGTGCCTACCGCCAGCCCATTTTCTTATGTTAGGCCTTTGAAGCCTGTCTGCGGTCCCTACTTTAAATACTCCTCCACTGACCACCAAGCTGCCTGCCCGTGTATCCATGTAACCGCTGTAAAACTGCCATGAGCCTATTGTTTGTTATGTTAGGCCTTTGATAGCCTGTCTGCGGCCCCTACTTGCAATACTCCTCCACTGACCACAATGCTGCCTGGAGTGCCTGCCTGTGTATCCATGTAACCGATGTAAGACTGCCATGACTGCCTACTGTTTGTTATTTTAGGCCTTTGATAGCCTGTCTGCAGCCCCTACTTGCAATACTCCTCCACTGACCACACCAATGCTGCCCGTGTACCCCTGGAACCTATTTAAAAGTTCATAGAGCCTAGTTATATATTTTATTTACTATTAATAAGGCCATGATGGACTACGCTGTACCACGCTACAAGCTAACCAGTCGACACTTCTTTTGCGAGAAAAGCCATCCCAACCCTCCACCAGCATGTAGAAGACCGCATTGTCCATGCACTCTGGCAATCTGTGAGTACAAAGGTGCACCTGACAACAGACGCATGGACCTGTAGGCATGGCCACGGAAGATTACGTGTCCATTACGGCGCAATGGGTTGATGTGGTGGATGCATGGTCCACAGGGGACAGCCTACTAAGTCTGTCTGCAGTCCCTAATTCAAATTGTCCTCCACTGTCTAAATCGGAGCTTCCACCTTCTGGCTTTCGGCCTATAGTATCAGAAATTAAACTGCATTTGGCCTTCAACTTTGGTTAGGGCCTACTAACGGCTTCTGCCCCTGCCTGGTGTTGCCCTCAACTAAATAAAGCTGAGCTTCAACCTTCTGCTCCAAATTACCATTTTAAAAAATGCAATAGGCTTTTCCGGCCTACTAAAGGTGTCTGTCTGTGTGCCCCTGCCTGGTGTTGCCCTCAACTAAATAAAGCTGAGCTTCAACCTTCTGCTCCAAATTACCATTTTAAAAAATGCAATAGGCTTTTCCGGCCTACTAAAGGTGTCTGTCTGTGTGCCCCTGCCTGGTGTTGCCCTCAACTAAATAAAGCTGAGCTTCAACCTTCTGCTCCAAATTACCATTTTAAAAAATGCAATAGGCTTTTCCGGCCTACTAAAGGTGTCTGTCTGTGTGCCCCTGCCTGGTGTTGTCCTCAACTAAATAAAGCTGAGCTTCAACCTTCCGGCTCTCATTAAGTGGTTTTAAAAAAAAAAAATGGTGGTTAGGGCCTACTAACGGCTTCTGCCCCTGCCTGGTGTTGCCCTCAACTAAATAAAGCTGAGCTTCAACCTTCTGCTCCAAATTACCATTTTAAAAAATGCAATAGGCTTTTCCGGCCTACTAAAGGTGTCTGTCTGTGTGCCCCTGCCTGGTGTTGCCCTCAACTAAATAAAGCTGAGCTTCAACCTTCTGCTCCAAATTACCATTTTAAAAAATGCAATAGGCTTTTCCGGCCTACTAAAGGTGTCTGTCTGTGTGCCCCTGCCTGGTGTTGTCCTCAACTAAATAAAGCTGAGCTTCAACCTTCCGGCTCTCATTAAGTGGTTTTAAAAAAAAAAAATGGTGGTTAGGGCCTACTAACGGCTTCTGCCCCTCCCTGGTGTTGCCCTCAACTAAATAAAGCTGAGCTTCAACCTTCTGCTCCAAATTACCATTTTAAAAAATGCAATAGGCTTTTCCGGCCTACTAAAGGTGTCTGTCTGTGTGCCCCTGCCTGGTGTTGCCCTCAACTAAATAAAGCTGAGCTTCAACCTTCTGCTCCAAATTACCATTTTAAAAAATGCAATAGGCTTTTCCGGCCTACTAAAGGTGTCTGTCTGTGTGCCCCTGCCTGGTGTTGCCCTCAACTAAATAAAGCTGAGCTTCAACCTTCTGCTCCAAATTACCATTTTAAAAAATGCAATAGGCTTTTCCGGCCTACTAAAGGTGTCTGTCTGTGTGCCCCTGCCTGGTGTTGCCCTCAACTAAATAAAGCTGAGCTTCAACCTTCTGCTCCAAATTACCATTTTAAAAAATGCAATAGGCTTTTCCGGCCTACTAAAGGTGTCTGTCTGTGTGCCCCTGCCTGGTGTTGTCCTCAACTAAATAAAGCTGAGCTTCAACCTTCCGGCTCTCATTAAGTGGTTTTAAAAAAAAAAAATGGTGGTTAGGGCCTACTAACGGCTTCTGCCCCTCCCTGGTGTTGCCCTCAACTAAATAAAGCTGAGCTTCAACCTTCTGCTCCAAATTACCATTTTAAAAAATGCAATAGGCTTTTCCGGCCTACTAAAGGTGTCTGTCTGTGTGCCCCTGCCTGGTGTTGCCCTCAACTAAATAAAGCTGAGCTTCAACCTTCTGCTCCAAATTACCATTTTAAAAAATGCAATAGGCTTTTCCGGCCTACTAAAGGTGTCTGTCTGTGTGCCCCTGCCTGGTGTTGCCCTCAACTAAATAAAGCTGAGCTTCAACCTTCTGCTCCAAATTACCATTTTAAAAAATGCAATAGGCTTTTCCGGCCTACTAAAGGTGTCTGTCTGTGTGCCCCTGCCTGGTGTTGCCCTCAACTAAATAAAGCTGAGCTTCAACCTTCTGCTCCAAATTACCATTTTAAAAAATGCAATAGGCTTTTCCGGCCTACTAAAGGTGTCTGTCTGTGTGCCCCTGCCTGGTGTTGCCCTCAACTAAATAAAGCTGAGCTTCAACCTTCTGCTCCAAATTACCATTTTAAAAAATGCAATAGGCTTTTCCGGCCTACTAAAGGTGTCTGTCTGTGTGCCCCTGCCTGGTGTTGCCCTCAACTAAATAAAGCTGAGCTTCAACCTTCTGCTCCAAATTACCATTTTAAAAAATGCAATAGGCTTTTCCGGCCTACTAAAGGTGTCTGTCTGTGTGCCCCTGCCTGGTGTTGTCCTCAACTAAATAAAGCTGAGCTTCAACCTTCCGGCTCTCATTAAGTGGTTTAAAAAAAAAAAAATGGTGGTTAGGGCCTACTAACGGCTTCTGCCCCTCCCTGGTGTTGCCCTCAACTAAATAAAGCTGAGCTTCAACCTTCTGCTCCAAATTACCATTTTAAAAAATGCAATAGGCTTTTCCGGCCTACTAAAGGTGTCTGTCTGTGTGCCCCTGCCTGGTGTTGCCCTCAACTAAATAAAGCTGAGCTTCAACCTTCTGCTCCAAATTACCATTTTAAAAAATGCAATAGGCTTTTCCGGCCTACTAAAGGTGTCTGTCTGTGTGCCCCTGCCTGGTGTTGCCCTCAACTAAATAAAGCTGAGCTTCAACCTTCTGCTCCAAATTACCATTTTAAAAAATGCAATAGGCTTTTCCGGCCTACTAAAGGTGTCTGTCTGTGTGCCCCTGCCTGGTGTTGCCCTCAACTAAATAAAGCTGAGCTTCAACCTTCTGCTCCAAATTACCATTTTAAAAAATGCAATAGGCTTTTCCGGCCTACTAAAGGTGTCTGTCTGTGTGCCCCTGCCTGGTGTTGTCCTCAACTAAATAAAGCTGAGCTTCAACCTTCCGGCTCTCATTAAGTGGTTTTAAAAAAAAAAAATGGTGGTTAGGGCCTACTAACGGCTTCTGCCCCTCCCTGGTGTTGCCCTCAACTAAATAAAGCTGAGCTTCAACCTTCTGCTCCAAATTACCATTTTAAAAAATGCAATAGGCTTTTCCGGCCTACTAAAGGTGTCTGTCTGTGTGCCCCTGCCTGGTGTTGCCCTCAACTAAATAAAGCTGAGCTTCAACCTTCTGCTCCAAATTACCATTTTAAAAAATGCAATAGGCTTTTCCGGCCTACTAAAGGTGTCTGTCTGTGTGCCCCTGCCTGGTGTTGCCCTCAACTAAATAAAGCTGAGCTTCAACCTTCTGCTCCAAATTACCATTTTAAAAAATGCAATAGGCTTTTCCGGCCTACTAAAGGTGTCTGTCTGTGTGCCCCTGCCTGGTGTTGTCCTCAACTAAATAAAGCTGAGCTTCAACCTTCCGGCTCTCATTAAGTGGTTTTAAAAAAAAAAAATGGTGGTTAGGGCCTACTAACGGCTTCTGCCCCTCCCTGGTGTTGCCCTCAACTAAATAAAGCTGAGCTTCAACCTTCTGCTCCAAATTACCATTTTAAAAAATGCAATAGGCTTTTCCGGCCTACTAAAGGTGTCTGTCTGTGTGCCCCTGCCTGGTGTTGCCCTCAACTAAATAAAGCTGAGCTTCAACCTTCTGCTCCAAATTACCATTTTAAAAAATGCAATAGGCTTTTCCGGCCTACTAAAGGTGTCTGTCTGTGTGCCCCTGCCTGGTGTTGCCCTCAACTAAATAAAGCTGAGCTTCAACCTTCTGCTCCAAATTACCATTTTAAAAAATGCAATAGGCTTTTCCGGCCTACTAAAGGTGTCTGTCTGTGTGCCCCTGCCTGGTGTTGCCCTCAACTAAATAAAGCTGAGCTTCAACCTTCTGCTCCAAATTACCATTTTAAAAAATGCAATAGGCTTTTCCGGCCTACTAAAGGTGTCTGTCTGTGTGCCCCTGCCTGGTGTTGTCCTCAACTAAATAAAGCTGAGCTTCAACCTTCCGGCTCTCATTAAGTGGTTTTAAAAAAAAAAAATGGTGGTTAGGGCCTACTAACGGCTTCTGCCCCTGCCTGGTGTTGCACTCAACTAAATAAAGCTGAGCTTCAACCTTCTGCTCCAAATTACCATTTTAAAAAATGCAATAGGCTTTTCCGGCCTACTAAAGGTGTCTGTCTGTGTGCCCCTGCCTGGTGTTGCCCTCAACTAAATAAAGCTGAGCTTCAACCTTCTGCTCCAAATTACCATTTTAAAAAATGCAATAGGCTTTTCCGGCCTACTAAAGGTGTCTGTCTGTGTGCCCCTGCCTGGTGTTGTCCTCAACTAAATAAAGCTGAGCTTCAACCTTCCGGCTCTCATTAAGTGGTTTTAAAAAAAAAAAATGGTGGTTAGGGCCTACTAACGGCTTCTGCCCCTCCCTGGTGTTGCCCTCAACTAAATAAAGCTGAGCTTCAACCTTCTGCTCCAAATTACCATTTTAAAAAATGCAATAGGCTTTTCCGGCCTACTAAAGGTGTCTGTCTGTGTGCCCCTGCCTGGTGTTGCCCTCAACTAAATAAAGCTGAGCTTCAACCTTCTGCTCCAAATTACCATTTTAAAAAATGCAATAGGCTTTTCCGGCCTACTAAAGGTGTCTGTCTGTGTGCCCCTGCCTGGTGTTGCCCTCAACTAAATAAAGCTGAGCTTCAACCTTCTGCTCCAAATTACCATTTTAAAAAATGCAATAGGCTTTTCCGGCCTACTAAAGGTGTCTGTCTGTGTGCCCCTGCCTGGTGTTGCCCTCAACTAAATAAAGCTGAGCTTCAACCTTCTGCTCCAAATTACCATTTTAAAAAATGCAATAGGCTTTTCCGGCCTACTAAAGGTGTCTGTCTGTGTGCCCCTGCCTGGTGTTGTCCTCAACTAAATAAAGCTGAGCTTCAACCTTCCGGCTCTCATTAAGTGGTTTTAAAAAAAAAAATGGTGGTTAGGGCCTACTAACGGCTTCTGCCCCTCCCTGGTGTTGCCCTCAACTAAATAAAGCTGAGCTTCAACCTTCTGCTCCAAATTACCATTTTAAAAAATGCAATAGGCTTTTCCGGCCTACTAAAGGTGTCTGTCTGTGTGCCCCTGCCTGGTGTTGCCCTCAACTAAATAAAGCTGAGCTTCAACCTTCTGCTCCAAATTACCATTTTAAAAAATGCAATAGGCTTTTCCGGCCTACTAAAGGTGTCTGTCTGTGTGCCCCTGCCTGGTGTTGCCCTCAACTAAATAAAGCTGAGCTTCAACCTTCTGCTCCAAATTACCATTTTAAAAAATGCAATAGGCTTTTCCGGCCTACTAAAGGTGTCTGTCTGTGTGCCCCTGCCTGGTGTTGCCCTCAACTAAATAAAGCTGAGCTTCAACCTTCTGCTCCAAATTACCATTTTAAAAAATGCAATAGGCTTTTCCGGCCTACTAAAGGTGTCTGTCTGTGTGCCCCTGCCTGGTGTTGCCCTCAACTAAATAAAGCTGAGCTTCAACCTTCTGCTCCAAATTACCATTTTAAAAAATGCAATAGGCTTTTCCGGCCTACTAAAGGTGTCTGTCTGTGTGCCCCTGCCTGGTGTTGCCCTCAACTAAATAAAGCTGAGCTTCAACCTTCTGCTCCAAATTACCATTTTAAAAAATGCAATAGGCTTTTCCGGCCTACTAAAGGTGTCTGTCTGTGTGCCCCTGCCTGGTGTTGTCCTCAACTAAATAAAGCTGAGCTTCAACCTTCCGGCTCTCATTAAGTGGTTTTAAAAAAAAAAATGATGGTTAGGGCCTACTAACGGCTTCTGCCCCTCCCTGGTGTTGCCCTCAACTAAATAAAGCTGAGCTTCAACCTTCTGCTCCAAATTACCATTTTAAAAAATGCAATAGGCTTTTCCGGCCTACTAAAGGTGTCTGTCTGTGTGCCCCTGCCTGGTGTTGCCCTCAACTAAATAAAGCTGAGCTTCAACCTTCTGCTCCAAATTACCATTTTAAAAAATGCAATAGGCTTTTCCGGCCTACTAAAGGTGTCTGTCTGTGTGCCCCTGCCTGGTGTTGCCCTCAACTAAATAAAGCTGAGCTTCAACCTTCTGCTCCAAATTACCATTTTAAAAAATGCAATAGGCTTTTCCGGCCTACTAAAGGTGTCTGTCTGTGTGCCCCTGCCTGGTGTTGCCCTCAACTAAATAAAGCTGAGCTTCAACCTTCTGCTCCAAATTACCATTTTAAAAAATGCAATAGGCTTTTCCGGCCTACTAAAGGTGTCTGTCTGTGTGCCCCTGCCTGGTGTTGTCCTCAACTAAATAAAGCTGAGCTTCAACCTTCCGGCTCTCATTAAGTGGTTTTAAAAAAAAAAAATGGTGGTTAGGGCCTACTAACGGCTTCTGCCCCTCCCTGGTGTTGCCCTCAACTAAATAAAGCTGAGCTTCAACCTTCTGCTCCAAATTACCATTTTAAAAAATGCAATAGGCTTTTCCGGCCTACTAAAGGTGTCTGTCTGTGTGCCCCTGCCTGGTGTTGCCCTCAACTAAATAAAGCTGAGCTTCAACCTTCTGCTCCAAATTACCATTTTAAAAAATGCAATAGGCTTTTCCGGCCTACTAAAGGTGTCTGTCTGTGTGCCCCTGCCTGGTGTTGCCCTCAACTAAATAAAGCTGAGCTTCAACCTTCTGCTCCAAATTACCATTTTAAAAAATGCAATAGGCTTTTCCGGCCTACTAAAGGTGTCTGTCTGTGTGCCCCTGCCTGGTGTTGTCCTCAACTAAATAAAGCTGAGCTTCAACCTTCCGGCTCTCATTAAGTGGTTTTAAAAAAAAAAAATGGTGGTTAGGGCCTACTAACGGCTTCTGCCCCTCCCTGGTGTTGCCCTCAACTAAATAAAGCTGAGCTTCAACCTTCTGCTCCAAATTACCATTTTAAAAAATGCAATAGGCTTTTCCGGCCTACTAAAGGTGTCTGTCTGTGTGCCCCTGCCTGGTGTTGCCCTCAACTAAATAAAGCTGAGCTTCAACCTTCTGCTCCAAATTACCATTTTAAAAAATGCAATAGGCTTTTCCGGCCTACTAAAGGTGTCTGTCTGTGTGCCCCTGCCTGGTGTTGCCCTCAACTAAATAAAGCTGAGCTTCAACCTTCTGCTCCAAATTACCATTTTAAAAAATGCAATAGGCTTTTCCAGCCTACTAAAGGTGTCTGTCTGTGTGCCCCTGCCTGGTGTTGTCCTCAACTAAATAAAGCTGAGCTTCAACCTTCCGGCTCTCATTAAGTGGTTTAAAAAAAAAAAAATGGTGGTTAGGGCCTACTAACGGCTTCTGCCCCTCCCTGGTGTTGCCCTCAACTAAATAAAGCTGAGCTTCAACCTTCTGCTCCAAATTACCATTTTAAAAAATGCAATAGGCTTTTCCGGCCTACTAAAGGTGTCTGTCTGTGTGCCCCTGCCTGGTGTTGCCCTCAACTAAATAAAGCTGAGCTTCAACCTTCTGCTCCAAATTACCATTTTAAAAAATGCAATAGGCTTTTCCGGCCTACTAAAGGTGTCTGTCTGTGTGCCCCTGCCTGGTGTTGCCCTCAACTAAATAAAGCTGAGCTTCAACCTTCTGCTCCAAATTACCATTTTAAAAAATGCAATAGGCTTTTCCGGCCTACTAAAGGTGTCTGTCTGTGTGCCCCTGCCTGGTGTTGCCCTCAACTAAATAAAGCTGAGCTTCAACCTTCTGCTCCAAATTACCATTTTAAAAAATGCAATAGGCTTTTCCGGCCTACTAAAGGTGTCTGTCTGTGTGCCCCTGCCTGGTGTTGCCCTCAACTAAATAAAGCTGAGCTTCAACCTTCTGCTCCAAATTACCATTTTAAAAAATGCAATAGGCTTTTCCGGCCTACTAAAGGTGTCTGTCTGTGTGCCCCTGCCTGGTGTTGCCCTCAACTAAATAAAGCTGAGCTTCAACCTTCTGCTCCAAATTACCATTTTAAAAAATGCAATAGGCTTTTCCGGCCTACTAAAGGTGTCTGTCTGTGTGCCCCTGCCTGGTGTTGTCCTCAACTAAATAAAGCTGAGCTTCAACCTTCCGGCTCTCATTAAGTGGTTTTAAAAAAAAAAAATGGTGGTTAGGGCCTACTAACGGCTTCTGCCCCTCCCTGGTGTTGCCCTCAACTAAATAAAGCTGAGCTTCAACCTTCTGCTCCAAATTACCATTTTAAAAAATGCAATAGGCTTTTCCGGCCTACTAAAGGTGTCTGTCTGTGTGCCCCTGCCTGGTGTTGCCCTCAACTAAATAAAGCTGAGCTTCAACCTTCTGCTCCAAATTACCATTTTAAAAAATGCAATAGGCTTTTCCGGCCTACTAAAGGTGTCTGTCTGTGTGCCCCTGCCTGGTGTTGCCCTCAACTAAATAAAGCTGAGCTTCAACCTTCTGCTCCAAATTACCATTTTAAAAAATGCAATAGGCTTTTCCGGCCTACTAAAGGTGTCTGTCTGTGTGCCCCTGCCTGGTGTTGCCCTCAACTAAATAAAGCTGAGCTTCAACCTTCTGCTCCAAATTACCATTTTAAAAAATGCAATAGGCTTTTCCGGCCTACTAAAGGTGTCTGTCTGTGTGCCCCTGCCTGGTGTTGTCCTCAACTAAATAAAGCTGAGCTTCAACCTTCCGGCTCTCATTAAGTGGTTTTAAAAAAAAAAAATGGTGGTTAGGGCCTACTAACGGCTTCCGCCCCTCCCTGGTGTTGCCCTCAACTAAATAAAGCTGAGCTTCAACCTTCTGCTCCAAATTACCATTTTAAAAAATGCAATAGGCTTTTCCGGCCTACTAAAGGTGTCTGTCTGTGTGCCCCTGCCTGGTGTTGCCCTCAACTAAATAAAGCTGAGCTTCAACCTTCTGCTCCAAATTACCATTTTAAAAAATGCAATAGGCTTTTCCGGCCTACTAAAGGTGTCTGTCTGTGTGCCCCTGCCTGGTGTTGCCCTCAACTAAATAAAGCTGAGCTTCAACCTTCTGCTCCAAATTACCATTTTAAAAAATGCAATAGGCTTTTCCGGCCTACTAAAGGTGTCTGTCTGTGTGCCCCTGCCTGGTGTTGTCCTCAACTAAATAAAGCTGAGCTTCAACCTTCCGGCTCTCATTAAGTGGTTTTAAAAAAAAAAAATGGTGGTTAGGGCCTACTAACGGCTTCTGCCCCTCCCTGGTGTTGCCCTCAACTAAATAAAGCTGAGCTTCAACCTTCTGCTCCAAATTACCATTTTAAAAAATGCAATATGCTTTTCCGGCCTACTAAAGGTGTCTGTCTGTGTGCCCCTGCCTGGTGTTGCCCTCAACTAAATAAAGCTGAGCTTCAACCTTCTGCTCCAAATTACCATTTTAAAAAATGCAATAGGCTTTTCCGGCCTACTAAAGGTGTCTGTCTGTGTGCCCCTGCCTGGTGTTGCCCACAACTAAATAAAGCTGAGCTTCAACCTTCTGCTCCAAATTACCATTTTAAAAAATGCAATAGGCTTTTCCGGCCTACTAAAGGTGTCTGTCTGTGTGCCCCTGCCTGGTGTTGCCCTCAACTAAATAAAGCTGAGCTTCAACCTTCTGCTCCAAATTACCATTTTAAAAAATGCAATAGGCTTTTCCGGCCTACTAAAGGTGTCTGTCTGTGTGCCCCTGCCTGGTGTTGTCCTCAACTAAATAAAGCTGAGCTTCAACCTTCCGGCTCTCATTAAGTGGTTTTAAAAAAAAAAAATGGTGGTTAGGGCCTACTAACGGCTTCTGCCCCTGCCTGGTGTTGCCCTCAACTAAATAAAGCTGAGCTTCAACCTTCTGCTCCAAATTACCATTTTAAAAAATGCAATAGGCTTTTCCGGCCTACTAAAGGTGTCTGTCTGTGTGCCCCTGCCTGGTGTTGCCCTCAACTAAATAAAGCTGAGCTTCAACCTTCTGCTCCAAATTACCATTTTAAAAAATGCAATAGGCTTTTCCGGCCTACTAAAGGTGTCTGTCTGTGTGCCCCTGCCTGGTGTTGCCCTCAACTAAATAAAGCTGAGCTTCAACCTTCTGCTCCAAATTACCATTTTAAAAAATGCAATAGGCTTTTCCGGCCTACTAAAGGTGTCTGTCTGTGTGCCCCTGCCTGGTGTTGCCCTCAACTAAATAAAGCTGAGCTTCAACCTTCTGCTCCAAATTACCATTTTAAAAAATGCAATAGTCTTTTCCGGCCTACTAAAGGTGTCTGTCTGTGTGCCCCTGCCTGGTGTTGCCCTCAACTAAATAAAGCTGAGCTTCAACCTTCTGCTCCAAATTACCATTTTAAAAAATGCAATAGGCTTTTCAGGCCTACTAAAGGTGTCTGTCTGTGTGCCCCTGCCTGGTGTTGCCCTCAACTAAATAAAGCTGAGCTTCAACCTTCTGCTCCAAATTACCATTTTAAAAAATGCAATAGGCTTTTCCAGCCTACTAAAGGTGTCTGTCTGTGTGCCCCTGCCTGGTGTTGCCCTCAACTAAATAAAGCTGAGCTTCAACCTTCTGCTCCAAATTACCATTTTAAAAAATGCAATAGGCTTTTCCGGCCTACTAAAGGTGTCTGTCTGTGTGCCCCTGCCTGGTGTTGTCCTCAACTAAATAAAGCTGAGCTTCAACCTTCCGGCTCTCATTAAGTGGTTTTAAAAAAAAAAAATGGTGGTTAGGGCCTACTAACGGCTTCTGCCCCTCCCTGGTGTTGCCCTCAACTAAATAAAGCTGAGCTTCAACCTTCTGCTCCAAATTACCATTTTAAAAAATGCAATAGGCTTTTCCGGCCTACTAAAGGTGTCTGTCTGTGTGCCCCTGCCTGGTGTTGCCCTCAACTAAATAAAGCTGAGCTTCAACCTTCTGCTCCAAATTACCATTTTAAAAAATGCAATAGGCTTTTCCGGCCTACTAAAGGTGTCTGTCTGTGTGCCCCTGCCTGGTGTTGTCCTCAACTAAATAAAGCTGAGCTTCAACCTTCCGGCTCTCATTAAGTGGTTTTAAAAAAAAAAAATGGTGGTTAGGGCCTACTAACGGCTTCTGCCCCTCCCTGGTGTTGCCCTCAACTAAATAAAGCTGAGCTTCAACCTTCTGCTCCAAATTACCATTTTAAAAAATGCAATAGGCTTTTCCGGCCTACTAAAGGTGTCTGTCTGTGTGCCCCTGCCTGGTGTTGCCCTCAACTAAATAAAGCTGAGCTTCAACCTTCTGCTCCAAATTACCATTTTAAAAAATGCAATAGGCTTTTCCGGCCTACTAAAGGTGTCTGTCTGTGTGCCCCTGCCTGGTGTTGCCCTCAACTAAATAAAGCTGAGCTTCAACCTTCTGCTCCAAATTACCATTTTAAAAAATGCAATAGGCTTTTCCGGCCTACTAAAGGTGTCTGTCTGTGTGCCCCTGCCTGGTGTTGCCCTCAACTAAATAAAGCTGAGCTTCAACCTTCTGCTCCAAATTACCATTTTAAAAAATGCAATAGGCTTTTCAGGCCTACTAAAGGTGTCTGTCTGTGTGCCCCTGCCTGGTGTTGCCCTCAACTAAATAAAGCTGAGCTTCAACCTTCTGCTCCAAATTACCATTTTAAAAAATGCAATAGGCTTTTCCAGCCTACTAAAGGTGTCTGTCTGTGTGCCCCTGCCTGGTGTTGCCCTCAACTAAATAAAGCTGAGCTTCAACCTTCTGCTCCAAATTACCATTTTAAAAAATGCAATAGGCTTTTCCGGCCTACTAAAGGTGTCTGTCTGTGTGCCCCTGCCTGGTGTTGTCCTCAACTAAATAAAGCTGAGCTTCAACCTTCCGGCTCTCATTAAGTGGTTTTAAAAAAAAAAAATGGTGGTTAGGGCCTACTAACGGCTTCTGCCCCTCCCTGGTGTTGCCCTCAACTAAATAAAGCTGAGCTTCAACCTTCTGCTCCAAATTACCATTTTAAAAAATGCAATAGGCTTTTCCGGCCTACTAAAGGTGTCTGTCTGTGTGCCCCTGCCTGGTGTTGCCCTCAACTAAATAAAGCTGAGCTTCAACCTTCTGCTCCAAATTACCATTTTAAAAAATGCAATAGGCTTTTCCGGCCTACTAAAGGTGTCTGTCTGTGTGCCCCTGCCTGGTGTTGCCCTCAACTAAATAAAGCTGAGCTTCAACCTTCTGCTCCAAATTACCATTTTAAAAAATGCAATAGGCTTTTCAGGCCTACTAAAGGTGTCTGTCTGTGTGCCCCTGCCTGGTGTTGCCCTCAACTAAATAAAGCTGAGCTTCAACCTTCTGCTCCAAATTACCATTTTAAAAAATGCAATAGGCTTTTCCAGCCTACTAAAGGTGTCTGTCTGTGTGCCCCTGCCTGGTGTTGCCCTCAACTAAATAAAGCTGAGCTTCAACCTTCTGCTCCAAATTACCATTTTAAAAAATGCAATAGGCTTTTCCGGCCTACTAAAGGTGTCTGTCTGTGTGCCCCTGCCTGGTGTTGCCCTCAACTAAATAAAGCTGAGCTTCAACCTTCTGCTCCAAATTACCATTTTAAAAAATGCAATAGGCTTTTCAGGCCTACTAAAGGTGTCTGTCTGTGTGCCCCTGCCTGGTGTTGCCCTCAACTAAATAAAGCTGAGCTTCAACCTTCTGCTCCAAATTACCATTTTAAAAAATGCAATAGGCTTTTCCAGCCTACTAAAGGTGTCTGTCTGTGTGCCCCTGCCTGGTGTTGCCCTCAACTAAATAAAGCTGAGCTTCAACCTTCTGCTCCAAATTACCATTTTAAAAAATGCAATAGGCTTTTCCGGCCTACTAAAGGTGTCTGTCTGTGTGCCCCTGCCTGGTGTTGCCCTCAACTAAATAAAGCTGAGCTTCAACCTTCTGCTCCAAATTACCATTTTAAAAAATGCAATAGGCTTTTCCGGCCTACTAAAGGTGTCTGTCTGTGTGCCCCTGCCTGGTGTTGTCCTCAACTAAATAAAGCTGAGCTTCAACCTTCCGGCTCTCATTAAGTGGTTTTAAAAAAAAAAAATGGTGGTTAGGGCCTACTAACGGCTTCTGCCCCTCCCTGGTGTTGCCCTCAACTAAATAAAGCTGAGCTTCAACCTTCTGCTCCAAATTACCATTTTAAAAAATGCAATAGGCTTTTCAGGCCTACTAAAGGTGTCTGTCTGTGTGCCCCTGCCTGGTGTTGCCCTCAACTAAATAAAGCTGAGCTTCAACCTTCTGCTCCAAATTACCATTTTAAAAAATGCAATAGGCTTTTCCAGCCTACTAAAGGTGTCTGTCTGTGTGCCCCTGCCTGGTGTTGCCCTCAACTAAATAAAGCTGAGCTTCAACCTTCTGCTCCAAATTACCATTTTAAAAAATGCAATAGGCTTTTCCGGCCTACTAAAGGTGTCTGTCTGTGTGCCCCTGCCTGGTGTTGTCCTCAACTAAATAAAGCTGAGCTTCAACCTTCCGGCTCTCATTAAGTGGTTTTAAAAAAAAAAAATGGTGGTTAGGGCCTACTAACGGCTTCTGCCCCTCCCTGGTGTTGCCCTCAACTAAATAAAGCTGAGCTTCAACCTTCTGCTCCAAATTACCATTTTAAAAAATGCAATAGGCTTTTCCGGCCTACTAAAGGTGTCTGTCTGTGTGCCCCTGCCTGGTGTTGCCCTCAACTAAATAAAGCTGAGCTTCAACCTTCTGCTCCAAATTACCATTTTAAAAAATGCAATAGGCTTTTCCGGCCTACTAAAGGTGTCTGTCTGTGTGCCCCTGCCTGGTGTTGTCCTCAACTAAATAAAGCTGAGCTTCAACCTTCCGGCTCTCATTAAGTGGTTTTAAAAAAAAAAAATGGTGGTTAGGGCCTACTAACGGCTTCTGCCCCTCCCTGGTGTTGCCCTCAACTAAATAAAGCTGAGCTTCAACCTTCTGCTCCAAATTACCATTTTAAAAAATGCAATAGGCTTTTCCGGCCTACTAAAGGTGTCTGTCTGTGTGCCCCTGCCTGGTGTTGCCCTCAACTAAATAAAGCTGAGCTTCAACCTTCTGCTCCAAATTACCATTTTAAAAAATGCAATAGGCTTTTCCGGCCTACTAAAGGTGTCTGTCTGTGTGCCCCTGCCTGGTGTTGCCCTCAACTAAATAAAGCTGAGCTTCAACCTTCTGCTCCAAATTACCATTTTAAAAAATGCAATAGGCTTTTCCGGCCTACTAAAGGTGTCTGTCTGTGTGCCCCTGCCTGGTGTTGCCCTCAACTAAATAAAGCTGAGCTTCAACCTTCTGCTCCAAATTACCATTTTAAAAAATGCAATAGGCTTTTCAGGCCTACTAAAGGTGTCTGTCTGTGTGCCCCTGCCTGGTGTTGCCCTCAACTAAATAAAGCTGAGCTTCAACCTTCTGCTCCAAATTACCATTTTAAAAAATGCAATAGGCTTTTCCAGCCTACTAAAGGTGTCTGTCTGTGTGCCCCTGCCTGGTGTTGCCCTCAACTAAATAAAGCTGAGCTTCAACCTTCTGCTCCAAATTACCATTTTAAAAAATGCAATAGGCTTTTCCGGCCTACTAAAGGTGTCTGTCTGTGTGCCCCTGCCTGGTGTTGTCCTCAACTAAATAAAGCTGAGCTTCAACCTTCCGGCTCTCATTAAGTGGTTTTAAAAAAAAAAAATGGTGGTTAGGGCCTACTAACGGCTTCTGCCCCTCCCTGGTGTTGCCCTCAACTAAATAAAGCTGAGCTTCAACCTTCTGCTCCAAATTACCATTTTAAAAAATGCAATAGGCTTTTCCGGCCTACTAAAGGTGTCTGTCTGTGTGCCCCTGCCTGGTGTTGCCCTCAACTAAATAAAGCTGAGCTTCAACCTTCTGCTCCAAATTACCATTTTAAAAAATGCAATAGGCTTTTCCGGCCTACTAAAGGTGTCTGTCTGTGTGCCCCTGCCTGGTGTTGTCCTCAACTAAATAAAGCTGAGCTTCAACCTTCCGGCTCTCATTAAGTGGTTTTAAAAAAAAAAAATGGTGGTTAGGGCCTACTAACGGCTTCTGCCCCTCCCTGGTGTTGCCCTCAACTAAATAAAGCTGAGCTTCAACCTTCTGCTCCAAATTACCATTTTAAAAAATGCAATAGGCTTTTCCGGCCTACTAAAGGTGTCTGTCTGTGTGCCCCTGCCTGGTGTTGCCCTCAACTAAATAAAGCTGAGCTTCAACCTTCTGCTCCAAATTACCATTTTAAAAAATGCAATAGGCTTTTCCGGCCTACTAAAGGTGTCTGTCTGTGTGCCCCTGCCTGGTGTTGCCCTCAACTAAATAAAGCTGAGCTTCAACCTTCTGCTCCAAATTACCATTTTAAAAAATGCAATAGGCTTTTCCGGCCTACTAAAGGTGTCTGTCTGTGTGCCCCTGCCTGGTGTTGCCCTCAACTAAATAAAGCTGAGCTTCAACCTTCTGCTCCAAATTACCATTTTAAAAAATGCAATAGGCTTTTCCGGCCTACTAAAGGTGTCTGTCTGTGTGCCCCTGCCTGGTGTTGTCCTCAACTAAATAAAGCTGAGCTTCAACCTTCCGGCTCTCATTAAGTGGTTTTAAAAAAAAAAATGGTGGTTAGGGCCTACTAACGGCTTCTGCCCCTCCCTGGTGTTGCCCTCAACTAAATAAAGCTGAGCTTCAACCTTCTGCTCCAAATTACCATTTTAAAAAATGCAATAGGCTTTTCCGGCCTACTAAAGGTGTCTGTCTGTGTGCCCCTGCCTGGTGTTGCCCTCAACTAAATAAAGCTGAGCTTCAACCTTCTGCTCCAAATTACCATTTTAAAAAATGCAATAGGCTTTTCCGGCCTACTAAAGGTGTCTGTCTGTGTGCCCCTGCCTGGTGTTGCCCTCAACTAAATAAAGCTGAGCTTCAACCTTCTGCTCCAAATTACCATTTTAAAAAATGCAATAGGCTTTTCCGGCCTACTAAAGGTGTCTGTCTGTGTGCCCCTGCCTGGTGTTGCCCTCAACTAAATAAAGCTGAGCTTCAACCTTCTGCTCCAAATTACCATTTTAAAAAATGCAATAGGCTTTTCCGGCCTACTAAAGGTGTCTGTCTGTGTGCCCCTGCCTGGTGTTGCCCTCAACTAAATAAAGCTGAGCTTCAACCTTCTGCTCCAAATTACCATTTTAAAAAATGCAATAGGCTTTTCCGGCCTACTAAAGGTGTCTGTCTGTGTGCCCCTGCCTGGTGTTGCCCTCAACTAAATAAAGCTGAGCTTCAACCTTCTGCTCCAAATTACCATTTTAAAAAATGCAATAGGCTTTTCCGGCCTACTAAAGGTGTCTGTCTGTGTGCCCCTGCCTGGTGTTGTCCTCAACTAAATAAAGCTGAGCTTCAACCTTCCGGCTCTCATTAAGTGGTTTTAAAAAAAAAAAATGGTGGTTAGGGCCTACTAACGGCTTCTGCCCCTCCCTGGTGTTGCCCTCAACTAAATAAAGCTGAGCTTCAACCTTCTGCTCCAAATTACCATTTTAAAAAATGCAATAGGCTTTTCCGGCCTACTAAAGGTGTCTGTCTGTGTGCCCCTGCCTGGTGTTGCCCTCAACTAAATAAAGCTGAGCTTCAACCTTCTGCTCCAAATTACCATTTTAAAAAATGCAATAGGCTTTTCCGGCCTACTAAAGGTGTCTGTCTGTGTGCCCCTGCCTGGTGTTGCCCTCAACTAAATAAAGCTGAGCTTCAACCTTCTGCTCCAAATTACCATTTTAAAAAATGCAATAGGCTTTTCCGGCCTACTAAAGGTGTCTGTCTGTGTGCCCCTGCCTGGTGTTGCCCTCAACTAAATAAAGCTGAGCTTCAACCTTCTGCTCCAAATTACCATTTTAAAAAATGCAATAGGCTTTTCCGGCCTACTAAAGGTGTCTGTCTGTGTGCCCCTGCCTGGTGTTGTCCTCAACTAAATAAAGCTGAGCTTCAACCTTCCGGCTCTCATTAAGTGGTTTTAAAAAAAAAAAATGGTGGTTAGGGCCTACTAACGGCTTCTGCCCCTCCCTGGTGTTGCCCTCAACTAAATAAAGCTGAGCTTCAACCTTCTGCTCCAAATTACCATTTTAAAAAATGCAATAGGCTTTTCCGGCCTACTAAAGGTGTCTGTCTGTGTGCCCCTGCCTGGTGTTGCCCTCAACTAAATAAAGCTGAGCTTCAACCTTCTGCTCCAAATTACCATTTTAAAAAATGCAATAGGCTTTTCCGGCCTACTAAAGGTGTCTGTCTGTGTGCCCCTGCCTGGTGTTGCCCTCAACTAAATAAAGCTGAGCTTCAACCTTCTGCTCCAAATTACCATTTTAAAAAATGCAATAGGCTTTTCCGGCCTACTAAAGGTGTCTGTCTGTGTGCCCCTGCCTGGTGTTGTCCTCAACTAAATAAAGCTGAGCTTCAACCTTCCGGCTCTCATTAAGTGGTTTTAAAAAAAAAAAATGGTGGTTAGGGCCTACTAACGGCTTCTGCCCCTCCCTGGTGTTGCCCTCAACTAAATAAAGCTGAGCTTCAACCTTCTGCTCCAAATTACCATTTTAAAAAATGCAATAGGCTTTTCCGGCCTACTAAAGGTGTCTGTCTGTGTGCCCCTGCCTGGTGTTGCCCTCAACTAAATAAAGCTGAGCTTCAACCTTCTGCTCCAAATTACCATTTTAAAAAATGCAATAGGCTTTTCAGGCCTACTAAAGGTGTCTGTCTGTGTGCCCCTGCCTGGTGTTGCCCTCAACTAAATAAAGCTGAGCTTCAACCTTCTGCTCCAAATTACCATTTTAAAAAATGCAATAGGCTTTTCCAGCCTACTAAAGGTGTCTGTCTGTGTGCCCCTGCCTGGTGTTGCCCTCAACTAAATAAAGCTGAGCTTCAACCTTCTGCTCCAAATTACCATTTTAAAAAATGCAATAGGCTTTTCCGGCCTACTAAAGGTGTCTGTCTGTGTGCCCCTGCCTGGTGTTGTCCTCAACTAAATAAAGCTGAGCTTCAACCTTCCGGCTCTCATTAAGTGGTTTTAAAAAAAAAAAATGGTGGTTAGGGCCTACTAACGGCTTCTGCCCCTCCCTGGTGTTGCCCTCAACTAAATAAAGCTGAGCTTCAACCTTCTGCTCCAAATTACCATTTTAAAAAATGCAATAGGCTTTTCCGGCCTACTAAAGGTGTCTGTCTGTGTGCCCCTGCCTGGTGTTGCCCTCAACTAAATAAAGCTGAGCTTCAACCTTCTGCTCCAAATTACCATTTTAAAAAATGCAATAGGCTTTTCCGGCCTACTAAAGGTGTCTGTCTGTGTGCCCCTGCCTGGTGTTGCCCTCAACTAAATAAAGCTGAGCTTCAACCTTCTGCTCCAAATTACCATTTTAAAAAATGCAATAGGCTTTTCCGGCCTACTAAAGGTGTCTGTCTGTGTGCCCCTGCCTGGTGTTGCCCTCAACTAAATAAAGCTGAGCTTCAACCTTCTGCTCCAAATTACCATTTTAAAAAATGCAATAGGCTTTTCCGGCCTACTAAAGGTGTCTGTCTGTGTGCCCCTGCCTGGTGTTGCCCTCAACTAAATAAAGCTGAGCTTCAACCTTCTGCTCCAAATTACCATTTTAAAAAATGCAATAGGCTTTTCCGGCCTACTAAAGGTGTCTGTCTGTGTGCCCCTGCCTGGTGTTGCCCTCAACTAAATAAAGCTGAGCTTCAACCTTCTGCTCCAAATTACCATTTTAAAAAATGCAATAGGCTTTTCCGGCCTACTAAAGGTGTCTGTCTGTGTGCCCCTGCCTGGTGTTGCCCTCAACTAAATAAAGCTGAGCTTCAACCTTCTGCTCCAAATTACCATTTTAAAAAATGCAATAGGCTTTTCCGGCCTACTAAAGGTGTCTGTCTGTGTGCCCCTGCCTGGTGTTGTCCTCAACTAAATAAAGCTGAGCTTCAACCTTCCGGCTCTCATTAAGTGGTTTTAAAAAAAAAAAATGGTGGTTAGGGCCTACTAACGGCTTCTGCCCCTCCCTGGTGTTGCCCTCAACTAAATAAAGCTGAGCTTCAACCTTCTGCTCCAAATTACCATTTTAAAAAATGCAATAGGCTTTTCCGGCCTACTAAAGGTGTCTGTCTGTGTGCCCCTGCCTGGTGTTGCCCTCAACTAAATAAAGCTGAGCTTCAACCTTCTGCTCCAAATTACCATTTTAAAAAATGCAATAGGCTTTTCCGGCCTACTAAAGGTGTCTGTCTGTGTGCCCCTGCCTGGTGTTGCCCTCAACTAAATAAAGCTGAGCTTCAACCTTCTGCTCCAAATTACCATTTTAAAAAATGCAATAGGCTTTTCCGGCCTACTAAAGGTGTCTGTCTGTGTGCCCCTGCCTGGTGTTGCCCTCAACTAAATAAAGCTGAGCTTCAACCTTCTGCTCCAAATTACCATTTTAAAAAATGCAATAGGCTTTTCCGGCCTACTAAAGGTGTCTGTCTGTGTGCCCCTGCCTGGTGTTGTCCTCAACTAAATAAAGCTGAGCTTCAACCTTCCGGCTCTCATTAAGTGGTTTTTAAAAAAAAAAATGGTGGTTAGGGCCTACTAACGGCTTCTGCCCCTCCCTGGTGTTGCCCTCAACTAAATAAAGCTGAGCTTCAACCTTCTGCTCCAAATTACCATTTTAAAAAATGCAATAGGCTTTTCCGGCCTACTAAAGGTGTCTGTCTGTGTGCCCCTGCCTGGTGTTGCCCTCAACTAAATAAAGCGGAGCTTCAACCTTCTGCTCCAAATTACCATTTTAAAAAATGCAATAGGCTTTTCCGGCCTACTAAAGGTGTCTGTCTGTGTGCCCCTGCCTGGTGTTGCCCTCAACTAAATAAAGCTGAGCTTCAACCTTCTGCTCCAAATTACCATTTTAAAAAATGCAATAGGCTTTTCCGGCCTACTAAAGGTGTCTGTCTGTGTGCCCCTGCCTGGTGTTGTCCTCAACTAAATAAAGCTGAGCTTCAACCTTCCGGCTCTCATTAAGTGGTTTAAAAAAAAAAAAATGTTGGTTAGGGCCTACTAAAGGCTTCTGCCCCTCCCTGGTGTTGCCCTCAACTAAATAAAGCTGAGCTTCAACCTTCTGCTCCAAATTACCATTTTAAAAAATGCAATAGGCTTTTCCGGCCTACTAAAGGTGTCTGTCTGTGTGCCCCTGCCTGGTGTTGCCCTCAACTAAATAAAGCTGAGCTTCAACCTTCTGCTCCAAATTACCATTTTAAAAAATGCAATAGGCTTTTCCGGCCTACTAAAGGTGTCTGTCTGTGTGCCCCTGCCTGGTGTTGCCCTCAACTAAATAAAGCTGAGCTTCAACCTTCTGCTCCAAATTACCATTTTAAAAAATGCAATAGGCTTTTCCGGCCTACTAAAGGTGTCTGTCTGTGTGCCCCTGCCTGGTGTTGCCCTCAACTAAATAAAGCTGAGCTTCAACCTTCTGCTCCAAATTACCATTTTAAAAAATGCAATAGGCTTTTCCGGCCTACTAAAGGTGTCTGTCTGTGTGCCCCTGCCTGGTGTTGCCCTCAACTAAATAAAGCTGAGCTTCAACCTTCTGCTCCAAATTACCATTTTAAAAAATGCAATAGGCTTTTCCGGCCTACTAAAGGTGTCTGTCTGTGTGCCCCTGCCTGGTGTTGCCCTCAACTAAATAAAGCTGAGCTTCAACCTTCTGCTCCAAATTACCATTTTAAAAAATGCAATAGGCTTTTCCGGCCTACTAAAGGTGTCTGTCTGTGTGCCCCTGCCTGGTGTTGCCCTCAACTAAATAAAGCTGAGCTTCAACCTTCTGCTCCAAATTACCATTTTAAAAAATGCAATAGGCTTTTCCGGCCTACTAAAGGTGTCTGTCTGTGTGCCCCTGCCTGGTGTTGTCCTCAACTAAATAAAGCTGAGCTTCAACCTTCCGGCTCTCATTAAGTGGTTTTAAAAAAAAAAAATGGTGGTTAGGGCCTACTAACGGCTTCTGCCCCTCCCTGGTGTTGCCCTCAACTAAATAAAGCTGAGCTTCAACCTTCTGCTCCAAATTACCATTTTAAAAAATGCAATAGGCTTTTCCGGCCTACTAAAGGTGTCTGTCTGTGTGCCCCTGCCTGGTGTTGCCCTCAACTAAATAAAGCTGAGCTTCAACCTTCTGCTCCAAATTACCATTTTAAAAAATGCAATAGGCTTTTCCGGCCTACTAAAGGTGTCTGTCTGTGTGCCCCTGCCTGGTGTTGCCCTCAACTAAATAAAGCTGAGCTTCAACCTTCTGCTCCAAATTACCATTTTAAAAAATGCAATAGGCTTTTCCGGCCTACTAAAGGTGTCTGTCTGTGTGCCCCTGCCTGGTGTTGCCCTCAACTAAATAAAGCTGAGCTTCAACCTTCTGCTCCAAATTACCATTTTAAAAAATGCAATAGGCTTTTCCGGCCTACTAAAGGTGTCTGTCTGTGTGCCCCTGCCTGGTGTTGTCCTCAACTAAATAAAGCTGAGCTTCAACCTTCCGGCTCTCATTAAGTGGTTTTAAAAAAAAAAAATGGTGGTTAGGGCCTACTAACGGCTTCTGCCCCTCCCTGGTGTTGCCCTCAACTAAATAAAGCTGAGCTTCAACCTTCTGCTCCAAATTACCATTTTAAAAAATGCAATAGGCTTTTCCGGCCTACTAAAGGTGTCTGTCTGTGTGCCCCTGCCTGGTGTTGCCCTCAACTAAATAAAGCTGAGCTTCAACCTTCTGCTCCAAATTACCATTTTAAAAAATGCAATAGGCTTTTCCGGCCTACTAAAGGTGTCTGTCTGTGTGCCCCTGCCTGGTGTTGCCCTCAACTAAATAAAGCTGAGCTTCAACCTTCTGCTCCAAATTACCATTTTAAAAAATGCAATAGGCTTTTCCGGCCTACTAAAGGTGTCTGTCTGTGTGCCCCTGCCTGGTGTTGCCCTCAACTAAATAAAGCTGAGCTTCAACCTTCTGCTCCAAATTACCATTTTAAAAAATGCAATAGGCTTTTCCGGCCTACTAAAGGTGTCTGTCTGTGTGCCCCTGCCTGGTGTTGCCCTCAACTAAATAAAGCTGAGCTTCAACCTTCTGCTCCAAATTACCATTTTAAAAAATGCAATAGGCTTTTCCGGCCTACTAAAGGTGTCTGTCTGTGTGCCCCTGCCTGGTGTTGCCCTCAACTAAATAAAGCTGAGCTTCAACCTTCTGCTCCAAATTACCATTTTAAAAAATGCAATAGGCTTTTCCGGCCTACTAAAGGTGTCTGTCTGTGTGCCCCTGCCTGGTGTTGCCCTCAACTAAATAAAGCTGAGCTTCAACCTTCTGCTCCAAATTACCATTTTAAAAAATGCAATAGGCTTTTCCGGCCTACTAAAGGTGTCTGTCTGTGTGCCCCTGCCTGGTGTTGCCCTCAACTAAATAAAGCTGAGCTTCAACCTTCTGCTCCAAATTACCATTTTAAAAAATGCAATAGGCTTTTCCGGCCTACTAAAGGTGTCTGTCTGTGTGCCCCTGCCTGGTGTTGCCCTCAACTAAATAAAGCTGAGCTTCAACCTTCTGCTCCAAATTACCATTTTAAAAAATGCAATAGGCTTTTCCGGCCTACTAAAGGTGTCTGTCTGTGTGCCCCTGCCTGGTGTTGCCCTCAACTAAATAAAGCTGAGCTTCAACCTTCTGCTCCAAATTACCATTTTAAAAAATGCAATAGGCTTTTCCGGCCTACTAAAGGTGTCTGTCTGTGTGCCCCTGCCTGGTGTTGCCCTCAACTAAATAAAGCTGAGCTTCAACCTTCTGCTCCAAATTACCATTTTAAAAAATGCAATAGGCTTTTCCGGCCTACTAAAGGTGTCTGTCTGTGTGCCCCTGCCTGGTGTTGCCCTCAACTAAATAAAGCTGAGCTTCAACCTTCTGCTCCAAATTACCATTTTAAAAAATGCAATAGGCTTTTCCGGCCTACTAAAGGTGTCTGTCTGTGTGCCCCTGCCTGGTGTTGCCCTCAACTAAATAAAGCTGAGCTTCAACCTTCTGCTCCAAATTACCATTTTAAAAAATGCAATAGGCTTTTCCGGCCTACTAAAGGTGTCTGTCTGTGTGCCCCTGCCTGGTGTTGCCCTCAACTAAATAAAGCTGAGCTTCAACCTTCTGCTCCAAATTACCATTTTAAAAAATGCAATAGGCTTTTCCGGCCTACTAAAGGTGTCTGTCTGTGTGCCCCTGCCTGGTGTTGCCCTCAACTAAATAAAGCTGAGCTTCAACCTTCTGCTCCAAATTACCATTTTAAAAAATGCAATAGGCTTTTCCGGCCTACTAAAGGTGTCTGTCTGTGTGCCCCTGCCTGGTGTTGTCCTCAACTAAATAAAGCTGAGCTTCAACCTTCCGGCTCTCATTAAGTGGTTTTAAAAAAAAAAAATGGTGGTTAGGGCCTACTAACGGCTTCTGCCCCTCCCTGGTGTTGCCCTCAACTAAATAAAGCTGAGCTTCAACCTTCTGCTCCAAATTACCATTTTAAAAAATGCAATAGGCTTTTCCGGCCTACTAAAGGTGTCTGTCTGTGTGCCCCTGCCTGGTGTTGCCCTCAACTAAATAAAGCTGAGCTTCAACCTTCTGCTCCAAATTACCATTTTAAAAAATGCAATAGGCTTTTCCGGCCTACTAAAGGTGTCTGTCTGTGTGCCCCTTCCTGGTGTTGCCCTCAACTAAATAAAGCTGAGCTTCAACCTTCTGCTCCAAATTACCATTTTAAAAAATGCAATAGGCTTTTCCGGCCTACTAAAGGTGTCTGTCTGTGTGCCCCTGCCTGGTGTTGCCCTCAACTAAATAAAGCTGAGCTTCAACCTTCTGCTCCAAATTACCATTTTAAAAAATGCAATAGGCTTTTCCGGCCTACTAAAGGTGTCTGTCTGTGTGCCCCTGCCTGGTGTTGTCCTCAACTAAATAAAGCTGAGCTTCAACCTTCCGGCTCTCATTAAGTGGTTTTAAAAAAAAAAAATGGTGGTTAGGGCCTACTAACGGCTTCTGCCCCTCCCTGGTGTTGCCCTCAACTAAATAAAGCTGAGCTTCAACCTTCTGCTCCAAATTACCATTTTAAAAAATGCAATAGGCTTTTCCGGCCTACTAAAGGTGTCTGTCTGTGTGCCCCTGCCTGGTGTTGCCCTCAACTAAATAAAGCTGAGCTTCAACCTTCTGCTCCAAATTACCATTTTAAAAAATGCAATAGGCTTTTCCGGCCTACTAAAGGTGTCTGTCTGTGTGCCCCTGCCTGGTGTTGCCCTCAACTAAATAAAGCTGAGCTTCAACCTTCTGCTCCAAATTACCATTTTAAAAAATGCAATAGGCTTTTCCGGCCTACTAAAGGTGTCTGTCTGTGTGCCCCTGCCTGGTGTTGCCCTCAACTAAATAAAGCTGAGCTTCAACCTTCTGCTCCAAATTACCATTTTAAAAAATGCAATAGGCTTTTCCGGCCTACTAAAGGTGTCTGTCTGTGTGCCCCTGCCTGGTGTTGCCCTCAACTAAATAAAGCTGAGCTTCAACCTTCTGCTCCAAATTACCATTTTAAAAAATGCAATAGGCTTTTCCGGCCTACTAAAGGTGTCTGTCTGTGTGCCCCTGCCTGGTGTTGCCCTCAACTAAATAAAGCTGAGCTTCAACCTTCTGCTCCAAATTACCATTTTAAAAAATGCAATAGGCTTTTCCGGCCTACTAAAGGTGTCTGTCTGTGTGCCCCTGCCTGGTGTTGTCCTCAACTAAATAAAGCTGAGCTTCAACCTTCCGGCTCTCATTAAGTGGTTTTAAAAAAAAAAAATGTTGGTTAGGGCCTACTAAAGGCTTCTGCCCCTCCCTGGTGTTGCCCTCAACTAAATAAAGCTGAGCTTCAACCTTCTGCTCCAAATTACCATTTTAAAAAATGCAATAGGCTTTTCCGGCCTACTAAAGGTGTCTGTCTGTGTGCCCCTGCCTGGTGTTGCCCTCAACTAAATAAAGCTGAGCTTCAACCTTCTGCTCCAAATTACCATTTTAAAAAATGCAATAGGCTTTTCCGGCCTACTAAAGGTGTCTGTCTGTGTGCCCCTGCCTGGTGTTGCCCTCAACTAAATAAAGCTGAGCTTCAACCTTCTGCTCCAAATTACCATTTTAAAAAATGCAATAGGCTTTTCCGGCCTACTAAAGGTGTCTGTCTGTGTGCCCCTGCCTGGTGTTGCCCTCAACTAAATAAAGCTGAGCTTCAACCTTCTGCTCCAAATTACCATTTTAAAAAATGCAATAGGCTTTTCCGGCCTACTAAAGGTGTCTGTCTGTGTGCCCCTGCCTGGTGTTGCCCTCAACTAAATAAAGCTGAGCTTCAACCTTCTGCTCCAAATTACCATTTTAAAAAATGCAATAGGCTTTTCCGGCCTACTAAAGGTGTCTGTCTGTGTGCCCCTGCCTGGTGTTGTCCTCAACTAAATAAAGCTGAGCTTCAACCTTCCGGCTCTCATTAAGTGGTTTTAAAAAAAAAAAAATGGTGGTTAGGGCCTACTAACGGCTTCTGCCCCTCCCTGGTGTTGCCCTCAACTAAATAAAGCTGAGCTTCAACCTTCTGCTCCAAATTACCATTTTAAAAAATGCAATAGGCTTTTCCGGCCTACTAAAGGTGTCTGTCTGTGTGCCCCTGCCTGGTGTTGCCCTCAACTAAATAAAGCTGAGCTTCAACCTTCTGCTCCAAATTACCATTTTAAAAAATGCAATAGGCTTTTCCGGCCTACTAAAGGTGTCTGTCTGTGTGCCCCTGCCTGGTGTTGCCCTCAACTAAATAAAGCTGAGCTTCAACCTTCTGCTCCAAATTACCATTTTAAAAAATGCAATAGGCTTTTCCGGCCTACTAAAGGTGTCTGTCTGTGTGCCCCTGCCTGGTGTTGCCCTCAACTAAATAAAGCGGAGCTTCAACCTTCTGCTCCAAATTACCATTTTAAAAAATGCAATAGGCTTTTCCGGCCTACTAAAGGTGTCTGTCTGTGTGCCCCTGCCTGGTGTTGCCCTCAACTAAATAAAGCTGAGCTTCAACCTTCTGCTCCAAATTACCATTTTAAAAAATGCAATAGGCTTTTCCGGCCTACTAAAGGTGTCTGTCTGTGTGCCCCTGCCTGGTGTTGCCCTCAACTAAATAAAGCTGAGCTTCAACCTTCTGCTCCAAATTACCATTTTAAAAAATGCAATAGGCTTTTCCGGCCTACTAAAGGTGTCTGTCTGTGTGCCCCTGCCTGGTGTTGTCCTCAACTAAATAAAGCTGAGCTTCAACCTTCCGGCTCTCATTAAGTGGTTTTAAAAAAAAAAAATGGTGGTTAGGGCCTACTAACGGCTTCTGCCCCTCCCTGGTGTTGCCCTCAACTAAATAAAGCTGAGCTTCAACCTTCTGCTCCAAATTACCATTTTAAAAAATGCAATAGGCTTTTCCGGCCTACTAAAGGTGTCTGTCTGTGTGCCCCTGCCTGGTGTTGCCCTCAACTAAATAAAGCTGAGCTTCAACCTTCTGCTCCAAATTACCATTTTAAAAAATGCAATAGGCTTTTCCGGCCTACTAAAGGTGTCTGTCTGTGTGCCCCTGCCTGGTGTTGCCCTCAACTAAATAAAGCTGAGCTTCAACCTTCTGCTCCAAATTACCATTTTAAAAAATGCAATAGGCTTTTCCGGCCTACTAAAGGTGTCTGTCTGTGTGCCCCTGCCTGGTGTTGTCCTCAACTAAATAAAGCTGAGCTTCAACCTTCCGGCTCTCATTAAGTGGTTTTAAAAAAAAAAAATGGTGGTTAGGGCCTACTAACGGCTTCTGCCCCTCCCTGGTGTTGCCCTCAACTAAATAAAGCTGAGCTTCAACCTTCTGCTCCAAATTACCATTTTAAAAAATGCAATAGGCTTTTCCGGCCTACTAAAGGTGTCTGTCTGTGTGCCCCTGCCTGGTGTTGCCCTCAACTAAATAAAGCTGAGCTTCAACCTTCTGCTCCAAATTACCATTTTAAAAAATGCAATAGGCTTTTCCGGCCTACTAAAGGTGTCTGTCTGTGTGCCCCTGCCTGGTGTTGCCCTCAACTAAATAAAGCTGAGCTTCAACCTTCTGCTCCAAATTACCATTTTAAAAAATGCAATAGGCTTTTCCAGCCTACTAAAGGTGTCTGTCTGTGTGCCCCTGCCTGGTGTTGCCCTCAACTAAATAAAGCTGAGCTTCAACCTTCTGCTCCAAATTACCATTTTAAAAAATGCAATAGGCTTTTCCGGCCTACTAAAGGTGTCTGTCTGTGTGCCCCTGCCTGGTGTTGTCCTCAACTAAATAAAGCTGAGCTTCAACCTTCCGGCTCTCATTAAGTGGTTTTAAAAAAAAAAAATGGTGGTTAGGGCCTACTAACGGCTTCTGCCCCTCCCTGGTGTTGCCCTCAACTAAATAAAGCTGAGCTTCAACCTTCTGCTCCAAATTACCATTTTAAAAAATGCAATAGGCTTTTCCGGCCTACTAAAGGTGTCTGTCTGTGTGCCCCTGCCTGGTGTTGCCCTCAACTAAATAAAGCTGAGCTTCAACCTTCTGCTCCAAATTACCATTTTAAAAAATGCAATAGGCTTTTCCGGCCTACTAAAGGTGTCTGTCTGTGTGCCCCTGCCTGGTGTTGCCCTCAACTAAATAAAGCTGAGCTTCAACCTTCTGCTCCAAATTACCATTTTAAAAAATGCAATAGGCTTTTCCGGCCTACTAAAGGTGTCTGTCTGTGTGCCCCTGCCTGGTGTTGCCCTCAACTAAATAAAGCTGAGCTTCAACCTTCTGCTCCAAATTACCATTTTAAAAAATGCAATAGGCTTTTCCGGCCTACTAAAGGTGTCTGTCTGTGTGCCCCTGCCTGGTGTTGCCCTCAACTAAATAAAGCTGAGCTTCAACCTTCTGCTCCAAATTACCATTTTAAAAAATGCAATAGGCTTTTCCGGCCTACTAAAGGTGTCTGTCTGTGTGCCCCTGCCTGGTGTTGCCCTCAACTAAATAAAGCTGAGCTTCAACCTTCTGCTCCAAATTACCATTTTAAAAAATGCAATAGGCTTTTCCGGCCTACTAAAGGTGTCTGTCTGTGTGCCCCTGCCTGGTGTTGCCCTCAACTAAATAAAGCTGAGCTTCAACCTTCTGCTCCAAATTACCATTTTAAAAAATGCAATAGGCTTTTCCGGCCTACTAAAGGTGTCTGTCTGTGTGCCCCTGCCTGGTGTTGTCCTCAACTAAATAAAGCTGAGCTTCAACCTTCCGGCTCTCATTAAGTGGTTTTAAAAAAAAAAAATGGTGGTTAGGGCCTACTAACGGCTTCTGCCCCTCCCTGGTGTTGCCCTCAACTAAATAAAGCTGAGCTTCAACCTTCTGCTCCAAATTACCATTTTAAAAAATGCAATAGGCTTTTCCGGCCTACTAAAGGTGTCTGTCTGTGTGCCCCTGCCTGGTGTTGCCCTCAACTAAATAAAGCTGAGCTTCAACCTTCTGCTCCAAATTACCATTTTAAAAAATGCAATAGGCTTTTCCGGCCTACTAAAGGTGTCTGTCTGTGTGCCCCTGCCTGGTGTTGCCCTCAACTAAATAAAGCTGAGCTTCAACCTTCTGCTCCAAATTACCATTTTAAAAAATGCAATAGGCTTTTCCGGCCTACTAAAGGTGTCTGTCTGTGTGCCCCTGCCTGGTGTTGCCCTCAACTAAATAAAGCTGAGCTTCAACCTTCTGCTCCAAATTACCATTTTAAAAAATGCAATAGGCTTTTCCGGCCTACTAAAGGTGTCTGTCTGTGTGCCCCTGCCTGGTGTTGTCCTCAACTAAATAAAGCTGAGCTTCAACCTTCCGGCTCTCATTAAGTGGTTTTTAAAAAAAAAAATGGTGGTTAGGGCCTACTAACGGCTTCTGCCCCTCCCTGGTGTTGCCCTCAACTAAATAAAGCTGAGCTTCAACCTTCTGCTCCAAATTACCATTTTAAAAAATGCAATAGGCTTTTCCGGCCTACTAAAGGTGTCTGTCTGTGTGCCCCTGCCTGGTGTTGCCCTCAACTAAATAAAGCGGAGCTTCAACCTTCTGCTCCAAATTACCATTTTAAAAAATGCAATAGGCTTTTCCGGCCTACTAAAGGTGTCTGTCTGTGTGCCCCTGCCTGGTGTTGCCCTCAACTAAATAAAGCTGAGCTTCAACCTTCTGCTCCAAATTACCATTTTAAAAAATGCAATAGGCTTTTCCGGCCTACTAAAGGTGTCTGTCTGTGTGCCCCTGCCTGGTGTTGCCCTCAACTAAATAAAGCGGAGCTTCAACCTTCTGCTCCAAATTACCATTTTAAAAAATGCAATAGGCTTTTCCGGCCTACTAAAGGTGTCTGTCTGTGTGCCCCTGCCTGGTGTTGCCCTCAACTAAATAAAGCTGAGCTTCAACCTTCTGCTCCAAATTACCATTTTAAAAAATGCAATAGGCTTTTCCGGCCTACTAAAGGTGTCTGTCTGTGTGCCCCTGCCTGGTGTTGCCCTCAACTAAATAAAGCTGAGCTTCAACCTTCTGCTCCAAATTACCATTTTAAAAAATGCAATAGGCTTTTCCGGCCTACTAAAGGTGTCTGTCTGTGTGCCCCTGCCTGGTGTTGTCCTCAACTAAATAAAGCTGAGCTTCAACCTTCCGGCTCTCATTAAGTGGTTTTAAAAAAAAAAAATGGTGGTTAGGGCCTACTAACGGCTTCTGCCCCTCCCTGGTGTTGCCCTCAACTAAATAAAGCTGAGCTTCAACCTTCTGCTCCAAATTACCATTTTAAAAAATGCAATAGGCTTTTCCGGCCTACTAAAGGTGTCTGTCTGTGTGCCCCTGCCTGGTGTTGCCCTCAACTAAATAAAGCTGAGCTTCAACCTTCTGCTCCAAATTACCATTTTAAAAAATGCAATAGGCTTTTCCGGCCTACTAAAGGTGTCTGTCTGTGTGCCCCTGCCTGGTGTTGCCCTCAACTAAATAAAGCTGAGCTTCAACCTTCTGCTCCAAATTACCATTTTAAAAAATGCAATAGGCTTTTCCGGCCTACTAAAGGTGTCTGTCTGTGTGCCCCTGCCTGGTGTTGCCCTCAACTAAATAAAGCTGAGCTTCAACCTTCTGCTCCAAATTACCATTTTAAAAAATGCAATAGGCTTTTCCGGCCTACTAAAGGTGTCTGTCTGTGTGCCCCTGCCTGGTGTTGTCCTCAACTAAATAAAGCTGAGCTTCAACCTTCCGGCTCTCATTAAGTGGTTTTTAAAAAAAAAAATGGTGGTTAGGGCCTACTAACGGCTTCTGCCCCTCCCTGGTGTTGCCCTCAACTAAATAAAGCTGAGCTTCAACCTTCTGCTCCAAATTACCATTTTAAAAAATGCAATAGGCTTTTCCGGCCTACTAAAGGTGTCTGTCTGTGTGCCCCTGCCTGGTGTTGCCCTCAACTAAATAAAGCGGAGCTTCAACCTTCTGCTCCAAATTACCATTTTAAAAAATGCAATAGGCTTTTCCGGCCTACTAAAGGTGTCTGTCTGTGTGCCCCTGCCTGGTGTTGCCCTCAACTAAATAAAGCTGAGCTTCAACCTTCTGCTCCAAATTACCATTTTAAAAAATGCAATAGGCTTTTCCGGCCTACTAAAGGTGTCTGTCTGTGTGCCCCTGCCTGGTGTTGTCCTCAACTAAATAAAGCTGAGCTTCAACCTTCCGGCTCTCATTAAGTGGTTTTAAAAAAAAAAAATGTTGGTTAGGGCCTACTAAAGGCTTCTGCCCCTCCCTGGTGTTGCCCTCAACTAAATAAAGCTGAGCTTCAACCTTCTGCTCCAAATTACCATTTTAAAAAATGCAATAGGCTTTTCCGGCCTACTAAAGGTGTCTGTCTGTGTGCCCCTGCCTGGTGTTGCCCTCAACTAAATAAAGCTGAGCTTCAACCTTCTGCTCCAAATTACCATTTTAAAAAATGCAATAGGCTTTTCCGGCCTACTAAAGGTGTCTGTCTGTGTGCCCCTGCCTGGTGTTGCCCTCAACTAAATAAAGCTGAGCTTCAACCTTCTGCTCCAAATTACCATTTTAAAAAATGCAATAGGCTTTTCCGGCCTACTAAAGGTGTCTGTCTGTGTGCCCCTGCCTGGTGTTGCCCTCAACTAAATAAAGCTGAGCTTCAACCTTCTGCTCCAAATTACCATTTTAAAAAATGCAATAGGCTTTTCCGGCCTACTAAAGGTGTCTGTCTGTGTGCCCCTGCCTGGTGTTGCCCTCAACTAAATAAAGCTGAGCTTCAACCTTCTGCTCCAAATTACCATTTTAAAAAATGCAATAGGCTTTTCCGGCCTACTAAAGGTGTCTGTCTGTGTGCCCCTGCCTGGTGTTGCCCTCAACTAAATAAAGCTGAGCTTCAACCTTCTGCTCCAAATTACCATTTTAAAAAATGCAATAGGCTTTTCCGGCCTACTAAAGGTGTCTGTCTGTGTGCCCCTGCCTGGTGTTGCCCTCAACTAAATAAAGCTGAGCTTCAACCTTCTGCTCCAAATTACCATTTTAAAAAATGCAATAGGCTTTTCCGGCCTACTAAAGGTGTCTGTCTGTGTGCCCCTGCCTGGTGTTGTCCTCAACTAAATAAAGCTGAGCTTCAACCTTCCGGCTCTCATTAAGTGGTTTTAAAAAAAAAAAATGGTGGTTAGGGCCTACTAACGGCTTCTGCCCCTCCCTGGTGTTGCCCTCAACTAAATAAAGCTGAGCTTCAACCTTCTGCTCCAAATTACCATTTTAAAAAATGCAATAGGCTTTTCCGGCCTACTAAAGGTGTCTGTCTGTGTGCCCCTGCCTGGTGTTGCCCTCAACTAAATAAAGCTGAGCTTCAACCTTCTGCTCCAAATTACCATTTTAAAAAATGCAATAGGCTTTTCCGGCCTACTAAAGGTGTCTGTCTGTGTGCCCCTGCCTGGTGTTGCCCTCAACTAAATAAAGCTGAGCTTCAACCTTCTGCTCCAAATTACCATTTTAAAAAATGCAATAGGCTTTTCCGGCCTACTAAAGGTGTCTGTCTGTGTGCCCCTGCCTGGTGTTGCCCTCAACTAAATAAAGCTGAGCTTCAACCTTCTGCTCCAAATTACCATTTTAAAAAATGCAATAGGCTTTTCCGGCCTACTAAAGGTGTCTGTCTGTGTGCCCCTGCCTGGTGTTGTCCTCAACTAAATAAAGCTGAGCTTCAACCTTCCGGCTCTCATTAAGTGGTTTTAAAAAAAAAAAATGGTGGTTAGGGCCTACTAACGGCTTCTGCCCCTCCCTGGTGTTGCCCTCAACTAAATAAAGCTGAGCTTCAACCTTCTGCTCCAAATTACCATTTTAAAAAATGCAATAGGCTTTTCCGGCCTACTAAAGGTGTCTGTCTGTGTGCCCCTGCCTGGTGTTGCCCTCAACTAAATAAAGCTGAGCTTCAACCTTCTGCTCCAAATTACCATTTTAAAAAATGCAATAGGCTTTTCCGGCCTACTAAAGGTGTCTGTCTGTGTGCCCCTGCCTGGTGTTGCCCTCAACTAAATAAAGCTGAGCTTCAACCTTCTGCTCCAAATTACCATTTTAAAAAATGCAATAGGCTTTTCCGGCCTACTAAAGGTGTCTGTCTGTGTGCCCCTGCCTGGTGTTGCCCTCAACTAAATAAAGCTGAGCTTCAACCTTCTGCTCCAAATTACCATTTTAAAAAATGCAATAGGCTTTTCCGGCCTACTAAAGGTGTCTGTCTGTGTGCCCCTGCCTGGTGTTGCCCTCAACTAAATAAAGCTGAGCTTCAACCTTCTGCTCCAAATTACCATTTTAAAAAATGCAATAGGCTTTTCCGGCCTACTAAAGGTGTCTGTCTGTGTGCCCCTGCCTGGTGTTGCCCTCAACTAAATAAAGCTGAGCTTCAACCTTCTGCTCCAAATTACCATTTTAAAAAATGCAATAGGCTTTTCCGGCCTACTAAAGGTGTCTGTCTGTGTGCCCCTGCCTGGTGTTGTCCTGAACTAAATAAAGCTGAGCTTCAACCTTCCGGCTCTCATTAAGTGGTTTTAAAAAAAAAAAATGGTGGTTAGGGCCTACTAACGGCTTCTGCCCCTCCCTGGTGTTGCCCTCAACTAAATAAAGCTGAGCTTCAACCTTCTGCTCCAAATTACCATTTTAAAAAATGCAATAGGCTTTTCCGGCCTACTAAAGGTGTCTGTCTGTGTGCCCCTGCCTGGTGTTGCCCTCAACTAAATAAAGCTGAGCTTCAACCTTCTGCTCCAAATTACCATTTTAAAAAATGCAATAGGCTTTTCCGGCCTACTAAAGGTGTCTGTCTGTGTGCCCCTGCCTGGTGTTGCCCTCAACTAAATAAAGCTGAGCTTCAACCTTCTGCTCCAAATTACCATTTTAAAAAATGCAATAGGCTTTTCCGGCCTACTAAAGGTGTCTGTCTGTGTGCCCCTGCCTGGTGTTGCCCTCAACTAAATAAAGCTGAGCTTCAACCTTCTGCTCCAAATTACCATTTTAAAAAATGCAATAGGCTTTTCCGGCCTACTAAAGGTGTCTGTCTGTGTGCCCCTGCCTGGTGTTGCCCTCAACTAAATAAAGCTGAGCTTCAACCTTCTGCTCCAAATTACCATTTTAAAAAATGCAATAGGCTTTTCCGGCCTACTAAAGGTGTCTGTCTGTGTGCCCCTGCCTGGTGTTGTCCTCAACTAAATAAAGCTGAGCTTCAACCTTCCGGCTCTCATTAAGTGGTTTTAAAAAAAAAAAATGGTGGTTAGGGCCTACTAACGGCTTCTGCCCCTCCCTGGTGTTGCCCTCAACTAAATAAAGCTGAGCTTCAACCTTCTGCTCCAAATTACCATTTTAAAAAATGCAATAGGCTTTTCCGGCCTACTAAAGGTGTCTGCCCCTCCCTGGTGTTGTCCTCAACTGAACAAAGCTGAGCTTCCACATTCTGGCTTTCGCCCTATACTATCAGATATTAAACTGCATTTGGCCTACTAGTGTGGTTAGGCCCTTGAAACAGTGTCTGCTGCTCTTGGGTTTGCTACTCCACTGAACAAAGCAATGCCGCCTGTTTAGTCCTGTTACCAAGTTTGAACTGCATGTAGCCTACTTTATTCTTTGGCCCTATATCTGTTTCCTCCTCATCCTGCCCATTGCCCAGCCACTGCTAAATGAGTCTGCTGGTACATTGACCTAGACCACTACATTCCCCTTGTACTCTACACAGCCAGAATCTGACCCTGCTGAAAGTAAGGTTCCCCTTCCCGCATGTTATACCACCTTACACAGGGACAAAGAGGAAGGTGCAGATGAAAGTGCAGGTTCCTTCATCAGGTGGGGGGGCATACTCGTTGGCGACGTCACTGGCACAGGGCCCCTCAGAGTACGCAAAAGTGTCGCTGCTGGTGGGAGGCGCCCCCGCCATGCAAACACACCGCCGTACTTTGAGGGGCCCTGTGCCAGTGGCAATGCGAACGAGTGGGCCCCCCCCTGCTTGCTCAGGATCACAGCACTTGCAACGTTTAAATACTTACCTTTCCCTGCAACACCGCCGTGACGTAGTCCGCATTTCCTGGGCCCACGAAAAACTTGAGCCAGCCCTACTCCCCCCACAACTTTCCCCCAATTCCCTATGCCCAACTATTATTATACAGTTAATTAAGATTGGCAAGCTTCAGAAACAAGAATGGATGTTTTTGGCATTAAAATGGGCACTGTAGGTGTTTTCCTGGCCTCCACTCACTGCCGACTATGCTTCCCCATTGACTTGCATTGGGTTTCGTGTTTCGGTCGATCCCCGACTTTTAGCGATAATCGGCCGACTGCACTCGACTCGACTCTGGACAAAATCGGGTTTCCCAAAACCCTACTCGATCTTAAAAAAATGAAAGTCGCTCAACCCTAATGATGACTGTTGAGTAATGAATGACAAAATTACAAAGTTTAATACATTTTGACAGAAAGGTACATAAAAAATTAAATGTTCACATGTTGTTCCTATGCTGTGGCCATAACAATGAACTGTATTCTGCTGGGAACACAGTGGCACCACCACCACAGGGAGAATTTTGCATTACATAGTACTCTTTAAAGTCACTGGGCATTCTACATTGGGCACAAATAAGTCAGGACCTCCAGAGAGAGGTATACATAAATTGGCTAATTTATGTGCTAAATATTCTAAATTTTTTCTATTTTATAGAGCAGCAATGTAATTTATATTTCATGATTACATACTATAATGCTATAAAGTGCAATTTTATTTGTTGGTTATATAAGGAGATGGCTTTTCTTAGGGTGCCGTCACACATTGGCACTTTGATCGCTATGACGGTACGATCCGTGACGTTCCAGCGATATCCATACGATATCGCTGTGTCTGACATGCAGCAGCGATCATGGACCCTGCTGAGAATCGTACGTCATAGCAGATCGTTTGGAACTTTATTTCGTCGCTGGATCTCCCGCTGTCATCGCTGGATCGTTGTGTGTGACAGCGATCCAGCGATGCGTTTGCTTGTAACCAGGGTAAACATCGGGTTACTAAGCGCAGGGCCGCGCTTAGTAACCCGATGTTTACCGTGGTTACCAGCGTAAACGTAAAAAAAAACAAACAGTACATACTCACATTCCGGTGTCTGTCCCCCGGCGTTCTGCTTCTCTGCACTGTGAGCGCCGGCCGGCCGGAAAGCGAGCACAGCGGTGACATCACCGCTGTGCTTTCCGGCTGGCGCAAACACAGTGGAGAGAAGCAGAACGCCGGGGGACAGACACCGGAATGTGAGTATGTACTGTTTGTTTTTTTTTACGTTTACGCTGGTAACCACGGTAAACATCGGGTTACTAAGCGTGGCCCTGCGCTTAGTAACCCGATGTTTACCCTGGTTACCCGGGGCCTTCGGCATCGTTGGTCGCTGGAGAGCTGACTGTGTGACAGCTCTCCAGCGACCACACAACCACTTACCAACGATCACGGCCAGGTCGTATCGCTGGTCGTGATCGTTGGTAAATCGTTTAGTGTGACAGTACCCTTAGTTTGTACCTGTACACACCTGTCTTCTGTTTGGGAGTAACAGTCAGTATTTTGCTATTTATATACATTGGTTCTCTGACTGAGCACTCTACCCATCAGCCCCTGGTGATTTTAATCATAGCAGGATCATGTCTGCCCACATAAATGCAGGCATCAGCCTAGGAGAGGATTCACATTAGGTAGTTCCCAGCAATGATAATCACCTTATCGTGGATGCCACGTACACATGAATTGGACAATTTATGAGCTAATTATTCTCAATTTTTCCTATTTTCTACAGTAGTAATGCAATTCATATTTCATGTTTTCATGACAGTGTCGCTAATACAAATGGAATTAATGCCATTACCAATTTTAACAACTGATAAAACGCTTATTCTAAGAGCAAAAAAACGCCCTCTTTGAAAAAAATATAATCTATCCCTTTGTAATTAAAAGAAAATATTTAACAACAGATTCCCTACTTGGATAGAGTGCTCATGGTATAATTCTGGTTATTTTGTCCTTCCTCAGCTCTAAGTGAATTACAAGAATATTGACACCAAATAAATCTTTTTATTGACTAATAATAAATATGTCGATAAATGATCAACACTCAATATTTGTGCAACTTTTGGCCAGTGTTTGAAAGGAAACTATCATCATATTTACTGTACAGTATCCTCTTGGAGGATAACACCTAGAAGGGTCAGGCAAACTGATTTGTTATGTCACTTATCTGAAAATAAATATTTTTTTAGTAATCCAATGTATTCAGGAAAGTACAGTTTCTCCTGACAGATGCAGTTTCTCCTGATCGGTTGATGCAGTTTATCACCACCACTTGAATAGTATCTAGTGATCCGGAAAATGGAGAACAAACATAATTGCTGCCATCTAGGATAGTTGATAATATCAGTAATGTAATTGTCTGATTTAAATTCTAGCTTAGCACTGAAACATGTTACTTTAATATTAAAGTTCTCGACCACACTACAATAGATGTCATAAGTGCTCAAAGTCTTCATTTTCTCACTACTGGATATGATTACTCAACTGTAATTTTTCAACTGTAACTGAGAAATCACATAAACTTATAGGGGAAAACTAAAAAGATAAAAGAAGACGACTTAAAAATATAATTAATTTTCTGCAAAACAAAGATCAAAACATATTAGGCTGAGATAATTTCACTATCTCCTTAGGGAGTGAAAAATCTGTGTAATGATTAAGCGGAACGGGAAGAGGGTCTGATGTATTTTGTGCCTTGATGCTAAAGACCTTTTACTGAGAAAGAATAACATGCAAGTGGATTATTGACGAAATCCAATCTATTCTTACATTTTAAGGAGTTTTTCCCATTTTGGACATTTGTAACTTATCCTCAAGATATACTGTATCATAAATGTTCAATAAATGTAGTTCCCACCTCTTGAGAATAAGGCTCTATCTCATGCCTTTTCTTGTATGGGAATTTTAAAAATTGCAGAGCACACTAGGGTGGTACTAGCACTTATTGGTCAAATATGGCATTTCTTGTGCAAATGACATATGTCTTTAATTGGAATATTCTCTTATGTATAAATGACCATATTTAAATTACAATTTGGAGATTTTACGTGATGACAGAGTTCTATGAGCAACGCAAAAGAGGGAAAGAATGACTAGCAACAGAATGGATGAAAGATAGCACATAAATAACAGAATTAGCCACTCAGAAAGATCCACATAAGATACAGGACATTCTGGAGAAATGTTACTCATATGGTTACTAAGAAACAAAAATAACTTGTTTGCAAATAATAGGAATATGTAACATAGAGAGATAACAATAATTATAATATTACGCCTTAACTTTACTCCTGTATGAAAAGCAGGGTACTAATATTCTATGCAACCAATTATAAAAGGTGAAGATTACACATAGATACAGGCGCTGCCAGAAGTCTCTAACTGATGTTTCTCCGTTTATTTGATATGTGAAGTGCTGTTCGTATAATAGATGATCACCTAAGTAAGAGGGTGTAACAAATGCGTATTGTGGCAGAAACCCCTTTCTGGAAGAGCTTTAGGGGGAGACACAAGGAGTATCTTGGTCTGCCATCAATGAATTAAGGAACGATGCATTGAAGACAAGAAATTCACACAGTGTCAGTGTACTAAGCTTGTCTTTCTTCCAGAGACAGAGAATTTTATTAAGTAGCTATGAAAGTGGAAATATTACATCATTGCCAAAAAGAGGAAGAACGAGAAAATTCTTGCTTAGCAAAAACAAATAAATAATTTCTGCTTGTGGAGACATTATTATTATTATACATTTTTATAGCACCATTTATTCCATGGTTTTTACATGTGAAAAAGGGGGCAAATATAGACAAATACATTAAATATGAGCAAAAAAAAGCGACATAGGTACATAAGGAGGGAGGACCCTGCCCTCGAGGGCTCACAATCTGCAGGGGATGGGTGTGGATACACAAGGAGAGGGTAGAGCTGGTTGTGCGGCAGTTCAGTAGGTTGAGGATCACTGCAGGCAGTAGGCTTGTCAGAAGGGGTGAGTCTTCATGTTCTTTTTGAAGGTTTCTATGGTAGGTGAGAGTCTTATGTGTTGGGGTAGAGAGTTCCAGAGTATGGGGGAAGCACGGGAGAAGTCTTAGATGCGATTGTGTGAAGAAGAGATGAGAGGGTAGTAGGAGATCTTGAGAGGATTGGAGGTTGTGTGTAGGTAAATACCGGGAGACCATGTCGCAGATTTATGGAGGAGACAGGTTGTGGATGGCTTTGTATGTCATTGTAAAGGTTTTGAACTGGAGTCTCTGAGCGATAGGAAGCCAGTGAAGGGCTTGGCATAGGGGAGAGGTTGGGGAATAGCAGGGAGACAGGTAGATTAATCGGGCAGCAGAGTGTAGGATCGATTAGAGGGGTGCCAGAGTGCTAGAGGGGAGGCCAGAGAGTAGGAGGTTGCAGTAGTCAAGGCAGGAGATGATAAGGGCACGCACTAGTGTTTTTGTGGTGTCGCGGTCAAGGAATGCGCCGATCCGGGAAATATTTTTGAGTTTGAGATGGCAGGAGGAGGCAAGGGCTTGAATATGTGGCTTGAAAGAGAGGGCAGAGTCAAGGATCACCCCGAGGCACTGGGCGTGTGGGACTGGGAAAAGTGAGCAGCAATTGACATTGATGGATAGGTCTGGTGGAGGGGTAGAGTGAGATGGGGGAAAGATGATGAATTCTGTTTTGTTCATGTTCAGTTTTAGAAAGCGAGCAGAAAAGAAGGCTGAGATAGCAGACAGACAGTGAAGGATTTTTGTAAGGAGGTGAGGTCAGGTCCAGATATGTAGATCTGCGTGTGTTAGGGGTCGAGTTCCCTCCTCTGCACAGGGGGAATCTCGGTCCATCTCTGCTGCGGTCTCCCATTCTTCTGCCGCAGTGGAGCCTGCTCAGCGGAGACGTCGGTCCCAGCGTCTCGCTCAGTCTGACTCTGTGCTAAGAGTTACTGCTGCCTTTCCTACTTCTGCCATTGAAGTCGGTGCTGGGCAGCGGCGAGCAGACGCTTCTGGGTCTAAGTCCTGCTTTGCTCATTCTGAGCATGCCCAGAGTAAGATCTCTCAGTGGAGATCGAGGGTCACATGATCTGATGCTGCAGCTATGGTCATTGGCTCCTTCAGGAAGGTCCTGTAGGTGCTCATGCTCTGGTGTAGCTTCTCATTGGTCCTTCTAGGAAGGTCCTGTACGTGCTGCAGCTATTTAAGGTTCGCATGACCGCACGGCCATGCGCTAGTATTGTTCTTTGTTAAGTGCTTTGTGCCAGTGTGGTCACGAGAGTATGTGTTCAGGGACCCGGCTGTAATAAGCCCCTAGAATGCTGGCACCTCTGGCAAGGCGTTTGTGTTTGAATGTGTTCAGGGACCCGGCTGAAAAAAGCCCCTAGAATGCTGGCACCTCCGGCGAGGAGTTTTGTGTGAGTGCGTGACCACTGACTGCTCTCTGTGTGGGCAGTTAGCCTGTGCCTCTGTGAAGCCTAACAGGGCACAGTGCTTTTCTTTCACGACTACTCGGTGAAGTAACTGAGTTAGTCCATACCGCCATATCGTGCCGCCGTTGCAAGCAGCAGGTACTCCTGCACGGTGGACCCCGGGCTGCGAATGCACCAATATCAATAAAAACATCTCTATTTATTCGGTGCGTTCCGCTAGCCGTAACAGCGTGTCATCGGCGTAGAGATGATACTGCATACCGTGGGATTCTATGAGCTGCCCAGGGTCGAAGGTGTAGATCAGAGTTTCCCAAATTCCAATCCTCACAGTCCCCAACAGATTATGTTTTCAAGATTTCCTTAGTATCGCACAGGTGATGGAATTATTATCAAGGCATCAGAAATGGCCACAAGTTCTCGTGCCTTTGCAATACTAATGAGATCCTGAAAATAAGACCTGTGGGTGTCCGTGAGGACTGGAGTTTGGGAAACACTGGTGTAGATGGAGAAGAGTAGGGGTCCTAGAACAGAACCTTGAGAAACACCGACAGACAAGGGGCAAAGTGAGGAGATGGCGGGGGGAGGGAGACACTGAATGTTCGGTCTGTCAGATATGACAAGATCCAGGATAGGGCCAATCTGTGATGCCAAGAGATGAGAGGATCTGTAGCAGAAGGGAGTGGTCCACAGTGTCAAAGGCAAAAGACAGGTCCAGGAGAAGGAGGACAGAGTAGTGTCGCTTGCTCTTGGCAGTTAGTAAATCATTGGTGACTTTAGTTAGGGCAGTTTCAGTTGAGTGATGGGGTCGGAAGCCAGATTGTAACTGGTCAAAGAGGGAGCAGGAGGAGAGGGGGGAGGATAGTTCAAGATGGATGTGTTGTTCCAGTAATTTTGAGGCATAAATGATAGAGATATCAGGCAATAGCTAGACACAGAGGATGGGTTGAGGGAGGGCTTTTTGAGGATGGGTGTGATCTTGGCATGTTTGAAGGATGAGGGGAAGACACCTGTTGTGAGTGAGAGGTTGAAGAGGTGTTTTAGGGTTGGGATGAAGACCATGGGAAGGTCAGGGATGAAGTGGGATGAGAGCGGGTCAAGCACGCAGGTGGTGAGGTGTGATCAGGAGGGTGGAGAGCTGATTTTCTGCCATGGTGGAAAAGCTGGTTTTGGAGGAACAGCATTGAGCAGCTAAGAGGGGCTTTGTGCTCTGTGGGCCAAAGCTTTCTCTTATCATATCGATCTTCTGTTTAAAGAAAGAGGCAAAGTCTTCAGCAGAAATGAGGGAGGAGGGCTGGGATTTGGGGATACATCACCAGAGATGAGTAGCAGACAGAGCGTTAGAAGGTAGGAGCAGGATAGCACATGATGCGGCCGGGTGTGTCTGGAGAAAAAGGATTGTATGTGGACATGGGGCATTGGCGGGCACCCAAGTCCTCTAGCTGGAACTGCATGGACCAGGGATCATCCAGCCGAATGCCCACTCTCCTTTTAACGTGGGTGTAATGCTACTCAGACAACACTGGGTGATGGTAAAACAGTGTGGCAATGCTTTATTGAACTACAAAACAGGCAGATAAGATGTAGAACAGTCCCAGCAAAATACCCCAAGATAGTGCACATTACAGAGCCTCACCCTTTCACTGACTCGCCGGGATATTGGCAGCTGTTACTTCAGAGCTCCCAGGGTCGACTACCCCACCTGTGGCATGCACACAGAGAGGAGGTAACAACAAGTGTAGGAAGATGACAGTCCATTCAGGTACAAGGCCAGCTGACCCCAGGGTCACAACCTGGCTTCTCCAAACATCTCCATGTAGCCAGACAAACAGCGGGTCCCAATCCTGGCTTTCTCCAAATGTATCCATGGTTCAACGATGGTCAATGGAGCAGATCTGTATTCTTCCTCCAACTGGGGCCAAGTTCACCTAGGTTGCTTACTGTAGAATGATAGATTTGTGTCCCTCGTGATTGAGCCATGATGTATTGGCAGCAGTCCTGTAGGGTCCCCTGGATGTTTCAATGTCTTTGTAGAATCTCTGGCTGTCTCTCTCTCTGTTTCCATTAGAGTATGCATAGGCATGTAACCTATTTTTATACTTAACAAGGGTCCTTCATACAGTATTTGCATAAAGATATGAATGGAGATGAGATCAAGTAGCATTACTTGATAATTTAATATATTTGCACAGTTTTTCCTCCTCTGTTTTCAAAGTCAACAAACTGGCTGGATAAAACAACAAATAATTAACATATCAGAAAACATCACTAGTCATCAAGCATAAGAGCACAATATGTTATATGAATACAGGCTTACACAAACAAAAGTCTGTTTTTTGACTAGTAAGAAAGAAATGCTTACATTCAAAAGTCAACATATATATAACAGCCTATTCTTTCAGGCTTGCTAAAAATAGTCGGCTGGTTAATTAGGATACAATGCTTTGTCTCTCCAATGCCTATGTGGCATTTCAAAGCCTTGCAAGAGTTTCCTGTAAGACAATACCCTTCCTTGCTGCATTTATGAGCAAAACATATAAAATATAAAGAAAAGGAAATACCTAATATGACTAAATGAGAATATATGATAGACTTGCCATAACAGTATACACTAAGGGGCACTTGAAGTGAATATATCAGTAAGATTTTGCTGAAAGTTGTTATGGCATTGCTCTTATGATAGTGTGTTACATGCCAATGTTGAATTGCTATTGTATGGTATGAGGTATGCCATTAACATGTTTTGATTTACAAAATTCTGTTATCATGTCTACACTGAGATAACATGTTAGTTGGTGGCAAGAGTGACCCGTGAAAATTTCTTGGGCCTTACAGTATTTGTCTTTAAAAAGAAAGAGTCCCTTTTTATCCTATGAGTTCTTGGGGTCAGCCAGTAATTACTTATCATCACTCATTCAGCACCCTGTACAGTATACTGTCTAAGTTGTAGCATACATTCACTGCAGCAGTGTCAATGATGGGTGAAAATTAATTAACACAATCAATTGCAGCTACAGACTAAGACTTGATAGAGTCTACTGTGGGATGAGAATGTTTTTTTGTTGCGTTTCTGTGAACTTCTGTGTAAGCGCATTGCATCTGTGCTAATTTGCTACAACTGCCAGGTATCTACACCAAAGTTTATAACCATTAAGATTTATGACCAACCCAGCTTTGCTGTACATGTCCTGTCTCACCAGACCTATCTGTTCATGACAAGAGGCTGCTGTGGGAGAGGATTTGCACAGCACAGCCTGGAGAAACGTTGGCTTTTTAGGCTTTGCACAACATCATCTTTATAAAGTTATTCTTTCTGTGGTCACCTGGCCAAGACAGGGAACTGGTAATTAATGCTGAATAGCACACACCCATACTTCCAGAACAGACAAATCTAAAGGCCCCAGCCATCCAAGTATCCTTGCATTCGCTGCACACAAGCAAACATTACAGAAACAGGTCCAGAAGAGATGTGACAATATTATATAACTGTCATGGGCAGTTACATTTTAAAAGCTTACTACTTTTCAGGATGTAGGAACACAAAACAACAGAGAGATTGTAGGCAGTCCAGACTCATCTCATCTGCTCAGCATGGATTGGGTATCAATGAGATCACTGAGGAGGAGGAGGAGGAAGAGGAGTAACAGCAGCTAATGCCTAGCGCAACAAAGGCTATTAGCCACTCAACCTTAGTCCCATCTCTCCTATGTGGATGGACGGAGGATGGGAATGAGTAGGAAGTAAGGGAGGAGGAGATGGAGAGTCATCATCTTGGTGGAGACAAGGAAGTGTCGGCTGTATGGAGCTGGGCACATATAGTCGACTTTATGCCTTTCTCGGGACTCTCGCATTACATTCATCTTGACATAAAAATAATACCGGTACAAGTAGAAATTTGCATCTTTCCTTCCTGAGGTGGAGAGGTTTTCTAAAATGCCGCTATACTTGTTTGTTTTTGGATGTCTCAATGGACGGTTTCAACCATGATGTAACATACACTAATTTATGTTTAACAATTGGAGAGTGTTGTATCGTGTGAAATAGTGGATTAGTAAGAGTATATTTTACATTTAGTAAATATGTATATGCATATACAGCGCCCCAGAGTCCTGGTCATTGCAGTACTGATGCTCCGCCACTAAGGGGAGTGATGGTACGTCTGATGGCACTTAAGGAGTTCACCTGACCAGGTATCACAGACACCAATACACTTCATAGTCTGGCCTCCAGGGGGAGCCAAGGGCACTATGTATTAGGCCACTCCTCACAATCTGGTAAAACTGGGGGTTGGATAGAAAGTTGGAGAGAAGCTGACTGGGTTGGAACCAGGCAACATCCTGTGGCAGAGGGTGTTGCAGGGGAAGATTCAGGGGGGTCCCTGTCAGGGGTGGGATCCTAACAGAGGCCTAGCGAACAAAAGAGAACGTTAAGGAACCGCGCCTGCACTATATCGCGGCGGTATCTCAAGAAAGGACAAGAAGCGGGGTTTATTGTGAAGAGTGAGAAACGAGATCATAGCAAAAAGGAGATAACACCAGTAGGAGTCGTGCTGTAAGATCGAGGCAAGATCCTACTGAGGCGCGTAGCCGGTGGCCGGAACGCCGAGGAAGTATTGGGCTCCAAGCATTACTTCAAACCAATGGCAGGACAGTTAATTATAAGTTGGCTGTCTCACCTAAATCACCTAAGCAGACATAGGGGGCAACTGTGGGAGAGGGGCGTCACTAGGGTCCCGGAAGAACTCCAGGCCTACCCGTCATACGGGTGCGTCCTAGCCATATCATCTGGGGGATGGAGAAGAACATCAGAACAGACATAGGTTGTGGGAAAGAACATCAGAAACAGACACAACAGTTGTGAGGACTATCCCGTGGTGCTCAGCAGGGAAGTACTACAACACACAGGCGCTAGAAGGAAGGCACAGATTTCCACAAAGGGAACTCTGGAGGTGCCATTGGACCGGCCGGTCTCGGACAGCCCTGTTAACCATACTCCGGATTGCGGATCCTGAAGCCTTCAGTAAAGAGGTAAAGAGACTGCAACCCTGTGTCCTCGTTATTCACCGCGAACTGCACCACGCACCACCACCTACACCTTTCATTGGACGCCCCTTAGCAGGGTCATGGACTGGGTCTAGCCACCGTGACAACCCCAGAACTGAGACAGAGAGGCCCGGTACCGAGTACCCCGCGGCCCTGCATCTGGGGGCGCTCCACATATACAGTTTGTATAGATGTACAGTGTTTTTGTAGTGTTCACATACTTTATTTGTCTTAAAATGGAAATTGTGTTTAAGTAAGGGACCATATACTGCGACTACAGTATATTCTAGTATTTTTTTCTCTATATTCCATTTTTTATCATACTAAGGATAAAAATGGTCAGCATCCAGGGACCTCATACCGGATATGTCTACAGGATAGACAGATAGATCCAGACAGACTCGCGCTTCTTTCATCCAGCCACTGACATATCTGGATTGTGAGTCATGGGGAAAGCAAAAGAATTGTCAACAGCTCTATGGAAAAAGGTACTTAAACTATATAAAACAGGAAAGGGATACAAAAAGTTATCCAAGGAATTGATAATGCCAGTCAGCTGAGTTCAAACTGTGATTAACAAATGGAAAATCAGGGGCAATGTAAAAACAAAACCAAGATCAGGTAGACCAACAAAAATGTCATCCACAACTGCCAGGAAAATTGTTCAGGATGCAACGAAAATCCCACAAATAACATCAGCTGTAATACAGGACTCTCTGAAAACTAGCAGTGTGGCTGTTTCATGATGCACAATAAGGAGGCACTGGAAGAAAAATGGGTTGCATGGTCGAGTCGCCAGAAGAAAGCCATTACTGCGCAAATGCCAGAAAGTATCTCACTTTCAATACGTAAAACAGTATAGAGACAAAGACAAGCCTCAAAACTTCTGCAACAAGGTAATTTGGAGTGATGAGACCAAAATTGAACTTTTTGGCCACAACCATAAATGTTACATTTGGAGAGAGGTCAACAAGGCCTATGATGAAAGGAACACCATTCCTACTGTAAAGCAAGGAGGTGGATAGCTGATGTTTTGGGGATATGTGAGCTAAAAAGGCACAGGAAACTTGGTCAAAGTTGAGGTAAAGATGAATGCAGCACGTTATCAGCAAATACTGGAGGGAAATTTGCACTCATGAGCCCGGGACGTACTTGGACGCTCCAACATGACAAATAAATAAAACACAAGGCCAAGTCAACCTGTCATTGGCTACAGCAGAACAAAGTGAAGGTTCTGGAGAGGCCATCCCAGTCTCCTGAACTCAATATCATTGAGCCACTTTGGGGATATCTCAAGCATGCAGTTCATGCTAGACTGCCCAGGAATTTACAAGAACTGGAGGCTTTTTGCCAAAAAGAGTGGGCAGCTTTACCATCTGAGAAAATAAAGAAACTCATCCACAACTACCACAAAAGACTTCAAGCTGTCATTGATGTTAGAGGGGGCAATGCACAGTATTAAGAAATGGGGTATGTGAACTTTTGATCAGGGTTATTTCTATGTTTTGGGTTGTCATTATGATTAAAAAAGAGAAAATGCAGTAGTCTGACAATAAATGGTGTCACCCAACCACTAACCATGAGTGGAGAAAAAGTTTTGGTGTTATCATTCATATTCTCTGAAAAAAGGCCAAAAAAACAAAAATTCTGCCAGGGTATGTAAACTTTTGAGCACAAATGTAGATAGATAGACAGATAGATAGATAGATAGATAGATAGATAGATAGATAGATAGATAGATAGATAGATAGATAGATACATAGGTTGTTGTTCTAATACCAATTTTAGAATGAACAAATATGAACCCATCTTTCATTTCCCTGTTAATTTTTGCTTAGTGCTTTTCATTCACTTCTTAGGCATCTACTCATACAGCATTCTCTCCAACAGGAAATCCCTGATCATCATTCATGCAATTTAGTTTCATCCTAGTATCAGACACCAGTTAATTTCTTGTTTACAAGAACCTCTTTTAGATCGATAAGAAGCTGATGAACCTTTGCCAGTGAAATCCCAACGGCTTTAGAAGCCTTAGACATGAGCACTGACATGAGCCAACTATATCTATAAAAGTCTAATACACCCGTAGATACATATGCAGGGAAAATGCAATGTCTAGGCAATTATCACATTGAAAGTAAGGACTGACAATGATATAGATCAATCACTTTTTTTCTTCCTAAAATTACCATTTTCAATAGAATTGAAAATAAATCATCATCATTAACCTTGAAACCCTTAATAATCTTAGTTATAGATTCTTGAATGCAAAATAGCCACCTTCCTATGTTACAGAGATCTTTAAACTGCCACAATTACCTATACGGAAAATATCTATAGAGTTGTTAATTTCATAGCAAACATTAGAAATTCTCCATTCAAGCTAAAAGAGACTTGTCCACTCTATGTCGTCCGTATCAGGCAATATGAACAGGAATGCTCTTCTTGATACAATCCATTTAAAAGGGGTTGTCCCAAGAACAAAGTACATTTTAATTATTAGATCTTTGGATTGTTGACCAGTGGATGTTCAGGTCTTTCAGGTTCAGCCGAACATTTAAAAAAAAGTGTGGTTTGGGTACCAGAATGGTATCCAAACTTGAACCTGAATCCAAGCAACATTCAAATGGATGGGGGCCAAACATGCAATGTTTCTCACACTGTCATGTGTGTGACAGTGTGAGAAACACAGGCTCTTAGCGGCAGTAAGTTCATTACAGACAGTCTGAGCGCTTTGGTTCCCATGCTGTCATACAGATGAAAGTGTGTCAGCCAGCAGCTGTGACTGGTGATAAAAAGGTTACCACTGGTCAGAAGGCATTCACTGATGAGAGTACTATTCTTATCATCATATGCCCGGTCTCACCAATAGTAGCAAGAGCAGGCATACGATGATGAGAGAATTCATCAGCCGGCGCCTGTGCAATAAATAAAATAAAAAAATTATGTTTGGTCCCCTCTATTTTTTCTATCCAGTGCAGGCAAAACCAACAGCTGCAGCCCTCAGCTGTCAGTGTTATGTTGGCTGGTTATCAGAAATGGAGGTGTCCCCATGCTGTTTTTTTAAATTATTTAAATAAAGTAGACATCTGGGGGCTGGTTTCTCAGACTGGTGCAATGGCAAGTGGGGTAATATTTCTGTGGTTGATGTCAGCTTTATAATGTCAGCTAACATCAAACCCAAAGGTTAGTAATGGAGAAGCGTATATAAGACACCACCATTACTAACCCCGTAGTCAAATGAAATAATAACACAGACACAAAGAAAAGTCCTTTATTTCAAATAAAAACAGACTCTTATTTGAAAGAAACAATCCACACCCTCTTTTACCCATTTATTAATGTAAAATTTAAAATAAAAAAACATCATATTCCTCACCTGTCTGACGACAACCCATTTGTCCCAAAAAGAGGCCAACTCTGCTTCATCTGGATTGCATGGCTGGACGTTGGCTATTACAGTGGCGGATAATAATTGAATCTTTCTGTGAGAAAAAACAAGTTTTTAAACAGGCAGGGAAATGTTTTACCTCACAAAAATCAGCAGATGTGATCCTATGTTGTACTGTTTGTATACTCTTGTTTTGCTTTCTCCCCTACCCAGGAGCTGAAGCATGATCACACCATGTTCCTGCATGGTAAGACACAGCCATTAAACAGCACACAGCAGGAGCACATTTATAAGATTATCTCAGTTGTGGAAATTTTTTTTATTCCAAAATTTATGGATCCAAGTGTACTTTGTTTTGTTAGACGACAGCCTGTTTACGCTAACAATACACAGAAAATGTGCACTTGGCCAAACCATGTCATGTGATTTTAGCAGAATTCGCCAACAGTAGATCTGAACATCAAATTCAAATAAGCCTGATCCTTTGTTCTCAAGGGAAATGAACCACTGACAGAAATAAAAATGTCCAAACAGCCAAGTCTATATGTGTATGAAGGAGTCAAGAGAAATAGCGGTTCTCTAAGACCTATCTCATATATGACTAGCTTCATTCATGGCCCCCAATATGCAGATTACCTTTTCAGTCAATGTGAAAAAAAAACGGGGGAGGGGGGGTTCTGGGGTATTTACTTTTTCTCCTCTATGACGCTGCATAATCATATGAAGGCAACATCACAGAATTAAAAAAAAGTAAATGCCCATAGAGAAGGTCAAAAGGGCACTTTCAGAATGATTTGCTAAAACTGTATGTATTTCATTTAACCATGCATCCTGTCATTGCAGAGCCAGAAGAGGAAAGCTGCAGTTTGAGGGTTCCAGAGCCATGAAAATTATTGAAGGAGCAGCTGGACCTACAACAGGTTGTTGATGCATAAATCCAATCTTCTTATTCCCGGATCCCTGTAGTAAATCCAGAGCATTGTATGTGAGAAACACTACTCTTGGAGTGATCTTCACAAATTAAATCTCACCAGATCATGCTACAAACCTGTTTTTGACCTTCTCTGTGGACTTTTTATTTACCCCTCTACGAAGTTGCCTTCATATGATTGTGCAGTATCATATAGAGGAATAAGTAAATGCGTACGAATAAGAATCTCTGCTTCTACCCCCTAGCTGTTGGGGAAATTGGCAGATTGGGTGCACTAGATCTAAAAAGCCCATATCACGGCAAAAGAGTGTAGAAAAAAAAACGTTTCACTAAGATCTTAAGCCCCTTTATAGTGACAAATAAGTGTCACTTGAAATCTGTTACAGTGTTTTAGGCAGTTTTAGTAAAGATTTTGCTTAATTCACAGCAAATGAAAGAAACTTGGGGAGAAAATCAGCAGCAATAGGGCTTGTGCACTTGACCATATTTCTGGTCAGAGTGCAATCCGACAAAACATCGGATCACACTCAGACCAAGGTTATTCTATGGGGTCATGCACATGTCCAAGAAAAAAATTGCAGCATGTCCGAGTTGGATCCGATTATCAGATCGGCCATGCAAGTCAGTGAGTCTGGAAAACATTGGATGACTAACAGAATGGAAAAGAGTTTTTTTCACACCTTTCCTCATCTGAGAAAATCGAATCACATGGTGATCAAACTCTGATCAGAATTTGATCAGAGTGTCATTAGTATAATCAGTCCAATTTTTTTGAATGAAAGAAAAACTGTCATGTGACCTAGCCTTACAGTGACAAATTGAGCATGATGCGGATATGAAAATCCACTGCATGCCTACAATTTGTTGGACATTGTCTATGTCCTAAGGATGAGCTAATTGACTCTAATAAATATCCTAAAATCGTGGACTCTGAGATTTTTTGGGGGAATCTGATTTGCATAAATCTAGAAAAATGGCGGCCACATTTTGCTGAATTTACATGGGCCAGGAGGAAGTTAAAAATAATAAAATATTGTATTCACGCGTAACCTGTCTCTGTTGCTGCAGCTCCCCAACGGTCCTCTGCTAACTTAAAATGGCACCCATTCCAACTTGGATCTTCTCCTCAATCTTTGACGATATTTTGGGTGTCAGCTAGGCATTGACATAGATTATGATATCTTGACCAATAATATTCATCACCTCAAGTGGTCGGTGGGGTGATTTCACCACAAGAAGTGACACTCATCATGACTCCAGAACATCCATCAAAGCATACTTGGTGCAGGAGGCACAGGAGAAAAGTGAAGAGAAAATGGGAACAGATGCATTGGAAAGCTGTCAGAGACCTGATGGAAAGGTAGTTTAGGCAGAGACAAGAGAGATGTAAGATGAGAATGATATTTTATTGTTCTTTAACTCCTTCTCGATCCTCCTATTTATAATGTTTTGGGGTTAGGAGACCTCACAGCATAATATATGTTTTCTTTTAGCTACAATCAGTGCTCATTCAATTTGAATTGAATATGTTAATTGTTATTTATTTTTATTTATGTAAAACACAAAAGTGAAACTACTGAATTTAAACACCAACTCCTAAATGCCTTTGACTATGGAAATCGTGTTTACACATGAGAGCTGATGAGAGTATAGCACTTTAAAGAGTTCTTTGAAAATTGGATGCACAGTATTCTCAGCATACTAAATTGGATTCAAACAAATGCTAGACCTTATCTTACAGGAATCTACACAGCGTGATGCATGATTCATTCTAAGGAGATGCCACTTATATTTTGTATGGTTAGAAGTCTGTGGTCCTTGAGAGTGGAATTCCTAGACAAGTTGCCTGAGACTAAACAATAGATAATCTATACATCAATATGGGATTGGTCATGGTCCGACAGAAAACACCCCAATGATCAACTGAAATCTGCTCCAGCAGTAGCTGGATGTACAAGAAGATAAACAGCAGTATTTAGCATTGGCAATCGAGCTGCAGCTTTCCACTCCATACATTGCTTACATCCAGCCACTGTCAATGCTTATTCCAACTGAATATGGGGGTGCTGCGTGTCCAACTTATCTTGGTCCTGAATAAAAAAAAAAAATTTTCTTCCCCTTTTTCCAAGAACTATATTTTTTATTTTCCCATTGACTGTACTAGATTTGTATTTTTGTTGAATAAGTTGTAATTTTGATCCACATTATTGAATGTTTCTTCTGATGGTTTATTTAAATCATGGCATAAACCACTGCAGGGTTCAACAAAATAATCATGGCCTTTCTGGCAAAGCAACCTTCATGATATATATATCCTCTCACTGACATTGCCAGTGACTCTTTCACATATCCCTCAACCTTTGTCCAAATTGGGGGTTTTGGCACCTTCCAACACCAAACAGGTGACATTGGAGAGGGCATCGACATTACTATGCAACTTCCTGGGTCTATGTTCTGCGTGGTAATTAAAGTCATGGAGGCCTAAGAATCATCTAGTCACCTGGGCATTCTTACCCTTCTTTCCTCTTAACCATCTCAGAGGTAAATGGTATGATACTAGCTTAAACCAATGACCTAGTAGGTTTTACTTCAGTGTATCAATGGCCAATTTGATGGCTAAGCACTCGTTCTTGACAATGGCATAATTTTTTTCAAAGGAAGGGAGCTTCCTACTCAGATACAGGGTGGGATGCTTTTCACCATTTTTCTCTTGAGACAGCATGACTCCCAACCCGACTTCTAAAGCTTCCGTCTGGACCACAAATTCTCTACTGAAGTCCGGTGTGACCAGAACCAGCTGTGTACATAAGACCAGCTTCAGCTCTTGGAATGCCATTTCTTTTTCAGCAGTCCATTTAGCCATCATTGATTTGATGCCTTTAGGGACACCTGTTAGTGGCGCTGCAATCATGGTGAAATTTGGGCTAAATTGCTGGTAATATCCCATAATTCCAAGAAAAGCTCTCACCTGCTTCTTGGGAAGTGAATGAGGCTACTTCTAGATCGCCTCGACCATGTTTACTTGTGTCTTGACTTCGTCTCTCATGACAATGTATCCTAAGTACTTGGCCTCTACCTTCCCCATGGCACATTTTTGGGTTAATGGTAAACCCCGCCTTCCTCAGAGCAACCAGAATCACCTGTACATTTGGTAGATGACTATCCCAGTCTGGGCTGAAGATCACTATGTCATTGAGGTTAGCTGTGGCATACTTCTTATGGGGAGCTAGGATCTGATCCATGACCCTCTGGAAGGTGTCTGGGGTACCCTATAGTCTGAAAGGTATTCTGGCATATTGAAAGCACCCATCAGGTGTCGAGAAGGCCATATTCTCGTTGGCACTCTGGGACATGGGGATTTGCCAGTAGCCCTTTGTCAGATCAAAGGTAGTAATGTACTCCGCAGGTCCAAGCCTCTCAATGAGTTCATCGACACAAGTTATAGATGCAGCAATAACACAATTCATGAATAAGGAATTGGTGCAGGGATAGAGAAAATGGTGAGGCAATAAGAACATAACGTTTTGACCCTCATAGGGTCTTATTCAAATAGTCATTGTTGGCAAGGTTCAGTGGACGGTATAAAGGATATTCTGCTTGCAAAAGGACATCTGGGTCCAGGGTAGGTCCGGCGCACCTGCGCTTTGGATTGTGGGCTGCAATGACAGGTGCACCGGACCTACCCTGGACCCAAATGTCCTTTTGCAAGCAGAATATCCTTGTCGCCTCACCATTTTCTCTATCCCTGCACCAATTCATTTGTACTAAAATTGGTTGATGTAAAAACATATAAACCTCACATAAAAACTGCTGCAGCTAGTATTTTGCATGGCCTTCATGAATTTTAAAGACTACACAAAGTCTTCTAGGTATGGAGTGAACAAGTTGGTGACATATCGCAACATCTATCTTTTTCCGTTTTTCATGAACTTCTTTTAGAGTCCGGATGCTGGATGGAGAGCGATGCTCAACTTTTGTCTTCATAATTCCTCATTGGTTGGGTTCAGATCAGGAGACATACTTGACCACTGAATCACTTTCACAATGTTCTTATTCAGAAATGTTACAGTGGCCTTAGGGCTTGCACACACGAACGTATAACTCGAACGAGTGCTATGCGATGTTTTGTCAGATAGCACCCTGCCCAAGGATATTCTTTAAAGAAGACAGGAAAATGGGATAGGCAAAGTCAGTTCACCACATTCAGATGCACTTAGTCTTATAGAAGTTCATCGTACAGAGCCATCCTAATCAAGGACGTGAATATCAGATACACCAAGAAAAAGAGGTTTTCTTCCAGCGACAACAAAGTGGTTCCACAAATCAGATAACACATACAAGTCTATGTAAAACATAAAACTTCACTCGAATATAACCAATGATATGTCCACCCCTGTGTGGCCCTACATAAGGACACTGTCTCCACCATGTATCACTGTAGGCCTTGTGCATTGTTCAATATTCATTTTTCTAAATTAATGGTGCCTACAGTGAATTTGTATATTTAAATAAAGAACAAACAATAAAAACAGAATCCTGCCTCACATCCTCTATTTTGCAACTTGTGAGTTTTTTAATCAGCATTATAAAGAAAGTCAGCATGTAGCAAATGAATCATATTTATTCAAACATTACTAATGTAAATAATCTCTACACATTGCTAAGGCTACGTGCATGCCAAGTTTTTTGTTTAGATTTTGGAGCAACAACTGAGCAGGACCTCTAAGTTTTTAAAGATTTTTTTTGAGTTCTTGGGGAGGATTGGGGGAGTTTCCTCTCAGTTACTTCTCCAAAATCTGCTATGAAAACTCTATGTGCACATAGCTTAAGGGCATATGCACCCAAAATCAGAGTTTGATCAGCTTTTCTCACATGAAAAACAAAACTGATGAAGAATTTATGTATTTAACCTTTTAACCCCTGGAGCTTTTTTTGGTTTTGCTCCCCTCCTTCCTGGAGCCATAACTTTTTTATTTTTTCGTCAATATGGGTATGTGAGGGCTTATTTTTTGTGTGACAAGTTGTACTTTTGAACTCCACAATTGGTTTTACCATTTTGTGTACCAGAAACAGGAAAAATATTCCAATTGCAGTGAAATTGCAAAAAAAAGTGCAATCCCACACTTGTTTCTTGGTTGGCTTTTTTTGCTAGATTCAGTAAATGCCAGTACTGACCAGCCAATATGATTCTCCAGGCCATTCCGAGTTCATAGACACCAAACATGTTTAGGTTCTTTTTTCATCCAAGTGGTAAAAAAAAATTCCAAACTTTGCTTAAAAAAAAATAAAAAAAAATTGCACAATGTAGATATACCTTACCGATGCTCCGCAGCGGATGTCCGGTGCTGCTGTGGGTGTCCGGTGCTGCTGAGCTGTGTCTGGTGCTGCTGCTGTCCTGTGTCCGGTGCTGCTGCTGCTCCACTGTGTTTGGCGGTGCTGCGGGGGGCTCTGCCGACATTTTGTGAAAGGCCAGATCCTTCGCAGTTCTGTGGTTTCCTGTGTGGTGGAAACTGGGAAAATGGCAGGCAGGGGTGGCACATGCACAGATGGAGATCTCAGTACCAAGATCTCAGGAGATGAGATCTCAGCACTGAAAGAGGGGGCCCACACCATCTTATATGAACAGTAATTGGCACTATATATTTGAATTACTATATACAGACAAAAGACTGGATCCCATATTCTAGATGTGGCATTTGAAATGATAAAAGGGTAACAATACATTGGGATTATGGGATTTTATCTGGCTTTTTATACACTCTGAAAGGTAGCAGCTGGACAGGTAATTATGTATTGGTGAAAAATGCCAAGACCCCTGGCTTTGGGCAGAAGGGGGGTTAGTAAGGTGGCAGCTGGACAGATTGTGGACAGGAGGTATGTGTCGAAGAGGTGCCAAGCCTCAGTGAAGCGTAGAAGCATGCTCCAGCACATATAGTGCTGAGAGGTGTTTTAATGGGCCCAGATTATGGATCCGGGTTTTATGTGAAGCGGAAAGAGCTGGGTGGGATCAATTGCTTATTTATCTCCAGTCCAGGTCTTGGAATGTCTGATCAAAGGCTGCCTCACTTGTTCTGTGAGTGCGCAAGGTGAGGGGGCCTCGTATGTGCCACTCAGACCCTGCTGGAGTCTGAGAGTAAAGGCTTAACATTTAAACAAGCAAGCCTGTGCTTTGTATGGACTGGTTCCATTTTTGTTCTGTTACATCTTTTTGTGCCAAGAAGAGGATGTTTATTTTGTTAACCAGACGGTTTCTGGGAATTTAAGAAGCCACCTGTTTGTTTTGACCGCCAAACTGAAACCCTGTGTGTGAACCAGTGTCTACAACAGAGCCTATCCCTCCCAATTGATGACGTGAATGCAGATATCCCAGAGGACAAGTGATTGCTGTCTGGAAACTGCATGTCCTGGATCAAGGCATCTGTAGCAGTGTAAGAGCGACCTGCAACCATGGATGAGCTGATGAAACAGCTGGTACTAAAGCAGCAGCAAGCTCAGCAGGAGACTAACAAGCTGTTGACACAACAATTGCAGCTACAGCAGAAACTATTACAGCTGCAGAAACAGCAGCAGGTACAGATGACTCTACTGGCAAAGGCCATCTGTGTCCAAAAAGCCGCACAGTCTCCAGGTCAAAGTGAGGGGCCCAGGTCAGGAAAATCATGAGAGAAGCTTTGCAAAGGATAACTCCCGGGGGCTAAATCCACGCTGGTGAGGTGTCCAAAGTGATCAGTTCCATTCTGTTATCTATTGGAGGTGTCATGCCTGTGGCTAGAGATGGGCGAACCCAAAGAGTGAAGTTTGGCATCCGTACCGAACACCTACTTCCGGGTGAAGTCTGTGTTGCTGTTGCACCCTATGATTGTCATGCTATCATGTGCATGACAGCAAAGCAATTACTGCTTCTGATCAGCGGTAAAATCATTACCGCAGGTCACAGAGCCATGGCTCCCACGCTGTCAAATGTAATGTCAGCGTGAGCTCGTAGCTCTGATAGGAGGTAAATGGGAAGAGCAGGGCAAAGTGCCAGAATTGGTGCATCTAATAGACGCATCTTTTCTGGGATGCTGCGGGCTACTATTTTTAGGCTGGAGGAGCAATGTCCATAGCCTCTTACCAGTCTGAGAATAGCAGCCCCAGCTGTCTGCTTTAGCTTGGTTGGTTGTCAAAAAATGGGGGGACCCCTTGCCGTTTTTTTAATAATGTATTTAAATAATTAAAAAATTCAGAAGGGTACCCCCGTGAGTTTTGCCTGGCTGATTATCAAAAATACAGGGTAACAGTTTTTTTAGCCCCTTAACCCCTTAACCCCCAAGGGTGGTTTGCACGTTAATCACCGGGCCAATTTTTACAATTCTGACCACTGTCCCTTTATGAGGTTATAACTCTTGAACGCTTCAACGGATCCTGATGATTCTGACAATGTTTTCTTGAGACATAATGTACTTCATGATAGGGGTAAAATTTATTTGATATTACTTGCGTTTATTTGTGAAAAAAGGGAAATTTGGCAAAAATTTTGAAAATGTCAAAATTTTCCAAATTTGAATTTTTATGCCCTTAAATCACAGAGATATGTCACACAAAATACTTAATAAATAACATTTCCCACATGTCTACTTTACATCAGCACAATTTTGGAATCAAAATTTTTTTTTGTTAGGGAGTTATAAGGGTTAAATTTGACCAGCAATTTCTCATTTTTACAACAACATTTTTTTTAGGGACCACATCACATTTGAAGTCAGTTTGAGGGGTCTATATGATAGAAAATACCCAAGTGTGACACCAGTCTAAAATCTGCACCCCTCAAGGTGCTCAAAACCACATTCAAGAAGTTTATTAACCCTTCAGGTGTTTCACAAGAATTTTTGGAATGTTTAAAAAAAAATGAACATTTAACTTCTTTTCACAAAAAATTTATTTCAGCTACAATTTGTTTTATTTTACTTAGGGTAACAGAATAAATTGGACTCCAAAAGTTGTTGTAAAATGTGTCCTGAGTACGCTGATACCCCATATGTGAGGGTAAACCACTGTTTTTTTGGGCGCATGGCAGAGCTTGGAAGGGAAGGAGCGCCGTTTGATTTTTCAATGCAAAATTGACTGAAATTGAGATCGGATGCCATGTCGGGTTTGGAGAGCACCTGATGTGCCTAAACATTGAAACACCCCAGAAGTGACACCATTTTGGAAAGTAGACCCCCTAAGGAACTTATCTAGATGTGTGGTGAGCACTTTGACCCACCAAGTGCTTCACAGAAGCTTATAATGCAGAGCCGTAAAAATAAAAAATCATATTTTTTCACAAAAATGATATTTTCGCCCACAATTTTTTATTTTCCCAAGGGTACCAGAATAAATTGGATTGCAAAAGTTGTGCAATTTGTCCTGAGTACGCAGATACCCCACATGTGGGGGTAAACCACTGTTTGGGCGCATGGCAGAGCTCGGAAGGGAAGGAGCGCCATTTGACTTTTCAATGCAAAATTGACTGGAATTGAGATGGGATGCCATGTCGCATTTGGAGAGCCCCTGATGTGCCTAAACATTGAAACCCCCCACAAATGACACCATTTTGGAAAGTAGACCCCCTAAGGAACTTATCTAGATGTGTTGTGAGAACTGTGAACACCCAACTGTTTCACTACAGTTTATAATGCAGAGCCGTGAAAATAAAAAATCCTTTTTTTTCCCACAAAAAGATTTTTTTAGCCCCCAGTTTTGCATTTTCCCAAGGGTAACAGGAGAAATTGGACCAAAAATGTTGTTGTCCAATTTGTCCTGAGTACGCTGATACCCCATATGTGGGGGAGAACTACCATTTGGGCGCATGGCAGAGCTCGGAAGGGAAGGAGTGCCGTTTGGAATGCAGACTTAGATGGATTGGTCGGCAGGCATCACGTTGCATTTGCAGAGCCCCTGATGTGCCTAAACAGTAGAAACCCCCCACAAGTGACCACATATTGGAAACTAGACCCCCCCAAGGAACTTATCTAGATGAGTTGTGAGAACTTTGAACCCCCAAGTGTTTTACTCCAGTGTATAACACAGAGCCGTGATAATAAAAAATCCTTTTTTTTTCCACAAAAATTAATTTTTAGCCCCCGGTTTTGTGTTTTCCCAAGGGTAACAGGAGAAATTGGACTCCAAATGTTGTTGTCCAGTTTGTTCTGAGTACTCTGATATGCCATATGTTGGGGTAAACCCCTGTTTGGGTGCATGGGAGAGCTCGGAAGGGAAGGAGCACTGTTTTACTTTTTCAACGCAGAATTGGCTGGAATCGAGTTTGGATGCCATGTCGCGTTTGAAGAGTCCCTGATGTGCCTAAGCAGTGGAAACCTCCGAATTCTAACTGAAACCCTAACCCAAACACACCCCTAACCCTAATCCCAATCCTAACCAAAACCCTAACCACACCCCTAACCCGAACATGCCCCTAGCCCTAATACCAACCACACCCCAAACCCCAACACACCCCTAACCCTAATCCCAACCCTAACCACACCCCTAACTACAACACACCCCTAACCCTAATCCCAACCATAATCCTAACCACATCCCTAACCCTAATCCCAACCCTAATTCCAACCATATATGTAATCCAAACCCTAACTTTAGCCCCAACCCTAACCCTAACTTTAGCCCCAACCCTAACCCTAACTTCAGCCCCAACCCTAACCCCAACTTTAGCCCAGCCCTAACCCTAACTTTAGCCCCAACCCTATCCCTAATTTTAGCCCCAACCCTAACCCGAACTTTAGTCCCAACCCTAACCCTAACTTTAGCCACAACCCTAACTCTAACTGTAGCCCCAACTTTAACTGTAGCCTTAACCCTAACTTTAGCCCCAACCCTAACTTTAGCCCAAACCGTAACCCTAACTTTAGCCCCAAACCCTAACTTTAGCCCTAACCCTAACGTTAGCCCCAACCCCAAACCTAATCCTAATGGGAAAATGGAAATAAATACAATTTTTAAAACTGTATTATTTTTCCCTAACTAAGGGGGTGATGAAGGGGGGTTTGATTTACTTTTATAGCGGTTTTTAGTGGATTTTTAATGATTGGCAGCAGTCACACACTAAAAGACGCTTTCTTTTGCAAAAAATAGTTTTTGCGTCTCCACATTTTTAGAGGTATAGTTTTTCCATATTTTGGTCCACAGAGTCATGTGAGGTTTTGGTTTTTTTGGAACGTTTTTATTGGTAGCATTTTCAGGCATGTGACATTTTTTGATTGCTTTTTATTTCAATTTTTGTGAGGCAGAATGACCAAAAACCAGCTATTCATAAATTTCTTTTGGGGGGGAAGTTTATACAGTTCCACATTTGCTAAAATTGATAAAGCAGTTTTATTCCTTAGGTCAGTACCATTACAGCAATACCTCACTTTATCTTTTTTTTATGTTTTGGCGCTTTTATACGATAAAAACTATTTTATATAAAAAATATTTATTTTTTAATCGCTTTATTCTGAGTACTATAACTTTTTATTTTTTCACTAATGATGCTGTATGGCAGCTCGTTTTTTGCGGGATAAGATGACGTTTTCAGCGATACCATGGTTATTTATATCTGTCTTTTTGAATGCGTGTTATTCCACTTTTTGTTCGGTGGTGTGATAATAAAGTGTTGTTTTTTGCCTCGTTTTTTTTTGTTTGTTTTTTACGGTGTTCACTGAAGGGGGTTAATTGGTGGGACAGTTTTATAGGTTGGGTCATTTCGGATGTGGCAATACTAAATATATGTACTTTTTTTATTATTTAGATAAAGAAATGTATTTATTGAAACAATATATATATTTTTTGTCTTTATTTAGGAATTTATTTTTTTTTACACATGTAATTTTTTTTTTTTTTTTTTTTTTACCTTTTTACTTTGTCCCAGGGGGGGACATCATACTATATAGTGTCAGATCGCTGATCTGACACTTTCCAAAGCAGTGTGTCAGATCAGCGATCTGACAGGCACTGCAGGGAGGCTTCCTGACACCTGCTCTGAGCAGGCGCTTGAAAGCCACCTCCCTGCAGGTCCCGTATGCCCCCTGTGGCCATTTTGGATCTGGGGCCTGCAGGGAGGAGGAGGTAGGAGACCCTAGGAGCAACGCGATCGCATCGTGTTGCTCTGAAGGTCTCAGGGGAGCCCCCTCCCTGCGCGATGCTTCCCTGTGGCGCTGGAACACTGGAATCAGGTTTGATTTTAGTGTTCCGGGTTAATGTGCCGGGAGTGGTCCGTGACCACTCCTGGCACATATTGCAGGATATCAGCTGTAATAATCAGCTGACACCCGGTGGCGATCGGCCGCGCTCCCCCCGTGAGTGCGGCTGATCACGCTGGACATACCTTATTTTTCCGACCATATGACGCACTTTTTTCCTTCAAATTTGAGAGGAAAGTGTGAAGGCGTCTTATAGTCGGAATGTAGCATGTGGGGAGGGGGCAGCAGCTAGTGGGATCACACTGTGATCCCTCTTGCAGGAGGCAGAAAAATGTCCCAGCTGCCTGGAATCCAGAGCTGAGGAAACCACATGGTCCCCATGATTAAAATGCAGTGAATATTCATTAGCCGCTTCCCGCCCACCTGTCAGCTGAGCAGTGAGAAGGGAGCAGCACATGAATAGTCCTTCACTGAAACACAGATGGTTTCCCCAGCGCTGGATTCCTGCAGCAGCTGGGGAGATCTGTGTGTCTGGTGGAGGAGGCGGCAGCAGCAGGGGCCAGAGGAAACAAGATCGCTGCATATACCTGCCTTGGCTGTGCTGGATGCTGAGGCATAAAGACCTGTGTGATGTCATGAAGAGGGAGGGCTGGAACATCACATGACGGCACAGAGCCCTCCCTCTTCTGATGTCATCACAGGTCCTTCAGACTCCCCACTAGAATTTGCAAGCTTCCTCTTATGACCTGTGCTGTGGAGAGGCAACAAGAGGGAGGGCTCTGTGTGTGAAGTCATGGGGTGCTCCAGCTTTTCACCTCACCACAGTGGCTGGCTGGCTGCCACAATTAAAAGGTTAGTCTTTACAACACACAATAAAGCACTCTGCCACTCCTGTGGTGAACTATAACTCCCAGCATGCCATAGGATCTGCAGGACATGCTGGGAGTTATAGTTCTCCAAATGGGATCTTAATGCTGCACTCCAGAGTTATTTTTCAGTGCCGGAGTGGTGCTGTAAATATAAGCCCTGTGCCCCCATTCTTATACTCACCCCCCAGCGTTTTCATATAGTACTTTACAGACACCACACTGGTCCCGCAGCACCATCTTCTACCCGCAGCTTCCAACATAATAACATACTATTTTATGTAATAACACCACATATAATAGTATGTTATTACATTTTACCACATTTTTTTTTTTTTGCTTCAAATATTTTTTCCCTATTTTCACCCTCTAAAACCTTGGTGCGTCTTATAGTCCGGTGCGTCTTATAGTCCGAAAAATACGGTACTATCCCGTCACTTGGAATTAAGTCCCAGGTCACCTCGATGGGATAGTATGTCCAATGGGATTAAGGGGTTAATGACCAGAGGTATTTTTGTTCTCGCATTTTCATTTTTTGCTCCAATTCTTCCCAGAGCCATAACTTTTTTACTTTTTGGTCAAAATGGCCATGTAAGGGCTTGTTTTTGTGAAACGAGTTATACTTTTGAACTACTTCATTGGTTTTAAAATATTGTGTACTGAAAATGGGAAAAAAATTCCAAGTGCGGTGAATTGCAAACAAGTACAATCCTACAGTTGTTTTTTGTTTGCTTTTTACCATGCTCACTAAATACTAAAACTTACCTGGCAATATGATTCTCCAGGTCATTATGAGTTCCTAGACAGTAAACATGTATAAGTTCTTTTTTATTTATAACAATATTATAAAAGGGTATGAGGGAGTCTAGGAGTTTGCACTCAGCCATCACTAAGGTTTACTATACTATGTTCCAAATTATTATGCAAATGACATTTTTCTCTGATTTTCCTAAATGGTTGGTGCAAATGACAGTCAGTCTAATAAAAGCCATCACCCGTTAGAGTATACATCGAATTTTATTGAAGAAACCTCCCAATGATAACAGTATAATCTCCAAAATGAATAAAAACTTAAAATGCACTGTTTCAAATTATTAGGCACAGTAGAATTTCTAAACATTTGATATGATTTAAAGAACTGAAAATGCTCATTTGTGAAATTTCCAGCATTAGGAGGTCACACTCACTGAACAAAAAAGCTATATAACTCCAAAACATCCTAACAGGCCAAGTTACATGTTAACATAGGACCCCTTCTTTGATATCACCTTCACAATTCTTGCATCCATTGAACTTGTGAGTTTTTGGAGAGTTTCTGCTTGTATTTATTTGCATGAAGTCAGAATAGCCTCCCAGAGCTGCTGTTTTGATGTGAACTGCCTCCCACCCTCATAGATCTTTTGCTTGATGATACGCCAAAGGTTCTCTATAAGGTTGAGGTAAGGGGAAGATGGTGGCCACACCATGAGTTTATCCCCTTTTATGCCCATAGCAGCCAATGATTCAGTGGTATTCTTTGCAGCATGAGATGGGGCATTGTCAGCATGAAGATGATTTTGCTCCTGAAGGCACGTTTCTGCTTTTTATACCATGGAGGAAAGTTGTCAGTCAGAAACTCTATATACTTTGCAGAGGTCATTTTCACACCTTCAGGAACCTTAAAGGGCCCTACCAGCTGTTTCTCCATGATTCCGGCCCAAAACATGACTCCTCCACCCCCTTGCTGTTGTTGCAGCCTTGTTGGGACATGGTGGCCATCCACCAACCATCCGCTACTCCATCTATTTGGACCATCCAGGGTTGCTCAACACTTATCAGTAAACAAGAATGTTTGGAAATTAGTCTTCATGTATGTGTGGGCCCAATGCAACCATTTCTGCTTGTGAACACTGTTTAAGGGTGGCCGAATAGTAGGTTTATGCACCGCAGCAAGCCTTTGAAGGATCCTACACCTTGTGGATCGAGGGACTCCAGAGGCACCAGCAGCTTCAAATATCTGTTTGCTGCTTTTTAATGGCTTTTTAGCAGCTGCTCTCTTAATCCGATGAACTTGCCTGGCAGAAACCTTCCTCATTATGCCTTTATCAGCACAAACACATCTGTGCTCAGATACAGCCACAAATCTCTTAACAGTACGATGATCACGCTTAAGTTTTCAGGAAATTTCTAATGTTTTCATCCCTTCACCAAGGCATTACACTATTTGATGCTTTTCAGCAGCAGAGTGATGCTTTTTCTTTTCCATGTTACTTGAAAACTGTGACCTGCTTAATAATGTGGAACATCATTTTTAAGTAGTTTTCATTTAATTAGAATCACCTGGAAAACTAATTATCCCATGTGTTTAAGATTGATTTCAGTGATCCATTGAGCCCTGAGACACAATACCATCAATGAGTTTATTTGAAAAACAAAACAATTAAATCTTTATGACACTTACATCCAATTTGCATAATAATTTGGAACACAGTGTAGTGATGAGCGAGCACTAAAATGCTCGGGTGCTTGTTGCTCGGGTCGAACAGATTGGGATACTCGGGTACTCAGCCAGAACAACGAGCCCAATGTAAGTCTATGGGAGACCCGAGTATTTTTACCGCGATCCCCCCCCGGGGGTCCTTTTAAGGTCTAAAAACGTCTGAAAATGATGGAAACACTGCTCAAATAACACAGGACATCATGTGGATCGCCCCTGGAAGTATTCCTGACTCCTAGTTCACAGCTTTAATCAATTTTTTCCGAGATTCATGCCATTTTTCCCGGTGCCACAAAAAACACATTAAAACGAAACCAAAACGGGTTTTGCTGGGAAATATGTCAAGGTACATCCTTTGCATGTTAATGGCTTGCCTGTAAGGCCAAATATTTAAACCCAGACCAAAAATGTCCTCCCCAATTAGGCTTAGTTCAGACAGCATTTTTGAAGCGTTTTTCAACTTTAGCATTGCTTTCAACCACTACAAATGCATTCACTGGGAAATGTCATTGTAACATTTAACAACCCTAGCTGGCCATGTGGTGTGTGACACATACGCAGATCCATCTTGTTTCATTTATGAAGGAGGGACTCTTAAAGTCACAGAGCCTATTTTTACTGGTGCATCAGGCGGCATTAATCTTCTTAAAGGGCCATTATTAAACTGTGGGTCTCCTAAGCTGTTCTAGCCTAGGCTGTGAGTGGATGAGCTGCCAAGAATTTCGACGCACCACAATAACCCTTTCATAAGATGTCCAGGGGGGACTCCTGAAAAAGTGTTGCATTGAATTCAAGGCCTGCCCTGCTAGCAATTCATATGCACCCCATTACGTCTTTGAACCCACATACTGGATGGGCCCAGAAAATCCACTGCACAATATGCATTTTGTACTCCCGTACTCCTTTGTTTTACACATTGGCAGCAAGCCCAGCCCTGCTGCATAGTCAGTCATATGCACTCCATTACACCTTTGAACCCACATACTTGATGGGCCCATGAAAATCCACTCATATTTTTTAATGGTATGATGCTTCCCTCTTTGCAGAATTATTTACTGGAGAATTTGGCAATTTTATTTGCCATGTTTTTAACACTAAGGTTCAGATACGGTTTTAAAAAAAAGGCTAATACTTGCAATACAATGCAATTTTATTGCAAACTACAAAATTCAAGGAATAGTATGATTGAATAGTTTGAGTGCGTACACTTTTGTACATGTTAACATACACAGGTTAATAAGTACATATAAGGATTAAATAAATATAGTGATTAGGTATATATCAAGATTTACTACATACAGTATACTTAGATCATCACCAAGAGGCTTTTAAACATCATCCGTCTGGAATATCAGAGAAGCAACACCAAGACAGAGAACCCCTGGGAGATTACCTACACTGCATGGGCGTCCCCAATTATGCAGGTATCAGCAGACAGTACATGTACAGGTACCCCAGTTTTGGCATCTGCCTTAGTCATGTTTCTCTGGTCTTATATAGTGATTTACAATATGTAGTAACTCTAGTTTCACCCAGACCTTCAAGTGACCACTTTTCAAGGTTGGATAAACCTGAGATATCATGGACTCATCAGTAGTGTTGAGCGATACCGTCCGATACTTGAAAGTATCGGTATAGGATAGTATCGGCCGATACCCGAAAAGTATCGGATATCGCCGATACTGATACCCGATACCAATACAAGTCAATGGGACACCAAGTATCGGAAGGTATCCTGATGGTTCCCAGGGTCTGAAGGAGAGGAAACTCTCCTTCAGGCCCTGGGATCCATATTAATGTGTAAAATAAAGAATTAAAATAAAAAATATTGATATACTCACCCGTCCGGAGGCCCCTGCACCTTACCGCTGTTAACCGTCAGCCTGCTTTGCCTAAAATGAGCGCGTTCAGCACCTTCCATGATGTCACGGCTTCTGATTGGTCGCGTGCCGCTCATGTGACCGCCACGCGACCAATCACAAGCCGCGACGTCATTCTCAGGTCCTAAATTCCTAGAATGAGGAGTTTAGGGCCTGAGAATGACGTCGCGGCTTGTGATTGGTCACGTGGTGGTCACATGAGCAGCACGCGACCAATCAGAAGCCGTGACGTCATGGAAGGTGCTGAACGCGCTCATTTTAAGCAAAGCAGGCTGCCGGTTACTATCAGGGTGCGTCAGAGGGTGAGTATATCCCTATTTTTTATTTTAATTCTTTATTTTTTACATGGATATGGATCCCAGGGCCTGAAGGAGAGTTTCCTCTCCTTCAGACCCTGGGAATCATACACTGGGAAGTTCCGATTCCGATTCCCGATACCACAAAAGTATCGGATCTCGGTATCGGAATTCTGATACCGCAAGTATTGGCCGATACCTGATACTTGCGGTATCGGAATGCTCAACACTACTCATCAGACGAGGGGCCATAAACCTCTAGAAAATAAATGCCACAAGGATTTAGATCAAACCACCACCGGCATAGTTTCAGTAAACCTTAATGTTTTACAATGACAAACAGCAAACATATAGAGGCTTAGAACTGTTTGTGAAGTGAATAAACAAACATTTATCAAGATTGTGTCACCATGGGCATTGTCTGTCATATCTGTAAATGTTTTACAAGAAATGCAGCTATGTGATTGTCTGAATGCATTCGGTATACAGTATTATAATCTTGGTTACAAATCGCCATTTGTATATTCACCATTTGTACATTTGAGGCAGCCAAAGTTATGGCTCTCAAGGAGAGAAACTAATATAGTCGACAAATAAATATTTGTAATGAACTATTGAGCCAAACTAACAGCATTGCTTTATCAAATTTATATGAAGTGTATTTTGTCCAATGTGAGCAACCGGGCAACACAAATAGTAGCTTTTTAAGGGAGCTTTTTAAGGTACACAAATGCTATCATGTCTTTGACAATAAGGATGTGGTTTCATCAATGTGGGGTACCTTTTTTAAAAATATACTAGTGCCATCGCTGGCCCCTTGCCCAGCATTCACCGGCCTATATCAGTACAAAGCATGTTCACCCTGGTGATCTAGTGGCAGTTAAACAAGAGACATTGCAGGAGACAGAGTTAAGAAGTAAGCCCAATGTAGTGGTGTGGATCACCGAGACTTAAAATGGAGTGCATGAGCTGCCAAACAATTCCCCAATGGGGGTACCTTTTTTTAAAAGTAGTCTAGTGCCATCGCAGGCCCCTTGCCCAAACTTCACCGGCCTATAACAGTACAACGCACGTTGACCCTGATGATCTAGTTACAGTTAAACAAGAGACGTTGCAGGAGACAGACTTAAGAAGTAGGCCCAATTTAATGTAATGCCCAATTCCCCAATGTGGGGTCTTTTTTTACTAAATAAACTCATGCCATTAAAGCCTCCATGCCCAAAATTCACCATACAGAGCACGTTCACCCTGGTGATCTAGTGGCAGTTAAAGAAGAGACATTGCAGGAGACAGAGTTACAGTAAGAAGTAGGCGCAATGTAGTGGTGTGTGTCTCTGAGACTTTTAATGCAGTGCATGAGCTGTCAATTTCCCAATGGGGGGTACCTTTTTTAAAAATAGACTAGTGTCATCGCAGGGCCCTTGCCTAAACTTCACCAGCCTATAACAGTACAAAGCACGTTCACCCTGGTGATCTAGTGGCAGTTAAAGAAGAGACATTGCAGGAGACAGAGTTAAAGGGAACCTGTCACCCCCAAAATGGAAGTTGAGCTAAGCCCACTGGCATCAGGAGCTTATCTACAGCATTCTGGAATGATGTAGATAAGCCCCTGATGTATCCTGAAAGATGAGAAAAAGAGGTTAGATTATACTCATCCAGAATGCTGTAGCTAAGCCCCTGATGGCGGTGGGCTTGGCTCAACTTCCATTTTGGGGTGACAGGTTCCCTTTAAGATGTAGGCCCAATGTAATGTAATGCCCAATTCCTTGGACTCCTTGGTTGTACAACAAACTCTGATGTCTGCTGCCAGCGTTCTCACATGGGAATTTTATAAGTAATTCCTCTACAAGGGCCCTCTGGTACTGCAACGTTTTAGTACACCTCTCTGCCTCTGGTAGAGGAGATTGAAAGCTCTCCTTGTAACGTGGGTCTCGAAGTGTCACCAACCAGTAATGAGTGTCACCCAAAATTTTTATAATGCGAGGGTCACGTGTAATGAAGCGCAACATAAAGTCAGCCATGCGTGCCAGACTGCTAACAGGCAAGACTTCCGTGTCCTCACTAACAGGACGACTGACCATGCTGTACTCCTCCCCCTCATCCTCATCCTCCCCCTCCCTGTCCTCAGGCCATCCCCACTGAACGGACGGTATGACAGCTGTGTTTGTAGTACCATCTATAGTGCATGAAAGTAGCTCCTGTTCTTCCTCCTCTTCCTCCTCCTTCCTCATTGACTACCAATCCACGATGAGAAGACATGAGGCTGGGCTGAGTGTAATCCCCCTGTGTAATCCCCCTGTATGGTTCCTTGCTCCATGTCCTCGTGCTCTGCCTGCAATGCATCCTCTTTAATTGTGAGCAGAGAAGTTTTCAGAATGCTGAGAAGTGGGATGGTGACGCTAATTATGGCGTCATCACCGCTCACCATCTTGGTGCAGTCCTCAAAGTTTTGGAGGATGGTACATTTGTCGGACATCCATGTCCACTCCTGAGGTCTTATGTGTGGAGTCTGAATTGAATATCGAAGGCCTTGTTGATGTTGGTAGTCAACAACTGCCCTCTTCTGCTCACAAAGCCTTTCCAACATAAGCAGCACAGTTCCAGTGCATGGGGACATCACGCATCAGCCGGTGAGCTGGAAGCTGCAAACGCTGCTGAAGCATGGCTAGAGAGGCTGAAGATGTAGCTGACTTTCTAAAATGGGCAGACAGATGGCGTACTTTCACTAGCAGATCCGGCAGGTCCGGGTAGCTTTTCAGAAAACATTGAACCACGAGGTTAAGCACATGGGCCAAGCAAGGTACGTGTGTGAGCTCACCTTGCCTCAGAGTGCCACCAGGTTATGGCCATTGTCACACATGACCATGCCTGGCTGTAGGTTCAGCGGTGTCATCCAAACATCTGACTGCTCTTTCAGCGCTGTCCACAACTCTTCTGCATTGTGCGGTTGGTCACCTATGCAGATTAGCTTCAGCACAGCCTGTTGCCGCTTGGCTGAGGCAGTGCTGCAGTGCTTCCAGCTTCTGACCGATGTGTTGATTTCAGAGATGGCGGATGAACAGGAAGAGGAGGAGGAAGAGGTGCAGGAGCTGTAGACTGTGGGGGAAACCCTGGTTGATGTAGGGCCAGCTATTCTTGCACGTGGAGAGGATGTGTTCCATCCCAAGTCCGACTGGGTCCCGGCTTCCACTATGTTAACCCAGTGTGCCGTCAGTGAGATGTACCGTCCCTGCCCACAAGCACTTGTCCACGTGTCCATGGTTAGGTGGACTTTCCCTGTAACAGCATTGTTGAGGGCACGGGTAATGTTGTGGGACACATGCCGGTACGGCACACTGGGAGAAATAGTGGTGACTGGGGACCGAGTACCTTGGGACGGCCGCCGCCATCAGGTTGTGAAAAGCTCCGTCTCAACGAGCCTAAAAGGCAGTATTTCTAGCTCAAGCAGAAGAGAAATATTAGAATTTAGGACTGTGGCCTGTGGGGCATTGGAGGGGTATTTCCGCTTGCGTTCCAAAGACTGGGTTATAGACAACTGAAGGCTGTGCTGGGACAAGGATGTGGATGGGCTTGATGATGGTGCTGCTTGACTGTGGGTCACAACAAGTGCAGGGCTAGAGGCATCTTTACATGCACAGTGTACTGGGGATTGGCTTCTCCACAAAACAGTCGAAGAAGCAGTGGTGTGACCTGCAGGCAGTGGTCCTGGAGCCTGGGGTTCGGCCCACAAAGTCGGGTGCTTTGCTGCCATGTGTCTGATCATGCTGGTGGTAGTCAGGCTGGTTTTTTTGCTACCCCTGCTGATGCGGGCATGACAGGTGCTGCAAATGGCCAGTTTGGGGTTATCGGCAGAGTCTTTAAAAAATAACCTGACTCGGGAAGATCTAACAGTTGGAATGGCTACTTCCCTCATGTTGGTGTTACGGGGAACGGATGCATGCCTTCTGTCTGTGGCCACCACAATGATTCTTCCTGCTTGTTGTGGTGATATGCCTCCTTCCTCAAGTGTGCTGCTGCTCTCGCTCTGCATGTCCTCCTGCCAGTTTGGGTCTGTCACTATGTCATCCACCACCTCGTCTTCCACATCTGCACCCTGCTCTTGACTTTTGGGCAATTGTGTCTCATCATCGTCCACCTCTTATGACACTTTCCCACCATCGCCTTTCTGTGACCGGGGCTGGTCAAAGCTTTGGGCATCTGTATATGCGATCTCATCTGTCCCCACTTCAAGTTGTACGGCCGAGAGTTCAGAATCTTGAAATGGAAAACTGAACCGCTCTTCAGTGTGTCCAAGTGTGGGATCAATTGTCTCAGGGCACTCGGCATGGTGGGAGGAAGGAGGATCAGGGTGAGGAATATCCAGGCCACACTCACGGCTGCTCAGACTTGACCGTGTGGAAGACATGGTGGTGGTGGCTAAGTGACTGGAAGCATTATCCGCTATCCAACCAACAACCATTTCACACTGCTCTGGCTTCAATAGTGGTGTGCTGCGGTCACATAGAAACTGGAACAGGAAGGTCGAGTGAGAAGGTGTGGGTCTCTGTTGGTGCCCACTTTAACCTTGGCCACGGCCTCGTCCTCTGCATGCACCATCATCATCACGTCCAATTCCCCGTCCCTTGCCCCTTGCCTTGCCCATTTTAAATGGACTACTGCACTATTTCAAATGCTTAACACAAATATATTTATTAGTAGAGACATAACATCTGATCAATATGCCTGGAAATCAATGATTTTTAAAACGCAAACACCAGGCAGGCCTCAGCCTGATATAACAGACTGTATTCAATTTTTGGGGTTTTTTTGTGAAGTAAATTTATGCAAAATAGTTCTCTATAGAATTAGAGTATCAGACAGCAAAAAAAGGGGTCCACCGGCCTACAATTACCAAACTTGGAGCACGCAGATATATGCGGGCTGTCACGGAAATACCACACTGGCAAATATGTGGCCTGTTTTTCTTTTTAAATGCCAAATAGTGCTGTATATAATTAGAGTAACAGATACCAGAAATAGTGGCAAAACGGCCAAAAATGCCAAAACTTGGAGCGCGCAGATATATGAGGACTGTCACGGATATACCACACTGGCAAATATATGGCCTTTTTATATTTTTTGAAGCGAAATAGTGCTGTATAGAATTAGAGTATCAGACAGCAAAAAATGGGGTAGACCGACCTACAATGACCAAACTTGGAGCAAGCAGATATATGAGGGCTGTCACGGAAATACCGCACTGGCAAAAATGTGGCTTTTTTTAATGCAAAATAGTGCTGTATATAATTAGAGTTGCTGACAGCAAAAAAAGTGGTACACCGTCCTACAAAGACCAAACTTGGAGCACGCAGATATAAGAGGGCTGTCACAGGAATACCACACTGGCAAATATGTGGCCTTTTTATAATTTTGGAGGCTAAATAGTGCTGTATAGAATTAGAGTATCAGACAGCAAAAAAAGGGTACACCTGCCTGCCATGACCAAACTTGGAGCACGCAGATATATGAGGGCTGTCACGGAAATGCCACGCTAGTAAAAATGTGGCCTTTTTAAAAAAATGCAAAATAGTGCTTTATATAAATAGAGTAGCAGACAGCAAACAAAGTTGTACTTCGGTTTACAATGACCAAACTTAGAGCACGCAGATATATGAGGGCTGTCATGGAAATACCACACTGGCAAATATGTGGCCTTTTTATAATTTTGGAAGCTAAATAGTGCTGTATAGAATTAGAGCATCAGACAGCAAAAAAAAGGGTCCACCGGCCTACAATCACCAAACTTGGAGCACGCAGATATATGAGGGCTGTCATGGAAATACCACACTGGCAAATATGTGGCTTTTTTATATTTTTTGAAGCTAAATAGTGCTGTATAGAATTAGAGTATCAGAAGGCAAAAAAGGGGTCCACCGGCCTACAATGACCAAACTTGGAGCACGCAGATATATGAGGGCTGTCATGGATGTACCACACTGGCAAATATGTGGCCTTTTTATAACTTTGGAAGCTAAATAGTGCTGTATAGAATTAGAGCATCAGACAGCAAAAAATGGGGTCCACTGGCCTACAATGCCCAAACTTGGAGCACGCAGATATATGAGGGCTGTCATAGATGTACCACACTGGCAAAAATGTGGCCTGCTTTTTTTAAAATGCAAAATAGTGCTGTATATAATTAAAGTAACAGACAGAAAAAAAAGGTGTCCACCGGCCTACAATGACCAAACTTGGAGCACGCAGATATAAGAGGGCTGTCACAGAAATACCCCACTGGCAAATATGTGGCCTTTTTATATTTTTTGAAGCTAATTAGTGCTGTATAGAATTAGAGTATCATACAGCAAAAAAAGTGGTCCACCGGCCTATAATGCCCAAAGTTGGAGCACGCAAATATATATGAGGCCTTTTTCGGTGAATTTAAAACACACAAAAAAGAAAAGTGGCACAAGTCTAGCACACACAACTATGCTATGTCTGCCTGACAAACTATGATTTTTCAACAGGCCTCAGTCTGACAGAACAGACTGCATATTTTTGTTTTCTTGGGGTGAATTTTTTAAAAAACAAAATGCAACTAGGTATATAGTAATGAAGCAGCAGCAGACAGTTATGGAGCTTTGGGAGGGATTCAGTGGTAGCAATGGACACACATACAGTGCCTGCAGGCCTTGCACTGATGTGGATATGCTGTGCCCTGCCTACCTAGCGCTGCAATATCGGGACCCACAAATTATCCCTAAAAAGGACTTTTGGTTTCTGAGGAGTTGTGGATTTAAGAGTTGCAAACCTACACTAATTCTAAAAACCCCGATTCTGACCCTATCTCGGCACCAGCTCTCCCTACTCTGGCTGAATCAGGAAAAGAATGCGGCGAGCAGGGCGGCGCCAGGTCTCTTATACTCGGGATGATGCTGTACGGCCAAGCCAATCACTGCACGACCACAACAAAGATGGCTGCGTCGTTTCATGGCCTGGCAGACAATCCCTGCACTGTGATTGGGTCTCTAAAGTCTGCCAAAAACGCTGGGTGGAGACACCAGTTACCGCCGAATAATCCCGGAAATGCTTGCTGCTCGCCGAGTACACCGAGCATAGTGATACTCGGGCGAGTACTGAGTAGTGGCCAGCACGTTCGCTCATCACTATCAATTACTGAAAAATGTTGGCGTGCTCTGAGGCTCCTGCTTCCTTGTTACATTTTTACTATAACATGAAATATCAGTGATGCTTTTTTGGAATTCCTTCATTGTTTGATCTTTTATTATCTCTGCAGAATACTCTATGATGCTGTTTAAATGACTGTGCTTTCTGCATATTGTATGTCCACAAAATATGGTAATTAGACAGATGTATTTATTTTTGATCAGAGTGACCGATCAAAATTCCCCGTAGAAGTCTAATGTTCTGCATAAGTCAATGGATGTGTACAATCCATGTGCTTTTTTAAATATTGTAATGGATAGGAGAAAACTTTAAAAAAAATTGGGGGCAGGGTCATGTGATAAAATCACTGTCATAGACAAAAAAATTAAAATCCTTACAAACATCTCCAGAAAAGGGAGACATAGTTTGCAATTTAACAAGCCACCTTCACATAACCCATTTTAGCAGCTTTGGAAACAGGCAATTAAGGAAAATCCTAATGGCTAGCAAATGTGAGGCAAGGCTTAGCTGGACCCACAAGTATGCACAGGAATGTGGAGACGGGCAGATTTACGACCGGTAGAGATAAGCTAGAGAAAAAATGTAAAATCCCTTTTGTCTGCTTTGTAGAAATCATTAAATTAGCTTTTCATGAACTGCTTTGATATAATAGATAGGAAAGTCATATTTTCGGAAACGTGTTGAAATGGCGAACGCAAAGCATGGTTTCAGATTGCTGGACAAGGGCCGGCATGCCACCAAATGAATATCAGCCAGATAGATGACAAATATCTATGCCATGTCGCCTATCTGTGAACAGATGAAATTATGATAGGAAAGATGACAGTAATATTTTTCGCCTGAGACCTTAAGGAGCAAAGATATCATAAAAGCTGAGAATCTCATAATTTTTTAAAACTAAGACACATCCTATAGTTCTCTGAAGTCCAGCCCTGTTATGAGTTACCATAGGGGAGGCATGTGGGTGTAACGTGTGCTAATAATAAGCCAATGCCAATTATGATCCTTATTCAAAGCCAGGAAGATTCATTGCTGTGTAGGAATGACCCACGTTTTCACTGGACATTTTTGCCGGAGTGCTTCCCTCCATAAATCTGAGCTATTTCCGTGATATTAGGTTTAGTGACTTTCTATCGTTATTCTTTTTTATTTTATATAATTGTATATGCTGTATTGTTTTGTCCCTTTTATAAAATCTTTTTTTCTTTTTTTTAATAAACACTGCCTATCTTTCTGGATTAAAAATGAAATGTAGTAGCTCTGTTCTTCTTGCTCTGTAAACCGCACCCCTAAAGCCATATGCTACCTCTAACAGGTGTCCAATTGGCCTGTATAAATGATTGGTGGTGGCAGCAATTAGTTTCCTTGGTTATTGTGAAGTTGGCAGTGACTGTACTGGAGTATATACATATAGTTCGTGCTTTGGAATCAGCGTTGTACAATATATACCATATCCTCACAGCAATTTCCCCATTAACTGACTTGTAGTGTAAAGGCTGAGTCACACATAACGATATCGTTAACGATATCGTTGCAACGTCACGCTTTTGGTGACATAAGCAACGATCCCGCTAACGATCTCGTTATGTGTGACAGCGACCAACGATCAGGCCCCTGCTGGGAGATCGTTGGTCGAAGGGAATGATCAGGACCTTTTTTTGGTCGCTGATCACCTGCTGTCATCGCTGGATTGGCGTGTGTGACGTCGATCCAGCGATGTGTTCACTTGTAACCAGGGTAAATATCGGGTTACTAAGCGCAGGGCCGCACTTAGTAACCCGATATTTACCCTGGTTACCATTGTAAAAGTAAAAAAAAAAAAACTGTACATACTCACATTCTGATGTCTGTCACGTCCCCCGGCATCCACAGGGTTGACTGTGTCAGCGCCGGCCGTAAAGCAGAGCACAGCGGTGACATCACCGCTGTGCTCTGCTTTACGGCCGGCGCTGACACATTCAGTGCAGGGAAGCTCTCGGCAGCAGCGCGTGCATATTACCAGCACTCCTGCCGAAAGCAGTTTTAACCCTGTGGACGCCGGGGGACGTGACAGACATCAGAATGTCAGTATGTACTGTTTTTTTTTTAACTTTTACAATGGTAACCAGGGTAAATATCGGGTTACTAAGCGCGGCCCTGCACTTAGTAACCCGATGTTTACCCTGGTTACCCGGGTGCTGCAGGGGGACTTCGGCATAGTTGAAGACAGTTTCAACGATGCCGAAGTCGTTCCCCTGATCGTTGGTTGCTGGAGAGAGCTGTCTGTGTGACAGCTCCCCAGCGACCACACAACGACTTACCAACGATCACGGCCAGGTCGTATCGCTGGTCGTGATTGTTGGTAAGTCGTTTAGTGTAACGGTACCTTAAGCAGACGTGGTCTCATCTATCACTTATCAGACAATTGCATAATTGCCCTGACCATTGGAGGCAGTGGAGTTGCATTTCCTGACTAAAAGGTAACAGCAGGTGGCTCTGCGGGAATTCACCCCTCCAGCTGTGTATCCTTGACAAGAAGATAACAGCGGGTGGGATCTGCCCCTGGCTGTGTATGCTTGTCAATCACTGATGGTAGAAAATGAAAACACTGATCAATCACTGCTGAAAATCAGATCCAGCACATTCAGGAAAAAAGGATGTCTGAATGAAGTCTAAGGAAGTTAAAGAGGACCTGTCACCAGGTCATAAATGACCAGTTATTGCTTTTATTTTATTCCCACTGCTCTCCTGAGCCCTGAGTATTTTTTTTAAATCCACCAATTCAGTGAAACGGGCCTTTTTGTTTAGAACTATTTTTTATTGTTTTTAACAAGGAGGCATTGCTCACAGGATTCTTCAGGGGCATGTTTTTTGGCTTCTCTATATTACTACCCTTGGAACAACTCCCCCCATGGCCCATATCTTTGGAACCGAGTATGAGATTTAAGAAAACAAACAAAAATATTGAATACTGAATATTGAAGAGCATTGGGAATAAAAGAATAGCAATACCTTGCCACTTTTGATCTAGTGACAGGCCCCCTTAATCAGTCTTTTAATGGTAGAGAAAGAACTGTATTTGGGAATGTGCCCATGTCCTCTATGTAGCATTTGGCATGAATATACATAGCTATCTATTTACTTATGTCTATTTACTAGCATCTCTATGGTGTGCTGGGCCAGGTTCTCAAGATCTGGAACTAGCAGCGCTTTGGACACAAATCTGGAACTAGCAGCACTTTGGACACAGCAAATGTTTGCTTCGTGCAAAGTGCTGTCTTCTATGGAACTTAGGTAAATCCGCATGTGTTCACTGGACCGAGTGGATTTACACCATTCAACACATTTCTAGTGATGTAATTTCTTTTGCGGAGACTAGCGACTCTGCAAGAGACATTGATATGCCGTGGTCTTGAAAGATGCGCTGCATGTCAGTGTCCACGGGTGATCTGCAGGCATAGTGGACATGGGGTTTCTAGAAATCCCTTCCACTATGCTGTCACATTTGGCCGCTGTGGGTTTGACGATGCATAAATACGCAGCATAAATCCCGCAGTTGTTCCTGATCATAACCTTGAACTGAAAATATACACAGGACGCAGAAAGGGTCAAATTTCAGTTTTGGACAATTATCAGAATCTGGCATGTGTACCAGCTGACTTATCCACCCATCAGTAAGGTACATGTAGCCCTCAATGTGAAAAGTAAGGCTCTACACGGTTATTCTTCTTGTTAGATTTATTGTACACAATATTATGTATGTAGATGTACAGAGTGATCTTATAAAGCTTTAATATTGGGTCTTAAAAAGATTATCTCATATGTGCAACCCCTTTTGTGACCCCCTAGGGTAAAGCTGATTGCAGACAGTTCCACTGCTGGGACAATCCTAAGCTTTTACTGCCATGTTAACCACAAAGTACATGCTTCAATGCATTACAGCGAAGAATGAAAATATCAGAAGGGGTAGATTATCAACTGTGACAACGCTTGTCTTTGAATTTACCAGGTTTTTGCAGGAAAAATAGAAAAATAGACAACAGTTAACATAATACTGTCTAATGCAAACTTAGACTAGACAGCATAAAATGGGTTAAATTTATCAAAGTGGTTCTGGTTTGATAAATATGGCATATTTTAAGACGGTCTAGTCTAATTTTAAACCAGTTATTAGTTGGCTTACTTTCTGACAAAAAGTTACACCAAACTTTTGAGACATGGTGTCACTAGTGTTGAGCATTCCGATACCGCAAGTATCGGGTATCGGCCGATACTAGCGGTATCGGAATTCCGATACCGGGATTCCGATACTTGGCGCGTATCGGATACCGGAATCGGAAGTTCAATGATTCAAAATTCAGAAATTCAGCCAATGAGAAAGATTCCAAGTGTGGGCACATCCTGTTTAGCATGGAGGGCATGAAACTACTGGCAAGGCTGTGATTGGCTGCTGAAATGATGTCATGATGCAGTTTAAAAGTCGCTGGCGCCATTTTGCGATCACTCTGCTGTGAATTCAGTTAGTGACAGGACGCTGTTTGCTGACTGAGGGACAGTTTAGAGATAGCGATTTGCTTCTTTGTGCTTTCCAAAGGCTAATTTAGCAACCGCTGTGTTCACCTACTATTCACCTTCCTTTTGCCTTGTAGCGCTGTTTTCACAGCGATCTGCAAGGTCTCTCTGTGTGTGTGTGTGAGTGCAGCCCACTCTCTAGTCTGAGTGCAGCCACATAGGCCATCCATAGCTGGTTGTATTCAGTTCAGGGAGGGTGGTTCATTGCCTCATACTGTCCTTTTTTTTTTTTTTTTTGAAGTAGTGCAGGCTGCTGCACATTTTTTCCAAAAATTCCTATTAGTGTCTTTCCACCCGTCTCCAGCTAATTTGTGGAAAAACACTACATAGGATAAAGTAGAGGAGGGTTTTTGGGCCTTGCAGCGCCGTTTACGGCTGTCTGCACGGTCTCCGTGTGACTGCAGCTCGCCCTGTAATCTGTGAGCAGCTATAGCCTGGTTGTCTCCAGCTCAGGGTTTTTCACTGCGTCATACCGCCAAATCAATTTTCTTTTTTTTCAAAGTAGTGTAGTCTGCTGCTAATTTATTTTAAAAAATCCTATTAGTGTCTTTCCACCCGTCTCCAGCTAATTTGTGGAAAAACACTACATAGGATAAAGTAGAGGAGGGTTTTTGGGCCTTGCAGCGCCGTTTACGGCTGTCTGCACGGTCTCCGTGTGACTGCAGCTCGCCCTGTAGTCTGTGAGCAGCCGTAGCCTGGTTGTCTGCAGCTCAGGGTTTTTCACTGCGTCATACCGCCAAATCAATTTTCTTTTTTTTCAAAGTAGTGTAGTCTGCTGCTAATTTATTTTAAAAAATCCTATTAGTGTCTTTCCACCCGTCTCCAGCTAATTTGTGGAAAAACACTACATAGGATAAAGTAGAGGAGGGTTTTTGGGCCTTGCAGCGCCGTTTACGGCTGTCTGCACGGTCTCCGTGTGATTGCAGCTCTATCCGTTGTCAGTTCAGCCCCCAAAAAATAAATAAATAATAAAGTTCACCAAACACACCAGTTACACACCACTTTACATTTGTGTAGGCCACATTAGCTCATATTCAAGTCTAGTCCACACTTTAGAAAATTAGTGTGTCTTATACCTGTTAGGAGGAGTTGCTCAGGAATAAGCACACAAAGCCGTTAGTACTTTTCTGCTTATCTTTATCAGTCAACCAAGATGAAGAAGGCAGTGAGTAAGGCACGTGGGCGTGGGCGTGGGCGCGGAGCAGGGAGGGGACGTGGGGATTCTGTGCCTGCTGCGGGCACCGGTGAGTCATCAGCACCCACTTTCACAAGGGAACAGTCGTTCATGCGCAGCTTTGTCGCCGAGCGCCGTACACCGCTGCTGCGTGAAGACCAAATTGAAGCCGTTGTGGGATGGATGGCAGCTAATGCATCAACTTCCATTAGTGCCACATCCTCTCAGACACAGAGCACTGGAGAGCAGCCATCTGTCTCTTCACCACCTGCAAAATTGCCCAGGCAGACAGAGATCCCAGGACAGGAGCAGTCTCTACTTCTGTTCTCTGAATCATCTCTTGGCTTGGAAACAGGGGGCCAGCCAAGCAGCATTGGAGAAATGGAAGAAGAGGCAGGGTGCAGTGATGCCCAACAGCTTTTTCTGTCTTCCTCTGAAGAGGCGGGTGGGCCAGTGGCTCCGGTCACCACCTCGCAGGCCGCATCAGCTGATGATGACACTCAGGTGCCACTTACTGGTGCGTGCTCTGCTGCTGAGACTACCCAGGAGGAGCAGTTGGGGGCAGAGGGTAGTGTAGATGATGAGGTCCTTGACCCATCTTGGCGTCAGGGACAGGAAGGTGGTGGGAGCAGCTCTGAGGAAGAGATTCCCCGTACGGCCCAAAGAGGGAGAGGGAGGGGGAAGACTGCGGATCCTGCAGCCTCCGCTTTGGCACCCGTAAGGAGCATGTCTCTTCCAAAAGTCAAAAGGGGGGCTCCCAAGACTTGCAGTGCCTGGTCCTTTTTTGACACAGTTGCAGATGACATTTGCTATGTCAGATGCAAGGTGTGTCATCAAAAAATCAAAAGAGGTCAAAAAGTCGCCAACCTCAATACCTCCAACATGTGGAAACATGTGCGCAACAGGCACCCGGCGGAGTTAGACAAACACACTGAAGAGCTAGGCCAACCAACAGCGGCAGCTACCACCTCTTCAGCTCGTGTTGCCTCTTCCTCTAGCTCACACGCAGCTGGTTCGGCTTCCTCCCAGGATCGCCGTGGAAGAACCTCTGGCCCTGTTGTCCAGAGACCCGCTGTCATTCCACCCGCAGCACCACTTTCCCAGTCAACCACACACTCCCAGCCCAGTCTACAGCCATCGGTAGTACAGGCATGGGAGAAAAGGCGGCCTTTCTCGTCAAACCACCCACGAGCACAGGCTCTGACTGCAGGCATTGCCAAACTTCTGTCACTGGAAATGCTGTCATTCAGGCTGGTGGAGACTGACAGCTTCCGTGACTTGATGTCATTGGCAGTCCCACAGTACAGTGTGCCCAGCCGCTTTTACTTCAGCAGGCAAGCCGTCCCTGCCCTGCACAAGCATGTGGAGGGACACATAAAACACGCGCTACTGAACGCCGTCAGTAGCAAGGTCCACCTCACCACCGATGCGTGGACCAGTCAACATGGACAGGGGCGATACCTTTCCCTCACTGCCCATTGGGTTAATGTCGTTGAGCCGGGTACAGACCGTGCGAGTGGCGCAGGACGTGTCCTGCCCACTCCAAGGATTGCAGGAATCCATTCTGTACGCATTGACTCCTCCTCTTACACCAGTTCCTCAGAATCATCGCTGCAGGAGCCGTCACAGTCCACCTCCACATGGACCCGTGATGAACGTGTACCTGTTACGACTGACATGAGCACAGCCGTGGCCAAACGTCAACAGGCCGTCTTGAAATTAATTTTTTTGGGGAATCGTAGCCACACAGCGCAGGAGCTCTGGAATGCCATCAAGCAGGAGAGCGATGTGTGGTTTGAGCCAGCGAATCTCCAGCCAGGCATGGTAGTGTGTGATAATGGCCGAAATCTGGTGGCAGCCCTGGGCCTCGGCAACCTCACTCACATCCCATGTCTGGCACATGTGCTCAATTTGGTCGTGCAGAGTTTTTTGAGGGACTATCCGGATCTTGATGCACTGCTGCACAAGGTCCGCCTAGAGTGTGCTCACTTGCGGCGTTCCAGCACGGCAAAAGCGCGCATTGCGGCTCTGCAGCGCCGACACCGCCTGCCGGAACATCGCATCATATGTGACCTACCTACCAGGTGGAATTCCACGTTACATATGTTGGAGCGGTTGTGTGAGCAGCAGCAAGCTGTAATGGAGTACCAGCTGTATCAGGCGCAAAAAAGTCGCAGTCAGCGCCGTACAGACTTCACAACCACAGAGTGGGCCACTATGAAGGATGTCTGCCAGATTTTGCGTCCCTTTGATTATTCCACGCGGATGGCGAGTGCAGATGATGCACTAGTCAGCATGACTGTCCCCCTTATCTGCCTGCTTGAAAAATCACTGCAAGCGCTAAGGGATGATGTTGTGGAAGAGGTGGAGGATGAGGATTCACCACTTCCATCATCTTCTGGACAGTCAGCGCCACGTGGTTCCTCACAAACGCGTAGGCAGGGGACAGTTTGTGAGGAGGATGAGGAGGAGTCAATGGAGGAGGAAGACATCCGTCCAGAGGAGGGAGTTCCCGAATTGTCCAGTACTCAGTGTGTACAGCGAGGGTGGGGTGATGACGAGCGGGCAGAGATCACGCCTCCAGCTGGGGACAGCGTTTCTTGGGCAGTTGGCAGTCTGCAGCACATGGTGGATTACATGCTGCAGTGCCTGAGAAACGACCGCCGCATCGACCACATTCTCAACATGTCTGATTATTGGGTGTTCACCCTCCTCGATCCTCGCTACCGGGACAACGTAGAAAGCCTCATCACACCGTTGAACCGGGAGCGAAAAATGCGGGAGTACCAAGACACACTGGTCAGTTCCATCATCTTCTCCATTCCAACTGAGAGAAGTGCTGCTAGTGCATTCCAAAGCAGCTCAGTGCGTCCAGGCAGTGGTGGAGGCTCTGCACAAAGAGGGAGCAGAAGCAGTGCCTCTGCCCAAGGCAAGACCAGTATGGCCGAACTGTGGCACAGTTTTCTGTGCCCGCCACAAAAGTCTACACCATCACAGACGGCTCCAGTCAGCAGGAGGCAACGGTTCCGTCAGATGGTGACAGACTACATGTCTTGCCCTCTTGCTGTACTCCCAGACGGCTCTTCCCCTTTCAAGTTTTGGGTCTCAAAGCTGGATACATGGCCAGAGCTAAGCCAGTATGCATTGGAGGTGCTGTCTTGCCCTGCGGCCAGTGTATTATCGGAACGTGTCTTTAGTGCTGCAGGTGGTGTACTAACTGACCGTCGCATGCGACTATCCTCCGATAACGTTGACCGGCTTACTTTCCTGAAAATGAACAAGGCCTGGATCTCGCAGGAATTTGCCACTCCTCCTCCTGATTAAATAATTAGGTCACTGTATACGTTATCCAGGTCTCCTGTTGTGTTCATCTTTCTACCACCTGAACTTAAATTCCTGGGCTCCAACACCGCCAGTTGAGGCTCAGATGTGCCGTCTGCACAGTCAAAACATACGACCCAGTGTTATTGGGTTTCAGTAACGTCAGCTGATCCCCAGCTGTGTAGCCGGCAATGTGTCATGCGACCGCCACGCTGACACAACAACTGAAATGTAAGGGAATCTGTCCCCCCCCCCCAAGGCGTTTGTTACTGAAAGAGCCACCTTGTGCAGCAGTAATGCTGCACAAGGAAAAAGGTAGCTATTTTGGTTTTGCTCCTTGCACACGCAAAACTTAACACTTATAAAATGTGTCCACTGATACCGTAAAACCGTCCCGGAGGTGGGACTTTCCTTCGTAATATGACGCAGCACAGCCGTCATTCCTACCCCCCCGGCGCCGCGCCCCGGCTCCTCAGCGTTGTTTGATTCCGTCCCGGAGCCTGCGCTGTTATGTTATCCCGTGGCCAGGCACACTTAGCGCTGCCCGTCTTCTGGCATCATTTGGTGTCAGGCTGGCTGCGCCTGTGCGGCCACGCTGGCCGAGAGCCCGCCTCGCAGTGTCTTCTGATTTAATCCCACTGGGGGCCTGGGATCTATGGACATGCGCAGTGCATATCTGAACCTCCACCTCTCACTCATCTCCCTATGGCTTCTTCAGACTGTTCGGTGTCAGCTGGTCCCTAATAGCATGCCACGGCCGTGACACCGCACAGTCTGAAAAAGAAGCCGTAGGGAGGGGAGTGAGAGGCGAGGATATGCACTGCGCATGGCCATGGATCCCAGGCCCCCAGTGGGATTACATCAGAAGACACTGCGAGGCGGGCTCTCGGCCAGCGCGGCCGCACAGGCGCAGCCAGCCTGACACCAAATGATGTCAGAAGATGGGCAGCGCTAAGTGTGCCTGGCCACGGGATAACATAACAGCGCAGGCTCCGGGACGGAATCAAACAACGCTGAGGAGCCGGGGCACGGCGGCGGGGGGGTAGTAATGATGGCTGTGCTGCGTCATATTACGAAGGAAAGTCCCACCTCCGGGACGGTTTCACGGCTTCAGGGGACACATTTTAAAAGTGTTTAGTTCTGTGTTTGCAAGGAGCATGATGAAAAGAGCCACCTTTTCCTTTTGCATCTTTTGTGCTGCACAAGCTGGCTCTTTCAGCTACAAACGCCTTGGGGGGGGGGTTAAAGGTTCCCTTTCGACTTTCTCAGGCTTCGGCCTAAATTGTGTTCCTCTGCTTTTCCACCTGCCCCTGGGCTCCAACACCGCTAGTTGCCGTCCAGAAGTGCTGTACGCACAGTCAACAGTCGCTCCTCTGTTATTGGGGTTCAGTAACGTCAGCTGTTCCCCTGCTGTGTGTGTGGCAATCCCTCCTACCTCCTCCAACCTCCTCCAACCTCCTCCTCCTCCACCTGTCCCTGGGCTCCAACACCGCCAGTTGCCGTCCAGAAGTGCTGTACGCACAGTCAACAGTCCCTCCTCTGTTATTGGGGTTCAGTAACGTCAGCTGTTCCCCTGCTGTGTGTGTGGCAATCCCTCCTACCTCCTCCAACCTCCTCCTCCTCCACCTGTCCCTGGGCTCCAACACCGCCAGTTGCCATCCAGAAGTGCTGTACGCACAGTCAACAGTCCCTCCTCTGTTATTGGGGTTCAGTAACGTCAGCTGTTCCCCTGCTGTGTGTGTGGCAATCCCTCCTACCTCCTCCTACCTCCTCCAACCTCCTCCTGTCCCTGGGCTCCAACACCGCCAGTTGCCGTCCAGAAGTGCTGTACGCACAGTCAACAGTCCCTCCTCTGTTATTGGGGTTCAGTAACGTCAGCTGTTCCCCTGCTGTGTGTGTGGCAATCCCTCCTACCTCCTCCTACCTCCTCCAACCTCCTCCTCCTCCACCTGTCCCTGGGCTCCAACACCGCCAGTTGCCGTCCAGAAGTGCTGTACGCACAGTCAACAGTCCCTCCTCTGTTATTGGGGTTCAGTAACGTCAGCTGTTCCCCTGCTGTGTGTGTGGCAATCCCTCCTACCTCCTCCTACCTCCTCCAACCTCCTCCTCCTCCACCTGTCCCTGGGCTCCAACACCGCCAGTTGCCGTCCAGAAGTGCTGTACGCACAGTCAACAGTCCCTCCTCTGTTATTGGGGTTCAGTAACGTCAGCTGTTCCCCTGCTGTGTGTGTGGCAATCCCTCCTACCTCCTCCAACCTCCTCCTCCTCCACCTGTCCCTGGGCTCCAACACCGCCAGTTGCCGTCCAGAAGTGCTGTACGCACAGTCAACAGTCCCTCCTCTGTTATTGGGGTTCAGTAACGTCAGCTGTTCCCCTGCTGTGTGTGTGGCAATCCCTCCTACCTCCTCCTACCTCCTCCAACCTCCTCCTCCTCCACCTGTCCCTGGGCTCCAACACCGCCAGTTGCCGTCCAGAAGTGCTGTACGCACAGTCAACAGTCCCTCCTCTGTTATTGGGGTTCAGTAACGTCAGCTGTTCCCCTGCTGTGTGTGTGGCAATCCCTCCTACCTCCTCCTACCTCCTCCAACCTCCTCCTCCTCCACCTGTCCCTGGGCTCCAACACCGCCAGTTGCCGTCCAGAAGTGCTGTACGCACAGTCAACAGTCCCTCCTCTGTTATTGGGGTTCAGTAACGTCAGCTGTTCCCCTGCTGTGTGTGTGGCAATCCCTCCTACCTCCTCCAACCTCCTCCTCCTCCACCTGTCCCTGGGCTCCAACACCGCCAGTTGCCGTCCAGAAGTGCTGTACGCACAGTCAACAGTCCCTCCTCTGTTATTGGGGTTCAGTAACGTCAGCTGTTCCCCTGCTGTGTGTGTGGCAATCCCTCCTACCTCCTCCTACCTCCTCCAACCTCCTCCTCCTCCACCTGTCCCTGGGCTCCAACACCGCCAGTTGCCGTCCAGAAGTGCTGTACGCACAGTCAACAGTCCCTCCTCTGTTATTGGGGTTCAGTAACGTCAGCTGTTCCCCTGCTGTGTGTGTGGCAATCCCTCCTACCTCCTCCAACCTCCTCCTCCTCCACCTGTCCCTGGGCTCCAACACCGCCAGTTGCCATCCAGAAGTGCTGTACGCACAGTCAACAGTCCCTCCTCTGTTATTGGGGTTCAGTAACGTCAGCTGTTCCCCTGCTGTGTGTGTGGCAATCCCTCCTACCTCCTCCTACCTCCTCCAACCTCCTCCTCCTCCACCTGTCCCTGGGCTCCAACACCGCCAGTTGCCGTCCAGAAGTGCTGTACGCACAGTCAACAGTCCCTCCTCTGTTATTGGGGTTCAGTAACGTCAGCTGTTCCCCTGCTGTGTGTGTGGCAATCCCTCCTACCTCCTCCAACCTCCTCCTCCTCCACCTGTCCCTGGGCTCCAACACCGCCAGTTGCCGTCCAGAAGTGCTGTACGCACAGTCAACAGTCCCTCCTCTGTTATTGGGGTTCAGTAACGTCAGCTGTTCCCCTGCTGTGTGTGTGGCAATCCCTCCTACCTCCTCCTACCTCCTCCAACCTCCTCCTCCTCCACCTGTCCCTGGGCTCCAACACCGCCAGTTGCCGTCCAGAAGTGCTGTACGCACAGTCAACAGTCCCTCCTCTGTTATTGGGGTTCAGTAACGTCAGCTGTTCCCCTGCTGTGTGTGTGGCAATCCCTCCTACCTCCTCCTACCTCCTCCAACCTCCTCCTCCTCCACCTGTCCCTGGGCTCCAACACCGCTAGTTGCCGTCCAGAAGTGCTGTACGCACAGAGCCAAACACCTCGCCAATGTGTTAGTGGGGTTCAGCACCGCCAGCTGTTCCCCTGCTGTGTATACGGCAACGTGTACTGCGACCGCCACGCAGACACAACAAGTTAAATGTAAGGGAACCTGACCCCCCCCCCCCCCAGGCGTTTGTTACTGAAGGAGCCACCTTGTGCAGCAGTAATGATGCAAAGGGAAAAAGTGCCTCTTTTCGTGATGCTCCTTGCACATGCTGAACCAAACACTTATGAAATGTGTCCCCACACAGCGTTAAACCGTCCGGTAGGTGGAACTTTCCTTTGTCGTGTGACGCAGCACAGCCATAATTTTTACCCCCTTGGCGCCGTGCGCCCCCTCCTCAGCGTTGTTTGAATCTGTCCTGGAGCCTGCGCTGTTAGGTTAGCCCTTGGCCATGCACACATGTTGCGCTGCCCGTCTTCTGACCTCATTTGGTGTCAGGCTGGCTGCGCCTGTGCGGGTGCGCTGGCCGAGATCCCGCCTCGCAGTGTCGTCTAATGTAATCCCACCGCGGGCCTGTGATCCGTGCCCGTGCGCAGTGCATATCCTCTCCTCTCACTCCCCTCCCTACGGCTTCTTCAGACTGTGCGATGTCAGCTGGTCCCTAATAGCATGCCACGGCCGTGACACCGCACAGTCTGAAAAAGCCGTAGGGAGGGGAGTGAGAGGAGAGGATATGCACTGCGCACGGGCACGGATCACAGGCCCGCGGTGGGATTACATTAGACGACACTGCGAGGCGGGATCTCGGCCAGCGCACCCGCACAGGCGCAGCCAGCCTGACACCAAATGAGGTCAGAAGACGGGCAGCGCAACATGTGTGCATGGCCAAGGGCTAACCTAACAGCGCAGGCTCCGGGACAGATTTAAACAACGCTGAGGAGGCGGCGCACGGCGCCAAGGGGGTAAAAATGATGGCTGTGCTGCGTCACACGACAAAGGAAAGTTCCACCTACCGGACGGTTTAACGCTGTGAGGAGACACATTTCATAAATGTTAGGTTCCGCATGTACAAGGACCATAATTAAAAGAGCTAAGTTTACCTTTTCCAGCATTAGTGCTGTACACAATGGCTCTTTCAGCTACAAACGCCTGGGGGGGGGGTTAAAGGTTTCCTTTCAACTTGCTCGAGTGCAGGCTTCGGCCTACACTCCGCTCCCCCTGCTCCTCCTGCTGACCCTGGGCTCTAACACCGCCAGTTTTTGCCCAGATGTGCTAGCTGCACAGAGAAAAACACCAGCCAATGTGTCAGTGGGGTTCAGCACCGCCAGCTGTTCCCCTGCTGTGTAGCCGGCAACGTGTCCTGCGACCGCCACGCAGACACAAGAACTGAAATTGAAGGGAACCTGTCCCCCCTCCCCCAGGTGTTTCTATGTTTTACAGCTACCTTGAACAGCAGTAATGCTGCATGTGTTCAAGGTGGCTCAGAAACGTATTCTCCTCGCACATGTGGAACTGAAAACACGTCTGAAATGTGTCCTCTGTGTGACCATTTAACCGTCCCGGTGGTGTGACTTTCCTTTGTAATGACACGCTGCAACCCCCTTGGTAGCGCTGCCCGTCTTCTGGCATCATTGTTTGGCTGGCTGCGCCTCTGCGGCCGCCCTGACCCACACAACGCCCCTCGGTGTCTTATTTATTGGGACTGCGAGGGTGTGATTGATGGGCATGATCAGTGCATCAGTTCGCCTGTCCCTCCTCTCCTTCCGCCTTCTTCGGACTGTGCGGCTTCATGGCCGTGGCATGCGATAAGGGATCAGATGACGCCGCACAGTCTGAAGCGGGTGTAAGGACCCGAGTGTGAGAGGCGAACATATGTGCTGCGCCAGGCCCTGAATCCCAGCCCCGCAGTGTTTTAACAATGTTAAGACACTGCGGGGCTGGGATTCAGGGGCATCGCGAACCGCACCGGCCGACATTACATGATGCCAGAAGATGGGCAGCGCTAACGGCGCTAGGCCAGGGGATAACACGACAGCGCAGACTCCTGTACAGCAAATAACAACGCTCGGGAGGCTGCACCCAGCACCAAGGTGGGATTCTTGACACTTGTGCTGCGTCTCATTACAAAGGGAACTCTCGCCTCCATTACACAGTTTGACTGTATAAAGGGCTAAATGTTATACGTGTTCCATTCAGCGTGTGCAAGGAGAAAAATTACAAGAGCAACCTTTGACTTGCGCAGCACTGCTGCTGCATAAGCTGTGGCTCTTCTACTTTGTAACCCCTGAGGGGGGGTTAAAGGTGACTTTTGAAATCGGTTCAATTAGGCTTCGGCCTACACTCTGCTCCACCTGCAGAGCCCGGGCTCCAACAACGCTAGTTGCTGTCCGGAAGTGCTGGCTGCACAGAGCCAAACACCTCGCCAATGTGTCAGTGGGGTCCAGCACCGCCAGCTGTTCCCCTGCTGTGTAGCCGGCAACGTGTCCTGCAAAAGCCACGCAGACACAACACACCCAAAGCTGCCGCCTGTGCAGGCTTCGGCCTACACTCCCCTCCCCCTGCTCCTCCTCCTCCTGCTCCTCCTCCTGCTGTCCCTGGGCTCTAACACACCGCCAGTTGGGGCCCAGATGTGCTAGCTGCACAGAGAAAAACACCAGCCAATGTGTCAGTGGGGTCCAGCACCGCCAGCTGTTCCCCTGCTGTGCAGCCGGCAACGTGTCCTGCAAAAGCCACGCAGACACAAGAACTGAAATTGAAGGGAACCTGTCCCCCCTCCCCCAGGCGTTTTTACGTTATCCAGCCACCTTGTACAGCGGTAATGCTGCATGTGTGCAAGGTGGCTCAGAAACGTATTCTCCTCGCACATGTGGAACTGAAAACACGTCTGAAATGTGTCCTCTGTGTGACCATTTAACCGTCCCGGTGGTGTGACTTTCCTTTGTAATGACACGCTGCAACCCCCTTGGTAGCGCTGCCCGTCTTCTGGCATCATTGTTTGGCTGGCTGCGCCTCTGCGGCCGCCCTGACCCACACAACGCCCCTCGGTGTCTTATTTATTGGGACTGCGAGGGTGTGATTGATGGGCAGGATCAGTGCATCAGTTCGCCTGTCCCTCCTCTCCTTCCGCCTTCTTCGGACTGTGCGGCTTCATGGCCGTGGCATGCGATAAGGGATCAGATGACGCCGCACAGTCTGAAGCGGGTGTAAGGACCCGAGTGTGAGAGGCGAACATATGTGCTGCGCCAGGCCCTGAATCCCAGCCCCGCAGTGTTTTAACAATGTTAAGACACTGCGGGGCTGGGATTCAGGGGCATCGCGAACCGCACCGGCCGACATTACATGATGCCAGAAGATGGGCAGCGCTAACGGCGCTAGGCCAGGGGATAACACGACAGCGCAGACTCCTGTACAGCAAATAACAACGCTCGGGAGGCTGCACCCAGCACCAAGGTGGGATTCTTGACACCTGTGCTGCGTCTCATTACAAAGGGAACTCTCGCCTCCATTACACAGTTTGACTGTATAAAGGGCTAAATGTTATACGTGTTCCATTCAGCGTGTGCAAGGAGAAAAATTACAAGAGCAACCTTTGACTTGCGCAGCACTGCTGCTGCATAAGCTGTGGCTCTTCTACTTTGTAACCCCTGAGGGGGGGTTAAAGGTGACTTTTGAAATCGGTTCAATTAGGCTTCGGCCTACACTCTGCTCCACCTGCAGAGCCCGGGCTCCAACAACGCTAGTTGCTGTCCGGAAGTGCTGGCTGCACAGAGCCAAACACCTCGCCAATGTGTCAGTGGGGTCCAGCACCGCCAGCTGTTCCCCTGCTGTGTAGCCGGCAACGTGTCCTGCAAAAGCCACGCAGACACAACACACCCAAAGCTGCCGCCTGTGCAGGCTTCGGCCTACACTCCCCTCCCCCTGCTCCTCCTCCTGCTGTCCCTGGGCTCTAACACACCGCCAGTTGGGGCCCTAGGAAGACAAGCTTGAATAGGTCCCCATCCGGGTTCCAGTACCGTCAGCTGGTTCTCGGCAGTGTCTTTTGCTCTTGTACCTTCTGCTCCCCATCCTGGTTCCAGTACCGTCAGCTGGTTCCGGGCAGAGCCTTTGGCTTAGGTGCCTCCCTCTGGGTATCCGAGTTCCACCAACGTCAGGTGGTCCTTGGTAGTGCTTTCAGGCACGGGTACCTCCTGCTTAGTAACCGGGTTCCAGTAACGTCAGCTGGTCCTCGGTAGTTCCATTGGCTCTTGGACCTTCGGCTACCCATCCGGGTTCCAGTACCGTCAGCTGGTTCTCGGCAGTGTCTTTTGCTCTTGTACCTTCTGCTCCCCATCCTGGTTCCAGTACCGTCAGCTGGTTCCGGGCAGAGCCTTTGGCTTAGGTGCCTCCCTCTGGGTATCCGAGTTCCACCAACGTCAGGTGGTCCTTGGTAGTGCTTTCAGGCACGGGTACCTCCTGCTTAGTAACCGGGTTCCAGTAACGTCAGCTGGTCCTCGGTAGTTCCATTGGCTCTTGGACCTTCGGCTACCCATCCGGGTTCCAGTACCGTCAGCTGGTTCTCGGCAGTGTCTTTTGCTCTTGTACCTTCTGCTCCCCATCCTGGTTCCAGTACCGTCAGCTGGTTCCGGGCAGAGCCTTTGGCTTAGGTGCCTCCCTCTGGGTATCCGAGTTCCACCAACGTCAGGTGGTCCTTGGTAGTGCTTTCAGGCACGGGTACCTCCTGCTTAGTAACCGGGTTCCAGTAACGTCAGCTGGTCCTCGGTAGTTCCATTGGCTCTTGGACCTTCGGGTAGCCATCCGAGTTCCAGTTCCATCAGCTGTTTCTCGGCATTTTCTCAGCCTTCTTGTACCTTCTGCTACATTTCCAAGTTCAAGACCCGAAAGACGATGACCCGGAAGACCACCCCTAAGATGATGACGACACCAGAGACGACAACCACCGAGATGACGACGACCCTGGAGACGATGACCCTGAAGACGACCCCGATGACGACGACCCCGATGACGACGACCCCGATGACGACGACCCCGATGACGACGACCCTGGTGATGACGACCCTGGAGATGACGACGACAACCTGGAAGACCGAGAAGCAGAAGAACAAGAGGCTGCAGAACAAAGAGCAGAAGAACATTAAGCATAAGACTAAATATCAGAGCAAAAGATATTATCTAAATTATAAGCAGAAGAAGACTAAGCAGTGTATGGGGGTGAGTCCGTTCCTCCTCGTGGTGCCCCTGGATAAAGCCTGATGCTGCAGGCCAAACTGAACGCGGACAAATGTAACTGTTTTGTGACAGGCAGAACGGAAGGTGTAATCTTCAAACTTTTATAGATAACAACTACGGGAATGCCTGTCACAAATAAGAATATGATGAAGAAGTTGAATATAAAAAAGATAATAGTTAAATAAAAAGAATATGAACAATGTAAAAAAAAAAATATATATATACGTAGAAAAGAAGAAGATGAATAAGGTGAAGAAGTTGATGTCACAGAAGCTGATGATGAGGATAATGAAGAAGAAAGTGTGGGAGAAGTAAAAAATAGGGTGAAGGGCGTGGAAGTAGTGAAACATCAATATCTGACAAAATAAATAAAAAATTAACATAGTCAAATTCTTTCTAACGCCGAACGTCATAAAAAAATTAAAAATACTGCTATTCTATTTGATTGGGATAAACCCCTGTGCCTTTAATGTCTCCGCCACCTCCCCCAATACATCCTACATTATTCTTAGTTGTTTTCCTTCATGTAGAATTAACCTACAAGGAAAGAAAGGGTTTATTTTAATTCCGATATTTTCGTCCCATTGACTTGCATTGGGATCGGGTATCGGTATCGGATTGGATTCCGATACTGTGACGGTATCGGCCGATACTTTCCGATACCGATACTTTCCGATATCGGAAAGTATCGCTCAACACTAGGTGTCACACATTAGGCCACGCACCTTTCTGGTAAACTACTCCCCCTTGTCTGAAATCTAAAATAAATATGGTGCAAACCATAAAAGACAGGTTTTAAATTAATACTAGAGGCTAGGACCTTCCCAAGTGGGGTACACCTGGTCGTGGTGGAACTGTTTTGACACTTTTTTGATCAAAAACAGTGTTTCCTGAGTGCCATATGTTATTTACATGCACTGTTACTATTTACGGTAGTTACTTACTTACAGCAGGGCATATGCTCATTTTGCTTCTATCTTAGTTTAAGGAAAATATAAATGTCTGAAACACAAAATAAATATGATGCAAGTAATAAAAGACAGTTTTTTTGGTGCAAATGATGGGAATCTTATTTCAGCACAGATCCATTTACGCTGCGAGATAAATCTGAGTAACGGATCTCAGTAATGCTCGTTTCACAATGATTATGCCTTCTAAAAAGGCTACCGATCACCCAACAATCTTTTGGTTCGCCCAAATGGTCATCATTCTCAGCAGCGCATGATCCTGTGCAAAAAGGACCTGCGCTGTCAAGGACAAAGGCACTGATCAATCTATTATATTTTGGTCATAATCTACCAGTAGACCTCTTAGCAGGTTTAAATAGATTTTGATGAAAGGCCTATAGGCTTATTTTCTGCCAAAATGGTAAAATTGCCCTTTTATAGGCTCCTATTTTAGTGTTTGCCAAGACCTGAAATCCTTGTTGACAGGTGATATACTCCTAAGTCTAGACCAAGGCCATTAGCTGGTGTTACTCTAAAGGTACCGTCACACTAAACGATATCGCTAGCGATCCGTGACGTTGCAGCGTCCTGGCTAGCGATATCGTTTAGTTTGACACGCAGCAGCGATCAGGATCCTGCTGTGATGTCGCTGGTCGCTGAATAAAGTTCAGAACTTTATTTGGTCGTCCGATCGCCGTGTATCATTGTGTTTGACAGCAAAAGCAACGATACCAGCGATATTTTACACTGGTAACCAGGGTAAACATCGGGTTACTAAGCGCAGGGCCGCGCTTAGTAACCCGATGTTTACCCTGGTTACCAGCGTAAAATGTAAAAAAAACAAACAGTACATACTCACATGCGTCCCCCGGCGTCCGCTTCCCACACTGACTGAGCGCCGCAAAGTGAAAGTGAAACCACAGCACAGCGGTGACGTCACCGCTGTGCCCTGATACTGCCGGCGCTCAGTCATTGCAGGAAGCGGACGCCGGGGGACGCATGTAAGTATGTACTGTTTTTTTTTTTACATTTTACTCTGGTAACCAGGGTAAACATCGGGTTACTAAGCGCGGCCCTGCGCTTAGCAACCCGATGTTTACCCTGGTTACCCAGGGACCTCGGCATCGTTGGTCGCTGGAGAGCGGTCTGTGTGACAGCTCTCCAGCGATCAAACAGCGACGCTGCAGCGATCGGCATCGTTGTCGCTATCGCTGCAGCGTCGCTTAGTGTGACGGTACCTTAAGGCTATGTGCACATGTCCGGAATTGCAGCGGAAATTTCCGTGGCAATTCCGCAACTGTGCCGCGGGTAAAATGCATGCGGAATTGGCATTTCCCGCTAAACACTAGCGTTTTACAAGCATAATTAGCTTGCAGAATGCTAGCGTTTTCCAAGCGATCTGTAGCATCGCTTGAAAAACTGATTTACAGGTTGGTCACACTTGTCAAACTATAGTGTATAGTGTATAGTGTGACTGCCTATGCAGCACCAATAGTAAAAGATCTAATGTTAAAAATAATTTAAAAAATAAAAAATCGTGATATTCTCACCTTCCGGCAGCCTTCCCGCTCCTCACAATGCTACTGTTCCCAATAATGACTCGCGGCAATGACCCCAGATGATGTAGCATCACGCGAGACCGCTACGTCATCACAGGTCATTGCCGCAAAGCATTCCTGGGAACAGGAGCATCACGAGGATCGGGAAGGCTGCGGGGGACACCGGAAGGTGAGAATATCATGATTTTTTATTTTAATTCTTTTTTTTTAACAATTATATGGTTCCCAGGGCCAGGAGGAGAGTCTCCTCTCCTCCACCCTGGGTACCATCTGCACGTGATCCGCTTACTTCCCGCATGGTGGACATAGCCACATGTGGAAAGTAAGCGGATCAATGAATTCCTATGTGTGCGGAATCCGCACAGGGAATGAACATGCTGCGTTTTTTTCCAGAATGCGATTCCGCAGCGGAAAAAAACACAACATGTGCACAAAAAGTGCAGATTGCATTCTAATAATAGGATGCTTAATGTATGCAATTTTTTTGCGGTTTTATTGCGTTTTTATAGCGGAAAAACCGCAAAAAATCCAGAACGTGTGAACACAGCCTTACACACTCCCTGATGGCTAGTATAACATGCATTTAGGTGTGTACTTAGAATTTTGTCATCACGGAAAAAGATCTTGCGTGGCATCTAATATATAATTGCCTAGAATACTACTTCCTGCAATTTGTGCCAACTTCCGTGGCTTTGTCCGGAGCTAATGTCCGGAGCTAATGTCCGGAGCTAATGTCCGGAGCTAATGTCCGGAGATAAGTGACGTCACCAGTGTCCTACACCCAGGCAGAGCACAGTGGCCCCAGGCAGAGCACAGGGGCCCCAGGCAGAAAATGGGGCCCCAGGAAGAGCACAGGGGCCCCAGGCAGAGCACAGGGGCCCCAGGCAGCATATGGGGCCCCAGGCAGAGCACAGGGGCCCCAGGCAGCATATGGGGCCCCAGGCAGAGCACAGTGGCCCCAGGCAGAGCACACACCAAATTGGAGGCAGAGGGGCCCCGCCAACCAAATCGGAGGCCGAGGGGCCCCGCCAACCAAATCGGAGGCCGAGGAGCACCGCCCACCAAATCGAAGGCCGAGCGGCCCAGCCCACCAAAGCGGAGGCTGAGGGGCCCGGCCCCGCCCACCAAAGCGGAGGCCGAGGGGCCCCGCCCACCACATCGGAGGCCGAGGGTCCCCGCCCACCAAATCGGAGGCCGAGGGTCCCCGCCCACCAAATCGGAGGCCGAGGGTCCCCGCCCACCAAATTGGAGGCCGAGGGTCCCCGCCCACCAAATCGGAGGCCGAGGGGCCCCGCCCACCAAATCGGAGGCCGGGGGTCCCCACCCTCCAAATCGGAGGCCAAGGGGCCCCGCCCACCACATCGGAGGCCGAGGGGCCCCGCCCACCAAATCGGAGGCCGAGGGTCCCCGCCCACCAAATCGGAGGCCGAGGGTCCCCGCCCACCAAATCGGAGGCCGAGGGTCCACACCATCCAAATCGGAGGCCGAGGGGCCCCGCCCACCAAATCGGAGGCCGACGGGCCCCACCCACCAAAGCGGAGGCCGAGGGTCCCCGCCCACCAAATCGGAGGCCGAGGGTCCCCGCCCACCAAATCGGAGGCCGAGGGTCCCCGCCCACCAAATTGGAGGCCGAGGGGCCCCACCAACCAAATCGGAGGCCGAGGAGCCCCGCCCACCAAATCGAAGGTCGAGGGGCCCCGCCAACGAAAGCGGAGGCCGAGGGTCCCCGCACACCAAATCGGAGGCAGAGGGCCCCCGCCCACCAAATCGGAGGCCGAGAGGCCCCGCCCACCAAAGCGGAGGCCGAGGGTCCCCGACCACCAAATCGGAGGCCGAGGGTCCCTGCCCACCAAATCGGAGGCCGAGGGTCCCCGCCCACCAAATCGGAGGCCGAGGGTCCCCGCCCACCAAATCGGAGGCCGAGAGTCCCCGCCCACCAAATTGGAGGCCGAGGGGCCCCGCCCACCAAATCGGAGGCCGAGGGGCTTCGCCAACCAAAGCGGAGGCCGAGGGGCCTGGCCCCGCCCACCAAAGCGGAGGCCGAGGGGCCCCGCCCGCCACATCGGAGGCCGAGGGGCCCCGCCCACCAAATCGGAGGCCAAGGGTCCCCGCCCACCAAATCGGAGGCCGAGGGTCCCCGCCCACCAAATCGGAGGCCGAGGGTCCCCACCCACCAAATTGGAGGCCGAGGGTCCCCGCCCACCAAATCGGAGGCCGAGGGGCCCCACCAACCAAATCGGAGGCCGAGGGGCCCCGCCCACCAAATCGGAGGCCGAGGGTCCCCGCCCACCAAATCGGAGGCCGAGGGGCCCCGCCAACCAAATTGGAGGCCGAGGGTCCCCGCCCACCAAATCGGAAGCCGAGGGGCCCCACCAACCAAATCGGAGGCCGAGGGGCCCCGCCCACCAAATCGGAGGCCGAGGGTCCCCGCCCACCAAATCGGAGGCCGAGGGGCCCCGCCAACCAAATCGGAGGCCGAGAGGCCCCGCCCACCAAATCGGAGGCTGAGGGTCCCCGCCCACCAAATCGGAGGCCGAGAGTCCCCGCCCACCAAATCGGAGGATAAGGGGCCCCGCCAACCAAATCGGAGGCCGAGGGGCCCCGCCAACCAAATCGGAGGCCGAGGGTCCCCGCCCACCAAATCAGAGGCCGATGGTCCCCGCCCACCAAATCGGAGGCCGAGGGTCCCCGCCCACCAAATCGGAGGCCGAGGGTCCCCGCCCACCAAATCGGAGGCCGAGGGTCCCCGTCCACCAAATCGGAGGCCGAGGGTCCCCGCCCACCAAATTGGAGGCCGAGGGGCCCCGCCCACCAAATCGGAGGCCGGGGGTCCCCGCCCACCAAATCGGAGGCCGAGGGGCCCCGCCCACCACATCGGAGGCCGATGGGCCCCGCCCACCAAATCGGAGGCTGAGGGTCCCCGCCCACCAAATCGGAGGCCGAGGGTCCCCGCCCACCAAATCGGAGGCCGAGGGTTCCCGCCCACCAAATCGGAGGCCGAGGGTCCACACCAACCAAATCGGAGGCCGAGGGGCCCCGCCCACCAAATCGAAGGCCGAGGGGCCCCGCCCACCAAATCGGAGGCCGGGGGTCCCCGCCCACCAAATCGGAGGCCGAGGGGCCCCGCCCACCACATCGGAGGCCGATGGGCCCCGCACACCAAATCGGAGGCAGAGGGACCCCGCCCACCAAATCGGAGGCCGAGGGGCCCCGCCCACCAAAGCGGAGGCCGAGGGTCCCCGACCACCAAATCGGAGGCCGAGGGTCCCTGCCCACCATATCGGAGGCCGAGGGTCCCCGCCCACCAAATCGGAGGCCGAGGGTCCCCGCCCACCAAATCAGAGGCCGAGAGTTCCCGCCCACCAAATCGGAGGCCGAGGGGCCCCGCCAACCAAATCGGAGGCCGAGGTGCCCCGCCCACGAAATCGGAGGCTGAGGAGCCCCGCCCACCAAATCGAAGGCCGAGCGGCCCCGCCCACCAAAACGGAGGCCGAGGGGCCCGGCCCCGCCCACCAAAGCGGAGGCCGAGGGGCCCCGCCCACCACATCGGAGGCCGAGGGGCCCCGCCCACCAAATCGGAGGCCGAGGGTCCCCACCCAACAAATCGGAGGCCGAGGGTCCCCACCCACCAAATCGGAGGCCGAGGGTCCCCGCCCACCAAATTGGAGGCCGAGGGTCCCTGCCCACCAAATCGGAGGCTGAGGGTCCCCGCCCACCAAATCGGAGGCCGAGGGGCCCCACCAACCAAATCGGAGGCCGAGTGGCCCCGCCCACCAAATCGGAGGCCGAGGGGCCCCGCCCACCAAATCGGAGGCCGAGAGTCCCCGCCAACCAAATCGGAGGATAAGGGGCCCCGCCAACCAAATCGGAGGCCGAGGGGCCCCGCCAACCAAATCGGAGGCCGAGGGGCCCCGCCAACCAAATCGAAGGCCGAGGAGCCCCGCCCAACAAATCGAAGGCCGAGCGGCCCCGCCCACCAAAGCGGAGGCCGAGGGGCCCGGCCCCGCCCACCAAAGCGGAGGCCGAGGGGCCCCGACCACCACATCGGAGGCCGAGGGGCCCCGCCCACCAAATCGGAGGCCGAGGGGCCCCGCACACCAAATCGGAGGCCGAGGGGCCCCGCCCACCAAATCAGAGGCCGAGGGTCCCCACCCACCAAATCGGAGGCCGAGGGTCCCCGACCACCAAATCAGAGGCCGAGGGTCCCCACCCACCAAATCGGAGGCCGAGGGTCCCCGCCCACCAAATCGGAGGCCGAGGGTCCCCGCCCACCAAATTGGAGGCCGAGGGTCCCCGCCCACCAAATCGGAGGCCGAGGGTCCCCGCCCACCAAATCGGAGGCCGAGGGGCCCCACCAACCAAATCAGAGGCCGAGGGGCCCCGCCCACCAAATCGGAGGCCGAGGGTCCCTGCCCACCAAATCGGAGGCCGAGGGGCCCCGCCAACCAAATCGGAGGCCGAGGGGCCCCGCCCATCAAATCGGAGGCCGAGGGGCCCCGCCCACCAAATCGGAGGCCGAGAGTCCCCGCCAACCAAATCGGAGGATAAGGGGCCCCGCCAACCAAATCGGAGGCCGAGGGGCCCCGCCAACCAAATCGGAGGCCGAGGGGCCCCGCCCATCAAATCGGAGGCCGAGGGGCCCCGCCCACCAAATCGGAGGCCAAGAGTCCCCGCCCATCAAATCGGAGGCCGAGGGGCCCCACCAACCAAATCGGAGGCCGAGGAGCCCCGCCCACCAAATCGAAGGCCGAGCGGCCCTGCCCACCAAAGCGGAGGCAGAGGGACCCCGCCCACCAAATCGGAGGCCGAGGGGCCCCACCAACCAAATCGGAGGCCGAGGAGCCCCGCCCACCAAATCGAAGGCCGAGCGGCCCTGCCCACCAAAGCGGAGGCAGAGGGACCCCGCCCACCAAAGCGGAGGCCGAGGGTCCCCGCCCACCAAATTGGAGGCAGAGGGACCCCGCCCACCAAATCGGAGGCCGAGGGGCCCCGCCCACCAAAGCGGAGGCCGAGGGTCCCCGCCCACCAAATCGGAGGTCGAGGGTCCCCGCCCACCAAATCGGAGGCCGAGGGTCCCTGCCCACCAAATCGGAGGCCGGTCCCCGCCCACCAAATCGGAGGCCGAGGGTCCCCACCCACCAAATCGGAGGATGAGGGGCCCCACCAACCAAATCGGAGGCCGAGGAGCCCCGCCCACCAAAAGTAAGTGCGGCCCCAAAAGTAAGTGCGCCCCCGGGTGCAAAAGTAAGTGCGCCCCCGGGTGCAAAAGTAAGTGCGCCCCCGGGTGCAAAAGTAAGTGCGCCCCCGGGTGCAAAAGTAAGTGGGCCCCCGGGTGCAAAAGTAAGTGCGCCCCCGGGTGCAAAAGTAAGTGCGCCCCCGGGTGCAAAAGTAAGTGCGCCCCCGGGTGCAAAAGTAAGTGCGCCCCCGGGTGCAAAAGTAAGTGCGCCTCCGGGTGCAAAAGTAAGTGCACCTCCGGGTGCAAAAGTAAGTGCGCCCCCGGGTGCAAAAGTAAGCGCGCCCCCCAGTCCCGTGTGTGAAAAGTGCTGCTGTAAAGCTGTTAGCGCTGTTCAAGCACCATGTATTTCCTTCAGGAAATGCCCATCTAATATATAATTGCCTAGAATACTACTTCCTGCAATTTGTGCCAACTTCCGTGGCTTTGTCCGGAGCTAATGTCCAGAGATAATGTCCGGAGCTAATGTCCGGAGCTAATGTCCGGAGCTAATGTCCGGAGATAAGTGACGTCACCAGTGTCCTACACCCAGGCAGAGCACAGGGGCCCCAGGCAGCATATGGGGCCCCAGGCAGAGCACAGTGGCCCCAGGCAGAGCACAGGGGCCCCAGGCAGCATATGGGGCCCCAGGCAGAGCACAGTGGTCCCAGGCAGAGCACAGGGGCCCCAGGCAGCCTATGGGGCCCCAGGCAGAGCACAGTGGCCCCAGGCAGAGCACAGGGGCCCCAGGCAGCATATGGGGCCCCAGGCAGAGCACAGGGGCCCCAGGCAGCATATGGGGCCCCAGGCAGAGCACAGTGGCCCCAGGCAGAGCACAGGGGCCCCAGGCAGAACATGGGGCCCCAGGCAGAGCACAGGGGCCCCAGGCAGCATATGGGGCCCCAGGCAGAGCACATGGGCCCCAGGCAGAGCACAGGGGCCCCAGGCAGCATATGGGGCCCCAGGCAGAGCACAGGGGCCCCATGCAGCATATGGGGCCCCAGGCAGAGCACAGTGGCCCCAGGCAGAGCACAGGGGCCCCAGGCAGAACATGGGCCCCCAGGCAGAGCACAGGGGCCCCAGGCAGCATATGGGGCCCCAGGCAGAGCACAGGGGCCCCAGGCAGCATATGGGGCCCCAGGCAGAGCACAGTCGCCCCAGGCAGCATATGGGGCCCCAGGCAGAGCACAGTGGCCCCAGGCAGAGCACAGGGGCCCCAGGCAGCATATGGGGCCCCAGGCAGAGCACAGTGGTCCCAGGCAGAGCACAGGGGCCCCAGGCAGCTTATGGGGCCCCAGGCAGAGCACAGTGGCCCCAGGCAGAACATGGGGCCCCAGGCAGAGCACAGTGGCCCCAGGCAGAGCACAGGGGCCCCAGGCAGAACATGGGGCCCCAGGCAGAGCACAGGGGCCCCAGGCAGAGCACAGGGGCCCCAGGCAGAGCACAGGGGCCCCAGGCAGCATATGGGGCCCCAGGCAGAGCACAGGGGCCCCAGGCAGCATGTGGGGCCCCAGGCAGAGCACAGTGGCCCCAGGCAGAGCACAGTGGCCCCAGGCAGAACATGGGGCCCCAGGCAGAGCACAGTGGCCCCAGGCAGAGCACAGGGGCCCCAGGCAGAACATGGGGCCCCAGGCAGAGCACAGAGTCCTACACCCGCTCAGGGTGGACAAAGATATATGCCTTCGTGGTGCGCGGCACTTTTCTGATTGGTTGCCGCCTGCCGCGAGTGACCAATCAGAAATGTGCCGTACTGTCAAGAATTGTCAAGAGCTGGTGAGTGCAGCCATTTTTTGTTCTTTCTTACTATTATTTATTAATTGTATTATTCTTACATTTGAATAAATAAAGTATATATACATTCTAGACTCCCGATTCTTTAGAATCGGGCTGCCATCTAGTCAATTAATAAGGAGTTAGCGAAGAATCGGACACTGCGTGAACCTTTGATGTTTTACATGCCATCCACCTATTATTTTTAAAATTACAAGATAGTATAAGATTTATTTTATTTATTATGCATTACTTATATAGCGCTATCATATTCCACAGCACTTTACATACATTATCATCGCTGTCCCCAATGGGGCTCACAATCTAAATTCCCTATCAGTACTGTATGTCTTTGGAGTGTGAAAGGAAACCAACGCAAACTTGGGGAGAACATACAAACTCTTTGCCGATGTTGTCCTTGGTGGGATTTGAACCCAGAACCCCAGCGCTCAAATGCTATCCACTGAACCACTGTGCTGCCCATTTGGTATGCATGCGACCTACCAGGGCTTTATGCTTTATTCTTCGGCTGCAGAATTGCTATGCAATACCATTAATGATCAATCCACAGGCTTTTCACACTTGATTTATTTAAGTGCTATTCAGTAAACCTTCCATAGCACCAGAGAGGAATTTTAACAAGCATCCACCAAACAAAACAACCAGGCCATTCAATGTGTCTCCTCGTATTTGCAGCCTCTCATTTATGTGACATAAGAAGACATGCCGTGGAGTGATTGAAGAGGTGCAGTAAAAAGGAGAAAACACTCACGTATGCTCCATTAGAAAAGAAATTCTAATATTTAAACCCTTTCAATCTAATATAGACAAGAGCATAAAGGCTGCTGGAAATTGTTTGCTCTCTTTTCTATGCTGGAATGACTGTTCTCCAGAAGCTGCATTGTACTGTAAATCTGAATAATGTTCTATGATTGCTTCTACCAATTCACCTGCATTCATAACACCAGCCTAGTTAGACAATATGACCATTTGCTTATGTAGAAGCGTTCAGATGCCCTGGAGGTTCTATTTAAAATTTGGCTACATTAAGAAAGCATTTTCGTACAAAATATTGTTTTGAGAGGGAACTGTAATGGTATTCAAACTATCATTATGAATTATTCAGCAGCATTAATGCCTTGTGATATTCTAAATTGCTAAATGAATTTATCACTACAGGTACAAGCTGAACAGCAATAGAACAAACGCTTCTATTTTACGAAGCCCTGGAAATAGCACTCTTTTTAGTTTTATGTTATTTTTTTTTTGTTTTACTGTTTGTGAGATTGCCAGTCTAAGGTACAGCCTGTCCCAAAGATGATTTTCTATAATTTCACTATTCACTGTGCATTATTGAAAGTTTTACAGTCCTGGTGCTAACAGCAGTTTGAGTCAGGTGGTCCACCAGATTTATGGATATCGAGAAAATGTCACGATGACTGAGTTAAAGGTTGGCTTGATACATTTATCAGGTAAGAAATGTTATTTTCAACACTAAGAACTGTAGGGTTTGACATTTCATGAGAATTTTGGCAGAAATTACTATATTAATGTTAAAGATGAAATGTCTGAATCTATAAATTGTCCAAAAAATCTTAGACAGGATTCAATGTGGACAGTGGCACAACTTAAAGCTCATTTGCCCCAATGCAAAATCTCCAATAGGGCCCCAACTATTGCAGGATTTTAGTAATACTGGTTTTGCCATACAGCCAAATTAAACTATTGAGCCCCATAGGCATCTGGCATGAGTACTACTGCAATACCTGCCTCCAATATAGTTATAACTTACGATACAAACAAAATGAGCAAATACCATGCTGAAAGTAAACAGAAACAGTATATATACTGTACATAACATAGGATATTTAGTTGACACTATTTTGATAAAAAAAAGCATAAAAGCCATCCCACCGTGACAAGGTGTACCCAATCAGGATGGTCCTATCTCTAGTATTAAACTTCTCTATGTGCCAGTAGGCCTCAATATACGGGAGCAGAGTAGGACCATCTTGATTGGGTACAGTTTGTCGCACTGGGATGGCTTTTATGCTTTTTTTTTATCAAAACAGTGTCAATTACACATGTTATTTATGTAGCTTTGGTGGGTGTGGATCCACTGCACCACTGGCCAGATTTACCCTGGAGGGACATGACTAAATGGCTACCTGTTCTTCACTAGAGCCGCTGATGGTGCAAATAGGCTTGGTCCACAGGATAGCCACCACATGCCACTCAAGGGCAGTGTCCGGACATGCAGCAGCTGACCCACAGGTTAAAGTAGGTTCAGAGGGGCAAAACAGAAGTATAGTCAGAATGTTGTGCATCAGGGCAGGCAGCACAGGTTCGCAAAACAAAGCCAGGGTCAGCAGCCAAGAGACCAGAACAGACGCGTAAACAAACTGGGTAGATAACAAATGAGACTAAACAAAGGTACAAGTGACACTAGAACCTCAGCTCACGCAAAGGTGTGGAGGACGTGCTGCCAGATATAGTACCTGCTTGCTGGTAATTAGCTTGGGAATCCAAATCCTGCAGGACACAGCAGGGTTAAATTCCTGTAGAATCTGGCCATGACCTCCTATAGCCATGTGTCAACATCAGAGTTGGAAGTGCTGCATGAAGAGTCAGCGTGGCGGCCTGATATGAGGATAGGCAGGGTGGTGAACGCAGTGAGTAACATGGCATGGAGAACACATGAGAATTACCGCTGGGACAATGTGTATTATTACTATTTATTCATGTACTTACTGCAGAGTATTTGCTCATTTTGTTTATATCCCAGATTGTGTTTGTTAATGGCCACAGTGTGAATATGCACCTACACATTGCAATTATAACAACATGTGTTGCAGCTCATTTATTTTGTTATCCAGTATGGTTAGTCTATAGTAAATAATACGAATATGGGATTAAGTTTGCATTTTATAATTAGAGATTTGCACATGGCAAATCTATAGTTAGTCAATTAATTTAAAATACAAAGATTATAAATCTCAAAGTTGGGTGTAAAGCTTACATGAGTTGAAAGGTTTATGACAGCAATGTTATATTGTCCGGAATTAGATTACTTTGATCCTTGGTAATTGCTAGCAATATGACTAGTTTTTTTCCACTGATCACTGACCCATAAAATAAAACGTGTTATTGCACATTTTCAGCTCAAACTCTCACTATGCCGTTAATATATGTAATAGACCATTGAGTTACAGGGGCCGTAGGGATGACAAATTTGATGTGCAAATAAAAAATGATTTGTTCATCTGAATCTGGATGCAGCACTACACTGGACATATGCACTCTTCCACTGTCAATATGTTAAATGTACGGTAGTCTTATTTCAGCAGTCATCTATTATCATCACAGACAGGATAGTGATAGATAACACCTATGCATACATAGGAAATAACACAAAATCCACCATTCACAATGATGATGACAGTCTGTTGTGAACTCTGTTTTCAGGCTCCCTCTTGTGGTCACAGGTGGTATTGTGTGACTTTTGTTTTGGGCTCCCCCTGGTGGCTTTGTTTGTTATCCTGCAGGTCTGTGGCTGATCAGCTGCCTCGTTATTCACTTGGGAGTTTCCTATTTAGCTCTGTTTCACTTCCACTTGTTGCCGGCTGTCAATGTATTCAGTGTTATTCTGATTACTCCTGATTATCTTCGGTTTCAGTCTCTTCAGGAGAAGCTAAGTTCTGTTCAATTATTTTTTGCTCATCAGTCTGCAATATGATTTCTGTGTATGATGAGTTTAGTCCAGTTTGCTAATATGTGATTTCTTCTGCTGGTTTGCTCTGGGATACAGAGTTGCTTCCCCCGCACCGTTAGTTGGTTCGGGGGCTCGAGCAATCTCTGCGTGGATATTTTGAATAGCGTTTTTAATTGACCGCACAGTTCCCTTTCTATTTTCTGCTATCTAGTGTTAGCGGGCCTCATTTGCTAAATCTAATTTCATCTCTGCGTTTGTGCTTTCCACTTAACTCACCGTTAATATTTGTGGGGGGCTATTCTATATCTTTGGGGTCATTTCACTGAGGCAAGTGAGGACTTTCGTTCCCTCTAGGATTAGTCAGTTTCTCAGGCCGTGACGAGACGTCTAGGATTTTCAGGTAACGTTCCACGGCTGCCTATAGCTGTTTGCGGATAGGATCAGGTTGCAGTCAATTCAGTTACCACTTCCCAGAGTTTGTAGTCGGTTTAGTTACTTAGCTAGTCCTACTAGCGATCCTTGCCACTAGGATCTTAACACAGTCACTAATAATCTGAGTAATCTCCTCTTCCTACAACTATAACTGCACAGATACTCCTACAACTAGCAGGCTTATATTAGGCACTTCCCAGAACCATACAAATCCAAATAGAAAGCAGAAGCCAATGCCCAAAAATAAAATTACCAACTTTATTATCACAAAAAAGACTAAAATAGTACATAGACAAAATAAAAGAATGGAGATGCAATACAAAAAAGGACTATCCAATCACTTAGTACACCAACCGGAAATAGTTATCAAAAATGAGCAGCTTGTACTTCAAATATTTTCTGCATATCCACTCATGGCCTTTTTTATATATAACAGTAAATAAATTAATTAGACTGCATCTTAAATTTAAGTGACATCTAGTAGTATATATATATATTAGAGCCAAAAACGGGACTGTTATTATATAGTACACACTAAGTTAAATCATTACCACCGGTCTGACAGCCGTGGTTTCCACCCTGTCAAATGACAGTTCTCATCAACCTACACCTGCTGTCACTTATAACAGTGAGAACAGCGGCAACTGATGGGAGTATTCATCAGCCACCACCTGGGCTATAAATAAATAATAGAAAAAAAAAAAAAAATTGAGTGGGTTCCCCTGTATTTTTGATAACCAGCAAGGCAAAACTCACAGCTGGGGGCTGCAACCCTCAGCTGTCAGCTTCAGCAAGGTTGGTTATCAAGAATAGAGGGGTCCCCGCACCATATTTTTAATTATTTAAATAAACAATTTAAAAAAATGGCATGGGGTCCCACCCATTTTGACAACCAGCCAAGCTAAAGCAGACAGCTTGGCGATGGTATTGTAAGGCTAATAAAGGGGCTATAGCCCCTCCAGCCTAAAAATAGGAGCCTGCAGCTGCACAGAAAAGGCACATCTAGATGTGCCAATTTTGGCGCTTTGCTCAGCTCTTCCCAATTGCCCTGTAGACTGAAAAGGTAATATGAACAGAGGTAATGAAAAATACCAAACATACAAATATACTCACACACATAACAGAGGGATGCACTAGGGAGTGAAAGATGGAGTTAAACTAAAGTAGGAGACGAAAGGGAATTTTCATCACACTCAAAACCTAGCAACAGTCACAGATAAACCCACCAACAACAACCTCCAGCCATGCAGCATAAGCTGACTTTGACAATGAGTGCTAGCCAGGGCCTATTTTATATAGGAGATGGAAGTGGCTAACAGTGTACAACTGAGAGCATTAAAACTCCAGGACCTCTCAACAGAGCAGATTAACCCCTGCACTGCCAAAATAAATTTACACTGTTTAATAAAAAGGTGAAGTGCTTCTAATCAATGCAAGAGTAGGAGATATGTTTTTTATTTTTGTTTTATTACAGGAGACAGGAGATTAAATGGAATGGGTGTTAAGGTACCTTCACATTAAGCGACGCTGCAGCGATAGCGACAACGATGCAGATCGCTGCAGCGTCGCTGTTTGATCGCTGGAGAGCTGTCACACAGACCGCTCTCCAGCGACCAACGATGCCGAGGTCCCCGGGTAACCAGGGTAAACATCGGGTTACTAAGCGCAGGGCCGCGCTTAGTAACCCGATGTTTACCCTGGTTACCAGCGTAAAATGTAAAAAAAACAAACACTACATACTTACATTCGCGTCCCCCGGCGTTCGCTTCCTGCACTGACTGAGCGCCGGCCCTAACAGCAGAGCGGTGACGTCACCGCTGTGCTGTACTTTCACTTTCACTTTACGGCGCTCAGTCAGTGTGGGAAGCGGACGCCGGGGGATGCGAAGGTGAGTATGTAGTTTGTTTTTTTTACATTTTACACTGGTAACCAGGGTAAACATCGGGTTACTAAGCGCGGCCCTGCGCTTAGTAACCCGATGTTTACCCTGGTTACCAGTGTAAAACATCGCTGGTATCGTTGCTTTTGGTGTCAAACACGACGATACACGCCGGTCTGACGACCAAATAAAGTTCTGAACTTTGTTCAACGACCAGCGATATCACAGCAGGATCCTGATCGCTGCTGCGTGTCAAACTAAACGATATCGCTAGCCAGGACGCTGCAACGTCACGGATCGCTAGCGATATCGTTTAGTGTGAAGGTACCTTAAGATGAGTATAGCTGTGTTTGTTATTTTTAGATAAAGGACTTTACACTTGCTGTGTATTTACCAGACAACTATAGGATTAAAAATGGAGAGGCATCAAAAAAACGCCTCTCCATTACTAAGCCATGGGCTTGATGTCACCGGACAATACAATACTGACATCAACCCCACGAATATGAACCACACTTGCCACTCTTTTTACTAAGAAAAGAGCCAATATGACTAACTGGAAACCTGAAGATATTTGTGCTTTCACTCTACTAAAGGAATGCATCTTGTCTGACCCATATTGGTCCAGCCTGATCTAGAATGTCCATTTGTAGTGGAAATATATGGACATTCTATGGACAAATACAATTGGACATTCTAGATAGGGCTGGACAAATATGGGTCATGCAAGATACATTCCTTTAGTAGAGTGAAAGCACAAACTTCTTCAGGTTTCCAGTTAGCAATATTGGCTCTTAATTAAGTCAGTCAAGGGTTTGGCAATTGTAGAAACATTTTTTAGAAATGCCTCACAAGTTGGAGTCAAAGTGGAGCCATCACAAAGTACACCATGTCTCACTGAACCCTTGGACCTTCTTGCCATGAAAGTTTTCATCTGCCAAGAAAAATGTTGATATCGGTAATTGTGAACTGTTGGCAATTAAATTGACCTTTAGGGAATGAAGCCACTTTAGAGAAGGGGCCAAAGAGCAAGTCATTATTATCACTGACTACCAGAAGCCTTCTTATCTAGAATCAGCTAAAAGATGCTAAAAGAAACTATCACTAAAAATTACCCCTGCCTTTTTTATTTTAATATTTAACTAGCAAACAAAAATAAACTAAATTTCTATTACCGTACTCATTGACTGTAAGTCAATGAAAAATCAGTGAGGGAAGGCTTTTAATAATGTGAGAAAAATATGCATATGATATGCTAATCTGACAGTAAAAGGTTGCCGCCATTTCCCAACATATCAAGCAGTGCTACATCACTCCACAGTATGGATGTGATGTATCTGCTCGCAGTAGCGTGCGCTCACTGCTCAGAGCAGATACCATCTACAGTGTTGTGGAGGGAGTGTGTGCAGCTCCCGGGGACACATTGCTGCTTTATTAGAAGACTTATCTATGCCTGTCTGCAGCTTCACTATCTACCATCGCTACACTCATCTGTACTCTCATTGGAGTGAAAATGTTTTGATCAGAGCAAAGACCAATGTGATAATGATGGACAGAGAAGATGCTGACAGGAATGGACAACTTTAATATACTCACCGCTGCGGGAGCGGCATTGGTTGGTCTAAGAGTTCAGCGTTGTCACCGGGAGCCGTACTTATGGGAATACTTCCTGGTCTCTCTTTCCTCCCTAAATAGTGAGATTCCGTGATAACTCACTGCTTACTGAAGAAAAAGACCAACAAGTGCTATTATATGCTTGGCTTTCAAGCACATCCCTAAACTTTTTGAGAAGACTGATCACTGCTATTCCAGCAGTGATAAGTATATTATTACAGTTTTTCCTGCCTGTTTGCAGCTTCATTATTTATCACTATAAAACTGGCTTTTGTTAAGATGCTTTCCCATAGTTTCTGTCTGTCTCAAACCAAGAACTCTGAACTAGTGCTCATTCTTGCGGAGGGCATAGTTATGTTCTAGGTTTCTTTGCATCTGTTAAAGACATCTGTATATCTCAAGAGTTTGGACCTGACAATAATCTTTCCCAAAAATGATTTGCTCTTCCCTAAGTATGTCTATGATAAGGCCTCATGCACACATTCAGTATTTGGTGAGTTTTTTATCCCAGTATTTGTAAGCCAAAACCAGGAGTGGGTGATAAATGCAGAAGGGATGTAAATGTCTCTATTATGCTTTTCCTCTGACCGCTCCACTCCTGGTTTTGGCTTACAAATACTGGGATAAAAAACTCACTAAATACTGAATGTGTGCATGAGGCCTTATTATACAAGTCTCATGATTCTGTCTTTGCAGGTCACCGTGGAATTAACAAAACTATCTGACTGGAAACAAGGTTGTTGGTGGCCATTGTTGAGGATTGCAAGGAACATACTATTGCTTGTGAAATGTCACGATACCCCGGTATTAATGCTGCAGGGGAAACTGCACCCAGCAGCAACGGAGCTGGACTAGACGCCGAGTACTAATCACCAACGATCACCAACAGGACCTTACACATGTGACAGAGTGATCAGGTAAAGCAACAGGACCTTAGACCATGTGACAGAGTGGGAGGCAGTTAGGGGGCAGAGCCAGACACCGGGAAACAGAGAAGGGATAAGCATAAAAGAATAGTGAAACAAGCAGAGGTCATAGCCAGGAGATTACAAGATACCAACAGGGAGATTAAGGGAATAGTCAGAAGCCAAGCCATAAGTAGTAATCCAGGAAAACGAATAAAGCAAGTGACAGCAAGACACTATGCAAGCCAGCACACACTTCAGAGATCAAGCATACAGACTGCAGAAAACCTATAGCTGACAAGGATACCAGGTTAGGAGCGAGTATAAATAGCCCTCCCATCTTGAAAGAGAGGCTAACAACATTAACCCTGAGAGAACAGGACATTAACCTTGTCCTAACCATGACAGAAATCTGTGCCAAAGCAAATACATCCTGAATCCAACCTTACCCTCTCCAAAAAGTCCTTGGACCAACCTCTCCATAGACTTCATCACTGACATCCCATTCACCAAAGTGAAGACTGTTATTTAAAGTGGCTTGGGAAAGTATTCACCCCTCTTGGATTTTACCTATTTTGTAACATTACAACTCGTGTTTAAATATTTTTGAAATCCGATTTGTGTGTGATGCAGTTGGTGAAGTGAAGTGAGAAAAATATAGTCAAAATTATATTTATTGGATCAAATAACTAATTATTGGCATGTACATATATATTCACCCCTTTTGCTATGAAGCCCCTAAAAATTTCTGGTGCAAGCAATTAACTTCATAAGTAGTGTTGAGCGATACCTTCCGATATTCAAAAGTATTGGTATCGGATTGGATCGGCCGATATCCAAAAAATATCGGATATCGCCGATACCAATACCCGATACCAATGGAAGTCAATGGGACACAAATATCGGAAGCGATCCTGAATGGTTCCCAGGGTCTGAAGGAGAGGAAACTGTCCTTCAGGCCCTGGGATCCATATTCATGTAAAAAATAAAGAATAAAAATAAAAAATATGGATATACTCACCCCTCCGACGGCCCCGGCTCTCAGCAGTGCAACAGGCAGCCTCCGTTCCTAAAAATGCAGTGAGTGTAGGACCTGCGATGACGTCATGGTCACGCGACCGGTCACGCGACCAGTCACAAGACCGCAACATCATCGCAGGTCCTACACTCACTGCATTCTTAGGAACGGAGGCTGCCGGTTGCACCGCTGAGGTCCATGGTCCATCGGAGGGGTGAGTATATCCATATTTTTTATTTTTATTCTTTATTTTTTACATGAATATGGATCCCAGGGCCTGAAGGAGAGTCTCCTCTCCTCCAGACCCTGGGAACCATATGCACCGCACACGCCGAAGATGACTGGGAACTTATAGGAACTTCCGATTCCGATTTCCGATATCACAAAAATATCGGAAGTCGGTATCGGAATTCCGATACAGCGAATATCGGCCGATACCCGATATTTGCAGTATCAGAATGCTCAACACTATTCGTAAGTCAAATGCTTAGTGAAAGTAAGTCCCCCTGTGTGCAATCTAAATGTCACATAGTCTGTCAGTATATACATACAGTATATTACCTTTTCCAAAAGGCCACCGAGGCTGCAACACCATTAAACAAGGGCCACCACTAACCAAACCACACTATGAAGACCAAGGAGATCTCCAAACAAGTCAGGGACAATTTTTTTGAGAAGTACAAGTCAGGGTTGGGTTATAAAAAAAATCCTAATATCAAATGATCCCTCAGGGCACCATCAAATCCATTATCATCAAATGAAAAGAACACAGTACCACAACAAACCTGCCAAGAGTGGGCCGCCCACCATAATTCTTAGCCCTGGCAAGCGGGCATTAATCAGAGAGGCGGCACAGAGACCAAAGGTAACCCTGAAGGAACTGCAGAATTCTGGAATATCTGTCCATATGACCTCAATAAGCCATACACTCCAAAGAGGTGAACTTTATGGAAAAGTGGGCATAAAAAAGCCTTTACTTACACACAAAAATTGTAAGGCTCGTTTTGAGTTTGCCAAAAGACATGTGGGAGACTCCCTGAATGTATGGAGCAAGGTGCTGTAGTCAGATGAGACCAAAATTGAACTTTGTGGACACCTACTGTATTCTCACCCATCCCTTGTAGATTGTGAGCCCTCGCGGGCAGGGTCCTCACTCCTCCTGTACCAGTTATGACTTGTATTGTTCAAGATTATTGTACTTGTTTTTATTATGTATACCCCTCCTCACTTGTAAAGCGCCATGGAATAAATGGCGCTATAACAATAAATAATAATAATAATAATAAGGTAAACGTTATGTCTGGGACCAAACCAACACTGCTTATCACCACAAGAACACCATGTTTTTCATCAGCAGAGACTGGGAAAATGGTCCGAGTTGAAAGGAAGATGGATGGTGTGAAATAAGGGGATATCCTTGAGCAAAACCTGTTTCAGTTTGTCAGGGACTTAAGACTGGCATTGAGATTCAACTTCTAACAAGACAATAACCCAAAGCATACTGCTAAAGCAACACTCAAGTGATTTAAGGGGAAATGTGCAAATGTTTTGGAGTGGCCTAGTCAAAGCCCAGACCTTAATCCAATTGAGAATCTGTGGTAAGACCTGAAGATTGATGTTCACCAGAGGAAACCATCTAACCATCTAACTTGAAGAAGCATGAGAAGTTTCGGCTTGGGGAATTGGCAAAAATCCCTGTGGCAAGATGTGGAAAGCTCATAGAGACTTATCCGAAGAGACTTGCAGCTGTTATTGCTGCTAAAGGTGGCTCTACAAAGTACTGACTTTCGGGGGCTCAATAGCTATGCACACTTTCAGTTATTTTGTCCTATTTGTTGTTTGCTGCACAATAAAAAGAAAACCAAATTTACACAGCTGTAGGCATGTTATTTACTGATGCAAACCCTCAAAAAAAATTGTGAAATTCCAGGTTGTAAGTTAGCAAAACACGAAAAATGCCAATGGGATGAATACTTTCGAAAGCCACTGTAGGTAATGGTTGATTTAGCAAACAGTATGATTTTAATTCTCTTTCTAGTTGGCTAACTCTCAAATCTTAGGTATAGTAAGTTATTTATTAAACACATTGTCTGTCTACATGGGATTGCTGAAAATATTGTTTCAGATCAGGAACTCAGTTTGTTTATAAAACTCGGCATTCTGCAATAAGATTGATAATGAATTGCCCTTTTTATCAGCTTATCACACAGAGACCAATGGTCAGACTCAATGTGCTAACCAAATACTCGAGCAATATCTTTGGTGTCTTTGGTCCATATAAGATACACCAGGATATCAATCCAGTAGCCTTCTGTTTAAAACTTCTCCCCTCCTTCCAGATTTCCAATGTTTTCTACAAATCCTTGCTTAAACATACATATTGCCAATGCACTTTGCTAATATTCCTGCTCATCCTGTGTTGGTTAGAGAAAGTCTGGAGTATGAAGTTCAAATAATCCTTAATCAATGGATATTATTAAGGGGTGCTTGCAATACCTTTCACATTAGAAGGGTTACGTATGAGCCAGAAGAAAGATCTTGGGTGTTGGATAATAACATCAATGCAATGGGCAATGTAATAGGCAATGTTTAGGGACATAGATTCAGTGGTCAGCTAAGGAAACAGTGCAAAATATAAAAGAATATCATGCTTATTTCCCTTTAATATCAGAAGATGTCCAATCTCCAAGAACAGGCATCAACCTGTGGGACCCAACTACACCTATTGTTTGGAGAATTCCTGGGCAAGTTTCGGGAAAACTGTTTAACTCCTTCACGACATGTGCCGTAGAAGTACTGAGCATGTCATCTCCCTCCCTTGGATGTGGGCTTCGGAGCTAAGCCCACATCTTTCACAGCACATGTCAGCTGTTTTGAACAGTTGACATGAGCCTCTAACAGCCACGGGTGGAATCACATTCTACCCAAGCCTGTTAACCCATTAAATACTGCTGTCAATCTCTCACAGCGGCATTTAATGTGATCGCACTGGAAGCGCATCACTAATCCCACATATCGGCACCCGTGTCACATAACCGTGGTTCACCGATCATTTGGAATGACAACCCTGGGTCTGCAGGAGACCCCAGTGGTTGTCATTGCCGGATTGCTATGAGCACCACCCAGCGGTTGGCGCTCATAGCAAGTGAGCATTTCTGCTACACACAGGCGATCTGATCATCGCCTGTGTGTAGCAGAGATAATCAGACAACTGCAGCTTCTAGTCTCCCATGGAGACTATTGAAGCCCACAAAAAGTATAAAACAACTTTGCTAAAAATAATAAAAAAACTGAAAAAAAAAATAAAAATTCAAATCACCCCTCATTCGCTCCATTCAAAATAAAACAATTAAAAAATACACATATTTGGTATCGCCATGATCTATCAAGCTACAAAAATAATCAGATCGGTAAACGGCGTAGCGAAAAAAAAAGTCAAAACTCCAGAACTACGCTTTTGTTCGCCACATCATTGCATTAAAATGCAATAACGGGTAATCAAAAGATTGTATCCACACCAAAATGGTATCAATAAAAACGTTAGCTCGGAGCACAAAAAATAAGCCCTCACCCAGCCCCAAATCATGAAAAATGGAGTTGCTATGGGTTTCGGAAAATGATGCAATTTTTTTTAACAAACTTTGGAATTTTTTCACCATTTAAATAAAAAACAATCTAGACATGTTTGGTGTCCACGAACTTGTAATGATCTGGAGAATCATAATGGCAGGTCAGTTTTGGCATTTGGTGAACATGGTAAAAAAAATAATCCAAAAGACAGTTGCGGAATTTTACTTTTTTGTTGCAATTTCACAGCACTTGGAATTTTTTTTCCATTTTTGAGTACAGTATGGTAAAACCAATGGTGTCATTCAAAAGGACAACTCATCTTGCAAAAACAAGCCCTCACATGGCCATATTGATGTAAAAATTTAAATGTTATGGTTCTGGGAAGAAAAGGTGCGAAAAACTAAAACACAAAAACGAAAAAGTGATGCGGCGTGAAGGGGTTAAAGGGAATCTGTCAGCAGCTTTTTGCTACCTCATCTGACAGCAGCCTGATTTAGGCAAATAGATCATTAATCCAATGGTGTATCACTTAGTTTACAGAGTGTAGCAGTTCTGACACAATCAGAGTTTTTAGATTTAGCGATACAGCAGAGCAGAGAAAGCTAAGCCCCCCCACACTAGGCTCTGTATGTACATAGCTATAGACAGTGTGCTGCTTATCACAGAAGTGGGTGGAGTCGGACCAGAGCTCACAAGCTTCTGTAGTTCAGACAATGATAATCAAAAGGTGATAAAACCTTCAGTCTAAGTAAACAACAATACTGCGAGAGGAAAGGGATAACCGGCACTAAACAACTCTCACATACCTCCACGTGAGCACAGGATTCAGCCTGCGAATAGTTTGCTTCGGCCACCGAAAACTCACAGGTGCGTGAACACCCCCGACAGACGAGCTCAAAGAAGATGAATGGTGGCTCTCCCTGGTCTGTGATTGGTAAAAAAAAATCTTTATTAATTGCATAAAAGAGACATAGAGGTGGGGGAGCGCGGATGACCTGGACTTGTTTATTTAAGCGTAGCGTTTATGCAAAAATGCCGTTGTTCGCATGGTCATCCCCGCTCACCCTGCCTTCATGTCTCTTCTGTGCAATCAATAAAGACGTTTTTTTACCAATCACAGACCACGGAGTGCCACCCTTCATCTTCTTTTCTGTATACTTAAGTAAACAACAGTACACAGCCAGATATGTGACACATCGTAGAATTCAGCGTTCTAACTCCTACCTCATACTGCCCTCAGATTACATAGCAAAAATCTGCTGACAGATTCCTTATAAGCAAACCTAGAAAAAATTGATGCTCTTTTGTGGATAAAATATGGTACACAAATATTGATTTGATTAATCGATAATAAATCTATGTAAAACATCTGCAAAAAAATAAAAAAGTAATAAAACAAAATAAAATTTCCTTTAGTAAAATATTTTTTTTGGTTGTACTTACATTACAGATGATTACATTCATCATGTAATAAAAAAATCACATAAAAGTTATCTAAAAGACTGAAATAACCTAGAGTATTCATTCAACAGGTTACTTGGTGTAAAATGTGAACTGTAGCAAAATAAAAAATATGTATAAACCAAAAATTGTTTAAAAAAGGACCCTAAATAGCCGCCTTCACTTTAAACCATACACTTTGTCCCCCATAAAAGCCAAGTTCTGTGTAGCCTCGGCTCTAATATGACTGAAAATAATTGCAGTTTCTTGTCTCAGCCCAACATAAGAGGAGAAGCTATGGAACACAAAATACTGTTCTAACCTATTAAATATTATGCAAATATTTTATTAAAAGGTTAATATTTGGGAAAACCTTCTCAGTATAAGGCTATGAACTTTTCATTTTTTTTTTATTTGGTTAATATTGCAATTAATAATCTTTAGAGAATCGTCTAGCCTCTGTATACTTCCTTGGCACTCCGTTTCAGTTGAAGATATGAATGATCTAAGATAGGTTACAGAGACACTTTTATCAAACTGTCAAAAAGGCATTGTATCAAAGGGCAGATATAAATCCCAGCTTCCAACCATCGGCTGAAAGTACAAGAAGGAGGCAGGCACTTTTCTATAGAACACTGTCACTTGTTGCATCAATGTTACCATGATGTTAAGGAAAAGCAATAGTTTTAGGTCCAGTATTGTAAATTGTCTCTTCAGAGAGGAAGAGACTTAGACTCTAGTGCCTTCTATTGGAAGTAGCAATCCTAAAAGTCAATATCGACCCTTTAATGAGCCTTGTCATAGGAGTTAGGACAAAAGCCAAAACCAGAATCTCAATTTGCAGGCTCTGTGTTTCGGGGTACAGCACCCTCATCAGTGCAAAATGTGACAAGAGGCAGTACACCGAAACACAGTGCTAAAGGGTCGATATTGACTGTTAGAATTACTACTTTCTATTGGTGGCACTAGAGATCTAGTGCTCTTTCTCTCTGAAGAGACAATTTGCATATTTCCCTAAGGAGCATTGCGACTTAAGAGTCTCCTCATCTCGGCATGCTTGACATGTCACTCTCCACAAGGAGAAACGTGACTGCTTGGATCCAGGTCCAGTGTTGAATCACATAGAAAAAATCAATAAAAAATTCCATTTTCATTTCATCCAGATTTTCGCCCATTTTTATCACATCGTATCGGATCAGTGTATTCACTAGGGCTCAGTAATGTTGCTTCCATAATGACATTACATCACATATCCACTACTGTAGGAAGTTAACCATTGGAGTTCTACAGGGCAGGTAACAGTGCCTTAGTAGAAATGGACTGACCCCTATTTCCTGTGGGACCAAGATGCTTCAGCCTAGTTAGCCTGATATATAATGTCATGACCATGTCTATATGGAGGTGGCCAGAAGTAGACATGATTACTGAAAAAGTTCATCGTGCCTGTATTTGGACTCGTGCACATGACCGTATAAATTAGATAAGTGCTATCCATGGTTTTGATAGCACTCATCCCCATGTTATTCTATAGGGCTGCACACATGTCTGATTTTTTTCGTCAGACCAAGTGGTTCAAGGAATAAGATGCCTCCAAGAATCAGATATCACTCTCCCTTTCAAGTCTAAGGGTCAGTGAAAAAAAATCCAACTGCACTCGGATAACATCTGATTTTCACACACTGATGTCATGGAGAATTTTTAGAAACTTTTTTTTTCTCCCCACCTCCAAGAAAATTGGATCTCATTCTGATCAAACTCTGATCAGTGGCTGATGCATAATCAGACCGGTTATGTCAGATGGAGAGAAAACTGACGTGGGACCCTAGCCTCTTCCCATAGAGCTTAACTGGATTTACGGAAGCAGTGTAACTCTCAGGTTATAGTTAGTGATGAGCAAATATACTCGTTACTCGAGATTTCTCGAGAATGCTCGGGGGTCCTCCGAGTATTTTTTAGTGCTCGGAGATTTAGTTTTTCTTGCCACAGCTGAATGATTTACATCTGTTAGCCAGCATAAGTACATGTGGGGTTGCCTGGATGCTAGGGAATCTCGAGTAACGGGTATATTCGCTCATCACTAGTTATAGACAAAGTACACTCACATCATGGCTATACCTGTCTATATGAGCTCTGGCATTATGGAAATAACCTATACTGCATTGTTAGTAAAACTTCTACTGACTTCTATGAAAGTTACAGTAAGAACATATCATTGTCCGCTTGGCTTTTACAACAACTTGGTCCACCTCCACCTAAGGCAAAAGTAAACTTAGGGAAACACCATAGCTATCTCTGCCTATATGTGATGGCTGGAGGTAGACAGGATGATAAGCGCAGCCTTGTGATAGATAGAACACTCACATAGAGATACAGAAACAGCACAATACAGCCGGCTCAGCAGTTTCCATAGTCTCATCCACCTCTAGTCACTGGAAATGGACAGGTATCTCAGAGATGATTGGCTGAAATGGGAATTCCCTTTTAAAGAGGCTTTTTCAACTCTTATAACATTTCAGCAAAATATGACATAAAATTCACAGAGGTCTAAAGCAGCCAGTTCTCATGGCTTTGTAATTTTATTTATAAAGGATAAAGCCATGGTAAATCTATATTTAAGAGGCAATGCGATTACTCGCTAATCCCACCCCTGCACAGTAGCTCCGCCCCCACACATTACCACACACAATCCCTCCCCCACCACATTACCACACACAATCCCTCCCCCACCACATTACCACACACAATCCCGTCCCCCACCACATTACCACACACAATCCCGTCCCCCACCACATTACCACACACAATCTCACCCCCCACCACATTACCACTAGTGTTGAGCATTCCGATACCGCAAGTATCGGGTATCGGCCGATATTTGCTGTATCGGAATTCCGATACCGAGATCCGATACTTTTGTGGTATCGGGTATCGGTATCGAAACAACATTAATGTGTAAAATACAACATTAATGTGTAAAATAAAGAATTAAAATAGAAAATATTGCTATACTCACCTCTCCGACGCAGCCTGGACCTCACCGAGGGAACCGGCAGCGTTCTTTGCTTAAAATGCGCGCTTTTCCTTCCTTCCGTGACGTCACAGCTTCTGATTGGTCGCGTGCCGCCCATGTGGCCGCGACGCGACCAATCACAGCAAGCCGTGACGTAATTTTCAGGTCCTTCTAGGCATTCAGTATTTTAATTTCAGGTCCTGAATGCAGAAACAGGACCTGAAATTACGTCACGGCTTGCTGTGATTGGTCGCGTCGCAGTCACATGGGCGGCACGCAACCAATCACAAGCCGTGACGTAATTTTAAAAATGCGCGCGTCTCCTGCCTCCCGTGACGTCACGGTTTGTGATTGGTCGCGTCGCCCATGTGACCGCGACGCGACCAATCACAAAGCCGGAACGTAATTTTAAAATACTGAATGCCTAGAAGGACCTGAAAATTACGTCACGGCTTGCTGTGATTGGTCGCATCGCGGCCACATGGGCGGCACGCGACCAATCAGAAGCCGTGACGTCACGGAAGGAAGGAAAAGCGCGCATTTTAAGCAAAGAACGCTGCCGGTTCCCTCGGTGAGGTCCAGGCTGCGTCGGAGAGGTGAGTATAGCAATATTTTTTATTTTAATTCTTTATTTTACACATTAATATGGTTCCCAGGGCCTGAAGGAGAGTTTCCTCTCCTTCAGACCCTGGGAACCATCAGGAATACCGTCCGATACATGAGTCCCATTGACTTGTATTGGTATCGGGTATCGGTATCGGATTAGATCCGACACTTTGCCGGTATCGGCCGATACTTTCCGATACCGATACTTTCAAGTATCGGACGGTATCGCTCAACACTAATTACCACACATAATCCCGCCCTCCACCATATTACCACACATAATCCGGCCCCCCCACCACATTACCACACATAATCCCGCCCTCCACCATATTACCACACATAATCCCGCCCCCACCACATTACAACACATAATCCCGCCCCCCCACCACATTACCACACATAATCCCGCCCCCCACCACATTACCACACATAATCCAGCCCCCCACCACATTACCACACATAATACTGCACCCCACCACATTACTCTAAACAGCAAAAGCACAAAAAGAGGATTCGGAGATCCTCCAAAAATAGAAAAAACAGCAACAAAAGGCAGAGATTCTTACCTGCCTAGGCCTCCAAACAAATGCACTAACAGGATGCAGTGGACCCATGTGGCTGAAATGGAAAAAACACAGGTGCAGCATAACCGATGAGGCAGCCACTCACCAGCTACCAAACTAATGGAGGGGGTGGCTGCTTGGCACATTGCTGCACATAAAAACTTGTATGTGGCGCTGTTCACACAATGGAGATGCACAGCATCCAGGCAGGCCTAGTAGTGACACCCTTCTATTAGATCAGGCGGGCCTGCCCAGCGCTATCCAAATGCACCCCATGTGCACACATAATCCTGCCCCCCACCACATTACCACACATAATCCCACTCCCCACCCTGTCATGATTCCCCAATGGCATGGGAACATCAGAAACACCAAATAACAGACTAGCCCTCGGGTGATGGAAACTCAAGCTGACCGTGACCTAAATCTACCACACAACTAACAGTAGCCAGGAAGCATTCCTACGGCTGCCTAGATGCCATGCGCCAGCCGGAGAACTAACTACGCCTGGAAGAGGAAGGAACAGACCTGGCTTACCTCTAGTGAAATTCCCCAAAGATGATAGTAGCCCCCACATATATTAACGGTGAGTTCAGAGGAAAGGACATACACAGTATGAAGGTAGATTTAGCAAAGCGAGGTCCACTTACTAGATAGAGGAAGGATACAAAAGAGGACTTCACGGTCAGCTGAAAAACCCTTTCAAAAACCCATCCTGAAATTACTTTAAGACTCCTGTGTCAACTCATGACACAGGAGTGGCAATTTCAGTCCACAAGAGCTTCCAGTAACAGGAAATGACAAACTGTAAACTGGACAAAAAATACAAAACAAAAAGGACAAGAGTCCACTTAGCTGATCAGCAGACTGGTAGCAGGAACATGCAACTGAAAGACTCAGGTTACAATGATGACCGGCAAGGAAGTGACTGGAGAGCAAGGCTAAATAGGGAACTCCCAAAACTGATGGAAGCAGGTGAGCTGAGGCAGAAAAGAACACACAAGTCTCCAGTACCACCAGCCACCACTAGGGGAGCCCAAAAAGCGGATCACAACACCACCCCATCACCACACATAATCCCGCCCCTCACCACATTACCACACATAATCCCACCCCCCACCACATTACTACACATAATCCCGCCCCCACCACATTACCACACATAGTCCCACCCCCACCACATTACCACACATAGTCCCGCCCCCCCACCACATTACCACACAGTCCCGCCCCCCACATTGCCACACATAATAACGCCACCCCACCAGATTACCACACATAATCCCACCCCCCAACACATTACCACACACAATTCCACCCCCACGACATTACCACACATAATCTCGCCCCCCACATTACCACACAAGGCTCCATCCCCACACATTACCACACGAGGCTCCGTCTCCCCACATTACCACACGAGGCTCCGTACCCACACATTACCACATGAGGCTCCATCCTCACACATTACCACACGAGGCTCCATCTCCCCACATTACCACACGAGGCTCTGTCCCCACACATTACCATATGAGGCTCCGTCCTCACACATTACCACATGAGGCTCCGTCCCCACACATTACCACATGAGGCTCTGTCGCCACACATTACCATACGAGGCTCTGTCCCTCCACATTACCACACGAGGCTCCGTCCCCACACATTACCACACGAGGCTCTGTCCCCACACATTACCACACGAGGCTCTGTCCTCACACATTACCACATGAGGCTCTGTCCCCACACATTACCACACAAATCCAGTTTGCTTTTGATTTTACACTGTGAATAAAATGTATTAGTATTATTCTGAATTTTAATTATTATTATTGTTATTAACTTCATTTTAAGTTAATTTACCACCTGCGTAAGTGCTATTGAATGTTGTCATTATTTACTTTAATCACTAGCAGCGTTAATTAGATAGCAATGAGCATGCCGAGCGTTAGCTGGCTGGCAACAGCTAGTATATTTATAAATGTCATGTCTATATGACACAAACTTGTGGCCTTCAGAAAAAAACTATGGTCCCAATTCATTCATACGACGGTCTGGATGAGAGGCCTGGTGGAGTCAGATACCCCTGATTCATTAAGTGATGCTCATCAAGTGTTGTGGGCTTCCATGTGCCACGTCACAAATCTTACTCCAGTTTTTGGCTGGAGTAAGATATCTGGCATAAGGAACACCACGGCTTGTCATGAATTAGTCGAGCTGTAGCATCAAGCCCCCGTCGTGCTTCCATCCTTCACCAGCTCTACAAATTTTTGCCGAGCTAGGCAAAACTGGCTTTAAAATAACAAAAGTCGCTAAACTCGACTCTGAGTTGTGTAAAACATATGCAACTTCTCAAAGCTTTTCACACAAGTTTTCTGGCTTTGATAAATCGGTGCAAAAAAGCAGCTGAGCAGAGACAGGCACATACTTGGGAACAAGGTCCTCATCCTTGTACTATAGATCCTGTCGGTAATGAATTGCGAGAACACAGAAGGATCCAAAAACATTTTGTCTGGGCCATTCTTCTACTTTCACAAAAATAGTCCAAGACCACTCAATAAGTCAATAAGGCCATGTGGACATTGTTCTTATGTCACTGTTCTGCGGGACCTGCATCAGGAGAATAGCCCTCCACATTACTATCTCTTGTCATGTGCCATCCACATAATGGCACCCAGTCATACTTGACCACCCAAGCATCATTTCTTGCAGGGAAGTAAAACACTAAACTCTATGCTAAAGATCAATAACTTTCTGCAAGCAAAAGACCCATCTTAGCCAAAGTCTCCATAGCCTTTTATTATCCAATCTACAAATCAACAAATGTTTTTGGAAACATAAATATTAAAAATTGTCTATTTATTCTGTATTTGGACACTTAAGAAACTTATATAAACACCTTGGATGCCATTTGATTGCTTATTTATTGCATTAATTATTTGTAGATCACTTTAAAAATAAGGTCTTTTGCCGGCAAGGTGTCTCTTTTCTGTCTAACTTGCTGTCCATTGCCTGTTGTCAAGTGTAATCCTTCTTTAGCAGCAGAGGCACAAAGATGGATTACAGAAAGTGGGGAGGGTCTTTGTCTCTTTGCTCCTTTGCTCTTGTGAGTCCATCTGCATACAGTCTCAACGGAGAGGCCAGCTTTTACATGGAGCAGCAGAAAGTTATTTGACAATGGAAGAAGCAATGCATGCAATGCATCCATAGTGCTGCAGAGTGCCGAGTAAAAGAAACAGCATACTCAAAATAATTGCATAGCAAGTTGCAGGCTGTAAGAATTGGAAGGGTGTCTTCACATAATACACTATTATTTTTCCCCAATTTTTAACTTATACGGAATGAGTGGAGCCACCTATGGTTTTCTGCAAATTCTGTGTGAAAGCACAAGAATGCTTTCAATAACTGGTATGCAAATTGCTTATTCAGAGAGGAAGAGGACTTAAACTCTATAGCGCCACTTGTTGGATGCAGCAATCCTACAAGTCACTGTTGACTCTTTAACAAGCCTTGAAATGTGACTTAGGACAAAAGCCAAATCAGAATCTCAACTTGAAGACACAGTATTTTGAGATATTGCTCTCGTCAGTACAAAGTATGAGAACTGATTTGGCTAGGTGCGAGGCTCAAGGGTCAATAGTGACTTTTAGGATTGCTGCTTCCAACAGGTGGCGCTATAAAGTTCAAGTCCTCTTCTTCTCTGAAAGGCAATTTGCATATTACATTTCCCAGAGGAGCATTGCACGGCGAATTAGCCTCCTTAAGTTGGCATGCAAAAGCTGGTATGTCACTCTTCAATAACTGGTTGAATACTTAAAAATGTATTTGGGAAGCTGTTATTCCCCAAAGATATACCTGGCTTAACCCCTTAATCCCATATGACGTACTATACCGTCGAGGTGGGGTGGGCCTTAATTCCCGGTGACGGTATAGTACGTCATACGCGATCGGCCGCGCTCACGGGGGGAGCGCGGCCGATCGCGGCCGGGTGTCGGCTGCCTATCGCAGCTGACATCCGGCACTATGTGCCAGGAGCGGTCACGGACTGCCCCCGGCACATTAACCCCCGGCACACCGCGATCAAACATGATCGCGGTGTACCGGCGGTACAGGGAAGCATCGCGCAGGGAGGGGGCTCCCTGCGGGCTTCCCTGAGACGATCGGTACAAGGTGATGTACTCACCTCGTACCGAACGTCTTCTCCCTGCAGGCCCCGGATCCAAAATGGCCGAGGGGCTGTATCCGGGTCCTGCAGGGAGCACTTCCGGGTCGGAGCAGGCTGCAGATGAAAGCTGCAGCCTGCTCCGATGAAAGTATGATCACGGATCTGATAGAGTGCTGTGCACACTATCAGATCTGCGATCTGTGATGTCCCCCCCTGGGACAAAGTAAAAAAGTAAAAAAAAAAATTCCCACATGTGTAAAAAAAAAATAATTCCTAAATAAATAATAATAAAAAAAAAAATATTATTCCCATAAATACATTTCTTTATCTAAAAAAAACAAACAAAAACAATAAAAGTACACATATTTAGTATCGCCGCGTCCGTAACGACCCAACCTATAAAACTGGCCCACTAGTTAACCCCTTCAGTAAACACCGTAAGAAAAAAAAAAAAAAAACGAGGCAAAAAACAACGCTTTATTACAATACCACCGAACAAAAAGTGGAATAACACGCGATCAAAAAGACGGATATAAATAACCATGTTACCGCTGAAAACGTCATCTTGTCCCGCAAAAAACGAGCTGCCATACAGCATCATCAGCAAAAAAATAAAAAAGTTATAGTCCTCAGAATAAAGCAATGCCAAAATAATTATTTTTTCTATAAAATAGTTTTTATCGTATAAAAGCGTCAAAACATAAAAAAATGATATAAATGAGATATCGCTGTAATCGTACTGACCCGAAGAATAAAACTGCTTTATCAATTTTACCAAACGCGGAACAGTATAAACGCCTCTCCCAAAAGAAATTCATGAATAGCTGGTTTTTGGTTATTCTGCCTCACAAAAATCGGAATAAAAAGTGATAAAAAATGGTCACGTGTCCGAAAATGTTACCAATAAAAACGTCAACTCGTCCCGCAAAAAACAAGACCTCACATGACTCTGTGGACCAAAATGTGGAAAAATTATAGGTCTCAAAATGTGGAGACGCAAAAACTTTTTTGCTATAAAAAGCGTCTTTTAGTCTGGTTTCACACTTGCGTTTTTATCTGCATGCGTTTTTTTAAAAAACCGCATGTGTGAAAAAATGCATGTAAACGCGGTAAAACGCATGCGTTTTTATAGAAAAACACAAAAAAACAAGAAAAAAACAAAAAACCCTAACCCTACCCCTAACCTGAAATACGTGGCACTGAAATACGTGGCACTGAAATATACGTTTATATACGTATATACGTATATAAGTGCCACGATATTTCAGTGGCCACGTATATAAGTGCCACGTATTTAAGTGCCACGTATTTAAGTGCCACGTATTTAAGTGCCACGTATTTACGTGCCACGTATTTACGTGCCACGTATTTTTCAGTGCCTGAAATACGTGGCACTGAAATATCGTGGCACTGAAATATCGTGGCACTGAAATATTTACGTGCCACGTATTTTTCAGTGCCTGAAATACGTGGCACTGAAATACGTGGCACTGAAATACGTGGCACTGAAATATTGTGGCACTGAAATATCGTGGCACTTAAATACGTGGCACTTAAATACGTGGCACTTAAATACGTGGCACTTAAATACGTGGCACTTATATACGTGGCACTTATATACGTGGCACTTATATACGTGGCACTTATGACTGTCAGAAAATGTTCAGTAAACGGTTAGGGGTAGGGTTTCAGGTAGAATTGGGGAGTTTCCACTGTTCAGGCACATCAGGGGCTCTCCAAACGCGACATGGCGTCCAATCTCAATTCCAGCCAATTCTGCGTTGAAAAAGTAAAACAGTGCTCCTTCCCTTCCGAGCTCTCCCGTGCGTCCAAAAAGGGGTTTACCCCAACATATGGGGTATCAGCGTACTAGGGACAAATTGAACAACAACTTCTGTGGTCCAAGTTCTCTTGTTATCCTTGGGAAAATAAAAATTTGGGGGGCTAAAAATCATTTTTGTGGGAAAAAAATATGTTTTATTTTCACGGCTCTGCGTTGTAAACTGTAGTGAAACACTTGGGGGTTCAAAATTCTCACAACACATCTAGATAAGTTCCTTGGGAGGTCTAGTTTCCAATATGGGGTCACTTGTGGGGGGTTTGTACTATTTGGGTACATCAGGGGCTCTGCAAATGCAACGTGACGCCTGCAGACCAATCCATTTAAGTCTGCATTCCAAATGGCGCTCCTTCCCTTCCGAGCTCTGTCATGCGCCCAAACAGTGGTTCCCCCCCACATAGGGGGTATCAGCGTACTCAGGACAAATTGGACAACAACTTTTAGGGTCCAATTTATCCTGATACCCTTGTGAAAATACAAAACTGGGGGCTAAAAAATCATTTTTGTGAAAAAGAAAAATAATTTTTATTTTCACGGCTCTGCGTTATAAACTGTAGTGAAACACTTGGGGGTTCAAAGTTCTCACAACACATCTAGATAAGTTCCTTGGGGGGTCTAGTTTCCAATATTGGGTCACTTGTGGGGGGTTTGTACTGTTTGGGTACATCAGGGGCTCTGCAAATGCAACGTGACGCCTGCAGACCAATCCATTTAAGTCTGAATTCCAAATGGCGCTCCTTCCCTTCCGAGCTCTGTCATGCGCCCAAACAGTGGTTCCCCCCCACATAGGGGGTATCAGCGTACTCAGGACAAATTGGACAACAACTTTTAGGGTCCAATTTATCCTGATACCCTTGTGAAAATACAAAACTGGGGGCTAAATTTCATTTTTGTGAAAAAAAAAAAAAATTATTTTCACGGCTCTGCGTTATAAACTGTAGTGAAACACTTGGGGGTTCAAAGTTCTCACAACACATCTAGATAAGTTCCTTGGGGGGTCTAGTTTCCAATATGGGGTCACTTGTGGGGGGTTTGTACTGTTTGGGTACATCAGGGGCTCTGCAAATGCAACGTGACACCTGCAGACCAATCCATTTAAGTCTGCATTCCAAATGGCACTCCTTCCCTTCCGAGCTCTGTCATGCGCCCAAACAGTGGTCCCTCCCCACAAATGGGGTATCAGCGTACTCCAGACAAATTGGACAACAACTTTTGGGGTCCAATTTATCCTGATACCCTTGTGAAAATACAAAACTGGGGGCTAAAAAATCATTTTTGTGAAAAAAAAAAATAATTTTTATTTTCACGGCTCTGCGTTATAAACTGTAGTGAAACACTTGGGGGTTCAAAGCTCTCAAAACACATCTAGATAAGTTCCTTAGGGGGTCTACTTTCCAAAATGGTGTCACTTGTGGGGGGGTTTAATGTTTAGGCACATCAGGGGCTCTCCAAATGCAACATGGCATCCCATCTTAATTCCAGTCAATTTTGCATTGAAAAGTAAAATAGCGCTTCTTCCCTTCTGAGCTCTGCTATGCGCCCAAACAATGGTTTACACCCACATATGGGGTATCGTCGTACTCAGGACAAATTGCACAACAACTTTTGTGGTCCAATTTCTTCTCTTACCCTTGGGAAAATAAAAAATTGGGGGTGAAAAGATCATTTTTGTGAAAAAATATGATTTTTTATTTTTACGGCTCTGCATTATAAACTTCTGTGAAGCACTTGTTGGGTCAAAGTGCTCAACACACATCTAGATAAGTTCCTTAAGGGGTCTACTTTCCAAAATGGTGTCACTCGTGGGGGGTTTCAATGTTTAGGCACATTAGGGGCTCTCCAAACGCAACATGGCGTCCCATCTCAATTCCAGTCAATTTTGCATTGAAAAGTCAAATGGCGCTCCTTCCCTTCCGAGCTCTGCCCTGCGCCCAAACAATGGTTTACACCCACATATAGGGTATCAGCGTACTCAGGACAAATTGCACAACAATTTTTGGGGTCCAATTTCTTCTCTTACCCTTGGGAAAATAAAAAATTGGGGGTGAAAAGATCATTTTTGTGAAAAAATATGATTTTTTATTTTTACGGCTCTGCATTATAAACTTCTGTAAAGCACTTGTTGGGTCAAAGTGCTCACCACACATCTAGATAAGTTCCTTAGGGGGTCTACTTTCCAAAATGGTGTCACTTGTTAGGGGTTTCAATGTTTAGGCACATCAAGGGCTCTCTAAATGCAACATGGCGTCCCATCTCAATTCCAGTCAATTTTGCATTGAAAAGTCAAATGGCGCTCCTTCCCTTCCGAGCTCTGCCCTGCGCCCAAACAATGGTTTACACCCACATATGGGGTATCAGCGTACTCAGGACAAATTGCACAACAATTTTTGGGGTCCAATTTCTTCTCTCACCCTTGGGAAAATAAAAAATTTGGGGTGAAAAGATAATTTTTGTGAAAAAATATGATTTTTTATTTTTACGGCTCTGCATTATAAACTTCTGTAAAGCACTTGTTGGGTCAAAGTGCTCACCACACATCTAGATAAGTTCCTTAGGGGGTCTACTTTCCAAAATGGTGTCACTTGTGGGGGGTTTCAATGTTTAGGCACATCAGGGGCTCTCCAAATGCAACATGGCGTCCCATCTCAATTCCAGTCAATTTTGCATTGAAAAGTCAAATGGCGCTCCTTTGCTTCCAAGCTCTGCCATGCGCCCAAACTGTGGTTTACCCCCACATATGGGGTATCAGCGTACTCAGGACAAATTGTACAACAACTTTTGGGGTCTATTTTCTCCTGTTACCCTTGGTAAAATAAAACAAATTGGAGCTGAAATAAATTTTGTGTGAAAAAAAGTTAAATGTTCATTTTTATTTAAACATTCCAAAAATTCCTGTGAAACACCTGAAGGGTTAATAAACTTCTTGAAAGTGGTTTTGAGTACCTTGAGGGGTGCAGTTTTTAGAATGGTGTCACACTTGGGTATTTTCTATCATATAGACCCGTCAAAATGACTTCAAATGAGATGTGGTCACTAAAAAAAAATGGTGTTGTAAAAATGAGAAATCGCTGGTCAACTTTTAACCCTTATAACTCCGTCACAAAAAAAAATTTTGGTTCCAAAATTGTGCTGATGTAAAGTAGACATGTGGGAAATGTTATTTATTAAGTATTTTGTGTGACATATGTCTGTGATTTAAGGGCATAAAAATTCAAAGTTGGAAAATTGCGAAATTTTCAAAATTTTCGCCAAATATTCATTTTTTTCACAAATAAACGCAAGTTATCTCGAAGAAATTTTACCACTAACATGAAGTACAATATGTCACGAGAAAACATTGTCAGAATCGCCAAGATCCGTTGAAGCGTTCCAGAGTTATAACCTCATAAAGGGACAGTGGTCAGAATTGTAAAAATTGGCCCGGTCATTAACGTGCAAACCACCCTCGGGGCTTAAGGGGTTAAATACCAATAGGGAAGACTTTGAAGATGAATATCATAAATCAATCTTACACATATAAATCAAAGGATATCAAAGTGTTTATACCCCTGTAGATCCTTATTTTGTTTAAAGGCGTTGTCCAGCTTTAGGCCCGGGCCATGTTTACAAGTGCAATGCGCTCAAGTCTCTTCCATCAATACCCAGCACTGCCGCCGGCACTCGGGACCAGATCGTTCAACTGCATAGAAATACATGCAGCCTCACACTTTGGTCCTGAGTGCCGACGGAAGTGCCGGGTATTGATGGAAGAGACTTGCGCGAGTTTCTCGCATTGCTAGCGCAAGTGTGACCCCGGCCTTAGGGTGCAAGTCTGCAGTCAGTCTATGTGAGTACAGACTTGTGGATCCTCACATCGCGTACATTGTGTGCTGTGAGCATTCTCTGATGACGGGAATGGCGTGCACTTGACCACAAGTATGTGATTTGCATACAAGCGGTCACGTGCCAACTAGATGGGTGCATCCTCGCTTAATGCAAGTGTAGTGAGTGAGGCACAGTCTAGTCGGTATGTGGCAAGAAATATGTAAACTGCATACTTGCAGTCACATAACCGCACACTTACAGCGCTTGCACTGTATAATCCTTACAGCGCAGTGCACACTGTGTGAGGACTCACAAGTCTGTTGACACGTAGAGTGACAGCAGACTTGTTCCCTAAGGCAAGACAACCACTTTAATGGTAGAACTTTGACTATGAAGGCTTTTTTACAAAGGGTCCTTAGAAAATAAAGATATGACAGGTTGTCCTGCAACCGGGACCCTCAGAAATTAGCAGTAAGATGTGGATATAGCACAAGTCAGCCATATCCTCAAAAAAGGAAAGTGTTGAATTTAGTAGCAACTCTATGCTCTTACTGCTATAGCCTGAATAGGGGGAAGCCATCTAATATCTCCTTCTCATAACTCATGAATCCTTAGTAGGATATATGAAATTGGATTTACTAACCAGACCACACTTTGAAACCACAGCGAATTTGTGTTTAACTTACGGCTCATCTGCACCAATGAAATATGTTAAAAAATAAATCTAGGCTGCCAACATATTGGTCATGTCATGTCTCACGGGTTGCTCACATTGTACTCCTGCTACGCTTTTAATAGGCAACACAGTGTTTAATAATAGCCTAAGGAGTGCTTTGATGTAATTCATTTTCGATGAGGGTACTTGGCATAGAAACATGGAGAAAAAATTCTCTAAGCTGAAGCTTATCATAAATGACCTACAAAAGTGTGCAACCACCATGGTTTTATCTTCTAGATCATCAAATCTTGGAACCTCCTTCTTCTAATTACTGCAGGAGAGCAGATATCACTTATTTCCACCTGCCTTCCAGTCTGAACTGATGACGGGCACTGGTGGGCAACCTGCTGCTCTTCATCTGTTCGCAACTGGCAGAACATCTTTCGAGTCAGAGTGCAATACCCATTGGAAAGACCCAAGTGGCTTTAAAGCGTTTTACTGAATTCATTTAATAGAGACTATTATATGATATTTAACCTTTTATCTTTGATCCTAGAAATGGTGTCAACACTTACTTGGCATACAATCATCAGTGAACTTTATGGTAGCAACGAGCAATGATCACCAGGACATTATAAGACATATAATTATTTATTATACTTTGCTTATATTGTGCCATCATGGACATTATTATCACTGTTCACATAGGGAATCTGGTTTGTGAGCCCCAATCAGTATGTCTTTGGAGTGTGGGAGGAAAACAGAGTTTCTGGTGAAAACCCACACAAACGCGGGGAGGACATACAAACTCCTTGCAGACGGTGTCCTTGATGGGATTTGAATCCATGTCCCCAGTGCTGCAAAGCAACAGTGCTAACCACTGAGCCAACGTACCGTGCTAACCACTGAGCCACCGTGCCGCCCATGGTGTTATATTTACCCATACTTATCGTCTTGATTTCTGCAGTTCCCTCAGAGATTAGTGGGTGGAAGACGAGATGTTTGAGAAGAGGAAATCAAGCCACAACTTTAGAGTTAATTTTCACGTTGCTGTTTTTTTAATTAGTAAATTGGTACTCTAATTTTCTAAATACTATGGTATGTTTTTTTTTTAACTGATACAATTATATTTGTTTCATAGTTAAAAAAATATTACATTGGTTCAAATGTTCTAGAAGTGCAGATGTAAATATTTATAAATTTCGCAGTATACGTAAATTGCAACTTTAGCATCAAAGATCCTAATCAAGATACATGATCTAATATCAGTGGAAGCATATCGCAGGGCTGCTCATACATGATGCTGGAGAAGACTGTAGCACTGAAACAGTTACACTGGGAATCATTACATCACTGCAATAGCTGCTAGGAAGCTACCACTCAACCCCAGCTAATGTTACCATCAGGAAACTAATCTGATTGAACTGATATACAGTAAGTCCACATCAGATGCTAGCGATGCCTGGCACCTAAGGATATACATTGAGATATATATATATATATATATATATATATATATATATATATATATATATATATATATATATATATATATATAAAACACAGAGATAAGGGCTGACAATTGCACTTTGCACCGAGCTTGAACTGTTTCTTTTGCTCTCATTCATTCTATCTCTGGATTATCTGACAACACAAACACCTTCACACCAGAAACTGATTTCGTTCTTTTAGCTGTCATTGGGTTTGAGAAGAAAGCCCCAATGAATCCTGCCCCTCCGCTGCCACACTGTACCAATGTGCTCCTGACACATTACGTAATGATCAGACAGGGCTGGAGGTGTGGGAGTCACTAAGATGCTGTATTTTTAGACTGCAAGTGAATCCTTTTAACTCTTTAGGGGCTTCAGGAATGAAATTGCTTCTCTGGAAAAAGCAGTGAAATGAGATAAAGAATGGATTCACCTAGAGTTATGAAGCCTGATAAGAAAATGATTAAAAAAAATTAATCTGATTCTTAAAGAGGCAGGAAAAAGATATCTTTGTACCATGTTAGTCAGGACATAGAGAAAATGGTAAAATTTGGGAGTTTCAGTGATTTTTACTTTTTAATGGCTACTAGTTTGCTATTTGTTACCATCTTTTCAGTTAACCACTGAAAGCTATCAACCACTGGGGAGTCTTAAATTTTTAGTATTTTTCTTAAAAGGGCAGCATCGCTTTTAGTTGTGAATCTCAAACCTGGAGAATCAATTTTGCCATCTCTATCCAACATGACATCCACGGTTTACTAAGCACAGTAGCGCCAACATAGTCTGTGGTGGTGTACAATGAGAGAACCATAGACAAGGTGTACGTAGGTATTATGTATTTATATCAGAACATCACTGTTCTCCAGCCCCTTACCTTTAGCCCTCTGATCTCCCCTAGATGTAGCTGCAGTCTCCTATTCACCTCCCGGATCAGATTGCTGTGATCCAGCATAGCACTCATCTTGTCAGCCTCTGCTCTTCGGAGCCGGACAATCAGCTCCTCCTTAGTCCACTTCATTAGCTCCTCATCAGAAACCTTGGCAAGGTCCTCCACTGAACTTTCCCCAACAACCTTTGACATTTTTGCTTAGCACTTTTTCTCCACTTTTTTTTAAATAAAACCCAAACTGTGACTCACAGCTCAATTTCCCAATACTGTGCTACTGGAGGAACCCAAGATTGTTCTCAACAGAGACCAGCGGATCCCTTGGTGACTTCTAGGTCTTGCAAGAAATAAAGGATCCCCTCTAGAAAGTCAATCTTCTTCCAAGCCATTCTATTCACCGGCTGTTTTTTTGCCATCAATTCTTCTGTAGGCAAAGAATAAATCCATAAAACATTAGATTGAAAACCTATAATAAAAATACCATAGTGATCAGAAAAGCAGCTTGTAGGAATCAATTACTTTACTTCGAAGCATCTGCAGGCTCCTCTCATGTCCTCATGGCTATAGGTGTTACTGCAGTAGAAAGGATGGGAGCATGCAGATGCAGCTGCCGGCATGCCTGTGTGGATGCTCTCCGCTGGGCTGCAGTGCTTTTGACTTGGAAAAGAGTTCCATTGCCTGCAGCAGACACAAGACACTCTGGCTGCTGTTGCTGATGCTGAGAATACAGCCCAAGTGAGCTGACCCTTTCCCTTTCTTCTTTGCTGACAAATGTGCACACTGGTCTCGGATATAGGTTTATCTACGCCATCTGCTGGCCACTGTTATTAATTTCGCTTTTAAATATAGCGAATTTGGCTCAACATGGAAAGTTAGAAGGATTTTTTCATATTCAGTGATTTCATGAATTTGTTTTTATGGACAAAACTGGGAAGGGATTAAAAAAAAAAAAAAAAAAAAAAAACTAATGTAGATTTTTTTGCTACAAAATTACCCTCCTGTCTAAATCTTATCCTATGACCTATGTAGCCAGGCTGCCCTGCACTTACACTGTCGACTGCATGGTGGGATTCAGGTATGGTCCTATTTTACATTAGTCTGGCTGGAACTTGTGGTTTCATCCAGATAAGGAGTATGTGTTTCACTCAGGGTGCTGATAATATGTTGTAATTAGCGATGAGCGAATATACTCGTTACTCGAGATTTCTTGAGCACGCTCGGGTGTCCTCCAAGTATTTTTTAGTGCTCGGAGATTTAGTTTTTTTTGCCGCAGCTGAATGATTTACATCTGTTAGCCAGCATAAGTACATGTGGGGATTCCCTAGCAACCAGGCAACCCCCACATGTACTTATGCTGGCTAACAGATGTAAATCATTCAGCTGCGGCAAAAAAAACTAAATCTCTGAGCACTAAAAAATACTCGGAGGACCCCCTGAGCATGCTCAAGAAATCTCGAGTAACGAGTATATTCGCTCATCACTAGTTGTAATCAGTTCTCTACTGTGCGCCATGGACAGGAACACCCCCACCAGCTAACTTCTAGCTGCCAGTTGTAAGTTGTCCTTAGCCTGGTTCATACTCCTGTAATCCATCACTGATTCTTACTGTTGTGTTTCCATCTTTTACCTCAACTTGTATTTAACTTCACAACTGTTTCTTGATTTTGTTCCTGATTTTGACCTTCTGGATATGACTCGACTTGAAGACCCTTGTCTCTGGTGCCTCGCTCCACCGGCCAGCAGACACTCCATGGACATGTAACTAGGAGCTTTGCATATGGACAGATCCTTGTATAGGGGTTGGAGGATTAAATGGAACCTATCATGTAAAAAATGCTGTTTACTTGCAGATATAGGGGTTACTCTGCAGGTTAATATCATTCTAATCCTGTGTGGTCACTGCATTGAAAGCTTAGCTATCGGGATGAAATTACTCTTATTCCCATCAGCATCCTCTGACTTCTAGTCATAGAGGCGCAGCTTCAGGCACCGCTCAGTACACAATGAGCAGTGGCTGTAGCCACGTCTCAGCGTTGACTGACTGACAGCTGGCGGCTCAGCAGTTCATTAGTGCTTAGCCGACTCTCAGTCAATGCCGGGGTATACTTATGGTGGGCGAGGTACAACCATCACTCACTGTGTACAATAGTAGCTGTAACCATTTCCCGGCACTCATTGCTGGCTCAACAGAAGTGCTGTGCCAGTTGTCAGTCAGGTTACAGCCACCGCTCACTTTGTACTGAGCAGTGACTGAAGGCATGCCGCCATGACTAAAAGCAGTTGGCTGGCACAAGGAATAATGTTAATTTCCTCTTGGTAGCTGGGCTTTCGATGCAGCATCTGCACAGCTTTCAAGCACTATTGGCCTACAGATTGACCCAATATCTAAAGGCTAAAGGGAATCTGTCACCCCCTGGGACACTTTTCATCTAATGCTAAGGGCATACAGGTCATATAAATGTTAATCTGCTCTTAACTGTATGCCTCATAGTTGCTGTCTGGATGTTAAGAAATAGACTTTTATTTCATTATGCTAATGATTTTTTCCAGTCTCCAAGGCGTGCGGTGCCTGGAAGAAATCCCTGCCTTATACTATCACCCCCACCTCATCAGCGTCACACTGACCGGTGAGGAGCAGTAGTGGCTCCGGAATCCCATGCATGCGCCCTGCACTCGCTCGACACTCTGCACCTTTTCTTTCTCTCTATGGTCAGTGTTTTCAGCGTTCTTGTGTGCTGGTGCCTGAGCACAAGAAAACTGAATTCACGGACCATAGAAGGAATAGGTACAGATTGCCGAGCAAATGCAGGACGCATGCATGGGATTCAGGCACCATAACTGCACGTCACAGGTCAGTATGACGCTGATGGGAGGGGGATTATATAATGAAGAGAGGAGGAAGGGATTTCTTCCAGGCAACGGATGCCCCAAAGCCTGGAAGAAATCATTAGAATAATCAAATACAAGTCTATTTCTCCATATCTAGACAGCAATTATGAGGCATACAGGTAAGACTAGATTAAGATTTCTATTATCTGCATGCCCATAGTAATAGCTGAAAAGTGTCCCAGGGGGTGACAGATTCCCTTTAAAAATATTTGGGGATCTGATAAGTTACCTTTAAGGCAAGGGTTTCCCTGGGAACTGCTGAATGAAGTGGCTTCTGCAAAACCTTTCAGATGAAGCTCTATTTAGAGATTTCAGCCTTTTACTGTCTTTTCTTTGTCTTAAAAAACATAATCAAAAGAGCAAATGTAAAAGCACCAAATGAACTGAAAGACTGAAAGGGTATGATTCTATTGTATAAATAAATAAATTAAATCTATTTAATTCTATTAACGTTACATCAGATCTGATGCTGTTGTGATCCGCTTTTTGGGCTCCCCTAGTGGTGGCTGGTGGTACTGGAGACTTGTGTGTTCTTTTCTGCCTCAGCTCACCTGCTTCCATCAGTTTTGGGAGTTCCCTATTTAGCCTTGCTCTCCAGTCACTTCCTTGCCGGTCATCATTGTAACCTGAGTCTTTCAGTTGCATGTTCCTGCTACCAGTCTGCTGATCAGCTAAGTGGACTCTTGTCCTTTTTGTTTTGTATTTTTTGTCCAGTTTACAGTTTGTCATTTCCTGTTACTGGAAGCTCTTGTGGACTGAAATTGCCACTCCTGTGTCATGAGTTGACACAGGAGTCTTAAAGTAATTTCAGGATGGGTTTTTGAAAGGGTTTTTCAGCTGACCGTGAAGTCCTCTTTTGTATCCTTCCTCTATCTAGTAAGTGGACCTCGCTTTGCTAAATCTACCTTCATACTGTGTATGTCTTTTCCTCTGAACTCACCGTTAATATATGTGGGGGCTACTATCATCTTCGGGGAATTTCACTAGAGGTAAGCCAGGTCTGTTCCTTCCTCTTCCAGGCGTAGTTAGTTCTCCGGCTGGCGCATGGCATCTAGGCAGCCGTAGGAATGCTTCCTGGCTACTGTTAGTTGTGTGGTAGATTTAGGTCACGGTCAGCTTGAGTTTCCATCACCCGAGGGCTAGTCTGTTATTTTGTGTTTCTGATGTTCCCATGCCATTGGGGAATCATGACAGTGTGACCGGCCACTGTTAAAGTAATTGGCAGAAGAAAGGAGAGTAAAAGAAGTCTGTAGATTTTTTTTTTTTTTTTTTCCCTCACATGTTTGCTACTTAGTTGGCTCAGTTGTATTTCTGCTCTATTTACAGCCTTGCCTTTCTCTCCTTCTAATCCTTGAATGGCTCTGATCTCTCCGGTTTAAGGATGGACTCTCAGAGTTTGGCTGCAGGTTTAAATAATCTTGCTACGAAGGTTCAGAATTTACAAGATTATGTTATACGTACTCCTATTTCTGAACCTAAGATTCCTACACCAGAGGTATTTTCCGGAGATAGATCTCGGTTTCTGAATTTCAAATGTAATTGTAAATTATTCCTTTCTCTCAGACCTCAGTCCTCTGGAGATCCTGTTCAGCAGGTTAAGATTGTGATTTCTTTGCTGCGAGGTGACCCTCAAAATTGGGCATTTTCATTGACACCAGGGGATCCTGCGTTGCTCAATGTGGATGCGTTTTTTCTGGCTTTAGGGTTGCTGTATGAGGAACCTAATTTGGAGATTCAAGCTGAAAAAGCTTTAATAGCCCTGTCTCAAGGGCAAGATGAAGCTGAGATATACTGCCAAAAATTTCGTAAATGGTCTGTGCTTACTCAGTGGAATGAGTGTGCCCTAGCGGCAGTTTTCAGAGAAGGCCTTTCTGATGCCGTTAAGGATGTCATGGTGGGGTTTCCTACGCCCACAGGTCTGAATGAGTCCATCACAATAGCGATTCAGATTGATCGGCGTTTGCGGGAGCGCAAACCCGTGCACCATTTGGCGGTATCTTCTGAAGGGACGCCAGAGAAAATGCAATGTGACAGAATTCTGTCAAGAAGCGAGCGGCAGAATTATAGGCGCAAAAATGGCTTGTGCTTCTACTGTGGTGATTCCGCGCATGTTATATCAGCATGCTCTAAACGTACTAGGAAGGTTGACAAGTCTTTTTCTATTGGCACTTTACAGTCTAAATTTCTTCTGTCTGTAACTCTGATTTGTTCATTATCAGTTATTACCGTGGATGCCTATGTGGACTCTGGCGTCGCTCTGAGTCTCATGGATTGGTCCTTCGCCAGGCGCTGTGGGTTTGATTTGGAGCCTCTGGAAGTTCCTATACCTCTGAAGGGTATTGATTCTACACCTCTGGCTTGTAATAGACCACAGTTCTGGACGCAAGTGACTATGCGTATGACTCCAGACCATCAGGAGATGATTCGCTTCCTCGTGTTGCATAATTTACATGATGTGTTAGTGCTTGGATTACCATGGTTGCAATCTCATAACCCAGTACTGGACTGGAAAACTATGTCTGTGTTAAGCTGGGGATGTCGGGGGGCTCATGGGGACATACCTTTGGTTTCTATCTCGTCATCTATTCCCTCTGAGGTTCCGGCATTTTTGTCGTATTTTGGGGATATTTTTGAAGAGCCTAAAATTGGTTCTCTCCCTCCCCAGAGTGTGATTGCGCCATAGATCTGATTCCAGGCAGTAAATTTCCAAAGGGTCGTTTGTTTAACCTATCTGTACCTGAGCATGCTGCCATGCGAGAGTATGTTAAGGAGTCCCTGGAAAAGGGACATATTCGTCCTTCTTCATCACCTTTAGGAGCTGGGTTTTTCTTTGTCTCTAAAAAGGATGGCTCGCTGAGGCCTTGTATTGATTATCGACTCCTGAATAAAATTACTGTCAAATATCAGTATCCGTTGCCGCTGCTTACTGATTTGTTTGCTCGCATAAGGGGGGCTAAGTGGTTCTCCAAGATTGATCTCCGTGGGGCGTATAATTTGGTGCGAATTAAGCAAGGGGATGAGTGGAAAACCGCATTTAATACGCCTGAGGGCCACTTTGAGTATTTAGTAATGCCTTTCGGCCTTTCTAATGCACCTTCAGTTTTTCAGTCCTTTATGCATGATATTTTCCGTGAATATCTGGATAAATTTATGATTGTGTATTTGGACGATATTTTGATTTTTTCTGAGGACTGGGAGTCTCATGTTCAGCAGGTCAGGAGGGTTTTTCAGGTCTTGCGGGAGAATTCTCTGTGTGTAAAGGGTTCTAAGTGTGTTTTTGGGGTTCAAAAGATTTCCTTTTTGGGGTACATTTTTTCCCCTTCTTCTGTTGAGATGGACCCTGTCAAGGTTCGGGCTATTTGTGACTGGACGCAGCCTACTTCTCTAAAGGGTCTTCAGAAGTTCTTGGGCTTTGCTAATTTTTATCGTCGATTTATAACTGGTTTTTCTGGTGTTGCTAAGCCTCTTACGGATTTGACTAAGAAGGGTGCTGATGTTGCCAATTGGTCCTCTGCTGCTGTGGAGGCCTTTCGGGAACTTAAGCGCCGCTTTTCGTCTGCCCCTGTGTTGCGCCAGCCTGATGTCTCTCTCCCCTTTCAGGTTGAGGTCGATGCTTCCGAGATCGGAGCGGGGGCGGTTTTGTCGCAGAAAAGTTCCGATTGCTCAGTGATGAGACCTTGTGCGTTCTTTTCTCGAAAATTTTCTGCCGCCGAAAGAAATTATGATGTCGGTAATCGGGAGCTTTTGGCCATGAAGTGGGCATTTGAGGAGTGGCGTCATTGGCTTGAGGGTGCTAGACATCAGGTGGTGGTTTTGACTGATCACAAGAATCTGATTTATCTTGAGTCTGCCAGGCGTCTGAATCCTAGACAGGCGCGCTGGTCGTTGTTTTTCTCTCGGTTTAATTTTGTGGTCTCATATCTACCAGGTTCTAAGAATGTGAAGGCAGATGCCCTTTCTAGGAGTTTTGAGCCTGATTCCCCTGGTGATTTGGAACCTACAGGTATCCTTAAGGATGGGGTGATATTATCCGCTATTTCCCCAGATCTGCGACGTGCTTTGCAAGAGTTTCAGGCGGATAGACCTGATCGCTGTCCACCTGGTAGACTGTTTGTTCCTGATGATTGGACCAGTAGAGTCATCTCGGAGGTTCATTCTTCTACGCTGGCGGGTCATCCTGGAATTTTTGGTACCAGGGATTTGGTGGCTAGATCCTTCTGGTGGCCATCTCTGTCTCGAGATGTGCGTGTTTTTGTGCAGTCTTGTGATGTGTGTGCTCGGGCCAAGCCTTGTTGTTCTAGGGCTAGCGGGTTGTTGTTGCCCTTGCCTATTCCGAAGAGGCCTTGGACGCACATCTCGATGGACTTTATTTCTGATCTTCCTGTCTCTCAGAGGATGTCTGTTATCTGGGTGGTGTGTGACCATTTTTCTAGATGGTTCATTTGGTGCCATTGCCGAAGTTGCCTTCCTCGTCTGAGTTGGTTCCTTTGTTTTTTCAAAATGTGGTTCGCTTGCATGGTATTCCTGAAAATATCGTTTCTGATAGGGGTACCCAGTTCGTTTCTAGATTTTGGCGGGCATTCTGTGCCAGGTTGGGCATTGATTTGTCTTTTTCGTCTGCCTTCCATCCTCAGACTAATGGCCAGACGGAGCGAACTAATCAGACTTTGGAGACGTATTTGAGGTGTTTTGTGTCTGCGGATCAGGATGATTGGGTTGCCTTTTTGCCGTTGGCGGAGTTTGCTCTTAATAATCGGGCTAGTTCGGCCACTTTGGTTTCCCCTTTCTTTTGCAATTCGGGGTTTCATCCCCGTTTTTCTTCTGGTCAGGCGGAGTCTTCGGATTGTCCTGGAGTAGATGCTGTGGTGGATCGGTTGTATCGGATTTGGGAACAAGTGGTGGACAATTTGAATTTGTCCCAGGAGAGGACTCAGTGGTTTGCTAACCGCCAGCGTCGGGTTGGTCCTCGCCTTCGTGTTGGGGACTTGGTGTGGTTGTCTTCCCGTTTTGTCCCAATGAGGGTTTCTTCTCCTAAATTTAAGCCTTGGTTCATCGGTCCCTATAGGATTTTGGAGATTATTAACCCTGTTTCCTTTCGTTTGGACCTCCCGGCATCTTTCGCTATCCATAATGTGTTCCATCGGTCGTTGTTGCGGAGATACGAGGTGCCGGTGGTTCCTTCTGCTGAGCCTCCTGCTCCTGTGCTGGTTGAGGGTGAATTGGAGTACGTTATAGAGAAGATCTTGGACTCCCGTATTTCCAGGCGGAGACTCCAGTATCTGGTTAAATGGAAGGGCTATGGTCAGGAAGATAATTCTTGGGTAACTGCCTCTGATGTTCATGCCTCGGATTTGGTTCATGCCTTTCATAGGGCTCATCCAGGTCGCCCTGGCGGTTCTTGTGAGGGTTCGGTGCCCCCTCCTTAAGGGGGGGGGTACTGTTGTAATCCGCTTTTTGGGCTCCCCTAGTGGTGGCTGGTGGTACTGGAGACTTGTGTGTTCTTTTCTGCCTCAGCTCACCTGCTTCCATCAGTTTTGGGAGTTCCCTATTTAGCCTTGCTCTCCAGTCACTTCCTTGCCGGTCATCATTGTAACCTGAGTCTTTCAGTTGCATGTTCCTGCTACCAGTCTGCTGATCAGCTAAGTGGACTCTTGTCCTTTTTGTTTTGTATTTTTTGTCCAGTTTACAGTTTGTCATTTCCTGTTACTGGAAGCTCTTGTGGACTGAAATTGCCACTCCTGTGTCATGAGTTGACACAGGAGTCTTAAAGTAATTTCAGGATGGGTTTTTGAAAGGGTTTTTCAGCTGACCGTGAAGTCCTCTTTTGTATCCTTCCTCTATCTAGTAAGTGGACCTCGCTTTGCTAAATCTACCTTCATACTGTGTATATCTTTACCTCTGAACTCACCGTTAATATATGTGGGGGCTACTATCATCTTTGGGGAATTTCACTAGAGGTAAGCCAGGTCTGTTCCTTCCTCTTCCAGGCGTAGTTAGTTCTCCGGCTGGCGCATGGCATCTAGGCAGCCGTAGGAATGCTTCCTGGCTACTGTTAGTTGTGTGGTAGATTTAGGTCACGGTCAGCTTGAGTTTCCATCACCCGAGGGCTAGTCTGTTATTTTGTGTTTCTGATGTTCCCATGCCATTGGGGAATCATGACATGATGCGCTTTCAGGTATATTGTCAACTAGATGTTTCCAGCCAGCTAATGCTCGGCACGCTCATTTCTATCTAATTAACGCTGCTGGTGATTAAACTAAAGTAAATAATGACAACATTCAATAGCGCTTACGCAGGTGGTAAATTAACTTAAAATTAAGTTAATAACAATAGTGTGGTGATGTGGCGGGTAGGAATATGTGTGGTAATGGGGTGGGGGGCGGGATTATGTGTGGTAATGGGGTAAGGGGGCGGGACTATGTGTGGTAATGGGGGGTGGGATTATGTGTGGCAATGTGGTGGGGGGCAGGATTATGTGTGGTGATGTGGTGGGGGCTGGATTAGGTGTGGTGATGTGGTGGGGGGCGGGATTATGTGTGGTGATGGGGAGGGGGCGGGATTATGTGTGGTAATGTGGTGGGGGCGGGATTATGTGTGGTAATGTGGTGGGGGGACGGGATTATCTATGGTAATGTTGGGAGCTGGATTATGTGTGGTAATGTGGTGGGGGGCGGGATTATGTGTGGTAATGTGGTGGGGGGCGGGATTATGTGTGGTAATGTGGTGGGGGGCGGAATTATGTGTGGTAATATGGTGGGGGGAGGGATTATGTGTGGTAATGTGGTGGGGGCAGGATTTTGTGTGGTAATGTGGGGGGGCAGGATTATGTGTGGTAATGTGGTGGTGGGCGGGATTATGTGTGGTAATGTGGTGGGGAGGCGTGATTATGTGTGGTAATGTGGTGGGGGTGGGATTATGTGTGGTAATGTGGTGGGGGGCGGAATTATGTGTGGTAATGTGGTGGGGGCAGGATTATGTGTGGTAATGTGGGGGGGCGGGATTATGTGTGGTAATGTGGTGGGCGGGATTATGTGTGGTAATGTGGTGGGGGGCAGGATTATGTGTGGTAATGTGGTGGGGGGCGGGATTATGTGTGGTTATGTGGGGGCGGGATTATGTGTGGTAATGTGGTGGTGGGCGGGATTATTTGTGGTAATGTGGTGGGGGGCGGGATTATGTGTGGTAATGTGGTGGGGGGCGGGATTATGTGTAGTAATGTGGGGGGGCGGGATTATGTGTGGTGATGTGTTGGGGGGCGGGATTGTGTGGTGATGTGTTGGGGGGTGGGATTATGTGTGGTGATGTGTTGAAGGGGTGGGATTATGTGTGGTGATGTGGTGGAGGGGGAATTTGTGGGGGGCGGATTGTGTGTGGTGATGTGGTGATGTGGTGCGGATTGTGTGTGTTAATGTGGTGGGGGCGGAATTGTGTGTGGTAATGTGGTGGGGGCGGGATTGTGTGTGGTAATGGGGTTGGGGCAGGATTATGTGTGGTGATGTGGTGATGTGGTGCAGATTGTGTGTGGTGATGTGGTGGGGGGCGGAGTTACTGTGCAGGGGGCGGGATTAGCATGTAATCATGATGCCTCTTATATATAGATATGAATATAATGTAATTTCCATTTATGAAAAACATTGTCATTTTTATCTATGGTTTTCCTAGAATTTACCAAAATATAATTTCTACATCCTTTAAACTTTACAACTTTAATCAACAATCTGGTAACACAGAATATGTCATCATAATATTACTTTCAAGAATGTTAATTCCTCTTGCAAGTCAATTTTGTCAACTTCTTGTGGCATTGGGCAGTACCAATGTGTCTGCACATATTGAAAAATAACTTATATGAGGATATAAGGAAATGGACATACTGACCATTCTCTCTTGAAGAACAAGTGTATTATTGTGTTGCGTAATATGAACTGTGACAAGCGTTAATGGTGTTATGTTGTATGTTGCTCGACAGTAGGGAATGTTAGAGTTAAACATTAAGACTAGCCCAGAGTGGAAGGGGATGACATGAAGAGACAGAGGCAGTTTACTGTCAGAATGTCAGTTAGGACCCAATGTGAACAGAAATCATGGGTGTCCCTAACGTGAGAGGAGACCATGACAAAGAATAGTGAGTTCCTAGTGGAAGGAAGGAGAGAAGTGACCAAAAGACAGAGTGATCGATCAGAGATGGCTCCTGGGAGAGGATGCTTAGCAGCACGGCCCAGAGTTTATAACTCCGAGATAACAGGCCAAGATGGGAAATAGTACGTGAGGTAACAAGAATGTCTCGGGTGGGAGTTCCACTGACTAGCAGAGAATTTAAGTACCAGTCACATTGGCAAAATAATTCAATTGAGGGGAATGAAGAAACAAAACTGAGGGTTGAGGATAGAACTCTTGCTAACTGGACTGTGGTACTGAGCTGGTTTGTGGTGAAGTAGAGTGAAACAGTGATAGAGAGTAAGCGAATAAAGAGAAAGGAATAGAAACTGTGAGTAAAGATGCTCTGTATGGTGAAGGAAACATTCCTAAAGTTGTGTACCCTCTACCTACTGTACAGTACATTATTCCCACAAAGTTTTTGTGAAAGTAAACGGCTGACTTATCAGAGGGATCTCAACATCTACAAAGTCCAAAAAGTATACAGAATGCACAACATGGCTACAAGAAGTCATAAGAGACCTCTGTCCCAAAGCCAATGAAATTCCATCTTCTCTACCTCATCTATAGACGAGGAACCATTATTGAGGACTAGTACCAGCATTAATTTGAATGAGAGATTTGGTCCAACTAGATCCACCAGTATGTACAAAGGGAAGTCATTCAACAAATGCAGGTTAACTCCACCCCAATCCATGGAAAAGAAGAGTAAAACCAACAATTTAGAGGTAATCAACTTGTCCTCAAATACTCTGTCAGATATCCATCGTAAAGTCTTACAATTAGGTTTAACATTTATTTCTAATAACAACTTTGATATTTTCACCACAGTGAAGGACCTATACCTTTTCTCAAGGAAAATCATTTTGAAAAAACTGCACTCAAAGACCCACTCTGATCTGGACCTTAACAGCAGGGAAGAAAAAGAAGCTATCCAAATTCTTGAGGAATTAGGAAGGAAAAGTTCGGCGACCTCCACAGCTAACATCCCTACATCTATCCTTCCCAGATCCACCACATTCTCCCCTTTCTCTCTGTGTTCCCAAGTCAAAATATTTTGCAAATTAGTCAATTCCTACTGGTAGAATACATGACAATTTAAGTGGGGTTCAGAGGAAAGCACTTTGTAAATTGAGATCTCTCAATGATGTTGTATTTAAACCTGCAGACAAAGGGGGGAACGTGGTGATCTGACCTATTAGGATGTACAAGCGGGAGGTCTTTAGACAGATCATGGACCGGGAGGCATATTCTCCCCTCTCATATAATCCAGTTTTAGGATTTCAGAGGGAAATATTCCAGATTCTTGATGGGGCACTATATCAGGGAATAATTACTAAAAAAGTCTTTGTGGGTCTCCTTATCCAAATCCAGTTATACCAACTTTTTATCTTTTACCAAAGATACATTAGGATCCTCTAGTCTGTCCTATTGTCTCTGGCATATGAGGGCTATGCGACTCAATTTGTAAATTTATAGAATACTATCTACACCCTTTGGTTGAGATGCTGCCTGTCTATGTCAGAGACACTACTGATATCCTTAGGAGACAGGATGGCCATACCCTGAAGCGGGACATGATGCTGGTAACGGTGGACGTCGAGTCACCTGCATTTAACATTAGCATGGACTGAGGACAATTGAATTTTTCCTAGGCACAAGCAATCTGGATGTGTCATTACAGTATTTGATCTTGGATGCTTTTACTCATAATTTTTTCACATTTAAAGATTTTTTTTCAACAGAAACTAGGTGCGGCCATGGGTGTGGCGTGCACGCCGTCCTATGCTAAACTTAGTCTTGGGTATTGGGAGAGGGAAGTTCTCGGGGATGATGCATGTTCCGCCACCCAGGTACAATGTTGGTACCATTATATTGACGATTTGCTAGTCATCTGGCAGGGCTCTGCAGATTACCTTTTTGACTTCACGACTCATTTAAGCCAAAATAATTATAGTATAAAATTAATGCATAAGTTGCACAAGAAGCAGATTGAATTTTTAGTCATCCAGATTTGTGTGCCTGATGCTGATAGAGCTCAAAGAGACATTGGCTAATGCTTTTCTGCATGCCTCCTCAGCCCATACCCCGTCCACTGTACAGGCGATCCCGATAGATCAGTTCTTGCGAATCAGAGGTTTGTGCTCCATGGATGAACCTTTTGAGAGGCAGACAATGAACCTTCAGGATAGGTTCAGTGCACGGGGGTACAGCAGACAATGTATTAAACAAGGATACCAGCAGGCGAAAGCGTCCAATCGTGGCCAGCTCCTGTCCGGCTCCAGGAAAGAACCAAATAGGTTTATCTCCACATATAATAATCAGTGGAGTGCTATTCTTAACATCTATATATATAATTGTCTAAGGGTTTTTCTGTCTGTCCTGGAAATCCCGCTTCTCTGATTGGTCGAGGCCGCTAGGCCTCGACCAATCAGCGACGGGCACAGTATCGATGTAGATGTCATAATGGTTGCCATGGCGACGATGATGTCATAACGGTTGCCTCGACCAATCAGCGACGGGCACAGTCTGCCGCGAATTCTGGAATCATTATTGTCCATATACTATGGGGACATGCATATTCTAGAATACCCGATGCGTTAGAATTGGGCCACAATCTAGTCCTTAATAAACACTGGCCAATTCTGAGGACGGAACCAGACATTGGAAAATTACTTCCCTTCCTGAGAATCCCCTATTGACAGCAGGTAGAAGCAGCAACCTTAAAAACTTAATGGTGAAAAGCCACTATATGGCTCAACCCTCCCTTCCATTCTACACAGGGAAACCACACTAGGGCTGCTTGCTGTGTGGGTCATGCTTGGCATGTCGGAACATTGAATGAGTCGCTACTTTTTGCTCATCTGATAGGAAACAAACTTTGTTTATGCATGCCTCACGTAACGGGAGCTGTGGATATTTACAAGTGAACATGTCTGGGACATTAAGGCATCCATTTCCATTGATGACATAGCATCCTTAAAGGCGACCGCCACTTCAAGCTGCAACATGCCTGCAATCCTGATCTACTAGAAAGACGTGGAATCAATCAGATCTATGGTGGTATCAAGGGGAGTGATCTTAAACCCAGGCTGGCGCAGCTTGAGTGTCAATAGATAGTGAAACTGGGAACAATGACCCATTGGGTCTTAATGATAAATTGAGCTTCTCATCCTTCTTATAAGTTATGTTATGAGTTGTAGAAACTTTTCACTGTTCAATAATTTCAGAATAATCTAAGCCTCTGGAGTATTTTTATATTTGATTTTATTTGTGTGTTATTTGTGTTCTTCACGTATTTTAGTAGTGGACCCAGCATTGGATTATGAGCCTTATTTTCCGGCATTTTAGCCATCATAAGAGTATTCCTCTGGAAGACTCCTAGGCTAGCGTGTCCACCAAATTAAGGACATGAGAGGTGATGCCGTAGTCTATTTGTGCATTTAAAATGGATATTGTATGCATCTTTATCACATTGTAATACTGTACTGTTAGATTGTAATATATTCCTTCCACCTCTCTTTGTCACTATGTATAGAAACCTTTGTACTTGAACCCTGTGCAATAAATGTCTATTTTATTATATACTGTTTAACATTTCCATAGGGAGATTTGAATCTAATTATCAAACTTTGGGTCTTGCCCATCTCTATGCTCTTATTCAACATGGCCGCCACTCTCATCTCACATGATACCTTATGATACCATGGGGTGCTTTACCGTGGATAGCGTATGATACCGGCTCTTCCAATCCGCCTCCATTATGGAAGGTATCTACAGTACAGACCAAAAGTTTGGACACACCTTCTCATTTTAAGATTTTTCTGTATATTCATGACTATGAAAATTGTAATTCACACTGAAGGCATCAAAACTATGAATTAACACATGTGGAATTATATACTTAACAAAAAAGTGTGAAACTACTGAAAGTATGTCTTATATTCTAGGTTCTTCAAAGGAGCCACCTTTTGCTCTGATGACTGCTTTGCACACTCTTGGTATTTTCTTGATGAGCTTCAAGAGGTAGTCACCGGGAATGGTTTTTACTTCACAGGTATGCCCTGTCAGGTTTAATAAGTGGGATTTCTTGCCTTATAAATGGGGTTTGGACCATTAGTTGTGTTGTGCAGAAGTCTGGAGGATACACAGCTGATAGTCCTACTGAATAGACTGTTAGAATTTGTATTATGGCAAGAAAAAAACAGCTAAGTAAAGAAAAATGAGTGTCCATCATTACTTTAAGAAATGAAGGTCAGTCAGTCTGAAAAATTAGGAAAACTTGGAAAGTGTCCCCAAGTGCAGTGGCAAAAACCATCAAATGCTACAAAGAAACTGTCTCACATGAGGATCGCCCCAGGAAAGGAAGACCAAGAGTCACCTCTGCTTCTGAGGATAAGTTTATCGGAGTCACCAGCCTCAGAAATCGCAGGTTAACAGCAGCTCAGATTAGAGACCAGCTTAACCCCTTCATGACCGTGGGATTTTTCGTTTTTCCATTTTCGTTTTTCACTCCCCTCCTTCCCAGAGCCATAACTTTTTTATTTTTCCGTCAATTTGGCCATGTGAGGGCTTATTTTTTGCGGGACGAGTTGTACTTTTGAATGACACCATTCGTTTTACCATGGCGTGTACTAGAAAACGGGAAAAAAATTCCAAGTGCGGTGAAATTGCAAAAAAAGTGCAATCCCACACTTGTTTTTTGTTTGTTTTTTTTGCTAGGTTCATTAAATGATAAAACTGACCTGCCATTATGATTCTCCAGGTCAGTACGAGTTCATAGACACCTCACATGTCTAGGTTATGTTTTACCTAAGTGGTGAAAAAAAATTCCAAACTTTGCAAAAAAAATAAATAAATAAAATTGTGCCATTTTCCGATACCCGTAGTGTCTCCATTTTTCGTGATCTGGGGTCGGCTGAGGGCTTATTTTTTGCGTGCCGAGCTGCCGTTTTTAATAATAGCATTTTGGTGCAGATACGTTCTTTTGATCGCCCGTTATTGCATTTTAATGCAATGTCGTGGTGACCAAAAAAACGTAATTCTGGCGTTTCGATTTTTTTTCTCGTTATGCCGTTTTGCGATCAGGTTAATGCTTTTTTTTATTGATAGATCGGGCGATTCTGAAGGCGGCGATACCAAATATGTGTAAATTTGATTTTTTTTTTATTGATTTATTTTGATTGGGGCGAAAGGGGGGTGATTTAAACTTTTATATTTTTTTTATTTTTTTCACATTTTTTTTAACTTTTTTTTTTTACTTTTGCCATGCTTCAATAGCCTCCATGGGAGGCTAGAAGCAGGCACAGCCCGATCGGCTCTGCTACATAACAGCGATCATCAGATCGCTGTTATGTAGCTAAAATGCAGGTGTGCTGTGAGCGCCGACCACAGGGGGGCGCTCACAGCCACCGGCGATCAGTAACCATGGAGGTCTCAAGGACCTCTATGGTTACCTTCCTGACTCATCGCCGACCCCCGATCATGTGACGGGGGTCGGCGATGCGCTCATTTCCGGCCGCCCGGCCGGATGCGGTAGTTAAATGCCGCTGTCTGCGTTTGACAGCGGCATTTAACTAGTTAATAGCGGCGGGTGATCGCGATTTCACCCGCCGCTATTGCGCGCACATGTCAGCTGTAAAAAACAGCTGACATGTCGCGACTTTGATGTGCGCTCACCGCCGGAGCGCACATCAAAGCAGGGGACCCGACATCGGACGGTATAGTGCGTCCGATGTCGGGAAGGGGTTAATGCCACACAGAGTTCTAGCAGCAGACACATCTCTACAACAACTGTTAAGAGGAGACTTTGTGCAGCAGGCCTTCATGGTAATATAGCTGCTAGGAAACCACTGCTAAGGACAGGCAACAAGTATAAGAGACTTGTTTGGGCTAAAGAACACAAGGAATGGACATTAGACCAGTGGAAATCTGTGCTTTGGTCTGATGAGTCCAAATTTGAGATCTTTGGTTCCAACCATCGTGTCTTTGTGCGACACAGAAAAGGTGAACGGATGGACTCTACATGCCTGGTTCCCACCGTAAAGCATGGAGGAGGAGGTGTGATGGTGTGGGGGTGCTTTGCTGGTGACACGGTTGGGGATTTATTAAAAATTGAAGGCATACTGAACCAGCATGGCTACCATAACATCTTGCAGTGGCATGCTATTCCCTCTGGTTTGTGTTTAGTTGGACCATCATTTATTTTTCAACAGGATAATGACCCCAAACACACCTCCAGGCTGTGTAAGGGCTATTTGACCAAGAAGGAGAGTGATGGGGTGCTACACCAGATGACCTGGTTTGCACAGTCACCAGACCTGAACCCAATCGAGATGGTTTGGGGTGAGCTGGACCACAGAGTGAAGGCAAAAGGGCCAACAAGTGCTAAGCATCTCTGAGAACGCCTTCAAGATTGTTGGAAGACCATTCCCAGTGACTACCTCTTGAAGCTCATCAAGAGAATGCCAAGAGTGTGCAAAGCAGTCATCAAAGCAAAAGGTGGCTACTTTGAAGAACCTAGAATATAAGACATATTTTCAGTTGTTTCACACTTTTTTGTTAAGTATCTAATTCCACATGTGTTAATTCATAGTTTTGATGCCTTCAGTGTGAATGTACAATTTTCATAGTCATGAAAATACAGAAAAATCTTTAAATGAGAAGGTGTGTCCAAACTTTTGGTCTGTACTGTACATGGAGCGATGCATTTCACTGACATCACTGGAACACATGTTCCTGACACGCAGCGCTGCTGTGACACCAGAAGTGACGTCTTGGCTGTGGAAGTGCCGCCCTCATGGGCTCGCTGGACGCGGTTAGATACATTCTTTCTCCCTGTCACTATTGGCTATGAGAGGATGTCGAGGTATATTTAAACACCACTCACAGCACAGAACACACTGCCCCCTGAGGAAGCCATAGCAAAACGCACATCTGGACTCCATTGCAGCGTTTAGGCATATTATTTGATGGGTTAGAGGTTTATTACTATCAACTTACATGCATCAGCATTACCTGTTATAATTTTAAGGATAATTGTGTGCTCATTTATATATTCTTGTCTATATACTGATTAGGTCATAATGGAAGAGACTTGAGATTATTTCAGCACATAGTTATCGCTTCTTTTCCCATCTTACTATACACATTGCAGTGTATGATATGACCTACATTCTCCCCCTTTTTTCCCTCTGATATTATGCGCCTTTCTGTTTGCTCCATGGTTGTACTGTTGCCTGCCTGTTTTTATATGATGTAATTTAGTATATGGATTTGTTTACACTATTATTGCCTTGTGTATGTGTACTTTTGGATAAATAAAATAATTTTGTACTTTTTGGCATAACAAGAAAGGACAGTATGTAGCCATGAAAAGGACTTTCCTTCAGTGGTGCAGCAGCGATATACAAGCTGCAATCGCAATATTAAACTTTAACACAAAAAAGGCACTGTAAAACCAAAAAAATACTCTGTTGCAGAAAATATCAGTAAACAGCAAGTGCTAGTAAAAAGATGAAAAAACACAGGGTATTTGGTTAATACGTTTTTTGCAAAAAATGTATATTAAGCCGCTCTACCAAATGTCAAGGTATACCCGTATTATAGCAGTCCTAACAAATGTATGTAATCCCTATCTGATATATTTAAAAACCTGGTCATATGTATAGTACCTGTATGAGCAGGATTCAGAAAGGAAATGTCCAATGTGGACACGCAGCATAGAACGGCTTTTATGTGCACGGCTCACAAGGAGGAATGGGAACCTCCCTAGTCTTGTAGAGACAAGAAAACAATTGGTTAAAACAAACACATGAGCCGTGCACATGGTAAACAAGCCTGTAGGGACACTGTTCACACCACCAAGAAACTTGGTTTCTTGGTGGTGTGAACAGTGTCCCTACAGGCTTGTTCACCGTGTGCACGCAATATTAAACTTTACCTAGATGCCTCTATCCCTCCACTGAATGCAGGTAACAGCAGTTTGACTAGAGAAAGGAAAATATGTAGACCTGAAAAGGGCTTTTATTTTAATGGTGCAGCAGCAGTATACAATTACTGCAATGGCAATATTAAACCCTGAATATATGTGTCTAATTCAAAACTATCCCTCCACTGAATGCAGGTAACAGGGGTTTTACTAGAGAAAGGAAAATATGTAGACCTGAAAAGGGCTTTTCATTTAATTGTACAGCAGCGGTATACAAGTACTGCAATAGCGATATTGAACACTGCCTATATGCCTGCTCTAAAATATTATCTCCCTCCTATAAGAACTCTCCCTGAATTTCTTTCTGAGGACAGGGTATCGAGAAACGGGTCACCGGGTCTCATATAAGACCCAATGATGCGATGCTGCCTATCACAGTGATGGCTGTAGCCAACATTGCTACGGCATTACCGTGTATGTCAGGCAATCCCCGCATGTTTATTGGCTGTCTAACAGGGGCAAAACATGTGAGGCCTCGAGCATGGCGCTTGAGCACCCGCGATACTCGATTGAGCAACGAGCATACCCGAGCACCTCGATGTTCGATCGAGTATCAAGCAGTGGCAAACTCGCTCGCACAACACTACTAATTACCTTAGACTAGCATCCTCCGTAAGAACCTCCCACTCTTGTCTCCAAGACTTCTCGCAAACCGCTCCAATTCTCTGGAATGCTCTACCCAGGACAATTGGATTAATTCTTAATACCCATAGTTTTAAGCGCACCATAAAAATTCACTTTTTTAGACTGGCCTGTCGCCTTACGACACTTATGTTACTATTTTTGTTTTGCCCTTCCATTATTTTCTTCCAAATTTCGTCCCTCGTTGCATCTGTTTTCACATTCTCCATGCACCTAATAGCACTCTGTGTATGTAGTTACACAAATACTGTTTGGTGACTGGTGCCTGCAGCGTTATGTGAATACCTTATTGGCTAAACCTTATATTGTATATTTTTCCACATACTTTTTATACTATGTATCGGCATTTAAAGTTTATAGAGAAGTAAACAAATTTGTAAAATACAAGATTTGTGCTTTGGGAAGTGTTCTCTGGAGACGTTTGGCTGAATACCTTGTTCATAGTTTACATTTTGCATCTGGCCAGCACATCTGGACTATATATAGTTGCATAGATCTGTTGCTAAATGCAAATAAAAAAAGCATACTGCATAGTACACATGTGTTAAGCATATTAATTATGACTTAAAATTTACAAGTGTTTTTTCCAGCATCAGAATATTGGTCTATCCTTAGGATAGGATCAATAATTCGAATAATAATGTCATCAGGAAAAATGGTATTATCCTGCAGGTATGGGGTTAATCTGCAGGTTAATAGCGTTACTAACCTACACTTAGCCAAATGCTTCGGGGATAAGATGAACTTTTTCCCCCTGTAGTGTACCACTTTCAGTTACTGGGTCAGTTCCAGCACGAGTATTATAGAGATAGTGTCATTCAGGGCCAGGGATGTGGTTATGTGACTGAACCAGAAAACTGCGTTGTCATTACCGCAATGACATCAATCTGTATTTTCCCTCTGTCCTGGGGGGGTCTTCCCTGCCATTCCTTGACATTGTAATCAGTAAAGACAGAAATGGCGAACTCAGTTTCAACGCACACATTTAGAAAGCCCACAGCAACAAACTCATTGCTGAAATGGGAAAGCAGCCATCCAGCTCATCTCTAGAGGGGCATTTCTAAGGGACAGTTCCTCAGAATACAGGGGAAAGGAGGTATTAGTGAAGAAATCATTGAAGAACAGGAAAATGATTAAAGAAATAAATTTAGAGAAATAGGCTAACCTGATGGACGCTGATATTGGGTCTAAACTAACAGATCTACCACAGTACACACACAGAAGAGGCAAATCATTAAATGACAGACTGGTAAACAGCCACTTAAAGGGAACCTGTCACCAGGTTTGGCCAATAAGAGATACAGCCATCACCTTTCAGGGCTGATATACAGAATTCTATAATGCTGTATATAAGCCCCCGATCCGACCTGCAAGAGAAGAAAAATAACTTTTATTATACTCACCTGCGGGGCGGTCCAGTCCGATGGGCGTTGCTGGTCTTGGTCCGGCGCATCCCATCTTCTTATGATCCCCATCCTCCTGCTTGGTTCGCGTGGATGACGCATCCCTTCGTCATCCACAGTCTCCTCAGCACAGTGCTCTTGCGCAGGTGTTCTTCTTTGCCCTGCAAAGCACTGCAGTGCGCATGCGCCGGGGCTCTTTGACCTTTCCCGGCACCTGTGCACTGCAGTACTTTGCTCTGCCCTCATCAGGGCAGAGAAATAAGCCTGCACCGAAGTGTGATTCCGAGGAGATGCGTCATCCACATAATGCAAGCAGGAGGATGGGGATTGTAAGAAGATGGGAGGTGCTGGACCAAGACCAGCAATGCCCATCGCACCGGACTGTCCCCCACGTGAGTATAACAAAAGTTATTTATCTTCTCTTGCAGGTTGAGTTGGGGGCTGATATACAGCATTATAGAATGCTGTACATCAGCCCTGAAAGGTGATGGCCGTATCTCTTATTGGCAAAACCTGGTGGTGACAGGTTCACTTTAATGACACCCCAGACACTGACATGGCTGGGGAACCGTAAGGGCTGTTTTAAATGCCACAGCTTTATAGCTGTATAGGACTGGCACATCATTTAGAAATAATGTCATCAATAGAGAGTATGAAATTTGACAATTTATTTACTGTTGCAAACAAGGGGTTGTATATAAAGCCAATTGTGAAGGATGCCTAGAATACATAGGCAAAATCATATGTTGATTTAGACCCAGATAAAGAGAACTGGTAGGAAATCTATTTAAGTCACCATTAGCCAATGACATAGAGGCAACTAGCCTCTATTAGTTTTTACTGGTGTGTGCGGTCCCACATATATTGTTTCCTGGTTTTGTCATGAAGCGTGACATCGGTGTCACATGATACAAATCACGTGAACTGTCGTCACTGAATAGTGGTTATGTGATGCAGTCACGTAACCATCTACGATCGCATGATATTTGAAGCTTAAAGATCTCCATGGGAACAGAATCAAGAGGAAGGTCCACCCAGGGAGTGATCCAATGATGACTTAAATAGGTTTCCCTCCAGCTGCCAATCACCCCTAGACAAAGCTTTCCATAGTGAAATGCACGTCGGATGTGGTTGGTTACTGGTCCTCTGCATTGCATTGCGTAAATCGCATTGCTAATGCGGTTACAGCATCCACACTACCTTTAGTTTCCATTGAGATGGACACTATCTCCTAATATTCCCTTTGTTTCCAGTACGACCCAGAACAGTCGAACACTGAGGAAGGTCTTATTGACTGAAATGTCTGTTGTATTTTGTCCACTGATTAGAAACAGTATAATAGACCCACCTTCTACTACAGGCAACCCGCCAGATGGAGACCCAACTTCGAGTCTCCACATTTCAAAAAATTGTTTGTAACATCAGCAACTATAGGAACAGCACATACTGAAGCCATTACAAAGTTGTCACAGACTGAAATATTGCAAGATCAATACATGACACAAAAAATTACACCATCACCTAGTCTGCCCAGTCAGCTGCAAAAGTAAATAGAGATCCATGATCCATGATCTACACTTTCAGGGGACAGGCGGATTCACTTATCCGTCATGTCTCCACCAGCAGCACTGAAGATACTTCTGAGAGAGAGCGACAAGCGATCTCAGGCCACTCTTCCATTTGTGTAGACAAAAATGCAAAAGGGTCCAAATCCCCCCTGACGACATTGATATTGAGCTCCAGATACTCCTGCACCATCCAATGCAGTTGTTCACAATGTGTAAGACTTGTACTCTATTCTGCTAATGCACCGGTTGGTCTAAAACATGTGTGAAATGACTGACATAAATTGTTATGCCACTTACACAGCAGCTACTGCTAATGTTTTTGCAATGACGCCTTGATGTTACTGAGGTAGGACGTCTAGGACTGCGATGCACACTGTGTGCCTCACTGCTGCCTTGGGGAAAACCACTATTAAGATTGTCTACAAGTGTGGCATCAGAGTGGCAACCCAGTAGTCAACACTATTTCTAACCCTAAGAATATGGGCATCATGTTGAAGATAGTGCAGCAAGAAGGTGCTCATGTGTTGGGTGCTTCCATGAGGTCCAAGTCCATGGTGTTTGAGTGACAGGGTAACACTCAAGGTTGCTTTCTCCATCTCCTCCCGCCAATCATAGACAACAGAGAGGGGATCATTATCATCTTCATTTCCTGACTGTTGTGTGTCCATCACCTCTTCCTCCTCATCCTACTCCATTTGTTCCTCGGCTCCTTCACCTTCACTAACAGTTTGTCTGGTACCTTGAGCCCCCCTTGATCAATGTAATCCACCCTCCCATGCTACCCACCTGTGCAACGACATTCTGGAACTTTAAGATATTGTTATCCCTTATGCATCCTCCTCTGCTTCCACCTCTTCCGTTGAAACCAACACCTCCTCATGCAGACTATTCAAAGTGTGATCCATCATGTAGATTACTGGAATAGTGATGCTGATGATGGCATCATCAGCGCTATCCATCTTAGTAGCCATTTCAAAACTATGCAGAAGAGTGCATAAGTCCTTCATCTGTGAAAACTCTGGAAGCATGATTTGCACCTCGTCCAAACTGCATTGGCCCAGGCTATGCAAAGGGACATACTGCACCACGGCTGATTGCTGCTGCCAGTCAATGCAACAAGTGCAGAGCGGAATTCCATCAGGTCAGAATATTGCTAGTCAAATGGTTAACCGGTAGGCCGAAAAACCTTTGTAGCGATGCAAATCGATGACCTGCAGGGTGCTATTGTCGGAAGTGAGCACACAGCGATTGTGCTTTCTGCAGCAGGGCATCAAGGCCGGGATAGTGGTGTAGAAAATGACTTTTATTTTTATAGGATCGGGTCGGGTTTCACGAAACCCGACTTTCTCAAAAGTCGGGTCGAGTGAAATCGGCCGATCCTATAAAAAAGTCGGGGTCGGGGTCGGCCGAAACACGAAACCCAATGCAGTGCAATGGGATACTATGGTTCCCAGGGTCTGAAGGAGAGGAAACTCTCCTTCAGGCCCTGGGATCCATATTTAAGTGTAAAATGAAGAATCAAAATAAAAAATATTGATATACTCACCCTCGGACGCGCCCTGGTACTAACTGGCAGCCTTCCTTCCTAAGAATGAGCGTGTGAATGACCTGCGGTGACGTCACGGCTTGTGATTGGTTGCGTGAGCGGTCACATGGGCGGCCGCGACCAATCACAAGCCGTGACGTCATCTAAGGCCCTTCACGCGCTCATTCTTAGGAAGGAAGGCTGCCGTAAAGAAGCCGAGGGTGAGTATATTCCTATTAGGTATATACTCACCCTCGGACGCGCCCTGCTTCTTTCCGGCAGCCTTCACGCGCTCATTCTTAGGAAGGAAGGCTGCCAGTTAGTACCAGGGCGCGTCCGAGGGTGAGTATATCAATATTTTTTATTTTGATTCTATATTTTACACTTAAATATGGATTCCGATACCGATTTCCGATATCGCAAACATATCGGAACTCGGTATCGGAATTCCGATACCAGATTCAGAAGATCGCCGACCTCATGGCCGACCCCACACAGGGGTCGGGTCGTGTTTCATGAAACCCGACTTTGCCAAAAGTCGGCGCCTTCTGAAAATGGCCGACCCGTTTCGCTCAACCCTAGTAATTATATTTGTTTATACAAAATATCAAAAGTGAGAACTAGAAGTAAAAGTGCATAGTATATAGTATGATGATATACTATAACTGAATGTGGGCAACAATGACCAAAAGAGAATTGGATGAGACAAATCAATATGTAATGAAATACTGACCAAGACAACACACACCGCCCCCTCACTGCACTCCAACGCATGTTTCGTTCCTGAAGAAGCGGTAGCGAAACACGCGTTTGAGTTGTGACAGTGAAACAGCCGCGACACATGCAGCTGCGGTGCCAGACAGCTGATCAGCAGGAGCGATCCATGTACTGTGTCTGGGTTCCCTCTACAGCTTATTCGGTAAGCGATATAGCTTGCCGAATAAGGAGCGACCGAACAGATTTGCTCATCTCTACTCATGACCAATTCTAACTATGGATCTGTCTTTGCTAACAAATTATTTTGTTACATTGATCACCCGTATAAGTAAGGGGAGCTGTACTTTTTTCATCCTTTGACCAGGTACCCTCCCTCAATACCTTTGTTCTATTCATTAATTTATCCAAGTTCTGTCATGCTCCTTAGATTTATATATTGCACTAGTACCAGCATTACTACCATCCAGCTTTACCTTGGCCTTGGCAAAGAGGGAGTTTGGATGCTCAAATTAACATATAAACCTCCTTTTTGGTATGGATTGTCCATACTTCTTTTTCTGTCAAGGACAAGTTGATTATCATCATGTTCAGATGCAGGAGCCATAAGGTTCATCCCTTATGCCACAGATATGCATTGTTCTTTACCATAATAGTTATGCAACCATTATGCAATCTCTTATGTAACTTCTTATCTAACCAAAGAACCTATGAAAAGACTAGATGGTGGCCCGAGTCTAACGCATCTGGTATTCTAGAATATGTATGTAGTTTATTTATGAAGATTTTAGAATAATACAATGAATTCACAGAATTCGGCTGGTCGGGCGCGACCAATTAGCGAAGCGTGGTTCAAATCCCGCGCCAATTCGCAGCCGGAGTGCACCTGTCGCTGATTGTTTGCGGCCGGCCACGTAGTATATAGCACAGCCACGTAGTATATAGCACAGCCACGTAGTATATAGCAGCCCACATAGCATATAACACAGCCATGTAGTATATAACACAGCTCACATAGTATATAACAGCCCACGCAGTATATAACACAGCCCATGTAGTATATAATAATAATAATAATAATAATCTTTATTTATATAGCGCCAACATATTCCGCAGCGCTTTACAGTTTAACAGTTTCAAACACAACAGTCATAGGTAACAATGTTAACAATACAGTACTAAAGCAAAATAAGACAAAATAAGACGACCCTGCTCGTGTGAGCTTACAATCTACAATGAGGTGGGGGAGATACAAAGCACAGGTGTGTATTTAAAATTATGTCTTTACAATGATGGTCCAGCCATCTTCAGGGGGTGGGGGGTAGATGGAGATAGTTAATGGGCTACACACAGCCCACGTAGTATATTGCACAGCCACGTAGTATGTAGCACAGCCCATGTAGTATATTGCACACCCCATGTAGTATATTGCACAGCCCACGTAGTATATTGCACAGCTATGTAGTATATAGTACAGCCACGTAGTATATTGCACAGCCACGTAGTATATTGCAGTCACCTAGTATATAGCACAGCCACGTAGTATATTGCACAGCCCACGCAGTATATTACACAGCCACATAGTATATTACACAGCCCACATAGTATACAGCACAGTGTCATAGTATATAACACAGCCCATGCAGTATATAACACAGCCACGTAGTCCCACATAGTATATAGCACAGCCAAGTAGTATATTGCACAGCCACGTAGTATATTGCACAGCCAAGTAGTATATTGCACAGTCCACGTAGTATATTGCACAGTCCACGTAGTATATAGCACAGCCCACATATTATATAACACAGACATGTAGTATATTACATAGCCCACGTAGTATATAGCACAGCCACGTAGTATATTGCACAGCCGATGCAGTATATAACACAGCCCATGCAGTATATAGCACAGCCCATGCAGCATATTACAGCCACGTAATATATTACACAGCCCACGTAGTATATTGCACAGCCGATGTAGTATATAGCACAGCGACGTAGTATATAACACAGCCCATGCAGTATATAACAGCCCAAGTAGTCCTACAAAGTATATAGCACAGACAAGTAGTATATAGCACAGCCACAAAGTATATTGCACAGCCTCGTAGTATATTGCACAGCCACATAGTATATTGCACAGCCACGTAATACAGTATATAGCACAGCCACATAGTATATTGCACAGCCGATGCAGTATATTGCAGAGCTGACGCAGTATATAACACAGTCCACGTAGTATATAGCACAGCCGATGCAGTATATTGCAGAGCTGATGTAGTATATAACACAGCCCACGCAGTATATATAGCACAGCCCACGTAGTATATAACACAGCCCATGCAGTATATAGCAATGTGGGCGCCATATCCCTGTTAAAAAAATAATTTAAATTAAAAATAGTTAAATACTCACCCTCCGACGGCCCCCGGATCCAGCCCAGGCCTTTCCCACTCCTCATGCACCGCTCCGGTTCCAAGCGGCAATAACACATGATGATGTAGCGGTCTCGCAAGACCGCTACGTCATCTCCGGTCATTGCTGCAATGCATTCTGGGGGCCGGAGCGGCGCACAAGGAGCGGGAAAGGCCTGGGCTGGATCCGGGGGCTGTCGGAGGGTGAGAATATAATGATTTTTTAATTTTTTTATTATTTTTAACATTATATGTTTTTACTATTGATGCTGCCTAGGCAGCATCAATAGTAAAAAGTTGGTCACAAAGAGGGTTAATGGCAGAGTTAACGGACTGCATTACACCACGTTATGCCGCGGTGTAAGGCAGTCCTGTTAATGCTATGTGGGCGCTGACTGGGGTGGGAGTAGGGAGGGGGCACTGACTGCAGGGGAGGAGGGAGGGGTCAATTCGCAGCCGGACTGTGCCCGTCGCTGATTGGTCGCGGCCTCGGGCCACGACCAATCAGTGATGCGGGATTTCTGTGACAGACAGACAAACAGACAGAAGTGACCCTTAGACAATTATATAGTAGATGTGTCCTTGACATTTAAAATGAGACTCTGTAAGATAACTTGGTCTGTGCATCTTAGTCTCCTGATTGAAGTCCCGGGTATACCTATGCCGATTTACCAGATGGTGACTAAATAGTCACCCACATAGTTGGACTTTTTCAGGTTGGAGATATACTCAAAATCAACTCCCAAAACTACTGCCAGTTTTTAGATGACACTTTCTTCAAGAAGCAGCATCAAAGTCTCCACTGCTTGGCTGCCAGTAAAATCCTTAGGCTAGGTTCACATTGCGTTCACAGCAGCCCGTTTAACACATGCGTTAACAGGCTGCTGTTAACACAAGTGTCGCCCTAGCGCAGATAGAGCTAGCAGATGCTCTATCTGCGCTAGCAGTGACGGACCCGGAAACGCTGCAGCCCACGTCCCAGGGTCCATCACTCAATGATGGCACATCGCTAGCGCACACCCATTGTGGCCATGCGCTGGCGATGCGTCCGACATAGGAAGTAATGGCGGCATTAACGGACTGCGTTACACCGCGTTATGCCACGGTGTAACGTAGTCCATCTACTGGACAACCAAAACGTAATGTGAACCTGGCCTTAAAGATGAAAAAATAAGGATATGTCCTAAACACTATTGAGAAGTGGTAGGTTTCGTAAATGGGGGATTTTTGGTAAAGGAAAACAGTACACCTCTCTGAACAGTGCATGGGAAGCTGTGGTTGGTGCAGCTCACAAACTTGATCATCAACACATTAAGAAACTGACAAACTTCATGGGTGGAAGGCTTATGACTGTTATTGAAAATAAAAGTCACAGATATCTTTTTTGAAATGTCATAAAATTGTTTTTGTACATTTTGAGTTGTTTGGTTATTAACCCCTTAACGACAGCTGATACACCTTTTAACAGCGGCAGTTAAGGATACTTAAACCACAGGGCCGCTTTTTAACAGCGCTGAGGATTAAGCGTATATCGCCCCCCAGCATTGGAATTTCTCCGGGGTCTCGGCTACCGGGTTAGCATTAGGGTTAGGGATGTGTTAGGGATAGGTTTGTGGTTAGGGTTATGGTTGGGATTAGGGTTAGAGGTGTGTTGAGTTAGATTTGTGGTTAGGGTTACGGTTAGGGTTGGGATGAGGGTTAGGGGTGTGTTGGGGTTAGGGTTGTGGTTAGGGCCATGCTTAGGGTTGGGATTAGGATTTGGGTGTGTTGGGGTTAGGGTTGGAGTTAGAATTGGGAGGGTTAACACTGTTTAGGTACATCAGAGGGTCTCCAAACGCGATATGGCGACATGATCGCGTTGTCCTAATGGTCTCCATGGAGACCCCGGCCCCTAGATGGCCACAGGTTCAGTCTGGGTCCTGCAGGAAAGGTGTCTTGTGAGCATCTGCTGAGAGCAGGGGCCGATATACCTCCTTCCCTGTCTGTCAGATCCTGATCTGATACTCTGCAGTGCAGAGTATCAGATCAGCGATCTGTGGTAATATAGTAATGTCCCATCCTAAAAAAAAGTTAACGTATAAAAAAAGTCAAATATAAAAGTATTTTAAATAAAATCCCTAAATAAAGAAAAAAAGAAATAAATATTTTTTCCAATAAATACATTTATTTATGTAAATAAACAATAAAAGTACATACTGTATATTTGGTATAGCTGCATCCGTAACGACCCGCTATACAAAACTGTCCCACTAGTTAACCCCTTCAGTGAAAAAATAAATAAAAAACAAGGCAAAAAACAATGCTTTATCATCATACCGCCGAACAAAAAGTGCAAAGAAACGCAATAAAAAAGACAGATGTAAATAAAATGGTAGGTTTTTTTTTCCACAAAAAGCAAGTTGCCATACAGCTCCATCAGCAGAAAAATAAAAAAGTTATAGCTCTCATAATAAAGCAATGCAAAATTAATTATCTTATCTATAAAATAGTTTTCATTGTGTAAGAGCGCCAAAACATTAAAAAAATATAAATGAGGTATCGCTGTAATCGTGCTGACCCAAATAATAAAGCTGACTTACCAATTTTACCACACATGAAATGGTATAAAAAACAAAAAGCAATTCCTGAATTGCTGATTTTTGTTCATTCTGTCTCCCAAAAATTAGAATAGAAAGCGATCCAAAATGTCATGTGCCCAAAAATGGTACCAATAAAAACAGCAGCTCGTCCCGCAAAAAACAAGCCATCACATGACTCTGTCAGCCAAAATCTGAAAAAATTGTACCTCTCAAAATATGGTGATTCAAAAACTAGTTTTCGCAATAAAAAGCATCTTTTAGAGTGTGAGAGCAGACAAACATACCATGCACCGCTTATACTCACCTGCTCCTGGCGTGGTCCCTGCTTCCCCGGCGCTGGCAGCTTCTTTCTGTAAAAATGGGCTGAAATTCTCGGCTTATACTCGAGTATATACGGTAAATACCCGATATTTATTATTATTGTTATTTTTATTATTATTATTCATTTTTATAGCACTATTTCTTCCATGGCGCGTTACATGTGTAAAAGGAGCATACATAGACAAGTACAATAAACATGAGCAATAGAAGGCACACACAAGTACAGATGGAGAGAGGACCCTGCCCATGAGAGTTTACAGTCTACAGGGGATGGGTGAGGATACACTAGGAGAGGGTAGAGCTGGTCGTGCGGCGGTGCAGTAGACTGAGGATCGCTGCAGGTTGTAGGCTTGTCGGAAGAGGTGGGTCTTCAGGTTCCTTTTGTAGGCGAGAGTCTGATATGTTGGGGTAGAGAGTTCCAGAGTATGGGGGAAGCACAGGAGAAGTCTTGTATGCGGTTGTGGGAAGAGGAGATAAGAGGGGAGTAGAGAAGGAGATCTTGAGAGGATCGAAGGTTGCGTGTAGGTAAGTACCAGGAGACCATGTCACAGATGAATGGAGGCGATAGGTTGTGGATGGCTTTGTATGTTATAGCTAGGGTTTTGAACTGGAGCCTCCTGACAATAGGAAGCAAGTGAAGGGCTTGACATAGAGGAGAGGCTGGGGAATAACGGGGAGACAGGTGGATTAATCGGGCAGCAGAATTTAAGATAGATTGGATATAAATCTGGTATCGCTGTAATCGTAATGACCCGAAGAATAAAGTTGTCTAATCACTTATACTGCACAAGAACAGCATAAAAAACAAATAAAATCAATTCTTCACATGCTGCTGATTTTTTCATTCTGCCATTCCAAAGATCAAAGTAAGGCTTAGCCCACATTTATCCTGCACTCTGCACTGAGTGCTTACACTGGGGTTTCCATGTAAATCTCTGAAATACCTGATTCAGACAGAACCCCGAGGGGAAAATTCCCAATAATGAGGCAGATGGTGGCACTGTGGACGCCATAGTACCTGTAATCCAGCAGTGTACATCTTTTTAGGATTGCATAAAAGTGCCGTTGGCCACAGTTTTGTACACTTCTGAAATCGACACCGCTGAACAGAGGCCTGAAGGAGTCAAGAGTAACTCTGCTGCCTCATTATAGTGAATGGATCCCTTGGGGGTTTCATCTGTCACATCACTCGGAGATTTAGATGGAAACCCAAAGTAAGTGCTCAGCATAGAGTGCCAGATATATGTGATCCCAAACATTATGTAAAATGTTCCCAATAAGAGCTTTGACTCAATCCACAAAAAAACAAGTCCCCACTCAGATCTGTCATCTGTTAACGAAAATATAGGGGCCTTCAACGTTACTGGTAGCACAAAAGCTCTGCAAAAGCTAAATGGCTCCTCGCTCCCCAAAAGAAATTCAGCAAATTCTCTGCTCCCAAATCCAAATGCCCCCCTCCCTTATGCAGCGTACTGGTCACTACAGCGTACTGGTCATTACAATGGCAGTTTGCAATTTTCCCTCAGCAACATCCACTACTGCCTGTTTCTGGAAAACACCCATGGAGTTAAAATCGTCACTACATCTGTAGATAAATTCCAAAAGGGTTATAATTTCCAAAATATGGTTACTTGAGGGGAAATTCTGCTTTTCTAGCACTTAGGGGCTCTTTATATGGAATCCGCAAACTAGTCTAGGAAAAACTGGGCTCCAGGAGGCAAATAGCGCTCCATCCCCCGCCCCAGTCACTCTGTGTGGCAGAGTAGTACTGTACAGCCACATATGGGGTATTTCTACATTCAGCAGAAATTGTGGGACGAATTCTGGTACCATTTTTACCCATTTCCAAGTGTGAAAATGTAAAACTTGGAGCTAACACACAATCTTGGTGGTAAAAATGTACATTATTTTTTACTCCCTGCCCAATGGTATAAAAGTCTGGTGTCAATATAATCACTGCACAACTAGATGAATTCATTGAAAGGTTTAATTGGTAAAATTGGGTCACTTATTGGGGGTTCTGCTGTTCCGGAACCTCAGGGTCTCTGCCAATGTGACATGGCACCCTCAAAGAAGTGCAGCAAAATCTGCAATGTAATATGGCGCGTACATCCCTTCTGAGCTTTGCACTGTGCCTCAAAAGTAGTTTTCAACTACATATGGGGTACTGGTGAACTCAGTAGAAATTACATAACAAACGTTGGGTCCATTTTCTCCTTTTGCCCTTGTGAAAATACAAAATTTGTAGCTAAAAAGATTTTTGTGGGAAAAATGTGATTTTGTTTATTTTCATGGCTTAACTTTATAAACTTCTGTGAAGTACCTGGGGGTTCAAGGTGCTCCATAAACATCTAGATAAGGTCCCAAAGGGGTCTAGCTTCCAAAATGGTGTAATTTGTGAGGAGTTTCCATTAACCCCTTCATGACCTTGGGATTTTTCGTTTTTCCGTGTTCGTTTTTCACTTCCCTCCTTCCCAGAGCCATAACTTTTTTATTTTTCCGTCAATTTGGCCATGTGAGGGCTTATTTTTTGTGGGACGAGTTGTACTTTTGAACGACATCATTGGTTTTACCATGTCATGTACTAGAAAACGGGAAAAAAATTCCAAGTGCGGTGAAATTGCAAAAAAAGTGCAATCCCACACTTGTTTTTTGCTTGGCTTTTTTGTTAGGTTCACTAAATGCTAAAACTGACCTGCCATTATGATTCTCCAGGACACTACGAGTTCATAGACACCTAACATGACTAGGTTATTTTTTACCTAAGTGGTGAAAAAAAATTCAAAACTTTGCTAAAAAAAAAAAAAAATTGTGCCATTTTCCGATACTCGTAGCGTCTCCATTTTTCATGATCTGGGGTCGGTTGAGGGCTTATTTTTTGCGTGCCGAGCTGGCGTTTTTAATGATTCCAATTCGGTGCAAATACGTTCTTTTGATCGCCCGTTATTGCATTTTAATGCAATGTCGTGGCGACCAAAAAAACTTAATTCTGGCGTTTCAATTTTTTTCTCGTTACGCTGTTTAGCGATCAGGTTAATGCTTTTTTTTATTGATAGATCGGGCGATTCTGAACGTGGCGATACCAAATATGTATAGGTTTGATTTTTTTTTATTGATTTTTTTTGATTGGGGCGAAAGGGGGGTGATTTAAACTTTTATATTTTTTTTATTTTTTTCACATTTTTTTAACTTTTTTTTTTAACTTTTGCCATGCTTCAATAGCCTCCATGGGAGGCTAGAAGCAGGCACAGCACGATCGCCTCTGCTACATAGCAGCAATCTGCTGTTCGCTGCTATGCAGCAGAAAATCAGGTGTGCTGTGAGCGCCGACCACAGGGTGGCGCTCACAGCCTGCCAGCGATCTGTAACCATAGAGGTCTCAAGGACCTCTATGGTTACAATGGAGAAGCATCGCCGACCTCCGATCATGTGACGGGGGTCGGCGATGCGCTCATATCCGGCCGCCCGGCCGGATGCGGTAGTTAAATGCCGCTGTCTGCGTTTGACAGCGGCATTTAACTAGTTAATAGCGGCGAGTGAATCACGATTTCACCCGCCGCTATTGCGGGCACATGTCAGCTGTTCAAAACAGCTGACATGTCCCGTCTTTGATGCGGGCTCACCGCGGAGCCCTGCATCAAAGCAGGGGAGCTGACCTCGGACGTACTATCCCATCCGAGGTCAGTAAGGGGTTAATTTGGGCACATCAGGGGCTCTTGAAATGCGACATGATGTTTACTAATTATTCCATCAAATTTTGCATTCAAAAAGTCAAATGGCGCTCCTTCCCTCCCAAGCCCTGTCGTGCGCCCAAACAGTAGTGTTGCCCCACATATGGAGTATCGGTGTACTCACTAGAAATTTAGCAACAAATTATATGGAGCAATTTCTCCTGTTACCTTCATCAAAATGCAAAATATGGTGCTAAAAAAGATTTGAGAAAAATGTGATTTTTTTTCAATTTCCACGGCTCTACGTTTTAAACTTCTGTGAAGCACCTGTGAGTTCAAGATGCTCAATACACATCTAGATAAGTTCCTTAAGGTGTCTAGTTTCCAAAATGGTGTCTCTTGTTGGGTGTTTCCACTGTTTAGGCACATCAGTTGCTCTACAAACATGACATGGCATCCGCTAATTATTTCAGCAAATTTTACATTCAAAAAGTGAAATGGTGCTCCTTCCCTTCCGAACCCTGCCGTGTGCGGAAACAGTAGATTTCCCCCACATATGTGGCATCAGCATGCTCAGGAGTAGTTACACAACAAAATGTATGGGCCATTTTCTCCTGTTACTCTTGCGAAAGTAAACAAAATTAGGTGCAAAGAAAAATTTTTGTGAAAGAAAAGTAAATGATTATTTTTTTCTTCCACATTCCAAAAATTCCTGTGAAGCATCTGAAGGGTTAACAAACTTCTTGAAGGTGGTTTTGAGTACCTCGAGGAGTGCAGTTTTTAGAATGGCGTCATTCTTGGGTATTTTCTTTCATGTAGGCCCCTCAAAGCCACTTCAAATGTGAGGTGGTCCCTAAAAAAATGGTTTTGCAAATTTTGTTGTAAAAATGAGAAATTGTTTGTCAAATTTTAATCCTTATAAGTTCCTAACAAAAAAATAATGTTTCCAAAATTGTGCTGATGTAAAGTAGACATGTGGCAAATGTTGTTTATTAACAATTTTGTGTGACATTACTCTCTGATTTAAGTGCAGAAAATTGCGAAATTTTTAAAATTTTCACCAAATTTCGTATTTTTTTCACAAATAAACACAAGTCGTATCAAATATATTTTGCCACTATCATAAAGTACAATATGTTATGAGCAAACATTCTCAGATTCACCGGGATCCGTTGAAGCATTCAAGAGTTATGACCTCATAAAGTGACAGTGGTCAGAATTGTAAAAATTGGCCTGGTCAGGAAGGTGAAAACAGGCTTCAGGGTGAAGGGTTAAAGGGGTACTCCAGTGATATAAAACATTTTTGTACTATACCTGCCCTCATAATCTATAAAGATGAGATTCCCAGTGTGGATCTATTACTTATAACACTTGTAATTCAGTGTGACAGCAGCGGCTCCTCACAGCACTCCTTGCTGTAAAAAACAGCCAGTCCAAGAAGAGAGAGGGAGCATGGCTGCACGCCTTGTTCTCTGCCAGGATGCAGCTATTATCAGTAGACTGGCAGATATTAACAGCATTCTAGATTCTATAAAGACATATGACCCCCTCCAAAAAAAAAGAAAAATATGGTTAACATTTATAAATCAAATAGAAAACACAAAACCTACTGATAATGCATACAAACTTGAAATATAATATTGTTTTTTTTAATAGCTAGCAATTCATTATTTGTAGATTTTATAGTTTAATAACCACTCACTGTTTCTGTATATGATTTAGTTGCTTGTAGGTGTTGTTCATAGAAAAAAACAGCAATATGATCAAGTTCTAATTAAAGGGAACCTGTCACCACGTTTTTGGAAGATGGGATAAAAATAGCGTTAAATAGGGGCAGAGGTGGGCATTACATTAGTGTGTTTGTTATGCGTTTATTACCCACCTAAGTTGCCGAAATACCTTTGCAAAGTCTCCGTTTTCGCCTGTCAATCAGGCTGGTCTGGTCAAAAGGGCGTCTTGTCTTCCCCCAGATTTTGCGTAGTTTTCCGTTGGTGGCGTAGTGGTGTGCGCATGCCCAAGGTCCCGAATCCTCTGTCAGGGGATTTAAAAGAGCGCGCTGTTCGTTTTCATTGGTGATCGGTGGGCGCGGCCATCTTCCTTTGGCCGCGCGTGCGCAGAAGCGGCGCTCTGCTGGCTGCGGCTTCAGGAAAATGGCCACGGGATGCCGCGCGTGCGCAGATGGATATCGCGGCGGCCATTTTCCTGAAGCCGCGGCCAGCAGAGCGCCGCTTCTGCGCACGCGCGGCCAAAGGAAGATGGCCGCGCCCACCGATCACCAATGAAAACGAACAGCGCGCTCTTTTAAATCCCCTGACAGAGGATTCGGGACCTTGGGCATGCGCACACCACTACGCCACCAACGGAAAACTACGCAAAATCTGGGGGAAGACAACGCCCTTTTGACCAGACCAGCCTGATTGACAGGCGAAAACGGAGACTTTGCAAAGGTATTTCGGCAACTTAGGTGGGTAATAAACGCATAACAAACACACTAATGTAACGCCCACCTCTGCCCCTATTTAACGCTATTTTTATCCCATCTTCCAAAAACGTGGTGACAGGTTCCCTTTAATACTTAGAAATATCACCATATTGTTAGTAAACAAATTGTTACAAATGTAGTAGTAACATTTACCATTTCTGACCGATACAGTGATAATGTCCACCTTTTATGTCTTAATACGGTTGGAATATCCCATATTGTGTCTACATAAATTAATAATTAATAATGTATGGGCCACTCTAGGGAATATTAATGCCCCCCATGGTAAAGGAAGTGTCCCTGGTAGTTGCTCCTATCTTGTAAAGTCCACTTTCCTGGCTCCTGTCCTTTAATAATGTCCCCCATCTTGTAATAAGATCCTATGTCCTGATTTCCATCTTGTAATAATAGCCCCATCCTGAAGTAATTTCTATCATCCTGGCTCCATCCTGTAATAATGGCCCCCATTCTGCAATTAAAGCCCCCATGCTTTAATAATGTCCTCTGGCCTATCTCCTATTCCGTAATAAAGGCCCATCCTGACCCATATCCTGTAATAATGTCCCTCCTTGACCCAAGCAGGAGAATGCTTGATCTCAAGCAGGAGAATGCGTCTCCAAGGGACTGCTGCAGCAGAAGGGCTCAGAAGGAGCATACGTGTGTTACCAGGATTATGGGTGGCAAAGATGAATCCTTTACTACCCTGTGGAATAAGAGAAATAATATTGTACCTTTGGTGATACATATGCTCAGAAGTAGAGTCTTTTCTGTAGCTAGGCTTTAGGTGGCACTAGAAAGTTTAAAGTTTACTTCATTTTGGAGGAGCGCTAATTTGATTAATATTGAAATGAGTTTAAAAGGGGAGCGAAAGATCAAGAATGGGAGCAGACCATGAAAACTGAATAGTAACACCAAAGACCATAGACATGGTGGGCCAGAAGTTGGAATCACATCATCATAGGTAATGACATGAAGTCAGTGTTGTTATGAATCTGGAAGTTAATAAAGACTGTGATAACTCTGAGGAAGCAATGTTAGACATGATTAATATGTGTCAAGAATATATAAAACAATGCCAAAAAGGCTATACCTGCCGTTCTAGACCTGCATCTCTGGTCATCTCGCTAGTCTTCTGTTTAGACATACAAAGTGCCAGAATGCCTAAGGATTGGATGGTGAGTACAGTAGTAATTTTTACTATTCCTGCTTTTTGAGGACTTCTTTTATTAACTCTGGAAATCCCTAGAGCTCAAGCATTACAAGTTTAAGTAAGACTTCAATTGCTTGCTGCTGATGACATGATCAAGCATTGCCAGTTACTGAGGTAATGTGACAGGGCTGCTTGAATCGAGCCATGTATAAAGCCTGCTGCTGGGACGCTGCTACAGTAACATTGTAATTAGCTTAAAGATTGAGTTCCTGTTTGAACTTATTGCAGTAAGGAGTAGTGTTGAGCGATACCGTCCGATACTTGAAAGTATCGGTATCGGAAAGTATCGGCCGATACCGGCAAAGTATCGGATCTAATCCGATACCGATACCCGATACCAATACAAGTCAATGGGACTCAAGTATCGGATGGTATTCCTGATGGTTCTCAGGGTCTGAAGGAGAGGAAACTCTCCTTCAGGCCCTGGGAACCATATAAATGTGTAAAAGAAAGAATTAAAATAAAAAATATCGCTATACTCACCTGTCCGACGCAGCCGGGACTTCAGCGAGGGAACCGGCAGCGTTGTTTGTTTAAAATTCGCGCTATTACTTGGTTACGTGAATTCCCGGCTTGTGATTGGTCAGGTCGGCCATGTTGCCGGGACGCGGACCAATCACAGCAAGCCGTGACGAAATTACGTCACGGCTTGCTGTGATTGGTCCGCGTCCCGGCAATATGGCCGCCCTGACCAATCACAAGCCGTGACGTCACGGAAGGCTGGACACGCGCTCATTTTAAAATGGGCGCGTGTCCAGCCTCCCGTGACGTCACGGCTTGTGATTGGTTGCGCCGCGGTCAACCAATCACAAGCCGGGAGGCTGGACGCGCTCATTTTAAAATGGGCACGTGTCCAGCCTCCCGTGACGTCACGGCTTGTGATTGGTTGCGCCGCGGTCAACCAATCACAAGCCGGGAGGCTGGACGCGCTCATTTTAAAATGGGCGCGTGTCCAGCCTCCCGTGACGTCATGGCTTGTGATTGGTTGCGCCGCGGTCAACCAATCACAAGCCGGGAGGCTGGACGCGCTCATTTTAAAATGGGCGCGTGTCCAGCCTCCCGTGACGTCACGGCTTGTGATTGGTCAGGGCGGCCATATTGCCGGGACGCGGACCAATCACAGCAAGCCGTGACGTAATTTCGTCACGGCTTGCTGTGATTGGTCCGCGTCCCGGCAACATGGCCGACCTGACCAATCACAAGCCGGGAATTCACGTAACCAAGTAATAGCGCGAATTTTAAACAAACAACGCTGCCGGTTCCCTCGCTGAAGTCCCGGCTGCGTCGGAGAGGTGAGGATAGCGATATTTTTTATTTTAATTCTCTCTTTTACACATTTTAACATTAATGTTGTTGCGATACCCGATATCCGATACCACAAGAGTATCGGAATCCCGGTATCGGAATTCCGATACAGCAAGTATCGGCCGATACCCGATACTTGCAGCATCGGAATGCTCAACACTAGTAAGGAGCCAATTTGCAAAGATTTGTTATGGTAGCATCTACTTTCTGTCCTTCACTAACCTTAGGAATGTTGATTTTCAAGGTTGGCATAAACTGCCTCATAAAGAATCAACTTACTGTCAACATTTTCAACTATCAGCAAAATTGTTTGATATTTTGCCATCTTGTCCCAAATGACTGCTGACAATTGAATGTTTATTTGGCTGCATATATTGGCAATAACTGTTGCCCACTTTAATGTCATCTTCAACTACAATTTTATTATTCGATATTATCCATAAAATGTGGCATGGTTTGATGACTTTAAAGCAATTAAATTTAAGTTTTGCAGTAAAATTGTTTTAAGTGTTTTACAAAATACAGGGAAAATAATAGATAATTGATTTAATCTAAAGCAATTAATTTCCCCAAGGGACCACACGAGAGGCTTTGACTGTTGCAGAGGGCCGAACCAATATGTTGAAATTCAGTCTTTTCAATGTTAACATTAACTTTATATTATATTAAACTAAAAGTAATTTTATTGCATATTATTGAGAAGATCAAAACCATATAATTTAATGATTTTATAAAGTTTCTAAAAAGCAGTAAATCATACTGCTCCTGTTTTCCAGCCCTATACTATTTTCAACAGTACCCCAAAGCAGTATGACCTCCCCACATCCCTCACACACAGTATGATGGTCCCTCAGCCACCCAAACAGTATACTGGACCTCACAGCACCCCAAAAAGTATGATGCAACACACAGTATGACACCCCTAAACAGCTCTGTGACACTTTGTACTGGAGGGAGAGAGTGCTTGTCTAGCCCTATGTGCATAGTATAACGAATCAGAGGTCTGTAGTGTTGATAATGGTGCTGAAACTGAGCCATCATACTAACAGCCCTTCTAAGGGGTAATTGTTTGCTTTGCTGTTTGCATCACATACATTCTGCCTAGGAAGGGAGAGAGAGTCGCAGGAGCAGGGAGAATGACAAAATCCAGACTGTAGACAGTGATTAGGGCTGTGAAGTCCATTGGCAAATATATAGCTGCAGCTTTTTTTGGGGGGGGGTTAAAAAATTTAATATACTATGATTCATCAAGTATTACGTGATTTGTGTTACTTTTTGTTATATAACAATTCAAAAAATCATTAAAAAATTTCCTTGGGGTAAATTTCTTACCAAAACACTATTCTGTGTTCTGAATTATTTTTTGTTATATATATATATATATATATATATATATATATATATATATATATATATATATATATATATATATAACACTCCAAAACAGCATTTAAACATTTTGCAAGGCTAAATGTTTCACCCTTACAGTATTACATGATCTGGGGCACATTTCCTGTGATCTATAAATCTAAAAAAAAAGTTTAAAAAATTTAGCAGTAGTGTTGAGCGATACCGTCCGATACTTGAAAGTATCGGTATCGGAAAGTATCGGCCGATACCGGCAAAGTATCGGATCTAATCCGATACCGATACCCGATACCAATACAAGTCAATGGGACTCAAGTATCGGAAGGTATCCCTGATGGTTCCCAGGGTCTGAAGGAGAGGAAACTCTCCTTCAGGCCCTGGGAACCATATTAATGTGTAAAATAAAGAATTAAAATTAAAAATATTGCTATACTCACCTCTCCGACGCAGCCTGGACTTTACCGCCGTAACCGGGAGCCTTCTTTGCTTAAAATGCGCGTGTTTAATGGTTTCCATGACATCACGGCTTCTGATTGGTCGCGTGCCGCCCATGTGACTGCGACGCGACCAATCACAACAAGCCGTGACGTAATTTTCAGGTCCTGAATGCCTAGAATTAGGCATCAGGACCTGAAAATTACGTCACGGCTTGTGATTGGTCGCGTCGCGCTCACATGGGCGACGCGACCAATCACAAGCCGTGACGTCACGGGAGGCAGTAAACGCGCGCATTTTAAAATTACGTCACGGCTTCTGATTGGTCGCGTGCCGCCCATGTGACCGCGACGCGACCAATCACAAGCCGTGACGTAATTTTCAAATCCTGAATGCCTAGAATTAGGCATCAGGACCTGAAAATTACGTCACGGCTTGTTGTGATTGGTCGCGTCGTGGTCACATGGGCGGCACGCGACCAATGAGAAGCCGTGACGTCACGGAAACCATTAAACGTGCGCATTTTAAGCAAAGATGGCTCCCGGTTACGGCGGTAAAGTCCAGGGGCCTCCGGACAGGTGAGTATATCAATATTTTTTATTTTAATTCTTTATTTTACACATTTATATGGATCCCAGGGCCTGAAGGAGAGTTTCCTCTCCTTCAGACCCTGGGAACCATACACTGGAAACTTCCGATTCCAATTCCCGATACCACGAAAGTATCGGATCTCGGTATCGGAATTCCGATACCCGCAAGTATCGGCCGATTCCCGATACTTGCGGTATCGGAATGCTCAACACTATTTAGCAGTCTTAAATTTCTCAGCCATACAGTTTCATGTGTTCTGTGGTACATTTCTTTGATATCTATAACACTCCAAAAAAGTGTTACAAAATTAGCTGCATTACATTTCACACTCATACACTATACCGTGGTCTGGGGTTAAAATTCTGTGATATTATCTAAAACTACACAAAAGTGTTACGAAAAATTGTCTGTATTACATTTCTCATCCATACACTTTTCTGTGGTCTGGGGTAAATTTCTGTGATGCTATCTAACACTCCAAAAAAGCGTTAAAAAAATTAGCTGGATTACAGTTCTCATCTATACATTATTTTGTGTTCTGTATTATTTTTTTTTATATACAACCCCTGGCAAAAATTATGGAATCACAGACCTTGGAGGATGTTCATTCAGTTGTTTAATTTTGTAGAAAGAAAGCAGATCACAGACATGGCACAAAACTAAAGTCATTTAAAATGGCAACTTTCTGGTTTTAAGAAACACTAAATGAAATCAAGAACAAAAAATGTAGTAGTCAGTAATGGTTACTTTCTTAACCAAGCATAGGGGAAAAATTATGGAATTACTCAATTCTGAGGAAAAAATTATGGAATCACCCTGTAAATTTTTATACCCAAAAATAACACCTGCATCAAATTAGATCTGCTTGTTAGTCTGCATCTAAAAAGGAGTGATCACACCTTGGAGAGCTGTTGCACCAAGTGGACTGACATGAATCATGGCTTCAGCAGGAGATATGTCAATTGAAACAAAGAAGAGGATTATTAAACTCTTAAAAGAGGGTAAATCATCACACAATGTTGCAGAAGAGGTTGGATGTTCACAGTCAGCTGTGTCTAAAATCTGGACCAAATACTAACAACATGGGAAGGTTGTTAAATGCAAACATACCGGTAGACCAAGGAAGACATCAAAGCATCAAGACCAGAAACTTAAAGCAATATGTTTCCAAAATGCACAACAAATGAGGAAATGGGATTTATATACAGAAAAGCTAAACGAAAGCCATCATTAACACCTAAATAGAAAAAAAGAAGGTTACAATGGGCTAAGGAAACGCAATCGTGGACTGTGGATGACTGGATGAAAGTCATATTCAGTGATGAATCACGAATCTGCATTGAGCAAGGTGATGATGCTGGAACTTTTGTTTGGTGCCAGTCCAATGAGATTTATAAAGATGACTGCCTGAAGAGAACATGCAAATTTCAACAGGCATTGATGATATGGGACTGCATGTCAGGTAAAGGCACTGGGGAGATGGCTGTCATTGCATCTTCAATAAATGCACAAGTTTATGTTGATATTTTGGACACTTTTCTTATCCCATCAATTGAAAGGATGTTTGGGGATGATGAAATCATTTTTTCAAGATGATAATGCATCCTGCCATAGAGCAAAAACTGTGAAAACATTCCTTTAAAAAAGACACTTAAGGTCAATGTCATAGCCTGCAAATAGTCCGGAACTCAATCCAATTGAAAATCTTTGGTAGAAGTTGAAGAAAATGGTCCATGACAAGGCTCCAACCTGCAAAGCTGATCTGGCAACAGCAATCAGAGAAATTTCGAGCCAAATTGATGAAGAGTACTGTTTGACACTCATTAAGTCCATGCCTCAGAGACTCCAAGATGTTATAAAAGCCAGAGGTGGTGCACCAAAATACTAGTGATGTGTTGGAGTGTTTTTTGTTTGTTTTTCATGATTCCATATTTTTTTCCTCAGAATTGAGTGATTCCATAATTTTTCCCCTATGCTTGGTTAAAAAAGTAATCATTACTGACTACCATATTCTTTGTTCTTGATTTCTTTTAGTGTTTCTTAAAGCCAGAATGTTGCCATTTGAAATGACTATAGCTTTGTGCCATGTCTGTGATCTGCTTTTTTTCTACAAAATTAAACAACTGAATGAACATCCACCAAGGCCAGCGATTTCATAATTTTTGCCAGGGGTTGTATAACACTCCAAAAAAGCATTTAAAAATTTTGCTGGGTTAAATTTGTCACAATATTCTATAGTCTATGGTACATCCCTGTGATATTATCTAACACTCCTAAAAAGCATTAAAAAAATGATCTGCATTATATTTCTCACCCATACACTATTCCATGGTCTGGGCAAAAATTATGTTATATTATCTAACACTACAAAAAAGCATTAAAAAAATTGGCTGGATTACAGTTCTCATCCATACAGTACGCTATTCTATGGTCTGGGCTACATTTCCTGTGATCTATACAACCGAAAAAAGCATTAAAAAATGTTGCAGTCTTAACTTTTTGAGCCATACAGTTTCACATGTTCTGTGGTACATTTCTGTGATATCTAACACTCCAAAAAAGCTTTAAAAAAATTAGCAGCATTATATTTCTAACCCACAATACTCCATGGTCTGGGGTAAACTTGTGTGATATTATCTGGGATCCAAGAAGTATCATTTCTCCTTGCGGAGAGTGACATGTTAAGCATAAAGAGACTTAAAGCTGCAATGCTCCTCTGGGAAATATGCAAATTGACTCTTCAGAGAGGAAGAGGACTAGAACTCTAGTGTGATATTATCTAACACTTCAAAAAGTGTTAAAAAAAAATTATCTGGATTGCATTTCTCACCTATACACTATTTTGTGGTCTGGGGTGCATTTCCTATGATTTATAAAACTAAGGAAAAGTGTTTAAAAATTTTGTAGGGCTACATTTCTCAGCCATACATTTTTACATGGTCTGGGGTGCATTTCTGTGAATTATAACACTCCAAAAGTGTTAAAACTTTCACTGCATTCAATTAGTTATCCTTACAGTGTAACATTCTTAGTGGAAGACAAAGTTGGCAGAAGCATGCTCAACTCCTAAGGGTGTGAATGGAGGAATATCAAATTCAGAGGAAGCTGGTGCAACAGCGGAGGTGGCAGGAACCTGCTTTACTGACCTGGCCGATATCCTGGACACACCAAAGCCCAAACCCAGGCTGCTGGGCTTCCTGTGGACTGTAGATGGTACAGCCAGGATTCAGGGACTGGTGAGTGGAAGGTGGGGCCTAGGTTAGTCAGAAGAGACAAAGAGGTGAGCCAGGACCACGTCTAGACAAATGTTATTGAGCCCGCAAGCTGTAAGGTACCGAGAGTTGGCATCCCGGGAGATGGTAGATACGTGCAACCATTAGCAGAGAAGAGGGTCCATTGAAGAGTTTGTGACCCATCATCACATCTCGTTCAACCATCGAACAGTAGAGATGGAACACTTGCCTTTAAGGCCGCAAGAGCTGATGGATGGAAATAGGGTCACATTCCTTGAATTGGAGGGGCAACATTGCTGGTATGCTGTGAGTTTGAACCCAAAAGAAAGGAAGAATGAGGAACCCTTCTTGAGGAATGAAAGGGCCTGGGAGAGTTCCCTTGAGGTGGCTTAAGACAGGGTTACTTCCACCCCTGAGAGATCGTACTGTCCTTCAGGTTCCCCATTTCCTATGCATGAGCAGCTGTTGGTGCAGGTGACACATGGGGTTGTTGCCCATTTCTATATGTTGGGAGTTCCAGCACTACCTGAAACTGGGTCACTTACATCCCAGGCACCTTGGAATCAGGCTCCGGGAAGCAGGTGGAGGCAGTCACCCCCAGCTTCAAGAGGAAGGAGAAGAATAACCAATCACCTGAAGATCAATGTATTTCCCTGCTTATAATTTTTTCCATGCTTATACTTTGTGCAAGCCTTTATGAGTGTAGGATTACAGCAAGTACACTTTTAAAACATTTGAATGAGGTCTGCCAGTTGTTGCCTTTCAGGGGTCTATGGATGATCATCCATACTTAAAATCTTTTCCTGGCTCTGTACTTTGTGCAAAAATTTTATGAGTGTAAGAGTACAGCAAGTACAGTTTTAAAATATTTGAATGAGGCAGACCTGTTGTTGCGTTTCAAGAGTCCATGGATGAACCTCCTTATATTTTTTGTCTGACTTTGTCCTTTTTGCAAATCCTTTATGAGTTGAACACTAGAAGTCCCAGAGAGGGGTCATTTAACATTTCTACCTTTGGAACCAACCCAGAGACGGGTCAAATGACCTGAAGGATTTTAGGGTACCGTCACACAGTACCATTTTGATCGCTACGACGGCACGATCCGTGACGTCGCAGCGATCGTATGAATATCGCTCCAGCGTCGTAGACTGCGGTCACACGTTGCAATCACGGCGCTGGAGCGATGCCGAAGTCCCCGGTAACCAGGGTAAACATCGGGTAACTAAGCGCAGGGCCGCGCTTAGTAACCCGATGTTTACCCTGGTTACCAGCGTAAACGTAAAAAAACAAACCGTACATACTCACCCGTCGGTGTCCTTCAGGTCCCTTGCCGTCTGCTTCCTGCTCTGAGTGCAGCCGTACAGTGAGCAGAGCGCAGCACCGCTGTGATCTGCTCTCACTTTCCGGCCGGCACTCAGAGCAGGAAGCAGACGGCAAGGGACCTGAAGGACACCGACGGGTGAGTATGTACGGTTTGGTTTTTTAACGTTTACGCTGGTAACCAGGGTAAACATTGGGTTACTAAGCGCGGCCCTGCGCTTAGTTACCCGATGTTTACCCTGGTTACAAGCGAAGACATCGCTGGATCGCTGTCACACACAACGATCCAGCGATGTCAGCGGGTGATCAAGCGACAAAAGAAAGTTCCAAACGATGTGCTACGACGTACGATTCTCAGCAGGGTGTCTGATCGCAGTAGCGTGTCAGACACAGCGATATCGTAACGATATCGCTAGAACGTCACGAATCGTACCGTCGTAGCGATGGAAATTTCAATGTGTAACATCCTCTAATCACCGTCTTTTGTTCTGTTATTAAGGCCATTACTGTCGCACCACAGGAGGTTGATGTTTTCCATTGAGTTTAGCCATTTAGTTTCTAGTTAGTTCTATTCAGTTTATTGTATTTGATAATATAAAGACTAAACATATTGTATTTAGTTTAGTTTTATTTGAGCAAAAAAGCACTGAAACAATGAATCATTGTTTACATATTTTAAATAGAGAATTAGAAATTTTAGAGCAAGGTACAGCTGTGAGTAATGACCAGAAGCATTTGTGTTTAACCCCTTCACCCCCAAGGGTGGTTTGCACGTTAATGACCGGGCCAATTTTTACAATTCTGACCACTGTCCCTTTATGAGGCTATAACTCTGGAACGCTTTGACGGATCTTGGCGATTCTGACATTGTTTTCTCGTGACATATTGTACTTCATGTTAGTGGTAAAATTTATTCGATATAACTTGCATTTATTTGTGAAAAAAACGAATATTTGGCGAAAATTTTGAAAATTTCGCAATTTTCCAACTTTGAATTTTTATGCCCTTAAATCACAGACATATGTCACGCAAAATACTTAATAAGTAACATTTCCCACATGTCTACTTTACATCAGTACAATTTTGGAACCAAAATTTTTTTTTGTGACGGAGTTATAAGGGTTAAAAGTTGACCAGCAATTTCTCATTTTTACAACACCATTTTTTTTTAGGGACCACATCTCATTTGAAGTCATTTTGAGGGGTCTATATGATAGAAAATACTCAAGTGTGACACCATTCTAAAAACTGCACCCCTCAAGGTGCTCAAAACCACATTCAAGAAGTTTATTAACCCTTCAGGTGTTTCACAGGAATTTTTTGAATGTTTAAATAAAAATGAGCATTTAACTTTTTTTCACACACAATTTATTTCAGCTCCAATTTGTTTTATTTTACCAAGGGTAACAGGAGAAAATGGACCCCCAAAGTTGTTGTACAATTTGTCCTGAGTACGCTGATACCCCATATGTGAGGGTAAACCACTGTTTGGGCGTATGGCAGAGCTCGGAAGGAAAGGAGCGCCATTTGACTTTTCAATGCAAAATTGACTGGAATTGAGATGGGACGCCATGTTGCGTTTGGAGAGCCCCTGATGTGCCTAAACACTGAAACCCCCTACAAGTGACACCATTTTGGAAAGTAGACCCCCTAAGGAACTTATCTTGATGTGTGGTGAGCACTTTGACCCACCAAGTGCTTCACAGAAGTTTATAATGCAGAGCCGTAAAAATAAAAAATCATATTTTTTCACAAAAATGATCTTTTTGCCCCCAATTTTTTATTTTCCCAAGGGTAAGAGAAGAAATTGGACCCCAAAAAATGTTGTGCAATTTGTCCTGAGTACGATGATACCCCATATGTGGGTGTAAACCATTGTTTGGGCGCATGGCAGAGCTTGGAAGGGAAGGAGCGCCATTTGACTTTTCAATGCAAAATTGACTGGAATTGAGATGGGACGCCATGTTGCGTTTGGAGAGCCCCTGATGTGCCTAAACACTGAAACCCCCTACAAGTGACACCATTTTGGAAAGTAGACCCCCTAAGGAACTTATCTTGATGTGTGGTGAGCACTTTGACCCACCAAGTGCTTCACAGAAGTTTATAATGCAGAGCCGTAAAAATAAAAAATCATATTTTTTCACAAAAATGATCTTTTCGCCCCCAATTTTTTATTTTCCCAAGGGTAAGAGAAGAAATTGGACCCCAAAAAATGTTGTGCAATTTGTCCTGAGTACGCTGATACCCCATATGTGGGTGTAAACCATTGTTTGGGCGCATGGCAGAGCTTGGAAGGGAAGGAGCGCCATTTGACTTTTCAATGCAAAATTGACTGGAATTGAGATGGGACGCCATGTTGCGTTTGGAGAGCCCCTGATGTGCCTAAACATTGAAACTCCCTACAAGTGACACCATTTTGGAAAGTAGACCCCCTAAGGAACTTATCTAGATGTGTGGTGAGCACTTTGACCCACCAAGTGCTTCACAGAAGTTTATAATGCAGAGCCGTAAAAATAAAAAATCATATTTTTTCACAAAAATGATCTTTTTGCCCCCAATTTTTTATTTTCCCAAGGGTAAGAGAAGAAATTGGACCCCAAAAAATGTTGTGCAATTTGTCCTGAGTACGCTGATACCCCATATGTGGGTGTAAACCATTGTTTGGGCGCATGGCAGAGCTTGGAAGGGAAGGAGCGCCATTTGACTTTTCAATGCAAAATTGACTGGAATTGAGATGGGACGCCATGTTGCGTTTGGAGAGCCCCTGATGTGCCTAAACACTGAAACCCCCTACAAGTGACACCATTTTGGAAAGTAGACCCCCTAAGGAACTTATCTTGATGTGTGGTGAGCACTTTGACCCACCAAGTGCTTCACAGAAGTTTATAATGCAGAGCCGTAAAAATAAAAAATCATATTTTTTCACAAAAATGATCTTTTTGCCCCCAATTTTTTATTTTCCCAAGGGTAAGAGAAGAAATTGGACCCCAAAAAATGTTGTGCAATTTGTCCTGAGTACGCTGATACCCCATATGTGGGTGTAAACCATTGTTTGGGCGCATGGCAGAGCTTGGAAGGGAAGGAGCGCCATTTGACTTTTCAATGCAAAATTGACTGGAATTGAGATGGGACGCCATGTTGCGTTTGGAGAGCCCCTGATGTGCCTAAACATTGAAACTCCCTACAAGTGACACCATTTTGGAAAGTAGACCCCCTAAGGAACTTATCTAGATGTGTTTTGAGAGCTTTGAACCCCCAAGTGTTTCACTACAGATTATAACGCAGAGCCGTGAAAATAATTTTTATTTTTTTTCTCAAAAATGATTTTTAGCACCCAGCTTTGTATTTTTACAAGGGTAACAGAATAAATTGGACCCCAAAATTTGTTTTCCAATTTGTCCTGAGTACGCTGATACCCCATATGTGGGGGGGAACCACTGTTTGGGCGCATGACAGAGCTCGGAAGGGAAGGAGCGCCATTTGGAATGCAGACTTAAATGGATTGGTCAGCAGCCGTCACGTTGCATTTGCAGAGCCCCTGATGTACCCAAACAGTACAAACCCCCCACAAGTGACCCCATATTGGAAACTAGACCTCCCAAAGAACTTATCTAGATGTGTTTTGAGAACTTTGAACCCCCAAGTGTTTCACTAAAGTTTATAGCGCAAAGCCGTGAAAATAAAAATTCTTTTTTTTTTTCACAAAAATGATTTTTTAGCCCCCAGTTTTGTATTTTCACAAGGGTAACAGGATAAATTAGACCCCAAAAGTTGTTGTCCAATTTGTCCTGAGTACGCTGATACCCCATATGTGGGGGGGAACCACTGTTTGGGTGCATGACAGAGCTCGGAAGGGAAGGAGCGCCATTTGGAATGCAGCCTTAAATGGATTGGTCTGCAGGCGTCACGTTGCATTTGCAGAGCCCCTGATGTACCCAAACAGTACAAACCCCCCACAAGTGACCCCATATTGGAAACTAGACCTCCCAAGGAACTTATCTAGATGTGTTGTGAGAACTTTGAACCCCCAAGTGTTTCACTACAGTTTATAACGCAGAGCCGTGAAAATAAAACATCTTTTTTTTCCCACAAAAATGATTTTTAGCCCCCCAAATTTTTATTTTCCTAAGGATAACAAGAGAACTTGGACCCCAGAAGTTGTTGTTCAATTTGTCCCGAGTACGCTGATAACACATATGTTGGGGTAAACCCCTTTTTGGGCGCACGGGAGAGCTCGGAAGGGAAGGAGCACTGTTTTACTTTTTCAACGCAGAATTGGCTGGAATTGAGATTGGACGCCATGTCGCGCTTGTAGAGCCCCTGATGTGCCTGGACAGTGGAAACTCCCCAATTCTACCTGAAACCCTAACCCAAACACACCCCTAACCCTAATCCCAACGGTAACCCTAACCACACCCCTAGCCCTGACACACCCATAATTCTAATCCCAACCCTAATCCAAACGTAAATGTAATCCAAACCCTAACCCTAACTTTAGCCCCAACCCTAACTTTAGCCCCAACCCTAACTTTACCTCCAACCCTAGCCCTAACCCTACCCCTAACCCTAACCCTAAACGTGACTGAAATACGTGGCACTGAAATACGTGGCACTGAAATACGTGGCACTGAAATACGTGGCACTGAAATACGTGGCACTGAAATACGTGATACGTGGCACTTAAATACGTGGCACTGAAACACGTGGCACTGAAATACGTGATACGTGGCACTGAAATACGTGGCACTGAAATACGTGGCACTGAAATACGTGGCACTGAAATACGTGGCACTGAAATACGTGGCACTGAAATATGTGATACGTGGCACTGAAATACGTGGCACTGAAATACGTGGCACTGAAATACGTGGCACTGAAATACGTGGCACTGAAATACGTGGCACTGAAATACGTGGCACTGAAATACGTGGCACTGAAATACGTGATACGTGGCACTGAAATACGTGGCACTGAAATACGTGGCACTGAAATACGTGATACGTGGCACTTAAATACGTGGCACTGAAACACGTGGCACTGAAATACGTGATACGTGGCACTGAAATACGTGGCACTGAAATACGTGGCACTGAAATACGTGGCACTGAAATACGTGGCACTGAAATACGTGGCACTGAAATACGTGGCACTGAAATACGTGGCACTGAAATACGTGGCACTGAAATACGTGGTACTAAAATATGTGGCACTGAAATACGTGATACGTGGCACTGAAATACGTGATACGTGGCACTGAAATATGTGATACGTGGCACTGAAATACGTGGCACTGAAACACGTGGCACTGAAATACGTGGCACTGAAATACGTGGCACTGAAATACGTGGCACTATGACTGTCAGAAAATGTTCATTAAACGGTTAGGGGTGAGGTTAGGGGTAGAGTTAGGGTTAGGGTTTGGATCCCTTTATCACCTTGATGGTGGTGGGTGGCTTTTCAGTGTGTTTAAATGCATGCGTTTTTAACGCAAACAAACGCATGTGCTTAAAAACGCAAGAAAATACTGCAGGTTGTATTTCTGAAAATGAACGCATGCAGAAAAAAAACGCATGCGTTTGAAAACGCGACCAAACGCGTACAAAAAAACCGCATGCGTTTTCAATGTTAAATATAGGGAAGAAACGCATGCGTTTTTTTGTGCAAAAAACGCTGCAGACAAAAACGCAAGTGTGAAACCAGCGACGCTTTTTATAGCAAAAAAGTTTTTGCGTCTCCACATTTTGAGACCTATAATTTTTCCACATTTTGCTCCACAGAGTCATGTGAGGTCTTGTTTTTTGCGGGACGAGTTGACGTTTTTATTGGTAACATTTTCGGACACGTGACCGTTTTTGATCGCTTTTTATTCCGATTTTTGTGAGGCAGAATGACCAAAAACCAGCTATTCATGAATTTCTTTTGGGGGAGGCGTTTATACCGTTCCGCGTTTGGTAAAATTGATAAAGCAGTTTTATTCTTCGGGTCAGTACGATTACAGCGATATCTCATTTATATCATTTTTTTATGTTTTGGCGCTTTTATACGATAAAAACTAAAATATAGAAAAAATAATTATTTTCGTATCGCTTTATTCTCAGGACTATAACTTTTTTATTTTTTTGCTGATAATGTTGTATGGCGGCTTGTTTTTTGCGGGACAAGATGACGTTTTCAGCGGTACCATGGATATTTATATCAGTCTTTTTGATCGCGTGTTATTCCACTTTTTGTTCGGCGGTATGGTAATAAAGCGTTGTTTTTTGCCTCGTTTTTTTTTTTTTTTTCTTACGGTGTTTACTGAAGGGGTTAACTAGTGGGGCAGTTTTATAGGTTGGGTCGTTACGGACGCGGCGATACTAAATATGTGTACTTTTATTGTTTTGTTTTTTTTATTTAGATAAAGAAATGTATTTATGGGAATAATATATATTTTTTTTTTATTATTTATTTAGGATTTTTTTTTTTTTTTTTTTTTACACATGTGGAAAAATTTTTTTTTAACTTTTTTACTTTGTCCCAGGGGGGGACATCACAGATCATTGATCTGGCAGTGTGCACAGCACTCTGCCAGATCGACGATCTGCTGTGCAGGGCTGCAGGCTTACCAAGTGTCTGCTCTGAGCAGACACTCGGTAAGCCACCTCCTTCCCTGCAGGACCCGGATGCCGCGGCCATCTTGGATCCGGGACCTGCAGCCAGGAAGGAGGTAGGAGACCCTCGCAGCAACGCGATCACATCGCGTTGCTCCGGGGGTCTCAGGGAAGCCCGCAGGGAGCCCCCTCCCTGCGCGATGCTTCCCTATACCGCCGGTACACTGCGATCATGTTTGATCGCGGTGTGCCGGGGGTTAATGTGCCGGGGGCGGTCCGTGACCGCTCCTGGCACATAGTGCCGGATGTCAGCTGCGATATGCAGCTGACACCCGGCCGCGATCGGCCGCGCTCCCCCCGTGAGCGCCGCTGATCGGTGATGACGTACTATCCCGTCGGCGGTCATACGGGCCCACCCCACCTCGACGGGATAGTACGTCAAATGTCGGGAAGGGGTTAAGTCCTCAAGCACACTAGTGAAAAAAAATCACGCGAAAATTGCACAAGAGGACTGAAATTTCAGTGTGAAAAATATACAAAAGAACAACTGTTATTTGTTTTCATGCTTTTTATTTTTGTTATAAAAATAATAAAAAAATACAAGGAATAAAACAATTCCACACAATTCCACGGATCCGGACTCATGATGCCGGCATGTAGTAATGGGAGGCAAGGCGGTTGCGCACATGCGCCTGTAGTATGTATCCATTGGTGTTCACATGATCGGGCCCGGACCATTGGTGTCCAGTATGTAGAAGTAATCAGCACCCCAGGTGTGCGCACAAGCCCTTGACACATCCTTATTGGTGTTTGCAAAACAGGTGATTACCTTGTACTAATATAAATACAGGGATCAGTACCTCCACTAGCCACACCCCCTGAAGAAGGTCATTTCGTACTGAAACGTGCGTTGGGGAGCAGGTCCCGGCTCCATTGCTCTGCACTATGACGGGTAATGTTATTTGACTCCGGTCCTTTATTTTCTTTTTTGTGCCGCCAGCTTTATATGTTCTCATGCAGTGATTAGTTAGCAATGAACATGCAGACACTATAGGGGCCCTTATGTATCCCAAGGTAACTTGTTAGCACCTGTGGGAACGTCCCTATGCAAATATTGGCTATATCTGGTTTTGCATCTTACCCCACTGTGTGTACTGAGTACTGTCTCTGTGGTGGCACAATCAATATTACAAAGCCCCAGGTGCATTGCTCTGCAGCCGGCACCTAATATCTTGGGATATTCTGTTCACTGACCTAGTGTTTACTTACTAGCCAATTAGGCAGTTTCTCACTGTGCTTGTCTGTTGTGTTTTTATATCTTGCATTTTATATGGTCTAAATAAAGGTAATTTTGTATTGTTGACAAATTAGCTATGACTCAGTTTTCTCTTTCTACATACTGCTTCATTAGAGTCGCTAAAGCATAATATGCAATTCAGCATATAGATGTAGATTTGCACATCGCATTATATATTTAAAATAATGATTTGGAGAGGTTATATATTACATATTTACAATAGGCTGCAGTGGGGGGCTGCGTGTGTGTGTGTGAGTGGCATGTCCTTCTTGTGTGACTAGCATTTCAGCACTCACTCAGCAGTCTGTCTGCACTGTCGGAACACACCTGGCACTGCCTGGGTATGTCCCTGGTACATTTGCCACATGTGTATTTGTAGCAGTCAACACATCATCCCAGTTGCACAATTGTTAGTGCATCGATGGTTGACCTGACACTTCGCCCTTTTGTCAGGGCTGGGTGTGGAAGGTTGTTGCCAAAGGAGTTTCTCCTTGTGTGCCTTCTTTTCAGTCACATGAGAGCCACCTAACTCTTTTGCAAGCTCAACCAGGAAGTCCACCCCAGTGCATGCCTGATAAAGAACATGAGCATTCAGTGCTGCCATGTCAATCATGATGTAGAACACGGTGACTGGCCATCTCCGTGTTCCTGCACGCACGCTGTACTCCTGCACCATTTGGTCCATTACATCCACACCACACTTTGTGTGGTTGCATTGTGTGACCGTGTTTGGCTTCCTTTTGTTGGTATCCTCAGTCTCAACCACGCTGTGCATGCTGCTGAGAATGTAGACGGCCTTCTTTCGGTAGGATGCATACACTGTCAGTGTGGCACCTGTGGTTGAAAACACCTGAGTGGTGAATTCAGTGCGGTCCATCTGTCTAGCGGATTGAGGAATTTTCCGGCAACTCTTGTTGACTGTGCTGAGGATAGTGGTTTTCTGGCTAAGCAGTCATTGTGCAAGTGACAATGATGTAAAGAAATTGTCCGTGGTTACAGTTCTGCCCTTGTCCATGAATGGTTCCATCAGCCTCATCACTACAATTTCGGACAGTCTCTCCCCGCTGAGACCACTGGGGTCCTTGCCAAGATATGGGAGGACATTACAGATGTACTTTGATTTCAAGTCGCAAGCCACCCAAAACTTGATGCCAAACTTGTCTGGTTTTGTTGCAATGTATTGCAGAAAACAGCAGCGAGTCTTTGACGGGAAAAGCGGTTCATCAATAGTGATGTGTCGACCAGGGTTGTAGGATGCGATGCAGTTGGTGACAAACGATCTCCACACATCAGAGATTGCAGCAAACTTATCGGTCTCCACTCGCTCACTGCGTGTTAACATGTAATCAAAGCGTAGTTGTTGCATGATGTCTTGGAAGCGGTTTCAGGTCATAGTTGCAATGATCCTTGGGTTTGCCAGGATTGCTGACCAACTGTCACGTAGTGATGGAAACTTGGTCACCCCCCCGCAAGATAATGACTGAAATAAATGCCATTAGTTCTGGGAGACCCATGAACCAATCCACCTGCTCCGTGTGACGTGCATGTTGAGTAGTCCATTCTTGAGTGCAACAAAGCATGGCAAGAGTGATAAAACAGAGGAAGCTCTGAAGGTGACTCCGGACACTTCGTCTGGCCTTAGCACTTGGCTCTCCATCTGTAGGGTGCGGTTCTATTGGGGTGAAATGGAGACATTTCCCCACTTGTACTTCACACCACACTGTGCCATCTTTTGCGGTCTCTGTCGGCTCACTCGCCAACCGAGCTCTCTTTTTTGGTAGAGGAGGAGTCTTCTCATCTGCAAGATAAATAATTTCAAATTAACATTTTGTTTTGGTTCTAAAGGCTAGGTTCACATTTGAGAGAATTTCAGTTCCCTGCGAATCCAGAAATTTTCTCAGCCTCCGCATGTTCCCCGCATGCAGGAGAGCGGGGAACGCGGTCCCTAGCAACCCGCTGTGTTTACTGGATACCAGCTACACAGCGGGCTGCGGGGAGTGCAATTCACGGGGAACATTTGGAGGCTGAGAAAATTTCTAAGTTCCCTGCTGGATTCTCAGGGAACTGAAATTCTCTCAAATGTGAACCTAGCCTAAAAAAGATAGTCAGGAAATAAAAATAGGTAATTTGAAAAATCTAACCTGAAGACAGCTTAGAGTCAGAATCCGGTTGAAGGACTATGTCTTCTCCATCTGAGTCAGAAGGGTTGGTGTTGCTCAGGATCAGTTCCAATGCCTGTTGAATGGTGTGCCTTCCTTGCATTTTGTTTCTTGTGAACAAAATAAGTGAAGCAGTCACCTATTTATCCCCCACAGCACAAAAGGCTGCATGCAAATTTGCTAAGGTGTTAGCAACCTTATGCATATCCCCTGCACAACAATGCAGCTGTGGGGTGGGCAGACACACTCAGGAGCAGCATACATTCTTTTGTTTACACTCTCTTACAAGACCTTTGTTGAAGTGGATCAACACAATTGCCCCCTGCAGATTCCTCAGGCAATGGCCACATTTACAAATGGAAGGATGCTAATTGGAGCCATCAGAGTTGTCAGTTTGGACTAAAGGTACCGTCTCACAGTGGCACTTTTGTCGCTACGACGGCATGATCCATTATCGCTCCAGCGTCGTAGACTGCGGTCACACTTCGCAATGCACGGTGCTGGAGCGATAATTTCATGACGTATTTGCGATGTAGAAGTCGTACGGGGCAGTCGTATGGGCATGTCACACAGGAGGTGCTCTCACAATTCAGAGCACATTTTGCATAATCTATGCATGACGTTGTTCACGAGGGGCGTGTTGTGCTGCTAGCTAACTACACCTGTAATGGGCTGATTGGCCTTTGGTTGGAGAGAAAAGAATACAGCGCTCGAGAGCCGCGGTTTTATCGGCCGGGAACAATAGTACCACGTCTGTCGAATGAGCGCACAGTATTGTACCGCCCAATCAGCACACAGGAGGTGGAGAATTTGGCGCTCCTACGTATCAAGCTCCTCCACCCATTACATCATATACAATATCGTGCACACCTTTGTTACACGATGCGATCATGCCGCCACAGCGGGACACTTGACGATGAAAGAAAGTTTCAAACGATCTGCTACGATGTACGATTCTCAGCGGCGTCCCTGATCGCAGTAGCGTGTCAGACACAGCGAGATCGTAAGTATATCGCTGGAACGTCATGGATCGTGCCGTCGTAGCGACCAAAGTGCCACTGTGAGACGGTACCCTAAAGGTACCGTTACACTAAATGACTTACCAATGACCACGACCAGCGATACGACCTGGCCGTGATCGTTGGTAAGTCGTTGTGTGGTCGCTGGGGAGCTGTCACACAGACAGCTCTCTCCAGCGACCAATGATCAGGGGAATGACTTCGGCATCGTTGAAACTGTCTTCAACGATGCCGAAGTCCCCCTGCAGCACCAGGGTAAACATCGGGTTACTAAGTGCAGGGCCGCGCTTAGTAACCCGATATTTACCCTGGTTACCATTGTAAAAGTTAAAAAAAACAAAACACTACATACTCACATTCCGATGTCTGTCACGTCCCCCGCCGTCAGCTTCCCACACTGACTGTGTCAGCTGTTATGGTTCCCAATGGCAGGGGAACATCGGAAGCATAGAAAAAATGGACAAGCTCTCGGGTGATGGAAACTAGAGCTGACCGCGATGCTAAACCTATACACACAACTAATAGTAGCCAGGAAACGTACCTACGTTTTCGCTAGACGTCTCGCACCAGCCGGAGAGCTAACTACCCCTAGTAGATGAAACACAGTCCTGGCTTGCCTCCAGAGGAAAATCCCCCACAGGAGATAGTAGCCCCCCACATATAATAACGGTGAGTTAAGATGAAAAGACAAACGTAGTATGAAAGCAGATTTAGCGCAGCGAGGCCCACTAACTAGATAGCAGAAGGATACAATAGTGGACTTCGCAGTCAGCTACAAAACCCTATCAAATACCATCCTGAAATTACCTTAAACTCATGTGCCAACTCATGGCACCGGAGTGGCAATTTCAGCCCACAAGAGCTTCCAGCTGCAGAGAATCACATAAGTGCAAACTGGACAAAAGATACAAAAATAGACAAAGGACAGAAATGTCCAACTTAGCTGGTCAGCAGACTGGGAGCAGGTACATGCAACAGAAAGACTCTGGTTACATTGATGGCCGGCATTGGAATGACTGAGGAACAAGGCTAAATAGGAAACTCCCACATCCTGATAGAAACAGGTGAAAAGCTCAAAGACACCAGTACCACAAGCGACCACTGGGGGAGCCAAATAACCGAATCACAACAGTACCCCCCCCCTTAAGGAGGGGGCACCGAACCCTCACAAGAACTACCAGGGCGATCTGGATGAGCCCTATGAAAGGCACGGACCAAATCAGAGGCATGAACATCTGAAGCTGAAACCCAAGAATTATCCTCCTGACCGTAGCCTTTCCACTTAACCAGATATTGAAGTCTCCGTCTGGAAACACGGGAGTCCAAGATTTTCTCCACCACGTACTCCAATTCACCCTCAACCAGCACAGGAGCAGGAGGCTCAACAGAAGGCACAACTGGCACCTCATACCTCCGCAATAACGACCGATGGAAAACATTATGGATAGCAAAGGATGCTGGGAGGTCCAAACGAAAAGACACAGGGTTAAGAATTTCTAAAATCCTATAAGGACCGATGAACCGAGGCTTAAACTTAGGAGAAGAGACCCTCATAGGGACAAAACGGGAAGACAACCACACCAAGTCCCCAACACGAAGACGAGGACCAACACGACGATGGCGATTAGCAAAATGCTGAGTCCTCTCCTGGGACAACTTTAAATTGTCCACCACCTGCCCCCAAATACGATGCAACCTGTCCACCATAGTATCCACTCCAGGACAATCCGAAGATTCCACCTGACCAGATGAAAAACGAGGATGGAACCCTGAATTGCAAAAGAAAGGGGAAACCAAAGTGGCAGAACTGGCCCGATTATTAAGGGCAAACTCTGCCAACGGCAAAAAGGTGACCCAGTCATCCTGATCAGCAGACACAAAACACCTCAAATAAGTCTCCAAGGTCTGATTAGTACGCTCCGTCTGGCCATTCGTCTGAGGATGAAATGCAGACGAAAAAGACAAATCAATGCCCATCCTGGCACAAAACGCCCGCCAAAATCTGGACACAAACTGAGATCCCCTGTCAGAAACTATATTCTCCGGGATACCATGCAAGCGAACCACATTCTGAAAAAACAGAGGCACCAACTCAGATGAGGAAGGCAACTTGGGCAAAGGTACCAAATGAACCATCTTAGAAAAACGGTCACACACCACCCAGATGACAGACATTTTCTGAGAAACAGGGAGATCAGAAATAAAATCCATAGAGATGTGTGTCCAAGGCCTCTTAGGAATAGGCAAGGACAACAACAATCCACTAGCCCGAGAACAACAAGGCTTGGCCCGAGCACAAACATCACAAGACTGCACAAAATTACGCACGTCCCGAGACAGGGAAGGCCACCAGAAGGACCTAGCCACCAAATCCCTGGTACCAAAAATTCCCGGATGACCTGCCAATGCAGAAGAATGAACCTCCGAGATGACTCTACTGGTCCACTCATCCGGCACAAACAATCTACCAGGCGGACAACGATCAGGCCGATCCGCCTGAAACTCTTGTAAAGCACGTCGCAGGTCAGGGGAGACAGCAGACAATATCACCCCATCCTTAAGGATACCCGTAGGTTTAGAATCACCAGGGAAATCAGGTTCAAAACTCCTAGAAAGGGCATCTGCCTTCACATTTTTAGAACCTGGCCGATACGAGACCACAAAATTAAACCGAGAGAAAAACAACGACCAGCGCGCCTGTCTAGGATTCAGACGTCTGGCCGACTCAAGATAAATCAAATTCTTGTGATCAGTCAAGACCACCACCTGATGTCTAGCACCCTCAAGCCAATGACGCCACTCCTCGAATGCCCATTTCATCGCCAAAAGCTCCCGATTACCAACATCATAGTTTCGCTCGGCGGGCGAAAATTTTCGAGAAAAGAATGCACAAGGTCTCATCACTGAACCATCTGAACTTTTCTGTGACAAAACCGCCCCCGCTCCAATCTCGGAAGCATCAACTTCCACCTGAAAAGGAAGTGAAACATCAGGCTGGCGCAACACAGGGGCAGAAGAAAAGCGGCGCTTAAGCTCTCGAAAGGCCTCCAGAGCAGCAGGAGACCAATCGGCAACATCAGCACCTTTTTTAGTCAAATCAGTCAAAGGCTTGACCACGCTAGAAAAACCAGTTATGAATCGACGATAAAAATTAGCAAAGCCCAAAAATTTCTGAAGGCTCTTAAGAGAAGTCGGCTGCGTCCAGTCACAAATTGCCCGAACCTTAACAGGATCCATCTCAATAGAAGAAGGGGAAAAAATGTACCCCAGAAAAGAAATCTTCTGAACCCCAAATACGCACTTTGAACCCTTTACAAACAGAGAATTGGTCCGCAAAACCTGAAAAACCTTCCTAACCTGTTGAACATGAGACTCCCAGTCATCCGAAAAAATCAAAACGTCATCCAGATACACAACCATGAATTTATCCAGATATTCACGGAAAATATTGTGCATAAAGGACTGAAAGACCGAAGGGGCATTTGACAAACCAAAAGGCATTACCAAATACTCAAAATGGCCCTCGGGCGTATTAAATGCGGTTTTCCACTCATCCCCCTGCTTAATTCGCACCAAATTATACGCACCACGAAGATCAATCTTAGAGAACCACTTAGCTCCCTTAATGCGAGCAAATAAATCTGTCAGCAATGGCAAAGGATACTGATATTTGACTGTGATCTTATTTAAGAGTCTATAATCAATACAAGGTCTCAAAGAACCATCTCTTTTGGCTACAAAAAAGAACCCTGCTCCTAAAGGAGACGAAGAAGGACGAATATGTCCTTTTTCCAAGGACTCCCTAATATACTCTCGCATAGCAGCATGTTCAGGTACAGACAGATTGAATAAACGACCCTTAGGAAATTTACTGCCAGGAATCAGATCTATGGCGCAATCACAATCTCTGTGAGGGGGAAGAGAATTAAGAGTAGACTCCTCAAAAACATCACAATAATCAGACAAAAAAGCCGGGATCTCAGAGGGAATAGATGAAGCAATGGAAACCAAAGGTGTGCCCCCATGATTTCCCTGATATCCCCAGCTTAGTACAGACATTGTTTTCCAGTCAAGGACTGGGTTATGGGTTTGCAATCATGGCAATCCCAGCACTAATACATCATGTAGATTAAACAACACAAGGAAGCGAATCACCTCCTGATGGTCTGGAGTCATACGCATAGTCACTTGTGTCCAGTATTGTGGTTTATTACTAGCCAATGGTGTAGAATCAATACCCTTTAAAGGTATAGGGACTTCCAGAGGCTCTAGATCAAACCCACAGCGCCTGGCAAAGGACCAATCCATAAGACTCAAAGCGGCACCAGAATCCACATAAGCATCCGCGACAATAGAAGATAACGAACAAATTAAAGTCACAGACAAAATAAACTTGGACTGCAAAGTGCCAATAGCAGAGGATTTAGCAACTTTGTTTGTTCGTTTTGAGCATGCTGATATAACATGAGTTGAATTCCCACAATAGAAGCACAACCCATTTTTGCGTCTATAATTCTGTCGTTCGCTTCTGGACAGAAAACTGTCACATTGCATACTCTCTGGTGCTTTCTCAGAAGACACCGCCAAATGGTGCACAAGTTTGCATTCCCGTAAACGCCGATCAATCTGAATAGCCATTGTCATGGACTCATTCAGACCCGTAGGCGTAGGAAACCCCACCATGACGTCTTTTACGGCATCAGAGAGCCCTTCTCTGAAATTTGCCGCCAGAGCGCACTCATTCCACTGAGTAAGCATAGACCATTTTCGAAATTTCTGGCAATATATTTCGGCTTCATCTTGCCCCTGAGAGAGGGCTATCAAGGCCTTTTCAGCCTGAATCTCTAAATTAGGTTCCTCATAAAGTAACCCTAAGGCCAGAAAAAACGCATCCACATTGAGCAACGCAGGATCCCCTGGTGCCAATGAAAATGCCCAATTTTGAGGGTCACCCCGCAATAATGAAATCACAATTTTAACCTGCTGTGCAGGATCTCCAGCAGAGTGAGATCTCAGAGAAAGAAACAATTTACAATTGTATTTAAAATTCAGAAAACAAGATCGATCTCCGGAGAAAAACTCTGGTATAGGAATTTTAGGTTCAGACCGAGGAGCATGTATAACAAAATCTTGTATATTCTGAACTTTAGCAACAAGATTATTCAAATTTGTAGCCAGACTCTGGAGATCCATATTTCAACAGATAAAATCTGAGCCATTCAGGGGTTAAGAGGAGAGGAAAGCAGGAGACTGCAATTAGAGCTGGAGTGCAACTTCAGAGGGAGGAAAAGAAAAACAAAAATTTCACACAGTTCCTTTTCTCTCCTGCTTCAGCCCATAGATTAAACATGTGGGCCGGCCATACTGTTATGGTTCCCAATGGCAGGGGAACATCAGAAGCATAGAAAAAATGGACTAGCTCTCGGGTGATGGAATCTAGAGCTGACCGCGATGCTAAACCTATACACACAACTAATAGTAGCCAGGAAACGTACCTACGTTTTCGCTAGACGTCTCGCACCAGCCGGAGAGCTAACTACCCCTAGTAGATGAAATACAGTCCTGGCTTGCCTCCAGAGGAAAATCCCCCACAGGAGATAGTAGCCCCCCACATATAATAACGGTGAGTTAAGATGAAAAGACAAACGTAGTATGAAAGCAGATTTAGCACAGCGAGGCCCACTAACTAGATAACAGAAGGATACAATAGTGGACTTCGCAGTCAGCTACAAAACCCTATCAAATACCATCCTGAAATTACCTTAAACTCATGTGCCAACTCATGGCACCGGAGTGGCAATTTCAGCCCACAAGAGCTTCCAGCTGCAGAGAATCACATAAGTGCAAACTGGACAAAAGATACAAAAATAGACAAAGGACAGAAATGTCCAACTTAGCTGGTCAGCAGACTGGGAGCAGGTACATGCAACAGAAAGACTCTGGTTACATTGATGGCCGGCATTGGAATGACTGAGGAACAAGGCTAAATAGGAAACTCCCACATCCTGATAGAAACAGGTGAAAAGCTCAAAGACACCAGTACCACAAGCGACCACTGGGGGAGCCAAATAACCGAATCACAACAGTCAGCGCCGGCATTAAAGCAGAGCACAGTGAAGCATTTCAGTGCGAAACACGCGTCGGGTGTGGTGGGTCCCCGGGTCCTTCCTCCTGGTAATTATGTTTATATTTTACATCTATGCAGTATCTATAGCGTTTTGTTAGGCTGTTCAGCTGACTGTCTTATCTCTTTATGGGTACTTTGTAAAGTTTCATGTGTATAGATATATGTTATACTTTATGTGAACTAATTACTTTGATGGATCTCATGTTACACATGTACTTATTTTGCATCCCATTTATATCTATATTTATGTGATATCTAGTTGGATTTCTTCTTTACAATAGTTTTTCACTGTATATTTGTTTATACTGAGGTTGTTTCCTGTGTGTGACCCACTGTTGCTGCCGCACTGGTGGTTACTGCCCTAATTACTTTTATTGTTGTTTTTACATTGTCTTGTATGTACTAATAAAGTTTATATATTCTTTTATTTTTTGGCTCTAGTGTGAGGGTGTTTCTTTTTGGTATTTTATTACTGTGTTATGTAAAACTTACAAAAAGTGTAGAAAAATATTTCAGGATTAAATTACTCATTCATAGAGTATTATGTGCTTTCTCTTACATTTTTGGGGGTATGTAACAACTCAAAAAAGTGTTTACAAATTTGACTTGTTTGTTTACATTTCTTACCCATACACTATTCCGTGATTTGGGATAGATTTTTGTGATATACTGTATAACATTAAAAAAGGTCCAAAATTTTGCTTGGTTACATTTCTCAACCATACAGTATTATGTGTTCTTGGGTACATTTCATTGGTATATAACCCTCAGAAGACCTGTTTACAAATTTTTAGATATTTTATTACTCATCCATAGGGTATTATTTCTTCTTGGGTGCATTTCGTTGCTATCTAAGCCTCTAAAAACTTTTTAAAAAATTAATCAGTATTATATTGCCCATCCATACAATATTATGTGTTCTTGGGTACATTTCCTTTGTATATACCTCTCAAAAAACTCTTGGGTAGATTTTGTTGCTATATAAGCCTCAAAAATCTTGTTCTAAATTTTGTCGGTATTATAATGCTATAATGCTCACCCACAGACTCTTCCATGATCTGGAGTACATTTTGTTGGTATATAAACATCAAAATACTTGCTTAAAAATGTATCAGTATTATATTACACATTTTACAAGGTATTACATCTTGTTGGGTACATTTCATTGGTATAAAACTCTCCAAAAACTGATCAAAAAATGTGTCGGTATTATATTGCTCACCCACACAGTATAACGTGTTCACTCAAATCGATCAAAAATGCAAGGTAAATACACAGACATAAACTCTCTAAAAACGCATATTTTTGCAGCTGCAATTTTCCTGCCAAGAGATGCAGAAATGGTGCAGAAATGCAGAAATTTTATTCAATGTGTGCCGATATCAAAAGCCTCAAAAAACTTTTTCAAAATTTTAGGCTGTGTGCACACATTGCAGATTTGGTGCATGCCATGCACATGTTGAGTATTTTTGACTTGCAGATTTGGTGCAGAAAATAATCTACAGCGTGTGAATTATCTGTGCATTTTTGCCCTGAATTTTTTCACCATGGACTTCACTCAATGAGCATTGGAGTATTAGGAATTGCTCAGTTGAGAAACAAGCACCCAAGCATTTTAGTTCTCACTCATCTCTAATAGTCACTGTAAACAATGTTTCTCTTTGTTTCCACTATTATCCCCATAGCCCTCAACTTCCTACTAAACTCCCTGATCCCTACACCTAATAATGAACTATTTATTTTTCCCTACATCCTCCTCATCCATCCCACTTCCTCCTCATATCTGCTCCTCAACATAAAATCATTTGGCTCCAAATACAGACAGCAACCTCATGCCTTCTTCTGCTCCCACCTACAACACTCTTCTTGCTCCTCCTCACTCAAGGTGATATCTCTCCAAATCTTGGGCCTACTCATCACATCTCCACATTCATTTCTACCTCCCATCCACAATCCATCACAAATTTCCAAAACCTTTCTAACCTTATACCCATTTACGCAACCCCCACTTCCCCAGTTGCCCTAACAGGAGATCTATGGAACGCTCCCTCTGTCTGCAACAAACTCTCCTACATCCATGATCATTTCATCACCAACAAACTTTCCTTCCTTGACATCACCAAAACTTGGCTCACTCCCTCTGACTCAGCCTCTCCAGTTGTGTTTTCTTATGGCTTCAGCAGCAAGCTTGGTGGAGGAGTTGGTTTCCTCCCTGTCAGATAACTGCTCCTTCACCCAAATTACGTACACTGCCACTCTACATTATTCTCCCTTCTTTTGAGATGCACTCTGTCTGCATCTACTACCGTTCCAACCTCTAACTGGCTGTCATTTAACACCCACTTCGACCAAACACCAACTTTTTAACTACTTTACCACCAGGTTAATTAATTTCCATTCCACTGACATCCCCACTATCATCATGGGTGACTTCAACATCCCCATTGCCACTTCCCTCTCAGCACTCTTCTCCTCCTTTTGCCTCACTCACTGGTCCTCCACAGCCACTCACAAACATGGCCACACACTGGACCTCATCTTCACCCGAAACTGTTCCCTATCTAACTTGTCTAACTCACCTCTCCCTCTGTCTGATCACAACCTACTCACGTTCTCTTCTCTCTTCTTGATTTACAATCACTTTTTGAGTCCCTTCTCCCTCTGGCAGACATAGGTTCCTTACATGATGCAGGTGCTGCCACTGCTTTATATAACACCACAACAGTGACAGCACTTGAATCAGTTGCCCCCCCATACATACCAATGCTTGACCAATCAACAGGCAACCCTACCACATCAGCCTGAGGCAGGCTTTCAGGGCTGCTTAGCAGAGATGGAAAACATCCTAATCCAAAGAGCACTTTATCACACACAAACAGCCCTTACCAATTTCAAGTCCACACTGCTGCAAAACAAACATACTTCTCATCTCTCATATCCTTCCTGTTTCACAAACCTAAACAGCTATTCCACATTTTCAATTTTGTCCTCTGGCTCCCAGCACCCCCTCCCTCTTCTCTCATCTCAGCTGAAGACTTTGCCTCATTCTTCAAGGAGAAGATTGACAACATTAGAGAAAGCTTTGGTCTATAGTTCCCCCATCCCCTCCTCATCATTACTCTTTCCTCTTCCTCCTTCTCCACCAGTAGCAAAGATAAACTTTCCTCTCTACTCTCCAAATCACATCTCACCACTTGTGCACTTGACCCAATCCTGTCCCACCTCATCCCAAACCTCACCACAGTCTTCATCCCAATTCTAACCCATCTCTTCAACCTATCAATAACAACTGGTGTTGTCCCCTCTTGCTTTAAACATACCTTGATCACACCCATCCTCAAAAAGTTCTCTCTTGACTCATCCGCTGTGTCTCACTATTGCTCTATGTCATTTCTCCACTATGCCTCAAAATTACTGGAACAGCATGTCCATCTCAAACTGTCCTCCCACCTCTCCTGCTCTCTCTCTGACCAATTACAATCAGGCTACCGACTGCATCATTCAAGTGAAACTGCCCTAACTAAAGTCACCAATGACCTACTAACCACCAAAGCCAAGCAACACTACCCTGTCATCCTCCTCACGGACCTGTCCTCTGCCTTTGACACATTCCCCCTTACTACAGATTCTCTCATTTCTTGGCTTCACAGACTTGGACCTATCTTGGATCTCTTCATCCCTAACAGACTGGACATTCAGCATCTCCCACTCACACACTGCCTCCTCATCTCACCCCCTCCCTGTTGGTGTCTCCCAAGGTTCAGTTATAGGACCTCTACCATTCTCCATCTACACCTTCATCCTGGCTGACTTGTATTCTTAATGATTATTTTATTTGTTTTTTTATTATGTATACTCCTTTAACATGTAAAGTGTCATGGAATAAATGGTGTTATAATAATAATAATAATAATAATAATAATGTTGTGAGGTTACATGGAATTCATCTTAACATTCTGTCCGATAGGAGAGTGCAATTTATTTCCAAGTTCTAGAGAGTTTTTTGTAAGAAACTATGGATTGATTTACTGTTTTCCTCTGCCTATCACTCTGAAAACAACAGTCAGAGATGAAAAATCAAACTTTGCAGATATTTTGAGGTGTTTTGTTGTGGCTCAACCGGAGGACTGGTCATCATTCCTACATCTGGTAGAGTTCGCCTTTAATAGTTGGATCAATCAATCCACTTGAACCTTGTCGTTATTCTTTAATTATGGTTTTTCATCCCGTTATGAGTTTTCCAGGAAATGTTCTGAGTGTCCTTTGGTGGAAGTCACCATACCAAAGTGCTGGAATGTTTGGAAGGAGGCTCAGAAGAATATTGAGGTTGCCCAAGTTCATAAAAAATGGAAAGCTGATAGAAGACATTCGGCGGTTCCTTTTTTTTAAAGTAGGCGATAAGGTTTGGCTGTCATTCAAAAAGATTAAACTTAAGGTACCATCAGCGAAGTTGGGTCCAGAGTTCAATGGTCACTATGAGGTTTTGGAAGTGGTCAATCAGGTGGCCTTTAGGTTGATGCTTCCTCCATCTTGCAGCATCCCTAACATCTTCAATAGATACTCTTTGAAGAAGGTTGTAACTTTAGTTGTGTCGACTACATCTCCACCTCCTCCGATTTCTGTCGATGACAGTTTAGAGTATTAGGTGCAGAGAATTATGGATTCTGGGAGGGTCCAAAATTTCTTCCAGTACATTATCCATTGGAAGTGATATGGACTGGATGAGAGATCCAGGGTTCCTGCCCGATCTGTGAAGGCCGATCGACTGGTCAGGGCCTTTCATTCTAGATTTCCTGGGAAGTCTGGGGGTCCGGTGGTCCCCATAGAAGAGGCGTTACTGTCACGGTTTCATCATTTTGTATGGCCTATAGATGCTGTGAGTGACAGCTTAGTCGCCTTATAGGATCTGGAGTGTGCTCTACTTTCAGTATTGTGAGTGACAGCCCAGCCATGCAATCTGATGCTGGGGCATGCAGGGCTGTCAGCATTTTTACTGACAGCCCTGCTGCTCAAGTCTGCTCAATCTGGCCTAGCCTGTGGGCATTCTTCCCAGGTGCCTCCAATCTTTGATTATTTACTAGCTATTTAGCTGGCTTGCGATGAGCAGACCATTGTCATCTGTAGCTTTGCTCTGTGATGTGTTTGCTTTGCTCTCTCTGATTCCCTGACCTTGTTGCCATACCTAAGATTTGTTGTGACTTTTTGTATGTTATCCCTTGTATTTTTGATGCTCTATGACCTCAGGTACCTGACCCCGGACTTGGCCACTGACATTTGTCTTATCCCCTTATCTTGACGTACCTGCCTGGCATTGGACCCCAAACTGTTACTTGACCACACTTTACATTGCCCTACGAACCCTTCTGGTATCTGACCTTGGACATCCTGTCTACCCTGTCTGAAGGCTAGTCTGTGAGTGATGAGTAGTAGCATCACCGATTCAAATAAATAATTAAGCATGGGCAAAGGAGCTGGGATGAAGGTGGTGCGATGATGGAATTGCACCACATGCCTTCTTCTGCAGTAGTGAGTCTTGCTTGCCCAAATCAGGCTAGATTTGTGTAGCAGCACAGGAGCTGGAACAGGTGAGCTTAAGCAGTACAATGAGAATATGTCACAATTCTTTATGGGATTCATGGCAGCTCTGATTATGCTGTAATTTAAATGTTGTTTTGTCCTTTTAGTCCAGCAAGAGTTGCTGACAGCTGCTTTTAGGCTGGTCAACTGATGTTGGCTGGTAACCACTCCAACCATCCTTTAAATAGTCACATGACTCATCAGCTGATCATCGGTAATAGAATTATTCTATGCAGACCAGCCTAGAGTGAGGAGCTCTCCTGTGTCGGTGGTTTTGCTTCAGCTGTGAGAGTACAGAATACCAGGTGCAGTTTTCTTTGCTGCTGTGGAGTTTGGCAGCTGAGCCTGAAGCTGAGTATATTGTACCTTTTTCGTTGTCTCTCCCCTGTGTTTTACCATCTGTAGTGGTGATGCTAGCGTCCCCATCGGCCAGTGCACAAGCCAAGGTACATTTAGGAGACAATCAGGGACTAGGCACATGATGGCAGCATGGGGAAGGACTCACATAGGGCAGACACAGGTTGATGTCAGGACCTGTCCCATCCCTCGCTCCCTACCTTTAGGCACTTTCTTTGCATTTTTACATCTCGTCATAGTTGTATGGTCCTGTCGTCCGCCGGATGTACCCATATCATAGCGTGACACAATATGTATTTCAGGTAACATAGCTAAAATGTCAGTTACTTTTTACTAGAGAGTTCATTTGCCATTAACTATGGTGTGCACGGTGGCAGTATTATTTATTTCCAGAGATACAATTATTTTTTAATTCAGAAGCCAAGTTATTGTTATTACTATTTTTATTATTTTATTATCATTTATTTATGGGGACACTATATTTTTTAAGAGCTCAAAGGGCTTTTTTTTCATTTTGGGGGCAATGTTTTATATATTTTAGGGGTGTCATTATTTTTCATTTCAGGGCATAAAGAGGAAATTTTATTCATTTTAAAGGGCACATTAGATGTGAATAATAAGGGGCCACATTAGATTTTTTTGTATTTCACTGACACAGTGGACTATAGTGTTTGAGAGACTATAGCAGGTAGGAACATTATTAGCAGTTATAGTAATTAACATTATATCAGTTCCAGATGGGAGAAAAAGCGGCAGCACTCACCAGTCTTGACAGCAGGTAATACTTTATTGACACATACTCTTCACGGCTCGGGGGTGCATATTTACAGATGAGTGTGCAGGTAAAACGACGGCCGTTTCGCGCTACTCGAGCGCTTCAACAGGTCTGTGAGGGAACGGACATGACGCTAGGAAGAAATACCTGCCTTGGCAGGTCCTCCCCCCGCCTCACGCAGCCCACACACTACATAGAAAAATATATAAAACATAAAAACAATTTAAAAGCAAGTGAAACAAGACCTTAGTGCCTATTATGACAAAATTATAAAATATGAACCTTATAATATCATTATTATTAATAAGAGAGAATATAAATCCGACACTTCGCTATCTCATTGGACCTGGGTTCATAATTGGTACCTGTGATCCTCTATTGAATCTAGAGCGCTACAAATAAACAGATATTGCAAATGAAGCAGAGCACTGAAAGAAATATATAGTAATAAGGGTATAGGAAGCAACAAAACCGCACCAAAAGAACCCTCAAAAAACCTCATCACCAAGTTGTAAACAGGCTCCTTTAAGGACTCACAATCCAAACCAAGCTTACAACTCAAAGCATAGACCTATAAAATACTATGGTCTAATGTTATAGATATAATGGTGGAAAAATATGAGCAAACATAAAGCAGGGCAATGTATATATCTACTGTGCTGTACTCATAAGGGTGCAGCGACCCCCACCATTATATATGGTTTAAATATTAGGTCTACGAAGTGGATAGTCTATAAAAAATAGACATATCCAATTTCTCATTTAGACCTAAAGGGCCCGTAGCTCCTGTTTTCATTATCCACCTAGCCTCTTTCCTCAAAAGCTGGTTGTGGAGATCTCCCCCTCTTTCAGATTTTGATACTTTTTCAATGCCAGCAAAAGACAAGACTCTAGGATTGCCTCCATGGGCTTCCCGGTTATGATTGATGAGTCTGGGTACCCCTTTACCTGATGTGATAGATTTAAAATGTTCCCTAAATCGTATGTATAAGAACCGGATGGTTTTACCGATATAGAAGCGTCCACATGGACAAAAAAGCACGTAAACGACATAATCTGATTTACAAGATATAAAATGAGTAACGCGATGGATAATGGGACCTATTTTTAGGGTCTGTCGTGTTGTGTGATATTCACAATATGGACAATGTCCACAACGAAAATTACCTTTTGGGATACTTTTTTGTAACCAGTTGTCGGTTCTCTCTCGTGTAATGCGATTTCGTACTAATAAATCTCTGATCGTTGTACTACGCCTGTTAGAAATTAGGGGGCCTCTAACTACCATACTGGCTAGATCCTTATCTTTTTCTAGCACGTGCCAGTTTTTCCTGATGGCCGGTCGAATATGTTGGTCCATAGGCCCATATTGGAAACAAAATGTGAATTTTTTATCTTTTTTATCTCTTGCTACCTGACTGTTACTGCCACTACCTTCATTTAGCCTGCATACCGCATCTTGCCACACTTTGTGTGGGTAACCTCTTTCACTGAGTCTCTGACCCAATTCACCTGCTTGTACTTCAAATCCCTCTTGGGTATTGTTGGCTCTTCGTGTTCTTAAAAGTTGGCTATAGGGTAGTGAACGTTTCGTGTGAACGGGATGGTAGCTGTTGTGAATTTGCTTTTTGCTCCCTCTAGTGGTTACTAGTTTTTTGACTCTGGTTTTTCTGTCATTCCTTTTATCCGCACCTGGGTCGTTAGTTAGGGGTGTTGCTATATAAGCTCCTTGGACCTTCAGTTCTATGCCTGGCAACGTAGTTATCAGAGCTAGTCTGCTGTGCTCTTGTCTACTGATCCTGGTTCCAGTTATATCAGCTAAGTCTGCCTTTTGCTTTTTGCTATTTGTTTTGGTTTTGTATTTTTGTCCAGCTTGTTGCAAATCTATATCCTGACCTTTGCTGGAAGCTCTAGGGGGCTGGTGTTCTCCCCCCGGACCGTTAGACGGTTCGGGGGTTCTTGAATTTCCAGTGTGGATTTTGATAGGGTTTTTGTTGACCATATAAGTTACCTTTCTTTATTCTGCTATTAGTAAGCGGGCCTCTCTGTGCTAAACCTGGTTCATTTCTGTGTTTGTCATTTCCTCTTACCTCACCGTCATTATTTGTGGGGGGCTTCTATCCAGCTTTGGGGTCCCCTTCTCTGGAGGCAAGAAAGGTCTTTGTTTTCCTCTACTAGGGGTAGCTAGATTCTCCGGCTGGCGCGTGTCATCTAGAATCAACGTAGGAATGATCCCCGGCTACTTCTAGTGTTGGCGTTAGGAGTAGATATATGGTCAACCCAGTTACCACTGCCCTATGAGCTGGATTTTTGTATTCTGCAGACTTCCACGTTCCTCTGAGACCCTCGCCATTGGGGTCATAACAGTTTGCCAGGCCAGTATTAAATGTTTAATGCATTGCAGAAGAGGGATTATAAGAAAGAAGATTCTGAGTTTTTTTTTTTTTCTTCTTCCCCTTTACCTCAGAGTGGCTATGCTTGCTGCAGACATGAATGTCCAGACCTTGATTACAAGTGTGGACCAGCTGGCTACTCGTGTGCAGGGCATACAAGACTATGTTATCAGAAATCATAGGTCAGAACCTAAAATACCGATTCCTGAACTGTTTTCCGGAGACAGGTTTAAGTTTAGGAATTTCGTGAATAATTGTAAATTGTTTTTGTCCCTGAGACCCTGTTCATCAGGAGATTCTGCTCAGCAAGTAAAAATTGTTATTTCGTTCTTACGGGGCGACCCTCAGGATTGGGCTTTTTCGCTGGCGCCAGGAGATCCTGCATTGGCTGATCTTGATGCGTTTTTTCTGGCGCTCGGTTTACTTTATGAGGAACCCAATCTTGAGATTCAGGCAGAAAAGGCCTTGCTGTCTATGTCTCAGGGGCAGGACGAGGCTGAAGTGTATTGCCAAAAATTTCGGAAATGGTCCGTGCTGACACATTGGAACGAGTGTGCACTGGCCGCTAATTTTAGAAATGGCCTTTCTGAAGCCATTAAGAATGTTATGGTGGGTTTTCCCATTCCCACAGGTCTGAATGATACTATGGCACTGGCTATTCAAATTGACCGGCGGTTGCGGGAGCGCAAAACCGCAAATTCCCTCATGGTGTTGTCTGAACAGACACCTAATTCGGTGCAATGTGATAGAAAAACCGCAAATTCCCTCATGGTGTTGTCTGAACAGACGCCTGATTTAATGCAATGTGATAGAATCCTGACTAGAAATGAGCGGAAAATTCATAGACGCCGGAATGGCTTGTGCTACTACTGTGGTGATTCTACACATGTTATCTCAGCATGCTCTAAACGTATAGCTAAGGTTGTTAGTCCTGTCACCGTTGGTAATTTGCAACCTAAATTTATTCTGTCTGTAACTTTGATTTGCTCACTGTCATCTTATCCTGTCATGGCGTTTGTAGATTCAGGTGCTGCCCTGAGTCTCATGGATCTCTCATTTGCTAAGCGCTGTGGATTTACTCTTGAACCATTAGAAAATCCTATTCCTCTTAGGGGTATTGATGCTACACCATTGGCAGCAAATAAACCGCAGTATTGGACTCAGGTTACCATGTGCATGACTCCTGAACACCGCGAGGTGATACGTTTCCTGGTTTTACATAAAATGCATGATTTGGTCGTTTTAGGGCTGCCATGGTTACAGACCCATAATCCAGTCCTGGACTGGAAGGCTATGTCAGTCTCAAGTTGGGGCTGTCGTGGTATTCATGAGGATTCCCTGCCTGTGTCTATTGCTTCTTCTACGCCTTCGGAAGTTCCGGAGTATTTGTCTGATTATCAGGATGTCTTCAGTGAGTCTGAGTCCAGTGCACTGCCTCCTCATAGGGACTGTGACTGTGCTATAGATTTGATCCCAGGCAGTAAATTTCCTAAGGGAAGACTGTTTAATCTGTCGGTACCTGAACATACCGCTATGCGTTCATATATCAAGGAGTCTCTGGAAAAAGGACATATTCGTCCGTCTTCTTCCCCTCTTGGTGCGGGATTCTTTTTTGTGGCAAAAAAGGACGGATCTTTGAGACCTTGTATTGATTATCGGCTTTTAAATAAGATCACTGTCAAATTTCAGTATCCTTTACCGCTGTTGTCTGACTTGTTTGCCCGGATTAAGGGTGCCAAGTGGTTCACCAAGATAGACCTTCGTGGTGCGTACAACCTTGTGCGCATTAAGCAAGGTGATGAATGGAAAACCGCATTCAATACGCCCGAAGGTCATTTTGAGTACTTGGTAATGCCTTTTGGGCTCTCCAATGCGCCTTCAGTTTTTCAGTCCTTTATGCATGACATTTTCCGGAAGTATCTGGATAAATTTTTGATTGTTTATCTGGATGATATTTTGGTTTTTTCTGATAATTGGGATTCGCATGTGGAGCAGGTCAGGTTGGTCTTTAAAATTTTGCGTGAAAATTCTTTGTTTGTCAAGGGCTCTAAGTGTCTCTTTGGTGTACAGAAGGTTCCCTTTTTGGGGTTCATTTTTTCCCCTTCTGCTGTGGAGATGGACCCAGTCAAGGTCCGAGCTATTCTTGATTGGACTCAGCCCTCGTCAGTTAAGAGTCTTCAGAAGTTCTTGGGCTTCGCTAACTTCTACCGTCGTTTTATCGCTAATTTTTCTAGCATTGTGAAACCTTTGACGGATATGACCAAGAAGGGCTCCGATGTAGCTAACTGGGCTCCTGCTGCCGTGGAGGCTTTCCAGGAGTTGAAACGCCGGTTTACTTCGGCGCCTGTTTTGTGCCAGCCTGACGTCTCACTTCCCTTTCAGGTTGAGGTGGATGCTTCGGAAATTGGGGCAGGGGCCGTTTTGTCGCAGAGAGGCCCTGGTTGCTCTGTTATGAAACCTTGTGCCTTTTTCTCTAGGAAGTTTTCGCCTGCCGAGCGAAATTATGATGTGGGCAATCGGGAGTTGTTGGCCATGAAATGGGCATTTGAGGAGTGGCGTCATTGGCTCGAGGGTGCTAAGCATCGTGTGGTGGTCTTGACTGATCACAAAAATCTGATGTATCTCGAGTCTGCTAAACGCCTTAATCCGAGACAGGCCCGCTGGTCATTGTTTTTCTCCCGCTTTGATTTTGTTGTCTCGTATTTACCAGGTTCAAAGAATGTGAAGGCCGATGCTCTTTCTAGGAGCTTTGTGCCTGATGCTCCTGGAGTCGCTGATCCTGTTGGTATTCTTAAAGATGGAGTTATCTTGTCAGCCATTTCTCCGGATCTGCGACGTGTGTTGCAGAGATTTCAGGCTGATAGGCCTGAGTCTTGTCCACCTGACAGACTGTTTGTCCCGGATAAGTGGACCAGCAGAGTCATTTCCGAGGTTCATTCCTCGGTGTTGGCAGGTCACCCGGGAATTTTTGGCACCAGAGATCTGGTGGCCAGGTCCTTTTGGTGGCCTTCCTTGTCAAGGGATGTGCGGTCATTTGTGCAGTCCTGTGGGACTTGTGCTCGAGCTAAGCCTTGCTGTTCTCGTGCCAGCGGTTTGCTCTTGCCCTTGCCTGTCCCGAAGAGACCTTGGACACATATCTCCATGGATTTCATTTCTGATCTTCCGCTATCTCAGGGCATGTCCGTTATCTGGGTGATATGTGATCGCTTCTCCAAAATGGTCCATTTGGTTCCTTTGCCTAAGCTGCCTTCCTCTTCCGATCTGGTTCCTGTGTTTTTCCAGAACGTGGTTCGTTTGCACGGCATCCCTGAGAGTATTGTGTCAGACAGAGGATCCCAGTTCGTTTCCAGGTTCTGGCGATCCTTTTGTAGTAGGATGGGCATTGATTTGTCGTTTTCGTCTGCTTTCCATCCTCAGACTAATGGACAGACGGAGCGAACCAATCAGACTTTGGAGGCTTATTTGAGGTGTTTTGTCTCTGCTGATCAGGACGATTGGGTGACATTCTTGCCGTTGGCTGAGTTTGCCCTTAATAATCGGGCTAGTTCCGCCACCTTGGTTTCGCCTTTTTTCTGCAACTCTGGTTTCCATCCTCGCTTTTCTTCGGGTCATGTGGAGCCTTCTGACTGTCCTGGGGTGGATTCTGTGGTGGATAGGTTGCAGCAGATCTGGAATCATGTGGTGGACAACTTGAAGTTGTCACAGGAGAAGGCTCAGCGCTTTGCCAACCGCCGCCGCGGTGTGGGTCCCCGACTACGCGTTGGGGATTTGGTGTGGCTTTCTTCCCGCTTTGTTCCTATGAAGGTCTCCTCTCCCAAATTTAAACCTCGTTTTATTGGGCCTTACAAGATATTGGAAATCCTTAATCCTGTATCTTTTCGTCTGGATCTTCCTGTGTCGTTTGCTATTCACAATGTATTTCATAGGTCCTTGTTGCGGCGGTACATTGTGCCTGTAGTTCCTTCTGCTGAGCCTCCTGCTCCGGTGTTGGTTGAGGGCGAGTTGGAGTACGTGGTGGAGAAGATCTTGGATTCTCGCCTCTCCAGGCGGAGGCTTCAGTACCTGGTCAAGTGGAAGGGCTATGGTCAGGAGGATAATTCCTGGGTGGTCGCCTCGGATGTTCATGCGGCCGATTTAGTTCGTGCCTTTCATGCCGCTCATCCTGATCGCCCTGGTGGTCGTGGTGAGGGTTCGGTGACCCCTCACTAAGGGGGGGGTACTGTTGTGAATTTGCTTTTTGCTCCCTCTAGTGGTTACTAGTTTTTTGACCCTGGTTTTTCTGTCATTCCTTTTATCCGCACCTGGGTCGTTAGTTAGGGGTGTTGCTATATAAGCTCCTTGGACCTTCAGTTCTATGCCTGGCAACGTAGTTATCAGAGCTAGTCTGCTGTGCTCTTGTCTACTGATCCTGGTTCCAGTTATATCAGCTAAGTCTGCCTTTTGCTTTTTGCTATTTGTTTTGGTTTTGTATTTTTGTCCAGCTTGTTGCAAATCTATATCCTGACCTTTGCTGGAAGCTCTAGGGGGCTGGTGTTCTCCCCCCGGACCGTTAGACGGTTCGGGGGTTCTTGAATTTCCAGTGTGGATTTTGATAGGGTTTTTGTTGACCATATAAGTTACCTTTCTTTATTCTGCTATTAGTAAGCGGGCCTCTCTGTGCTAAACCTGGTTCATTTCTGTGTTTGTCATTTCCTCTTACCTCACCGTCATTATTTGTGGGGGGCTTCTATCCAGCTTTGGGGTCCCCTTCTCTGGAGGCAAGAAAGGTCTTTGTTTTCCTCTACTAGGGGTAGCTAGATTCTCCGGCTGGCGCGTGTCATCTAGAATCAACGTAGGAATGATCCCCGGCTACTTCTAGTGTTGACGTTAGGAGTAGATATATGGTCAACCCAGTTACCACTGCCCTATGAGCTGGATTTTTGTATTCTGCAGACTTCCACGTTCCTCTGAGACCCTCGCCATTGGGGTCATAACAGGTAGCTATCATAATGCATGACTGCGTTAGTGGCTATTGGATTGCGGTATAGTGAAGTGCATATTTCCCCTTCCTCTATATTCAAAGATACGTCTAAAAAATTCAATTGGGATCCCCCAAAGGATGACGTGAAGGACATACCCATCGTGTTTTTATTAAGATGGCCAATAAAATCTGCAAAATTATCTTCCGACCCATCCCAAACAAAGAACAGGTCATCACCATATCTAAGATATAACTTGATATGTTTCAGAAATGGATTTTCAGCCGAATAAATGTACATTTCTTCAAAATGCCCCAAATAGAGGTTTGCGAATGTACATGCTGCCGGAGTCCCCATTGCAGTACCTGCAATCTGAATGTACCAGAGGTCCAAAAATGTAAATGTATTATGTGTCAGGATAAATTTTAAGCTGTCACAAACAAAATTAATGAAATTAGAATCCCTATTGGTGGTACTCAGGATCTGCCTTACTGACCCCACTCCTTGCTCTTGTGGAATGCGAGTATATAAGTTGACTACATCAGCCGAAGCTAATTTGAATTCTGGTTGCCAACTGAATTGATTGATGTAAGTCAAAAATGAATTGGTATCTTTGACATATGAAGGGATACTAGGTAGTAAGGGCCTTAACAACCAGTCGATGTACTGAGACAATGGTTCTCTAAGGGATCCCACCCCCGACACAATTGGGTGCCCTGGTGGATTTGCTCTATCCTTATGTACCTTCGGGACATGGTACCAGTGCGTTTTAATGGGGAACTCCGGCAGCAATTTTTCCGCTTTTCTTTGTGTGATGACCTTCATTTCGACAGCCCGTCTCAACAGTGTTCTCAGTTCACCTTTATGTTTAATAGTAGTGTCATCTTGCAGTTTTATGTATGTACTAGTGTCTGCTAGCTGTTTTTCAGCTTCTTGGACATACATTTCTCTTGGGAGGAGTACAACTCTACCTCCTTTGTCCGCGGGGCGTATTATCGTATCTTTCCACCCCACTATCTCTCTAAGTGCTCTCTTTTCTATAGATGTAAGATTAGATGGAGCCTGTTTGTATACCAATGCCTCTATGTCTTTGATTCCCAATGTCTCAAAAAGATTATATCAGTTCATACAATGTGTGGCACTATTACTTTCAGATTCTCTTTGCATTAGTTATAACTGGTTTGAAGCAAGAAATTGCTGTCAACAAATTATTTTTATGCTTTCATAAAAAATGCAATCAGCCAACAAATTAGAGTTTTCTTGTTTGTCGGTTCATTGTTCGCATGTTTACACTGGGCACTGATCGGGAACTAGTGTTTCTATGAAGGCTCATTTAACTGATTATCAGCCTTTAGGTATACAGATTCCAAGCTCTAAACCATGATGACGAAGACAGACTATTTCAACAAAGAAGCCGATTTTGATCTCAGAATAATGGACCAGCATCTCAGATACCTGACCTCAACACCATTAATTGTCGGTTTAGACTGTCGGAATTATTAAAAAAAACAACATTATCCAGTAAGACTGAACATTGGAGAAGTTCACAAGAAGTGACAAAGGCATCTCCATAGAGTTGTCTGAAAAAGCTCAAAGAATGGAAGCTGTAGTAAAAGGGAAGAGTGGATACATGACATACTGAACAATGAGATACTATAGTTGTTGAGGCTTCTGTGTAATAATTTTCTGTTACGCATTTTTTCTGTGTTTTTATGACACTGAAGAATAAATAACTTGTACTTAATGATCATTTTGACTGGAAGTTAAATAAAAAGGTTTTTTTTATATTTAGCAAAGTACATGATAATCAGAAATTTGTCTCAAAAAATTTCAATAAACCAAGCAATTTGATGAAGGCTCTGAATTTTCGATCACATGTGATGTGATATTATACAAAGAATGTTTCCATTTAGCTGGTTTCTGGTAGGAAGCCATAGATGATATTCTTGTTTACAGCACTGTCTTTATATTGTTATTCCATTAGATTAAGTATGGGCAATTCAATTTCGTAAAGGACTATGTGAGACCAAGCAACTGTTGCGGAGGGCTGAACCAACAGGATGAATATAATTCTGCTCAATATTAATAACTTATTATTAATGTTCTTATAAATATTGTATTAATAATTAGTATTACTTACTATTATATTTATACATTTATATAATATTAATCTTATTTCCAGTATTGAGTATAACTAACCCCTTAACCCCGGAGATATTTTCATTATTGCGTTTTTGTCTTTTGATCTCCTTCTTCTCAGAGCCATAACATTTTTATTTGTTGGTCAATATGGCCATGGAAGGGCTTGTTTTACGTGGGACGAGTTGTACTTTTGAATGACATAATTGATTTTAACATATTGTGTACTGGAAAATGGGAAAAAAAATTCCAAGAGCTGTGAAATTGAAAAAAAAGGTGCAATTCCACAGTTGTTTTTGAGTCTTTTTTTACCATGTTCACTAAATGCTAAAACTGACCTGCCATTATGATTCTCGAGGTCATTATGAGTTCATAGACGCCAAACATGTCTAGGTTCTTTTTTTTAAAACTTTGTTTTTATTGAATACAAAAATTTTGGCTTACATACTGTGAGATAGCATTCACTAACGCGATTCGGAATACTCGCTTGGCAGCCATATTACACACAGCAAGACCGTATTTCTTCAAAAGTTCTGCTGGGTCTTATTACTCCATAAACCCCAGTGGTATAAAGCACAAAGTAACAGTGTTCATAGCATGACCCTGCTCCATCAGGACTGTGACCATACACTCTTGGTCCAATATTATGGCTCACTCAGGAGCCAAACACACAGTCTGGTTTACCTGCTTGTCAGCGTTGCAGGTTTTGACTGGCTGGCCTGACCTCCGGAGAAGCTGCCTATGAGGTAGCTGTCACCGGCTCTGCAGATCCCTGGACTAACCTCATGCTCCCCAGGGATTTGGTCCACACACAGGACCTCCCAACACAGAGGCCACTCGGGATCACGGCCTCACCAGGTGCTTATCAGGGATCCAGTCCACACTCTAGACCTCCCAACACACAGGCCTTTCCTCTCACAGGACCCTCCAGCCAAGAACCATTCAGGTCCATACACAGGAACCATGTGACCCACACCCTGGTCACATTATCAAGCTGTAACCACTCCTATAGATGTATTAAAATGAACACGGCACTCTGTGATGATGTAGGAGTTGGTGCTCAAGTAGGGTATCCAACCCAAAGTACAAATATTGACAATAACTTGGCACTCAATAGTTTATGAAGTAGAAAATGTTGAATTTATTTTGCGTCCAGACACAGAACTAATGGTTGTTAAATGTTTTCAGTCCAAAACGGACCTTCCTCAGAACAGTTCAGTTTATCTAATACAAAGATGTTAATAAAGAGAAAAATGACCAAAAAAATTTTTTAGTGTTTGTCCGTTATCACATATTACGTTATGTAAACAGTATTTATAGATTACAACACCTTGGACATGTTTAATGCTGCTTTAGCTACCTATATACCATTCAATTGTGACATATATAAACTATAATCTATAAATATTTTCCGATACCCATAGTGTCTCCATTTTTCATGACCTTGGGTTGGGTGAGGGCTTATTTTTTGTGTGCCAAGCTGACGATTTTAATTATCATATATACTCGAGAATAAGCCGAGAATTTCAGCCCTTTTTTTAGGCTGAAAGTGCTCCTGTGCTTATACTCTGACAGTGAGAAGCTGCTAGGGATTGCGCCCGGAGCATGTGAGTATAACGGGGAGGGTGAGCATTCCGATGTTCACCTGTCCCCGTTCCACCACCGGGCGCCGCTCCTTCTTCCGCATCCTCGGCCGTATGGGGTATAATCTATGGAGCATCTAATGGGACATAATCTATGGAGCATCTTATGAGGCATAATCTATGGTAAAATACTCAATAAACAAATATATAGGAATCAAAAAAATCTAGTGTGTGCACATATAATCCCTTAAAACTTTACTTTTATTTATATTAAATATAAAACCCAGACCCAATATAAAAAGGAGAAAAAGATACCAGAATATGAGTCACAAAATACAATAACCTATTATGGTCCTAGATATACATACTGCTCACGCCTGCCTTGCTGTGGGGGTTGGCACCCTAAGAAATGATTTTTTGGTGCCCCCACTCAACGCAGGCTATCCCTCTCTCCCCTGCAATATCCCTCTCAATGCAGGTGGGATAACAATATAGTTTAAGAGCAGTGGTGAAAAATAGACACATAAATAAATCAACCATCATATGGACCTATATAGGTGCCTCCATATAATCTAACAAGGTTTACAACACAACGCACATAATGCATATATAATACCCTGTAGTATCAAAAAAGCATTGCAATCAGATAGCAGCTGTTCTGATCCTCTATCCATCAGCAATACATGATAAATTTACTCAAATCCATAGCCAGACAGCAGCAATAAATAGATATCTCTTAATAGATAGGTAGGGTAACTTAGCATGTGTCGGTATCTCCCCGATGCGTTTCCCTGCTCTCACGGTTCATCAGGAGGAAGCGATATTCATGATGCCGGATGCTCAATAGATGTAAGGCATCTGATTGCAATGCTTTTTTGATACTACAGGGTATTATATATGCATTATGTGCGTTGTGTTGTAAACCTTGTTAGATTATATGGAGGCACCTATATAGGTCCACATGATGGTTGATTTATTTATTTATTTGTCTATTTTTCACCACTGCTCTTAAACTATATTGTTTTCCCACCTGCATTGAGAGGGATATTGCAGGGGAGAGAGGGATAGCCTGCGTTGAGTGGGGGTGCCAAAAAATCGTTTCTTAGGGTGCCAACCCCCACAGCAAGGCAGGCGTGAGCAGTAGGTATATCTAGGACCATAATAGGTTATTGTATTTTGTGACTCATATTCTGGTATCTTTTTCTCCTTTTTATATTGGGTCTGGGTTTTATATTTAATATAAATAAAAGTAAAGTTTTGAGGGATTATATGTGCAGACGCATAATCTATGGTGCATCTTATGAGGCATAATCTATGGAGCATTTTATGAGGCATAATCTATGGAGCATCTTATTGGCCATAATCTATGAAGCATTTTATCGGGCATAATCTATGGCGCATCTTATGGGGCCATCAACCTTTATACAGCATTGTATGGGGCATAATCTATGGAGCATCTTATGGGGCCATAATCAACCTTTACACAGCATTATATGGGACATAATCTATGGAGCATCTTATGGGACCATAATCAAACTTTATACAGCATTGTATGGGGCAAATATTTCTATGGAGCATCTTATGGGCCATTATTAACCTTTGTGCAGCATTATATGGGACATATTTTAATATGGAGCCTCTTATGGGGCTCCTGATTCAATTTGGATATTCAAAAACACCTAAGCTACTGATGTCTCAATTAATTTTACTTTTATTGGTATCTATTTTTATTTTTGAAAGTTACCAGTAGCTGCTGCTTTTCCCACCCTAGGCTTATACTTGAGTCATTAAGTTTTCCCAGCTTTTTGTGGCAAAATTAGGGGTCTCGGCTTATACTCGGATCGGCTTATACTCGAGTATATACGGTATACCATTTTGATGCAAATACGATCTTTTGATTGCCCGTTATTGCATTTTAATGCAATGTTACTGTGGCCAAAAAACGTAATTCTGGCATTTTTACTTTTTTTCTCGATACGCCGTTCAGCGATCAGGTTAATTCTTTTCTTATATTGATAGATTGGGCGATTCTGAATGTGGCGATACCAAATATGGGTATGTTAATTTTTTTTATTGTTTATTTTGAATAGGGCAAAAGGGGAGTGATTTGAACTTTTATATACACATGTGGTCAAAATTGTTGGTATCCCTCGTTTAATAACAGAAAAACCCACAATGGTCACAGAAATAACGTGAATCTGACAAAAGTAATAATGGCTAACAAATCTATGATAATGAACAAATGAAAGTCAGGCTGTCATGATCCGTTCCAGAGTTTAGTCCTGTCTGCTCATTCTCTGGGTGGATCATCTCAAGGGTTAATTTTGCTGTGCCTCATTCTGGGTTCAGGTTTGCTATTTAGCTCCCAGGTATCCTGAGTGTGGTGTCAGCTATAGCTCTGCCTTCGGCGTGTGAACCTGACTCTGGAAGCCCTTGATTTGTCCTACTGTGAACCCTGACTTGTCCTTTGTCTGTTATCTCCCCCTGCCTGCCCTTTCCCAGCTTCTCTTTGTTTGTCTGTAGATCTGCTTGACTCTCTGGTTCTGACCTCCTGGCTTGGCTTTTGACTCCGTTTCAGTTTGTCCCTATTGTACCGTATTTTGCCCATACTGGTTTACTGATCCCTTGCTACGTCCTGATTATCCATTCTGTCTAAATCCTTTTGTACTGTTGTGCTATCTTGTGCTCTGACTTGGCTTTCCTGACCTCGCTCTCGCCACTAGGTGGCGTCTGTTCAGCTGCTCTGTGTGTGCAGTCTGGCTTTCCTATCAAGCTCCCCTGGTGGAGGTTGCACTGTACTGCACCGCAACTGCATGATATTGACATTGCTTTTCAACCATACTTCCACAGAATTAAAAAAAAAAAAATTAAACTCATAAAATAGGACTGGTCAGAAATGATGGTACCCTTAACATAATATTTTGTTGCACAACCTTTTGAGGCAATCACTGCAATCAAATGATTCCTGTAACTGTCAATGAGACATCTGCACCTCTCGACAGTTATTTTGGACCACTCCCCAAGAGCAAACTGCTCCAATTGTCTCGTGTTTGAAAGTTGTCTTTTCCAGATGGCATGTTTCAGCTCTTTCCAAAGATGCTCAATAGGATTTAAGTCAGGGCTCATAGAAGGCCACTTCAGAAGAGTCCAATATTTTCCTCTTAGCCATTCTTAAGTGTCTTTAGCTGTGTGTTTTGGGTCATTATCCTGTTGCAAGACCCATGACCTGCGACTGAGACCAAGCTTTCTGACACTGGGCAGCAGATTTCTTTATAGAATCCTTTGATAGTCTTGAGATTTCATTGTACCCTGCACAGATTCTAGACACCCTGTGCCAGATGCAGCAAAGGAGCCCCAGAACGTAACAGAGCCTCCTCCATGTTTCACAGTAGCGACAGTGTTCTTTTCTTGATATGCTTCATTTTTCCATCTGTGAAAATAGAGCTGATGTGCCTTGCTAAAAAGTTCAATTTTTTTCTCACCTGTCCATAGGACATTCTCCCAGGAGCTTTGTGGCTTGTCAACATGTAGTTTGGCAAATTCCAGTCTGGCTTTTTTTTTTCAACAATGGTGTCCTCCTTGGTCATCTCTCATGAAGTCCACTTTGGCTCATACAAGGATGGATGGTGCAATCTGACACTGATGTTCCTTGAGCTTGAAGTTCACTTTTAATCTGTTCAGAAGTTTTCTGGGCTCTTTTGTTACCATTTGTATTATCCGTCTCTTTGATTTGTCACCAATTTTCCTACTGCGGCCACGTCCAGGGAGGTTGGCTACAGTCCCATGGATCTTGAGGGTATGTGCACACGTTCAGGAATTTTTGTGTTTTTTTCGCGTTTTTTCACGATAAAAACGCTATAAAAACACATAAAAAACGCATACATATGCATCCTATCATTGCAATTTTTGTGCACATGATGCGTTCTTTTCTGCGAAAAAAACGCACCGCGGTAAAAAAATGAACATGTTCATTACTTTTGCGGATTTTTCGTGTTTTTCCCGCTATTCTATGCATTGGGAAAAAACACAAAAAACACGCAAACAAAAAACACATAAAAAACGCATGAGGATTTCTGGCAGAAATGTCGGATTTTTGTCAGGAAATTTCTGCAAGAAATCCTGACGTGTGCACATACCCTCAATTTCAGAATAATATGTGCAACTGTAGTCACAGGAACATCAAGCTGCTTGGAGATGGTCTTATAACTTTTACCTTTACCATATTTGTCTATAATTTTCTTTCTAATCTCCTGGGACAACGCTTTCCTTCTCTTCCTCTGGTCCATGTTGAGTGTGATACACACCATATCACCAAACTGCACAGTGAGTATCTGTAGCCCTATATACAGGCCCACTCACTGATTCCAAGATTCTAGACACCTGTAATGCTAGTTAATGGACACACCTTGATTTAACATGTCCCTTTTGTCACATTAATTTCAGGGGTACCATCATTTCCGTCCAGGCCTATTTCATGATTTTTATTTTTTTTTTAAATTCTGTGTAAGCATAGTTGAAAAGCAATGTCTGACTTTCATTTGTTCATTTTCTTGTTTTTTTTTTTTATTTATTATTACTTTTATCAGATTCAAGTTATTTCTGTGACAATTGTGGGTTTTTCTGTCATTAAATGAGGGGTATCAACAATTTTGACCATGTGTGTGTGTATATATATATATATATATATATATATATATATATATATATATATATAATATTTTTTTATATTTTTAAAAACTTTAATTTTTTACTTTTCGCATGCTTCCATAGACTAGAAGCTGCCATAATCCATTCGGCTCTGCTACATACAAGCGATGATCAGATCGCCTGTATGTAGCAGAATTGCTCATTTGCTATGAGCGCTGACCATCGGGCAGCGCTCATATCAATCCGGCAGTGACAACCATAGTGGTCTGCTGGAGACCTCTGGTTGTCATGCCAACCCATTGGCGACCCACGGTCATGTGACTCCTGTGTGGGATTTCTGGCATGCTTGCCAGAAGCGTGTGTTAAATGCCGCTGTCACAGTTTAACAGTGGCATTTAACTAGTTAATAGCTGCAAATGGATTGTGATTCCACCCGTGGCTGTTAGAGGCACATGTCAGCTGTTCAAAACAGCTGACATGTGCCGGAAAAGATGTGGGCTCAGCTCTGGAGCTCACATCAAAGGCAAGTAGTCTGACATCGGTGTAATTTTACGCCCGATGTCGAAAAGGCGTTAAATATTATGAGCATCTGCTACTAATACATGTTGGGTTAGTGCTTATCATAACTCATATTTTTACCTCTAGTAGCTGATTAAAACCATATATTGTGGTATATGGTTTTAATAAAGTTTATTGAAAGCAGTAAAGTTTACTCCTACTCTACTATAATTCAAGTAGAGGCAGAATCAAGTAGAGACAAGTAGAGACAGTAGAGACAAGTAGAGACAGAAGAGCACCTTCAGTAACCGGCTAATACTTCTGAGGTGTAAGAAGGAAAAATATAGGAAATTGTTTGTGCCAACTGCTATGGGAATGTACAACAATAACATTAGGGTTATATCATCATGGTGAATGTCTACTTTATTTCTCTACATTTCAGTTCACTCGTTGTGTATGTCCTATTCTAATGTATAATGTATAATGTTCTTCTGTCAACCCCACTGTCATGTCAATTAAGTAATTCATTTATGATTTTTATGATTTAAGTTGTGCTGCTGTGATACCATAATTTCCCACGGGATCAATAAAGTGTATCGTATCGTATCGTAATAAACATTGAGATACCTTCATTTTCTGTGATCCTTACTATGATCTCTCCCATGGTCTCCATCATGGTCCCAATCTCTGTCTATCACAAACCAATCCCTGTCTCTGTCTGTTCTGGAATGGAGAAAGTTCTCCTTTATTTAAGAAATTCTGAAGAATGTGCAAAATCTACATGATGTACTTTTGAGATTCCCAATATACATTAAGCTAAATTCAGCCAAACTCGCCAATAGTGATGGGACTATGGGGATCTAACGACGCTCTTCTTCTTTATGCTTTCCCATAAAGAGCAAGGAAACTCTTGGGTGAACCATGCATTCCTGTATATGATGGAGTCAGGAGAGATATCTGGTGGCTGTTGGACAATCATTCAGCAGATAGCTATTTAATGCATAAGTGAGCCTTAAGACTGATTACTTATGAGATAAAAGATAATTGAAAATCCTAGCTGCATCAGCCAATAGTCTCATGTATATGGTGTCTCTCGAATCTCCCCCAATTGCAGAGGTAAAAAAAAAGAGGATACATACTGTGAAGGGAATTAATGCAATATATTGCTTGAAATATTCATTCATATGTTCAGCATGTGTAGCATTGCATAGGGTCTAACTGTACTCAAGTGGGCCTCTAATTTTGCATATATTATGACATACTCAATGCTCTCCTGGGAATTTAAATGTGCAAATGGCCTTTTCAGTAAGGAAGTGAAGAATGAATCTAGTGCCACCTATTTTAGGTAGCAATCATGAAAGTCTGTATCGACTCTCTATTCTAAGCACCACTCCAGCATTTTTTATTTTTTATTCAGTGCTGTAGTGGTGCTTCTACTGTAAGGACCCTGACCCTAGTCTTATACTCACCTTCTGGCATCATCACCTTTTTTCAGCATTGCTCTGGTCCCGCGGCGCTACGGCGCCATCTTGTGACTACAGCTTCTGACTGACTGGAAGTCAATGCAAGTCTATGAGAGGCAGAACGAGACTCCCATAGACTTGTATTGAGTTGTGACCCCTGGCTCTCTCCATGAAACACTAGAGTGATCCAGCAAGGTGCAGTGGCAATAAAATTGAAAGACGGAGGCAAGTTAGTATGAAATTAGGGGTAGGGACCTTTGATTAGAAATGACACTCCAACATATAAATTACAAAAAATGCTGGAGTGCTTTAAAGGCCTCTGAATTATAACTTAGGATAAAAAGTCACATGACAAGGTCCTTTAAAAGATCAATATTGATGTTAGGATTTCTACTTCCAATTGGTGGTACTAGAGTTTTTGTAGTCTTCCTTTCTAAAGAGCCTATTTGCATATTTAAATTTCCTAGGCATCACTGCTTGGTCTATAAGTCTCCTTCATCAACTTGGTACTCTGATAGAGGATTCTCAACCAGCCAAACTAGTTCTCCTGCTTTGTACTGATGAGGGGCAAACACCTCATCATGTCCTTAACCCCTTTACCCCCAAGGATGGTTTGCACGTTAATGACCGGGCCAATTTTTACAATTCTGACCACTGTCCTTTTATGAGGTTATAACTCTGGAATGCTTCAATGGATCCCGGTGATTCTGACACTGTTTTCTCGTGACATAATGTACTTCATGATAGTGGTAAAAATTCTTTGATATTACCTGCGTTTATTTGTGAAAAAAACGGAAATTTGGCAAAAATTTAGAAAGTTTCGCAATTTTCCAAATTTTAATTTTTATACAATTAAATCACAGAGATATGTCACACAAAATAATTAATAAGTAACATTTCCCACATGTCTACTTTACATCAGCACAATTTTGGAACCCCAATTTTTTTGTTAGGGAGTTATAAGGGTTAAAATTTGACCAGCAATTTCTCATTTTTACAACACCTTTTTTTTTAGGGACCACATCTCATTTGAAGTCATTTTGAGGGGTCTGTATGATAGAAAATATCCAAGTGTGACAACATTCTATAACCTGCACCCCTCAAGGTGCACAAAACAACATTCAAGAAGTTTATTAAGCCTTCAGGTGTTTCACAGGAATTTTTGGAATGTTTAAATAAAAATTAACATTTAACTTTTTTACACAAAAAATTTACTTCAGCTCGAATTTGTTTTATTTTACCAAGGGTAACAGGAGAAAATGGACACCAAAATTTGTTGTACAATTTGTCCTGAGTACGACGATACCCTATATGTGGGGGTAAACCACTGTTTGGGCACATGGGAGAGCTCGTAAGGGAAGAAGTGCCGTTTGACTTTTCAATGCAAAATTGACAGGAATTGAGATGGGATGCCATGTTGCATTTGGAGAGCCACTGATGTGCCTAAACATTGAACTCCCCAACAAATGTAACCATTTTGGAAAGTAGACCCCCTAAGGAACTTATCTAGATGTGTGGTGAGCACTTTGACCCATTAAGTGATTCACAGAAGTTTATAATGCAGAGCCGTAAAAATAAAAAATCATATTTTTTCACAAAAATTATCTTTTCAACCCCAATTTTTTATTTTCCCAAGGGTAAGAGAAGAAATTGGACCACAAATATTGTTGTCCAATTTGTCCTGAGTACACTGATACTCCATATGTGGGGGTAAACCACTGTTTGGGCGCATGGGAGACTTCGTAAGGGAAGGAGCGCCGTTTGACTTTTCAATGCAAAATTGACTGGAATTGAGATGGGACGCCATGTTGCATTTGGAGAGCCACTGATGTGCCTAAACATTGAACCCCCCCACAAATGTAACTATTTTGGAAAGTAGACCCTCTAAGGAACTTATCTAGATGTGTGGTGAGCACTTTGACCCATTAAGTGATTCACAGAAGTTTATAATGCAGAGCCGTAAAAATAAAAAATCATATTTTTTCACCAAAATTATCTTTTCAACCCCAATTTTTTATTTTCCCAAGGGTAAGAGAAGAAATTGGACCACAAACATTGTTGTCCAATTTGTCCTGAGTACACTGATACCCCATATGTGGGGGTAAACCACTGTTTGGGCGCATGGGAGACTTCGTAAGGGAAGGAGCGCCGTTTGACTTTTCAATGCAAAATTGACTGGAATTGAGATGGGACGCCATGTTGCGTTTGGAGAGCCACTGATGTGTCTAAACATTGAAACCCCCCACAAGTGACACCATTTTGGAAAGTAGACCCCCTAAGGAACTTATCTAGATGTGTGGTGAGCACTTTGACCCATTAAGTGATTCACAAAAGTTTATAATGCAGAGCCGTTAAAATAAAATAGCATATTTTTTCACAAAAATGATCTTTTCGCCCCCAATTTTTTATTTTCCCAAGGGTAAGAGAAGAATTTGGATTGCAAAAGTTGTTGTCCAATTTGTCCTAAGTACGCTGATACCCCATATGTAGGGGTAAACCACTGTTTGGGCACATGGGAGAGCTCGGAAGGGAAGGAGCGCCATTTGACTTTTCAATGCAAAATTGACAGGAATTGAGATGGGACGCCATGTTGCGTTTGGAGAGCCACTGATGTGCCTAAACATTGAAACCCCCCACAAATGACACCATTTTGAAAAGTAGACCCCCTAAGGAACTCATCTAGATGTGTTTTGAGAGCTTTGAACCCCCAAGTGTTTCACTACAGTTTATAACGCAGAGCCGTGAAAATAAAAAATCTTTTTTTTTTCCACTAAAATTATTTTTTTGCCCCCAGTTTTGTATTTTTCCAAGGGTAATAGTTGAAATTAGACCCCAAAAGTTGTTGTCCAATTTGTCCTGAGTACGCTGATACGCCATATGTGGGAGGGAACCACCGTTTGAGCGCATAGCAGAGCTTGGAATGGAAGGAGCGTCATTTGGAATGCAAATTTAGATGAATAGGTCTGCAGGCATCACATTGCGTTTGCAGAGCCCCTAATGTACCTAAACAGTAGAAACCCCCCACAAGTGACCCCATATTGGAAAATAAACCCCCCCAAGGAACTTATCTAGATGTGTTGTAAGAACTTTGAACCCCCAAGTGTTTCACTAGTTTATAACGCAGAGCCGTGAAAATAAAAAAAAAAAATTCCACAAAATTTATTTTTTAGTCCCCAGTTTTGTATTTTTCCAAGGGTAACAGTTGAAATTAGACCCCAAAAGTTGTTGTCCAATTTGTCCTGAGTACGCTGATACCCCATATGTGGGGGGAAACACCGTTTGAGCGCATGGCAGACCTCGGAAGGGAAGGAGCGTCATTTGGAATGCAGACTTAGATGGATTGGTCTGCAGGCATCACATTGCATTTGCAGAGCCCCTAATGTACCTAAACAGTAGAAACCCCCCACAAGTGACCCCATATTGGAAACTAGACCCCCTACGGAACTTATCTAGATGTGTTGCGAGAACTTTGAACCCCCAAGTGTTTCACTAGTTTATAACGCAGAGCCGTGAAAATAAAAAATCCTTTTTTTTTCCACAAAATTTATTTTTTAGTCCCCAGTTTTGTATTTTTCCAAGGGTAACAGTTGAAATTAGACCACAAAAGTTGTTGTCCAATTTGTCCTGAGTACGCTGATACCCCATATGTGGGGGGAAACACCATTTGAGCGCATGGCAGACCTCGGAAGGGAAGGAGCGTCATTTGGAATGCAGACTTAGATGGATTGGTCTGCAGGCATCACATTGCATTTGCAGAGCCCCTAATGTACCTAAACAGTAGAAACCCCCCACAAGTGACCCCATATTGGAAACTAAACCCCCTAAGGAACTTATCTAGATGTGTTGCGAGAACTTTGAACCCCCAAGTGTTTCAAAACAGTTTATAATGCAGAGCCGTGAAAATAAAAAATCCTTTTTTTCCACAAAAGTTATTTTTTTAGCCCCCAGTTTTGTATTTTCCCAAGGGTAACAGGAGAAATTGGACCCCAAAAGTTGTTGTCCAATGTGTCCTGAGTATGCTGATACCCCATATGTTGGGGTAAACCCCTGTTTGGGCGCACGGGAGAGCTCGGAAGGGAAGGAGCACTGTTTTACTTTTTCAACACAGAATTGGCTGGAATTGAGATCCGATGCTATGTCGCGTTGGAGAGCCCCTGATGTGCCTAAACAGTGGAAACCCCCCAATTATAACTGAAACCCTAATCCAAACACATCCCTATCCCTAATCCCAACGGTAACCCTAACCACACCCCTAACCCTGACACACCCCTAAACCTAATCCCAACCTTATTCCCAACTCTAAATGTAATCCAAACCCTAATCCTAACTTTAGCCCCATCCCTAACCCTAACTTTTCCCCAACCCTAACTGTAGTCTTAACCCTAGCCCCAACCCTAACCCTAACCCTAACCCTAGCCCTAACCCTTGCCCTAACCCTAGCCCTAACCCTAATTCTAACAATAACTCTAGCCCTAACCCTAGCCCTAACCCTAGCCCTAACCCTAAACCTAGCCCTAACCCTAACTCTAGCCCTAACCCTAACCCTAGCCCTAACCCTAGCCCTAACCCTAACCCTAATGGGAAAATGGAAATAAATACATTTTTTTATTTTTTTTTATTTTTCGCTAACTAAGGGGTTGATGAAAGGGGGTTTGATTTACTTTTATAGTGGGTTTTTTAGCGGATTTTTATGATTGGCAGCCGTCACACACTGAAAGACGCTTTTTATTGCAAAAAATGTTTTTTGTGTTACCACATTTTGAGAGCTATAATTTTTCCATATTTTCGTCCACAGAGTCATGTGAGGTCTTGTTTTTAGCGGGACAAGTTGACGTTTTTATTGGTAACATTTTCGGGCACATGACTTTTTTTATCGCTTTTTATTCCGATTTTTGTGAGGTAGAATGACCAAAAACCAGCTATTCATGAATTTCTTTTGGGGGAGGCATTTATACCATTCCGCATTTAGTAAAATGGATAAAGCAGTATTATTCCTTCGGTCAGTGCGATTACAGCCATACCTCATTTATATCTTTTTTTATGTTTTGGCGCTTTTCTACGATAAAAACTATTTTATAGAAAAAATAATTATTTTTGCATCGCTTTATTCTGAGGACTATAACTTTTTTATTTTTTCTTTGATGACGCTGTTTGGCGGCTCGTTTTTTGTGGGACAAGATGACGTTTTCAGTGGTACCATGGTTATTTAGATTCGTCTTTTTGATCGCGTGTTATTCCACTTTTTGTTTGGTGGTATGATAATAAAGCGTTATTTTTTGCCTCATTTTTTTTTTTACGGTGTTCACTGAAGGGGTTAACTAGTGAAACAGTTTTATAAGTTGGGTCGTTACGGACGCGGCGATACTAAATATGTGTACTTTTATTGTTTTTTTATTTAGATAAAGAAATGTATTTATAGGAACAATATTTTTTTTGGGGGGGAATTTTTTTAATTTTTTTTACACATGTGAATATTTTTTTTTTTACACTATAACATTACCCCAGGGGGGCATCATGTTATAGTGTAAGATCGCTGATCTGGCAGTTTGCACAGCACTCTGTCAGATCGGCGATCTGACGTGCACAGCTCCTCCAGGCTTCCCGGCGCCTGCTCTGAGCAGGCGCTGTGAAGCCACCTCCCTGCAGGACCCGGATGCTGTGGCCATTTTGGATCCTGGCCTGCTGCAGGGAGGAGGAGGTAAGAGACCCTCAGAGCAACGCGATCACATCGCGTTGCTCCGGGGGTCTCAGGGAAGCACGTGGGGAACCCCCTCCCTGCGCGATGCTTCCCTATACCGCTGGAACACTGCGATCATTTTTGATCGCAGTGTGCCGGGGCGGTCCGTGACCGCTCCTGGCACATAGTGCCGGATGTCAGCTGCGATAGTCAGCTGACACCCGGCCGCGATCGGCCGCGATCAGCCGTGCTCCCCCCGTGAGCGCAGCCGATCGCATATAATGTACTATCCCGTCACTGGGAAGTAAGTCCCAGGTCACCTTGATGGGAGAGTACGTCATATGGGATTAAATTTAAATTTCCTAGGCATCACTGCTTGGTCTATAAGTCTCCTTCCATCAACTTGGCACTCTGATAGAGGATTCTCAACCAGCCAAACTAGTTCTCCTGCTTTGTACTGATGAGGGGCAAACACCTCATCATGTCCTTAAATTGAGTTTCTGGCTTGGCTTGTTATCCTAGGTTATGGTGAAAGACTTTTTAAAGGGAATCTGTCAACGTGTTTTTGCTACCTCAACTGAGAACAGCATGATGCAGGCAAAGAGACACTTATTCCAACAATGTACCACTTAGAATACTGAGTGCAGCGATTCTGATACAATTGAAGCTTTTTGATTTAGAAAACCAACAGAGCTAAGAAAGCTGCCCCCGCCCCCAACTGGCTCTCTATGTACATTGTCCATTGACAGTGAGCAGTCACATCCTTGAAGTTCTGTGTTCTAACCCATACTTCATGCTGTCCTCATATTACATTGTTTTTCTAGGTTAGATTTATGTGATTTGTGTAGTCAGGGAAAAAGTCAGCATTAGTTACCAGGAAGTCAATCAAACTAGTTGAGATCCAGATCAAAGACATTTACTGAGAAAGAAAGTTTGGGGGTCACAAGCAGGGTCAGGATCAGAAGCAGAACACTACTAAAGCACACCAGCAGTACAAAGAAACCAAAAGCAATAACTTACAAGTCCCAGAAGACTGACGAAAGTTTAAATAAGGTGTGGCTCAAAGGCCAGAGAAGGGAGCTGATTACCCTGGATGAGCAGCTAGACAGCAAAAGCACATATCCTCCCTGACTAATGAGCAAAAAAAGGCACACCCACAGGAGTGCTCTTAGCTGGACAGTGACAGCGCTGCCTATAATATCAGCAAAGCAATCTCCTCCATCACCAGCGTCATTTTAGTGATAACATTGTAGGATAGGTACAATGTTTTGGTTGCTTCTTATTCCTTTTTTTGGCCAGAATAAAATGCAATTCTGGTGTTTTGATTTTTTTCTTGTTACAACATTCACCAATTGGTTTAATTCATTTTATATTTTGATAGATTGGACTTTTTGATTGTGGAAATACAACATGTGTATTTTGTATTTTTTTTTCCATTTTTTTATTTTTAATGGGGGAAATGGAGGGTGAGTTACACTTTTATTTTCATTTTTTAAAACTTTTTCTTGTATTTGTTAGTCCATGTATTTCATGTATTGTTTATTGCTGTATATAGAAAAAATCAAGGCTGACTTTTACATTAGTACCATCATGAAAGGCAATGGGTCTTCAGCAGACTTCCCGCTATCACAACAACTCATGTGTCACACTGGGTGTCTAGAACAGTGCATACCCAGGGACAGATGCTATAAATGTCCCTGTCACAGCGGCATTTAACAGGTTAACAACCGGCAGAGTTTAGCTCCAGCTGTTAGAGGCAGATGATTGCCTGCACATGATACCTGTATTTATTCAGCTAACATGTGGACTTGGTTCCTGAGCCTGCATCAAAGTCAGGGAGCCAATGTAAGCACGTTGCGGGATGCAGTGACGGACAGGAGACAGAGCAAGGGTTATCAAGTTTAATAACAGGGGAATACTCCATGCAGGGCGGTAAAGGGTTAAATAGGGGATTAAACAGTTCAAACTGTAAAGCATATTGTAAGTTGAAGAACAACGGTTCAGATGACGGCAGTTCAGATGAAAGTCAGTGGTTCCTAAGTTCATGAAGTGAATAGTGCTGACAACGGCTGGTGCGGTGTTTTTTCCAATGGGGTCCTGTGGGCAACAATGCCACGTCTTCTGGCAGCAGCAGTCGGTCTCCGGTACCTTCCACTGAGCCTAGTCCATATGCTACAGTAGCTAATAAGGGTGCGGGCCACAGAACTGTATGGGCCCAACATGGCTCAGCAAATATAAACTGGCTAAACTCAAGGCACAAGTATCAGTCCCATATTTAGTCCCTCTGTGGCATGTGCGCTATGCTCAGCGCTATGCTCATGGAAACAAAGCGTTTGGCACCTTATTCTCTGTAGTTACTGGCACACTGCACCTCTCTCTGTAGCAACCAGGCACACACTGTACATCCCTCTCTCCTTCAGATTCCCGCTGTTGGCAGCGGGAAATGGTGGGCGCTGGCCTGCACAATGTTGATGCTCCCAGGCCGGAGCACTTCTCTCCCTGGCTCCTGCTGATGCTCCCAGCTTCCCTCAGCACAGCAGTCCCTGTCTCTCAACTGCTGCAGCATGCCCGGCTTCTCTCCTGGCAGCGGTCCCTCTGAAGACGGTGGGGCCCTGTTGCAGTGCCAGTACTCAATGGGGAGGGGAAGCGGAGCACGCTGGTCGCCTAACTGCGCGCTGCCCTCTGTTCGCTGCGTGTGCTTTTACCTTTTATTCCTTCCCGCCCCCCATTGGTCAGGAGGAATGTCCGCCTCCCTCAAGCTTCCCCCAGGGAACAGGGAATGCAGCCTTTTCAGTTCCGGACCTGGCACGCAGATTCCTGTGGTCTGGTCGTCCCCCTTACACCAGCATATGATATAATTGTACATTACATGTCAGTATAAGGTTAAGTTTTTAAAATCCATAAGATGAGGTCTCCAACAAAAGCACAGCTTTGCCATTTTCACATATTTAACACCTCCCATGTTTAGCGAAGGCAGAAAATAACTAACTAAAATGAAAATATAATTTGTTATCTAAGTAAAATTCTAAAAATTAGTTCATTATGCGGTGGTAAGTCTATGTGGTCACGGTTCAGATTCATTTAATTGCCATGAAAAATCAAATAATTAATTGATTCAGTGCTGTTATCACCTCGGTGACCTGTGGGACTCTATGAAACTCTATTAGTCTTGAGGAATTTAGCAATATACTCATAATAAATAGCACCAATCAGAAAGAAAATTCTAGTTATCTGCATTAGTTATCCGCATTAAGTAATGTAATCTCTGCTGTGCCTCATTCACAAGCAGGAAATCCAGTTATCGTATGGAGAAATGACTCAGAATATGGATCTACCTCTGTATGTACATGTTTTGTGTTGTGTACATATTGATTTTTTAAGCTTTATGCTACGTCAATATCCTGTCAGTGGTACTGTATGATCGCTCTCATTGCTTAATCTAAATGGAGGTCAAATATACATATGTAACAAGAGATTTGCAAACATTAAAATTATTTTCATCTGCAAAATATCTCAAAAAACATAATTCATATGAATTACTGCTCTTGAACAATAATTGTCTAGAGGATAGATTGTAGTGTTTAATCAGTGACCTGAACTTGTGCGCAAATGATTTCCATCAGCATTTTCTAATGATCGTCACTAGGGTTGAGCGACTTTCATTTTTTTAAGATCGAGTAGGGTTTTGGGAAACCCGATTTTGTCCAGAGTCGAGTCGAGTGCAGTCGGCCGATTATCGCTAAAAGTCGGGGATCGACCGAAACACGAAACCCAATGCAAGTCAATGGGGAAGCATAGTCGGCAGTGAGTGGAGGCCAGGAAAACACCTACAGTGCCCATTTTAATGCCAAAAACATCCATTCTTGTTTCTGAAGCTTGCCAATCTTAATTAACTGTATAATAATAGTTAGGCATAGGGAATTGGGGGAAAGTTGTGGGGGGAGTAGGGCTGGCTCAAGTTTTTCGTGGGCCCAGGAAATGCGGACTACGTCACGGCGGTGTTGCAGGGAAAGGTAAGTATTTAAACGTTGCAAGTGCTGTGATCCTGAGCAAGCAGGGGGGGGCCCACTCATTCGCATTGGCACTGGCACAGGGCCCCTCAAAGTACGGCAGTGTGTTTGCATGGCGGGGGCGCCTCCCACCAGCAGCGACACTTTTGCATACTCTGAGGGGCCCTGTGCCAGTGACGTCGCCAACGAGTATGCCCCCCCACCTGATGAAGGAACCTGCACTTTCATCTGCACCTTCCTCTTTGTCCCTGTGTAAGGTGGTATAACATGCGGGAAGGGGAACCTTACTTTCAGCAGGGTCAGATTCTGGCTGTGTAGAGTACAAGGGGAATGTAGTGGTCTAGGTCAATGTACCAGCAGACTCATCTAGCAGTGGCTGGGCAATGGGCAGGATGAGGAGGAAACAGATATAGGGCCAAAGAATAAAGTAGGCTAAATGCAGTTCAAAATTGGTAACAGGACTAAACAGGCGGCATTGCTTTGTTCAGTGGAGTAGCAAACCCAAGAGCAGCAGACACTGTTTCAAGGGCCTAACCACACTAGTAGGCCAAATGCAGTTTAATATCTGATAGTATAGGGCGAAAGCCAGAAGGTTGAAGCTCAGCTTTATTTAGTTGAGGACAACACCAGGCAGGGGCACACAGACAGACACCTTTAGTAGGCCGGAAAAGCCTATTGCATTTTTTAAAATGGTAATTTGGAGCAGAAGGTTGAAGCTCAGCTTTATTTAGTTGAGGGCAACACCAGGGAGGGGCAGAAGCCGTTAGTAGGCCCTAACCACCATTTTTTTTTTAAAAAAACCACTTAATGAGAGTCGGAAGGTTGAAGCTCAGCTTTATTTAGTTGAGGGCAACACCAGGGAGGGGCAGAAGCCGTTAGTAGGCCCTAACCACCATTTTTTTTTAAAAAAACCACTTAATGAGAGCCGGAAGGTTGAAGCTCAGCTTTATTTAGTTGAGGACAACACCAGGCAGGGGCACACAGACAGACACCTTTAGTAGGCCGGAAAAGCCTATTGCATTTTTTAAAATGGTAATTTGGAGCAGAAGGTTGAAGCTCAGCTTTATTTAGTTGAGGACAACACCAGGCAGGGGCACACAGACAGACACCTTTAGTAGGCCGGAAAAGCCTATTGCATTTTTTAAAATGGTAATTTGGAGCAGAAGGTTGAAGCTCAGCTTTATTTAGTTGAGGACAACACCAGGCAGGGGCACACAGACAGACACCTTTAGTAGGCCGGAAAAGCCTATTGCATTTTTTAAAATGGTAATTTGGAGCAGAAGGTTGAAGCTCAGCTTTATTTAGTTGAGGACAACACCAGGCAGGGGAACACAGACAGACACCTTTAGTAGGCCGGAAAAGCCTATTGCATTTTTTAAAATGGTAATTTGGAGCAGAAGGTTGAAGCTCAGCTTTATTTAGTTGAGGACAACACCAGGCAGGGGCACACAGACAGACACCTTTAGTAGGCCGGAAAAGCCTATTGCATTTTTTAAAATGGTAATTTGGAGCAGAAGGTTGAAGCTCAGCTTTATTTAGTTGAGGACAACACCAGGCAGGGGAACACAGACAGACACCTTTAGTAGGCCGGAAAAGCCTATTGCATTTTTTAAAATGGTAATTTGGAGCAGAAGGTTGAAGCTCAGCTTTATTTAGTTGAGGACAACACCAGGCAGGGGAACACAGACAGACACCTTTAGTAGGCCGGAAAAGCCTATTGCATTTTTTAAAATGGTAATTTGGAGCAGAAGGTTGAAGCTCAGCTTTATTTAGTTGAGGACAACACCAGGCAGGGGAACACAGACAGACACCTTTAGTAGGCCGGAAAAGCCTATTGCATTTTTTAAAATGGTAATTTGGAGCAGAAGGTTGAAGCTCAGCTTTATTTAGTTGAGGACAACACCAGGCAGGGGCACACAGACAGACACCTTTAGTAGGCCGGAAAAGCCTATTGCATTTTTTAAAATGGTAATTTGGAGCAGAAGGTTGAAGCTCAGCTTTATTTAGTTGAGGGCAACACCAGGGAGGGGCTGAAGCCGTTAGTAGGCCCTAACCACCATTTTTTTTTTTTAAAACCACTTAATGAGAGCCGGAAGGTTGAAGCTCAGCTTTATTTAGTTGAGGACAACACCAGGCAGGGGCACACAGACAGACACCTTTAGTAGGCCGGAAAAGCCTATTGCATTTTTTAAAATGGTAATTTGGAGCAGAAGGTTGAAGCTCAGCTTTATTTAGTTGAGGACAACACCAGGCAGGGGCACACAGACAGACACCTTTAGTAGGCCGGAAAAGCCTATTGCATTTTTTAAAATGGTAATTTGGAGCAGAAGGTTGAAGCTCAGCTTTATTTAGTTGAGGGCAACACCAGGGAGGGGCAGAAGCCGTTAGTAGGCCCTAACCACCATTTTTTTTTTTTAAAACCACTTAATGAGAGCCGGAAGGTTGAAGCTCAGCTTTATTTAGTTGAGGGCAACACCAGGGAGGGGCAGAAGCCGTTAGTAGGCCCTAACCAAAGTTGAAGGCCAAATGCAGTTTAATTTCTGATACTATAGGCCGAAAGCCAGAAGGTGGAAGCTCCAATTTAGACAGTGGAGGACAATTTGAATTAGGGACTGCAGACAGACTTAGTAGGCTGTCCCCTGTGGACCATGCATCCACCACATTAACCCATTGCGCCGTAATGGACACGTAATCTTCCGTGGCCATGCCTACAGGTCCATGCGTCTGTTGTCAGGTGCACCTTTGTACTCACAGATTGCCAGAGTGCATGGACAATGCGGTCTTCTACATGCTGGTGGAGGGTTGGGATGGCTTTTCTCGCAAAAGAAGTGTCGACTGGTTAGCTTGTAGCGTGGTACAGCGTAGTCCATCATGGCCTTATTAATAGTAAATAAAATATATAACTAGGCTCTATGAACTTTTAAATAGGTTCCAGGGGTACACGGGCAGCATTGGTGTGGTCAGTGGAGGAGTATTGCAAGTAGGGGCTGCAGACAGGCTATCAAAGGCCTAAAATACCAAACAGTAGGCACTCATGGCAGTTTTACATCGGTTACATGGATACACAGGCAGGCACTCCAGGCAGCATTGTGGTCAGTGGAGGAGTATTGCAAGTAGGGGCCGCAGACAGGCTATCAAAGGCCTAAAATAACAAACAGTAGGCAGTCATGGCAGTTTTACATCGGTTACATGGATACACAGGCAGGCACTCCAGGCAGCATTGTGGTCAGTGGAGGAGTATTGCAAGTAGGGGCCGCAGACAGGCTATCAAAGGCCTAAAATAACAAACAGTAGGCAGTCATGGCAGTTTTACATCGGTTACATGGATACACAGGCAGGCACTCCAGGCAGCATTGTGGTCAGTGGAGGAGTATTGCAAGTAGGGGCCGCAGACAGGCTATCAAAGGCCTAAAATAACAAACAGTAGGCAGTCATGGCAGTTTTACATCGGTTACATGGATACACAGGCAGCTAGGTGGTGAGTGGAGGAGTATTTAAAGTAAGGACCGCAGACAGGCTATCAAAGGCCTAACATAACAAACAATAGGCTCATGGCAGTTTTACAGCGGTTACATGGATAGACGGGCAGGCAGCTTGGTGGTGAGTGGAGGAGTATTTAAAGTAGGGACCGCAGACAGGCTATCAAAGGCCTAACATAACAAACAATAGGCTCATGGCAGTTTTACAGCGGTTACATGGATACACGGGCAGGCAGCTTGGTGGTGAGTGGAGGAGTATTTAAAGTAGGGACCGCAGACAGGCTTCAAAGGCCTAACATAAGAAAATGGGCTGGCTGTAGGCACTTTATAATTGGTTCCAGGGGTACACGGGCAGCAGTGGTCTGGTCAGTGGAGGACTAGTGGAAGGAGGGACCGCAGACAGGCTTCAAAGGCCTAACATAAAAAAATGGGCTGGCTGTAGGCACTTTATAATTGGTTCCAGGGGTACACGGGCAGCAGTGGTCTGGCCAGTGGAGGACTAGTGGAAGGAGGGACCGCAGACAGGCTTCAAAGGCCTAACATAAAAAAATGGGCTGGCTGTAGGCACTTTATAATTGGTTCCAGGGGTACACGGGCAGCAGTGGTCTGGCCAGTGGAGGACTAGTGGAAGGAGGGACCGCAGACAGGCTTCAAAGGCCTAACATAAAAAAATGGGCTGGCTGTAGGCACTTTATAATTGGTTCCAGGGGTACACGGGCAGCAGTGGTCTGGCCAGTGGAGGACTAGTGGAAGGAGGGACCGCAGACAGGCTTCAAAGGCCTAACATAAAAAAATGGGCTGGCTGTAGGCACTTTATAATTGGTTCCAGGGGTACACGGGCAGCAGTGGTCTGGTCAGTGGAGGACTAGTGGAAGGAGGGACCGCAGACAGGCTTCAAAGGCCTAAAATAACAAACAATAGGCTCATGGCAGTTTTACAGCGGTTACATGGATACACGGGCAGCTTGGTGGTGAGTGGAGGAGTAGTGCAAGGAGTGTCTGTCCCAGTACTCCCAAAATATAAATAGATGTTAATGTCTCGCAAAACAACCAAAACAAAAAAAAAGGTGGCATACTTAGGTACAGGGGTGGGCTCATCTGCTGAGTTTCTGACATAGTAATTTGGCAGTAACTATTTAATGGTGCCAATATACGACACAGACACAGACTACTTTAAGTTGCATCATAGATGTCTACAAATTTGTATTGTCAGTGCCAGACATTGAATGATGTCAGCGAATAGACTAAAGATTGGTGGAGCTGTGCGACATAATTTTGCACGTGGTAGAGCACATTTTGAGCTGGGGTAGGGGGGAACTCTCTTGAGGCCGGCGAGACCGCCCCAGGGCCCCTCATGTTACAATGGTGTGTCTGACGTTGGGTGCGCACCACCACCGCCAGAGACACTACATTGTACTATGAGGGACCCAGTAGCAATGCCGTCAACCAAAAGCGAGCACACCCACCTCTTCAGACAAACAGCAGTCTCACGGGTGCTTGCGCCAAGTCGCGATACCACGGCCCCGTGTGGGGAGTTTTGCCATTTAGGGAGGTGTAAACATGTCGTATGCTGTACAATCAGCTGCAGCAAATTAGACATTAGAAAAGTAATTCACAGGCAAGAGCTTTTCATAGGAAAGCTAGGTGTCGGCCGGGCAAGGTGGGGCAAAAGATTTCGAAATCCAGTTGTGGTTCATTTTAATGAATGTTAGATCGTCAACATTTTGGGTAGCCAGACGAGTCCTTTTTTCGGTTAATATTGAACCTGCAGCACTGAATACTCTTTCTGATAGGACACTTGCTGCCGGGCAAGCAAGCTCCTGCAATGCATATTCTGCCAATTCTGGCCAGGTGTCTAATTTGGAGGCCCAGTAATCAAATGGGAATGACGGTTGAGGGAGAACATCGATAAGGGATGAAAAATAGTTAGTAACCATACTGGACAAATGTTGTCTCCTGTCACTTTCAATTGATGCAGCAGTACCTGTCCTGTCTGCGGTCATAGCAAAATCACTCCACAACCTGGTCAGAAAACCCCTCTGTCCAACGCCACTTCTGATGTGTGCACCCCTAACACTCCTAGTCTGCTGCCCCCTGGAGCTCGTGTGAGAACGATCACGTGCGCTGTGTGCTGGGAATGCCTGAAGCAAACGGTCAACAAGAGTTGATTGTTTGGTTGCTAATATTAGTTCCAAGTTCTCATGTGGCATAATATTTTGCAATTTGCCTTTATAGCGTGGATCAAGGAGGCAGGCCAACCAGTAATCGTCATCGTTCATCATTTTCGTAATGCGTGTGTCCCTTTTTAGGATACGTAAGGCATAATCCGCCATGTGGGCCAAAGTTCCAGTTGTCAAATCTCCGGTTGTGATTGGTTGAGGGGCAGTTGCAGGCAAATCTACGTCACTTGTGTCCCTCAAAAAACCAGAACCCGGCCGTGACACGCAACCAATTTCCTGTGCCCCCGGGAAAGGTTCGGCATTAAAAATATACTCATCCCCATCATCCTTCTCGTCCTCCACCTCCTCTTCGCCCGCTACCTCGTCCTGTACACTGCCCTGACCAGACAATGGCTGACTGTCATCAAGGCTTTCCTCTTCCTCTGGTGCAGACGCCTGCTCCTTTATGTGCGTCAAACTTTGCATCAGCAGACGCATTAGGGGGATGCTCATGCTTATTACGGCGTTGTCTGCACTAACCAGCCGTGTGCATTCCTCAAAATACTGAAGGACTTGACACATGTCTTGTATCTTAGACCACTGCACACCTGACAACTCCATGTCTGCCATCCTACTGCCTGCCCGTGTATCCTCCCACAAATAAATAACAGCACGCCTCTGTTCGCACAGTCTCTGAAGCATGTGCAGTGTTGAGTTCCACCTTGTTGCAACGTCTATGATTAGGCGATGCTGGGGAAGGTTCAAAGACCGCTGATAGGTCTGCATACGGCTGGCGTGTACAGGCGAACGTCGGATATGTGAGCAAAGTGCACGCACTTTGAGGAGCAGGTCGGAGAACCCAGGATAAGTTTTCAATAAGCACTGCACCACCAGGTTTAAGGTGTGAGCCAGGCAAGGAATGTGTTTCAGTTGGGAAAGGGAGATGGCAGCCATGAAATTCCTTCCGTTATCACTCACTACCTTGCCTGCCTCAAGATCTACTGTGCCCAGCCACGACTGCGTTTCTTGTTGCAAGAACTCGGACAGAACTTCCGCGGTGTGTCTGTTGTCGCCCAAGCACTTCATAGCCAATACAGCCTGCTGACGCTTGGCAGTAGCTGGCCCATAATGGGACAACTGGTGTGCAACAGTGTCATCTGCCGATGGAGTGGTTGGCAGACTGCGTTCTGTGGAAGAGCTGTAGCTTCTGCAGGAGGACGAGGAGGAGGAGGAGGAGGGGGTGCGAACGCCTACAGCCAACTGTTTCCTAGACCGTGGGCTGGGCACAACTGTCCCTAAATTGATGTCGCCTGTGGACCCTGCATCCACCACATTCACCCAGTGTGCCGTGATGGACACATAACGTCCCTGGCCATGCCTACTGGTCCATGCATCTGTAGTCAGGTGCACCTTTGTACTCACAGATTGCCTGAGTGCATGGACGATGCGCTGTTTAACATGCTGGTGCAGGGCTGGGATGGCTTTTCTGGAAAAAAAGTGTCGACTGGGTAGCTCGTATCGTGGTTCAGCGTACTCCATCAGGGCTTTGAAAGCTTCGCTTTCAACTAACCGGTAGGGCATCATCTCTAACGAGATTAGTCTAGCTATGTGGGCGTTAAAACACTGTGTACGCGGATGCGAGGATAAGTACTTCCTTTTTCTAACCAGAGTCTCATGTAGGGTGAGCTGGACTGGAGAGCTGGAGATCGTGGAACTTTCGGGTGTGCCGGTGTACATGGCAGACTGAGAGACGGTTGGAGACGGTATTGTTTCTGCCGGTGCCCTAGATGCAATATTTCCTCCTACAAAACTGGTGATTCCCTGACCCTGACTGCTTTTGGCTGGCAAAGAAACCTGCACAGATACTGCCGGTGGTGCGGAAAATGGTGGCCTTACAGTGACGGAAGGGATGTTGCGTTGCTGACTAGCTTCATTGGCCGAGGGTGCTACAACCTTGAGGGACGTTTGGTAGTTAGTCCAGGCTTGAAAATGCATGGTGGTTAAGTGTCTATGCATGCAACTAGTATTTAGACTTTTCAGATTCTGACCTCTGCTTAAGCTAGTTGAACATTTTTGACAGATGACTTTGCGCTGATCAGTTGGATGTTGTTTAAAAAAATGCCAGACTGCACTCTTCCTAGACTCGGATCCCTTTTCAGGGATTGCAGACTGAGCTTTAACCGGATGGCAACGCTGTGCTCCAACAGGTTTTGGCTTTGACACGCGTTTTGGGCCAGATACGGGCCCGGCTGATGGAACCTGTTGCGATGTTGATGCCTGCTGCGGCCCCTCCTCCACCTCCGCTTCTGAACTACTGCCGCCTGCACCCTGTTCCCCCAATGGCTGCCAATCGGGGTCAATAACTGGGTCATCTATTACCTCCTCTTCGAGCTCGTGTGCAACTTCGTCTGTGTCACTGTGTCGGTCGGTGGTATAGCGTTCGTGGCGGGGCAACATAGTCTCATCAGGGTCTGATTGTGGATCTGTACCCTGAGAGGGCAATGTGGTGGCCTGAGTCAAAGGAGCAGCATAGTACTCTGGCTGTGGCTGTGCATCAGTGCACTCCATGTCAGAATATACTTGTAATGGGCATGGCCTGTTAAATGTTTCACTTTCTAAGCCAGGGACGGTATGTGTAAAGAGCTCCATGGAGTGACCCGTTGTGTCGCCTGCTGCATCCTTCTCTCTTGTTGTAGTTTTTGCTGAGGAGGACAAGGAAGCGACTTGTCCCTGACCGTGAACATCCACAAGCGACGCGCTGCTTTTACATTTACCAGTTTCGGAAGAGGAGGCAAAAGAGCTAGAGGCTGAGTCTGCAATGTAAGCCAAAACTTGCTGTTGCTGCTCCGCCTTTAAAAGCGGTTTTCCTACTCCCAGAAAAGAGAGCGTTCGAGGCCTTGTGTAGCCTGACGACGAAACTGGCTCCACAGCTCCAGACTTAGGTGGAATATTTTTATCCCCACGACCACCTGATGCTCCACTACCACTACCATCATTACCAGCTGACAATGAACGCCCACGACGACCTCTTGCACCAGACTTCCTCATTGTTTTAAAATCTTCACCAAAGTAACTTTATTTGTTGCTGTCAAACAACTTACACGGTGAGCTATAACTTCAGTATGATTTCAATATCCCTTAACAGGTTGGTGAGACCACAAGGAAAATCAGGCACAATGTTACACACTCTGTTTTCTGTGGCACAAAATCACAGAGATGACACACACGCAGGACTGTCACTCAAGCACTAATGTCAATATTAATCTCCCACCTAATTTATTTATTTTTTTTTCTCAGGGAGACTTTAGAAACCAAATAATATTAAAAAATAAAAAAAAAAAAGGCTTTCTATGGCCCACAATTAGAGAGAGAGAGGTGGCACACCCAGGAGTCAAGACTGGCGCACAAGCTGAAAGGGCAATATTACTCTCCCACTGTTTTTTTAAGTTTTTTTTTTATTTCAGGGAGACTTTAGAAACCAAATAATATTAAAAAAACCAAAAAAAAAAATAGCCTTTCTATGGCCCACTGAATGAGAGAGAGAGGTGGCACACCCAGGAGTCAAGACTGGCACACAAGCTGAAAGGGCAATATTACTCTCCCACGGTTTTTTTATGTTTTTTTTTTTTTTTCAGGGAGACTTTAGAAACCAAATAATAAGAAAAAAAATAAATAAATAAATAGGCTTTCTATAGCCCACTGAATGAGAGATAGCACACACAGCAGTGGCACACAAGCCCTGACTGAGGCCAATATTTTTCTCCCACTGATTGATGTAGTGTTTTTGTGTTGAGGTAGATTTTAGAACACAAATCAAGGAAAAAAAAAAAAATGCTTTCTATGGCCCACTGAATGAGAGAGAGGTGGCACACCCAGGAGTCAAGACTGGCACACAAGCTGAAAGGGCAATATTACTCTCCCACTGTTTTTTTATGTATTTTTTGTTTTTTAAGGGAGACTTTAGAAACCCAATAATATTTTAAAAAAAAAAATAAATAGGCTTTCTATGGCCCACTGAATGAGAGGGAGAGAGGTGGCACACCCAGGAGTCAAGACTGGCACACAAGCTGAAAGGGCAATATTACTCTCCCACTGTTTTTTTAGGGTTTTTTTTTTTTTTTCAGGGAGACTTTAGAAACCAAATAATATTAAAAAATAAAAAAAAATAAATAGGCTTTCTATAGCCCACTGAATGAGAGATAGCACACACAGCAGTGGCACACAAGCCCTGACTGAGGCCAATATTTTTCTCCCACTGATTGATGTAGTGTTTTTGTGTTGAGGTAGAATTTAGAACACAAATCACGGAAAAAATAAATAGGCTTTCTATGGCCCACAATTAGAGAGAGGTGGCACACCCAGGAGTCAAGACTGGCACACAAGCTGAAAGGGCAATATTACTCTCCCACTGTTTTTTTAGGTATTTTTTTTTTTTTCAGGGAGACTTTAGAAACCAAATAATATTAAAAAAAAAATAAAAATAAATAGGCTTTCTATAGCCCACTGAATGAGAGATAGCACACACAGCAGTGGCACACAAGCCCTGACTGAGGCCAATATTTTTCTCCCACTGATTGATGTAGTGTTTTTGTGTTGAGGTAGAATTTAGAACACAAATCACGGAAAAAATAAATAGGCTTTCTATGGCCCACTCAGTGAGAGATGGCACACACAGGGATGGCACTGTAGCAGAAATGCCAATCTTAATCTCCCACAAAAAAAACAAAAAAAAAACAGGGACTGTCCTACAATTACTATCTCCCTGCAGTAATCTAAGCCAGGTATGGCAGGCAGCAATAGGAGTGGACTGATGCACAAATTAAATAAAAAGTGTGGACAAACAAAAAAGATAGCTGTGCAGAAAGGAAGGAACAAGAGGATATGTGCTTTGAAAAAAGCAGTTGGTTTCCACAGTGGCGTACACACAGCAATACAGCTATCACGGAGCCTTCTAGGGCAGCCCAATGAGCTACAGCGCTGAGGGGAAAAAAAAAAAAAATAGCTTCCACAGTCCCTGCACACCGAAGGTGGTGTTGGACAGTGGAAATCGCTGCAGCACAAGCGGTTTGGTGGTTAGTGGACCCTGCCTAACGCTCTCCCTGCTTCTGACGAAGCGGCAGCAACCTGTCCCTAAGCTCAGATCAGCAGCAGTAAGATGGCGGTCGGCGGGAACGCCCCTTTATAGCCCCTGTGACGCCGCAGACAGCAAGCCAATCACTGCAATGCCCTTCTCTAAGATGGTGGGGACCAGGATCTATGTCATCACGCTGCCCACACTCTGCGTTCACCTTCATTGGCTGAGAAATGGCGCTTTTCGCGTCATTGAAACGCAACTTTGGCGCGAAAGTCGCGTACCGCATGGCCGACAAGCACAGGGGTCGGATCGGGTTTCATGAGACGCCGACTTAGCCAAAAGTCGGCGACTTTTGAAAATGATCGACCCGTTTCGCTCAACCCTAATCGTCACTACAGTGAGTAAGGCTGCAAACAACATAGAGACCGTAGAGGGAAAGATTCATCAAAAAAAGAACCAATTATTTCGCTTTTCAAGTTGTGTGACTATTTGATGCATAGATTTTTTTGGGGGGGTATTTTTACCCAAATACAGAATATCTTGTATCAATCTCATCACCCATTGTTCTGTAGCTTTTCTGCTTTGCTGTGTAGACTATGACATCTGGCGATTTAAATAATCTTATACGAGATTTTATAAGAAAAATTAAAATCCTCAAAGTAAAAAACAATCTCTAAAAAAAATAGCTACTTTTCAAAAAGTGAAAAGAAAAAGAGAAAAAGTGTTGTGTCTGAACTTTCGGTCCAACAGCAAATGTCGTGCATGACTCTCATAATCCCAGGCTGCAGTGTACATTGTAAAGCCGCAATATCTCGTCAGTTATTGCAAAACCAAGGCTGTGGCTAAACCAGCACTGTGTTTAGTATTTATATAGCAAATTTACATATACAGTGAAAAATGCTATCTAAGTACTATATTCTATACACGCATATACACTGTGTGCACAATTATTAAGCAATTTGTTTTTTGATGATTCAATTTATTATTGAACAACTCCAGTTCTGTACGTCAATCCAAAAGGTTAATTAACCTGAAATCTGACTAGTTAAGAAAGTAAAAGGGTGGGTTTGTCTTTCTTACGACAATATCTATGTGTGCAGAATTATTGGGAACTACAGTAATATTGTGCAGTATTATGCAACTAAAGGAAAAATGTAAATTTTCCTATCTCAGTTGTTTATTTTCACCTATAAAGCAGGCCTGCACATCAGGCGGCCCTCTGAACAATGTTGTTTGGTCTGTGGAGTTGTTGGGCGACGCCGTTCCTTCTTCCCATATTCAAATGTATTTGTGTCTTTCAAATGCGAATATATTTGAACACAGCAGTGCCGGGACAGGTGCAGTGGAGTGCTCATCAGCCCCCACCCTGATGTGTAGCAGCGCGATGAGGTCAGCCCAATGCTGACTTCATCAAACTGCTGCTGGGGGCCCACAGGCAGAGGAGACATCTGGCGCTGGTAAACGCTCCATGGAGCAACCAAATATTAAATGTCATGTTATTTTAGATGAGGTACCAGGGGAGTAAAGGGTAGTGTTACCACTAGGGCACATAATGTGGCAATTTGGAACATTATGGGGCAGTTTGGGACGTTATGGGGGACATTATGGGGCAACTTGGGAGATTATGGGGGGCATTATGGGGCAATTCGGAACATTAAGGGCAATTTTGAACATTAAGGGGAACATTAGGGGGGATTGTGATTGTGAAAGAGCGTATAGTATTGCAAGGGGAAGTGAGGTGGGAGACTTAAAAAGGGGCAATTTGGGGAAATATGGAAGTAGAGTGGGGGATATTTTGGAAAAGGGCAGTGTGTGGGGGAGTATTTTGTAGAGCGGTAGTCTGGGGGAGTGTTTTGGAGTAAGGCACTGTGTAGGGGGTATTTTGGAAAGGGCCAGTGTGGGGGGATATTTCGGAGAAGGGCAGTGTTTGGGGGAGTATTTTGTGCAGGAAGCACAGTGAGAGGAAATTAGCAATTCTTGGGCATATAATGGGAGATATTTTTATTTATGGAGTAGTATAATAATGCTTTTATTTTTAAGGGCAGTATTCGGGATTTGCTGCTGAAGACGAAGAAGATGCAAGTCTGAAGAATGAAGCTCTGGGCATGAAATCTCATCACAGCGTGTGTGCTGCATGGAAACAAAAGGGATGGGAATGTCTCCAATCAGAGTAGATGTCAGGTATCCAGTACCTGGAAGTAAATGTTTTTAGTGATACTGAGTATGACTCATCAGTGTTGTGGTTCCTATATTGTCCGCAGTTTGATGATAGTTGGTAACAACAACTCCCAGCATTACCATTGTTAAGGACATACTGGGAACTTTACGTTCATACAATACAAATGTATATGGGTCTAACTTGACATTACAATTGATCACTGTACTAAGTTTGGTGCTGCATTCACGTACTGACAGAGATTCTTTCACTGCCTTCATGTGCTGACAGTAGTTTGGGTGCTGTGTTCATGTTCTGATGGTGCTTTTGGCACTGCATTCATGTACTGACAGTGTTTATTTTGCTGCATTGATTGATTGATTGATGGTGGCTCTGGTGCTGCATTCATGTACTGATGGTGGTTCTGGTGCTGCCTTTATGTTCTGATGGCATTTCTGGAGCTGCATTCGTGTAACTGGACAGGATTACAATGACAGGCATACACAGCTGATATCAGCCTCTGCTACCTTCACTTTGACCTTTTACAAGCTCATTTCCTGCTTTAATACAAAATATAGGGTATGTATTGCTAATAATGTATATGTGAAATTGAGACTGTTTATTGTATCTATTGTAGATCTGTTGTTTCGTTTATAAAAGTGAAATTAAAGTCTAAAGAAGCTACAGTTTCCAGAGTGAAAAACACAAGAACGCTATTCTTTTTAATATGCATTGTGATATGGGAGGAAAAAGATTGCAAAAAAATGTATTCAACATAAAACCTGATCTAAACAGTAGTCATTTTCTGATTATATTTTTCCTTGAAATTCATGTATTTTGTGCACAAAATATTTTTTTTTTATTTTAGTTTCATTAGAAATGTTGAATCATTTGGCATTTTTCTGTCTCTGTCCTTCCCTGCACATTTCTGGCTACAGAATGAGTTAACTGAGAATTCATCAATGAGCTTGTTTTGGCACAAGGTTTCTAACTCATTAATTAGTTATTTTCTGAATTTCTTTAAGCTGATGTCTGACCACAAGAAGGTTCGATTCAACTTTAATTGGATGTAGGCGACCGACAGGGAAGATAATGACGGAATGTATATCTCTCCCAGATAGTTAGAGTAGATATCCGAGACTTTAAAATAAAAAAGGCATGTAGTTGCTAACAAAGGCAACTACCTGCCTGTTATACCCTGTGCCGGTCATTGACTGCTCCTGCCAGAGATTCAACTGCTCCCTGTCAACAAAGCAGCAGTTTCTCTTCCTGTTGACAAGGCGGGACAACTGGCATCATGCTGATTGACAGCTGGCTTCCCTCAATTAGGCACTGGAGCACAGGCTGTCAATCAGCATGACACCAGTAGTCCCCCGCCCTGTCAACAGGAAGAGAAACTGCTGCTCTGTTGACAAGAAGTAGATGAATCTCTGGCAGGAGCGGTCTGTAACCGTCGCTGGGTGCAATAGGCAGGTAGTTGCCTATGTTAGCAGCTACATACCTTTTATTCTAAAGTCCCAGATACTCTCTTTAACCTGGATAAGATATTAAAAGCCAGGTGGTACTGGTTTGTGCAGCAGTTTAGATGCTGAGTTGTCTTATTTATGAAAGTTCTGGGGTGAGTTTTATTGGAGTGATGAGGAGGATTTAGTGGTGGGACTAATCACTCCCACTCTCGCTCCAGTACAGGTTTTGCAGGAGGCTTAGCCAGCTCAACTGAGAGAGATCGTCTGACTACAGGCACAGAAAAGGCTGAAGGAAAAGCTTGAGACACACAGCCTCTGGACTGACATGATGCCTTCTTGAGGAGGAAATGCACAGTGATTAAATGTGATAAATGCTGAGTTGCTGGAAAGTCAAGCCTGCATACATCCCTGGTAGCGGTATGGTATTTTAGTTAGCGCCTAGCAGGGCAAGTCTTAGTTGTGTTTGGTTTCTTTATTGTTTGTTACCTGTTTGGCTGAAAATAAAGCCCCACACTTTTTTTATATGGACTGTGTCTGCTTATGTCACTGCCACAATGCCTTACAGCACCCTAGCATATTACAAGGGTCTTTGGTTATAAATCAGTATAAAGGAGTGAAAAAAGTGATAAAATTGTTACAATCTCCGTGTCAAAATGAGCTCACTAAAGCCAAATAGTTGACATTCTATTTTTTTATAAATTCTTTATTTAAGAATGTTGGCATAAGCAAAATAACAGCAAACCATTAACAAAAATTATTTTTAGCCCAAATTACACGCGTTTAAGAAAAAAAATATCCTCTGATGGTGCCAATATCCTTTAAAAGCTAATTGTATATTCCTGGACAATGTTTTCACCCAAGCAATTACTAAAGAGTTGTTGAAAAACTACAGTTCCTCTCACGAAATGTCAGGGCATGCTGATGATTGTAGTTTTTTAACAGCCATGGGTTAGAGAATACTGCTGTACAGTAATAACGGTAACATTTTTTTACTCTGGATAATGAAAATTGTGTGTTTTGTTGCATCTGCTTTGGGGCTACAGTAAAATCAACTGATTTGTTCTTGAATAAATTTGCACTTTAGAATATTTCCATGATAATGTCATGTGCAGAGAAAATCTTAGCTTTTCTTCAGATGACATCTTCAGAGGTCTGCGTTGATCCTTCGTCACTTCAAAGAAACTGATTACTGCAAAATTCACAATATGCTACTGCTCAGTTTTTCAACTAGATAAGGTCACAACTATTTCAGGATAGTGCCAGAAGCATTTTAAACAGTAAATTTATGCATTGTTTTCTTTCAGCATATCGGCATATCTGTAAGTTGTATAAGTTATTTTTCTTTAAAATAATTTGTGATATTTTATTCAAACTTTAAAAAATAAACAATTTTTCTGTATATATCTATTACTTCCCCAGTATGTCTTGCTTTCAGTGAAAAACCCCTATTACGTTTTTTTTAACTTTCAAGAAGCATGCACATAGTGTAAAAATGTTCATTCTCAAACATTTGTGTGGAGTTCATGCAAACTAATAAATTGCAACTTTTTTTACCTCGTTTTGAAGTTTTTCTTCAACTTTTCATTTGTGCCATATTCTTCTTTAAGTATCTATTTTATGTGTTATTTTTTATGTTCATCATTGTGGACGTTTTGGAGTTTTTTCTATATTTTCATCAAGTGCAACTTTTTAAAAAGTTGCTACATTTTTGTACTTTAGTCTCCCCATGGAGTGATTTTATGCATGTCTAAGGGGTGATATTTCTCCTTGTATAGAGTGACATACCTAGTCTGGCATGCTAGTGTAAGGAGGCTTATAAGCCATGCAATGCTCCTCTGGGAAACTAAATAAGTAAATTGCCTCTTCATAGAGAAAGAGGACTTGCCCCCTATTGGAAGTAGTAATCTAAAATGTATTATTGACCCTTTAACGAGCCTTGCAATATGACTTAGGGTAAAAGCCAAACCAGAATCTCAATTTACAGACCTATGTTTTGAGTTATTGCCCTTCATCAGTGCAAAGTATGAGATCTGATTTGATTGTATGAAAGGCTTCTTAGTGGTATCTAAGAGTTAACGTTTCTCAATGTGGAGAGATCAATTTTTTGCACATTCTTTATTTTACAACATTTTATCACAGCACGTGACTTTGTGCACTAAAAAGTCGCAAAAAGGTTGAAAAATAAAAAGTAGTTTTGATTTTGTGAAAAATTCAAGTAATAGATGAGCCATTTTAAGGAATTTTGTGCAATGAATAGTGTTTAGGAAAGTGGTTGAGAGAGGGATTTCTACTTTTGACTATTTTTTTTATTTTCTGTGCCATACACCACCTCCTCAATTCCTGCACAGGGTATAACACATACATGTCAATCAATTTACACAAGCTTGTTAATTGAAAGTGGTGTTCCGCTCCTTTTGTACTGAGGTTCCTTAGCTTGATCAATTGTGCAGTGGCCGTTGCTAGATACTACAGGTCCATGCCTAGTCATTCAAGTAGGGATAGAATTGCGCTAACCATCATTTTGCTGAATTTGTGCAACTTGAACTCCCAAATATTTGGATTTTCTAGAATCTGCAAATTTGGGTAAATTCAATCCAATTTCTTTAGAATTGATTCACTTATTTGTGATATATATTTGGATAACAGGTTGTCTGCATAAATGTCTGCTTACTTCAATAAGTTAATAAATTCATCAGGTCCTGTGTACAAAAAGGAACAGTGCTCAAATACTGACATAAGGAAATAAGCTGTCAACTTGAAGAAACTGTGAATCTTTGTAGGGAAGATTGTTCATTGTATCTCTATAATAATTCTTAATACTATGTTTTGGCAGAGATCCATCAATGTGCTTACTCCACAGTACTGTAGTAGTACATGAAGTGACTCTACTTCTTTATTTTTTTTTACATGTCTACAACAGCCACAAAAGTTAGGATGCAACTGTGGTTATCTAAATTGCCTAGAGCAGAGGTGTCAAACTGCATTCCTCGAGGGCCGCCAACAGGTCATGTTTTCAGGATTTCCTTAGCATTCCACAAGGTGCTGGAATCACTCTGTGCAGGTGATTAAATTATCACCTGTGCAATACAAGGAAATCCTGAAAACATGACCTGTTGGCAGCCCTCGAGGAATGCAGTTTGACACCTCTGGCCTAGAGTCAAAATTTTGACTTGTCGATCACAATACTAAAAAATGCCCAAAGCCCCTATACACTATAATGGTTGGTTGAACTTTAACCCTTAAGGATCCCATATATATGACCTTCTTTGATGGACCTTCCTATTGGAAGGTGTATGGTGATAATACTAGATATGTGGATTTAGACACAGTTGCTAGCTTCCCTGTGTCTGTATTGTAGGAATTGTGTTATTGGCAATAGATCACTCCATGGTTTTGGCAATTTAGTATGAAACGTTAATCAGGGATATTTTTGTAAGCAAAAAAACATCTTTGTCCAGGCAAAAAAATGTCAACAGAAACATAGATTTGGTTGTCGAAAGTTACCTCTGCTACACTATAATTATCTCTGAACACAATGCTTTGGATTTCTAACATCAACTTGTCTTTTCAGGTACATTTCATTTTTGCATTTTCGGTTTATACAGTAGCATGTAAATATATGCGTGATAGACAGGATCCTGAAAGACAAGTAAAACATAATCATGCAAAATTGTTCTGTTCAGCAGTCCGCATGAGAAATCATGCCACCATAAGCACATTTGTAGGTAAACTTTCCTAAAAAATCTCTTGCTTTTTAAGGCTGGTTATCAGACAATTTATGTAATCACACACCCGATAAAATCCCTCCTACTGCTATCCAATTATTTAAATAACAAATAATATTAGGTTTTCCAAACTGTTTTTCCTGTAATGCTCCAGGAGTAATCCTGAAAAGCGCACATACATCAGACTGTGAAGATCATATTTTTTAGACTAACTTGGTTTACCTGTCACCCTTAGGGGATTATATTTTCTGGGTTTGCAAGAAAGATCAGTGTTTACACGAGGTCTGAATGTTTCAAGATCAGAAATAAAGAGCCAAAAAGCAAGCAAGCAAGACTTTTAGAAAAAGCATGAATTTGATATAAGAAGTCCTAGACATTTTCAGAATAGATACAGCAATACAAACGATTCCACTAATAGACTAGTAGACTAGTGATGAGCTAAAAGATGAAAGGGGAGCCCAATCATCCATTGTTTGCCACCCTGTCATCTGCATGATAGTGCAGCCTATAAATAGCAGCCCGCAGCTGCCGCAGAAAAGGTGCATCTACTTGCTCCACCAATTCTGGTTATTTCTACTTGCCCTGAGGTGGTGGCAAGTGGGGTTAATATTTGTGGGGTAAATTTCCCCTTTGTATTGCCTGTTGACATCAAGCCCGCAAATTAGTAATGGAGAGGAATCTATAAGACAGTGATCCATTACTAATCTTTTAGTTATATTGTAAATAAACACACTGCCAGAATAAAGTCCTTTATTTAAAATAAAAATACACACCGTTTTACTTTTTTGTTTTAACCCTAGAATGCATACCCATAGAAATCTACACATTCACGCACCTGGGGCCTTTTAGGCCTGTTTACAATTATCATGGAATAACTCAAATAAAAATACTTTTCAAAGTTTATTGCAAAGTAAGGATGCATTCCCACTAGCGCAGGGGTCCGCCAGGACGGGATTCCGTAATGGATCTGACCTCCTGGTGACCCCAGCTAAGGCTGGCGGACGCATACCTGGGGCCTCGCAGGCCTGCCAGGTTACTTTTTTCTATTTTCTGTAAAATTACTTTAGTTAGAATTTTGAAACTCTAGGTATTCCTCAGGTATATAGTTGTTAGTAATTTCCAGTTGTTCATATATTTTTATGATATAGGCATTTCGGTATAACAACCTTTTTTTAGGACTACCCCATATTCACGCACCTGGGGCCTTTTAGGCCTGTGTGCAAATAACACGGAATAACTCAAATAAAAATACTTTTCAAAATTTATTTTACAATTGCAAGGTAGGGATGCATTCCAACTAGCGCTGGGGTCTGCCAGGAGGGAATCCATAATGAATCTGACCTCCTGGTGAGCCCAGCTAAGGCTGGCGGAATTCCGCCATTCCGGCAGCCTTAGCTGGAGTTACCAGGAGGTCAGATCCATTATGGATCCCCTTATGGCGAACCCCAGCACTACTGGGAACACAGCCTAAGATGTGTATATTTCAAAACATAATTATGTGCATAAAACAACAAAAAAGTAAGTAAACGGGCACGCCAAATATAGGCATTCTATATGCAATTTTTTTATGAAAACATTTATTGGTTGTAGCAAACTTGGTGCAGGAATATTTATTTGTAACTTTACATATTCCCCCGACAATTCTCGCATATTATTTTTTCGGCTGAATGTTCCTTGCATACATTTTGTCCGCAAGTAGATCAGAAACGCTCCGATTTTCTTTCCTTGTTTGCTGGACAAATATAGCAGCGCTTTCTTTTTTTTTCTCTTTGCTCTGGATGTTCCAGAAAGTGTATTCCACATCGATCATTGCCTCCGTAATTTGCCTTGATAAGCATATCATGCTGCTTCTCTCCATCATAGTAGGCATCAAAAGTTCATAACAAAGTTCGGTCAAAAATAGACGTCTCTTGTCTTTCCTGTTGGCATGGAATTCTGGATTGGTTTGACAATAAACAATGTAGCTATTGAGGGCTGACACATCAAGGATATTGGAAAAAAGGGCAACAGGCCAACTTTTAGTCTGCCTTTTGCACGAATACTCTCCAATCATTTCGTCCATCTTGTCAACACCTCCTTTTGTCTTATTGTAATGCAGTATGATTTCAGGTTTTTTTTCCTGTCATTGGTGTTAATACTTCCATCATGATGCATTGTACTCAGTAATATCACGGATTTTTCTTTCTTGGCTTTATAAGACACCATTGTTGCTTGATTGCAGAAACCGAATACACTCTCGTAGATTGTTCGCTGAGCATTGTGCTTCATGATTGGAGGAATTTCGCGGCGGTTTGGCCTCATAGTACCAACAAGTGTAAGTTGCTTTTGAAGCAAAATTTGGCCATTTCAAAATTGGTAAAGTAATTATCCATTGTAATATTTTTATTCTTTTTTTTTTTTCTTATTTTTCTTATTTTTATGTTGTCATGCAGAATCCACACTCTTCCCAGCAATAGCAGAGTCATAAAAGTTCTTCCCCAGCAACAATACAGACAAAAAGACTGAGTATCACATGTAAACCTAGTACAGGCCTAAAAGGCCCCAGGTGCGTGAATATGGGGTAGTCCCAAAAAAAGGTTGTTATACCGAAATGTCTGTAACATAAAAATATATGAATAACTGGAAATTACTAACAACTATATACCTGAGGATTACCTAGATTTTCAAAACTCTAACTAAAGTACTTTTACAGAAAATAGAAAACAAGTAACCTGGCAGGCCTGCGAGGCCCCAGGTATGTGTTCTAGGGTTAAAATGAAAAACTCAGTTTAGGCTATGTGCTCACGTAGCAGATTTTTCGCGTTTTTTTCGTGGTTTTTCGCTATAAAAATGCTATAAAACTGCGAAAAAAACGCTTGCATTAAGCATCCTATTTAATAGAATGCAATCCGCATTTTTTGTGCACATGCTGCATTTTTTTCCTGAGCGGCATCGCATTCCAGAAAAAAATGCAGCATGTTCATTAAATTTGTGGAATCGCGGGGATTCCGCACACCTAGGAATGCATTGATCTGCTTACTTCCCGCATGGGGCTATGCCGACCATGCGGGAAGTAAGCAGATCATGTGCGGTTGGAACCCAGGGTGGAGGAGAGGAGACTCTCCTCCACGGACTGGGCACCATATAATTGTTAAAAAAAAAAGAATTAAAATAAAAAATCGTGATATACTCACCCTCTGATGGCCCCGGAGCCTTCCCGCCTCTCAGCGGTGCACGTGGCCGCTTCTGTTCCTATAGATGGTGTGTGTGAAGGACCTGCGATGACGTCATGACCGCGATGACGTCGCGGTCACGTGACCGCGATGTCATCGAAGGTCCTGCACACACACCATCTACAGGAACGGAAGCCGCTGAGGAGTTCGGCTGTTTGCGGAAGGTGAGTATAACCATTTTTTAAATTTTTTTATTATTTTTAACATTCTATCTTTTACTATTGATGCTGCATAGGCAGGATCAATAGTAAAAAGTTGGTCACACTTGTCAAACACTATGTTTGACAAGTGTGACCAACCTGTCAATCAGTTTTCCAAGCGATGCTACAGATCGCTTGGAAAACGCTAGCATTCTGCAAGCTAATTATGCTTGCAAAATGCTAGTTTTCTGCAGGACTATGCATGCCAATTCCGCATGCGATATACCCGCGGCAGGAGCTGCAGAACTGCCGCTGAAATTTCCGCAGCAATTCTGCAATGTGTGCACTTAGCCTTATACTTACCTTACACTAATTCCACTGAAGCCCTAGTCCCTTGTAAAAAAAAAACAGAAAATAATAAACAACAATAAATAATACTTACCTTACACCCATTCCAAAAGCTCTGGTCTCCTGTAAAAAAACTAAAAATAAAAAAGCAACCATATCCCTCACCTGTCCGACATACTGTCCTACACCATAATCCATATCTGCGATAAGTGGTTTTCAACCTGGACATTGCCAAGATGCAACCATCCAGGCTGAAAACCATGGGAGAATGAGCTGCTGCTAGCACAGAATCAGTGACTACCGGTGACATCATTGAAATTACCACAGGTTAATAAGGCTGCGTTTTCTCACTTCACTGTCAGCCATGGCGATGAACTGCGGTGACCTCAGTGAGATCACATCTAGGACCGTGAGAAAAAGTCTCATGGTGCAGCACTGAACTCAATGCGTTCAGCGCAGTTCACCATAAGAAACTGAACAGTTCACCATAAGAAATTGACAATTATTGTAAAGCTGTTCATGCCAACTTGCCGATGGAGTGTACCTCATCAGTAGAAGGCTAGATTGATTGTTCAGCTTTAATGAAAAATAGTAAAAGGTAAGTAATTAACCACATTTACTAAATCACTGATTTTTCCTTACATTATTTTTTAATATTAACCATAAAATGATATTCAAATAAGGTCACAAGCTTTAGATCTTCATTTCATGATGTTGAAACATATGTACGTCAAGCTGTGCTAGATTATCATTATGTGAGTACTAGTAAAAATGTTAATAAAGCAATGAAAGGACATATGTGAAATGGTAGGGTGCACCCAATACCATTTTGGCAGTGAAAAGAAATTAAACTATTTAGTAAATTATAAAACAATATTTAAAATAGAAAACTGGAGAGCCAAAGATACAATGGTTTTTCAGTAGATAAAGAAGCTATTATATTCGCCAGTGTTAGTCATAATTGCACTCTTTGTTTAATACGGATAGAAATCTTTGCAAATAGCCAGTTAATGGAAGTAATGCAAATTGCTCTTCAGCTGTAATAGATGTGTTCATTAATTTGGAGTGTTAAATTGAAAACATTTTGCTTAAAAAGGTTTGGTTGGAATTATACTGTAGATTGGACTTGCAGCTTAAACCTAAAATAAAGTACATGATACAATGGTGGTAATTTATTAAGACCAGATTTCTTTACACAGGTCTTAATACTACGTACGCTAGAGTAAGATGGGCCAAATTTATTAAAGGGAATCTGCTATTAAATCTGAAATCAGCATAATATAGGACACATAAGCATGAATCCAGTGATGTGTCACTTATTGGACTGTGTGTTGTAGTTTTAATGCAATTAGCATTTTACCAGCTGGATACTAACACTTTACTGGCAACATATCACAAGCCGAGCAGTCAGGCTAATGTTGTAACCCCATAACCACCACTGAACAGCATTTTGCGCACACTGGAAAGTGTACACAGGAAGCTACGAGTCAGAAGTGTGAGCTGGGTTATATACAATTACAGAAGTTATAATTCTAGTCTATGAAAACTACACCAAGCAATCCAGTAAGTGATAAATCCTAGGAATCAGGCTTTCTTGACCAGCAATATGCTTCCATTAGATTATATAGCAAAAACCTGTGGATAGATTCCCTTTAAGAGACACACACCTTGCTGCCTCTGCGTTCAAAATTTGCTTAATTTTCTGGCATAAATGATTTAAAAAATTGGGGCTGTGCGGATGCTACACCCCTTTCATTATGCTCCATTCCCCTTTTAGAAAAATGCAAGATGCAAATTATGGCGTGTGCTGTAATTTTCAATATTTTTGAAAAACACAAACAAACCTACATTAGCACTGTGAACTGCAAGTAAAGAGCCAATAAGCATAATACATTTAACAAAACCTATGCAAAAATTTGCAGGGCTCAACATATTAAGAGAGTATACAGTGGGGGAAATAAGTATTTGATCCCTTGCTGATTTTGTAAGTTTGCCCACTGACAAAAACATGAACAGTCTATAATTTTAAGGGTAAGTTAGTTTTAACATTGAGAGATAGAATATCCAAAATAAAATCCAGAAAATCACATTGTATAAATCAGAGGTCCCCAACCTTTTTTGCACCAGGGACCGGCTTTAAGCAAGACCAGTTTTCCATGGCCCGGTGGGGGTGGGGCAGGGGTGGGGCTTTGGTCATATGGGGGTGGGGTTATGGAGGGATGGAGCTTAGTGCATACTTATCATATAATTATGACATTTATAATGAGAATGTGATTCAACTTACCATAGGTTCAGAATGAGTGGGAGCACCATGCTTGTTTCCCTGGTGCTCTGCACCATTATTGCCCCATAGCTGTGCCATACAGTGCTCTGCACCATTTATTATTGCCCCATAGCTGTGCCATATAGTGCTCTGCACTGTTCATTATTGCCCCATAGCTGTGCCATATAGTGCTCTGCACCATTATTGCCCCATAGCTGTGCCATACAGTGCTCTGCACCATTATTGCCCCATAGCTGTGCCATGCAGTGCTCTGCACCATTATTGCCCCATAGCTGTGCCATACAGTGCTCTGCACCATTATTGCCCCATAGCTGTGCCATACAGTGCTCTGCACCATTATTGCCCCATAGCTGTGCCATACAGTGCTCTTCACCGTCCATAATTGCCCCATAGCTGTGCCATATAGTGCTCTGCACCGTCCATTATTGCCCCATAGCTGTGCTGCTGCTGCAATAAAAATAATAAAACACATACTCACCTCTCTTGCTTGCAGCTGCTCAGCGTCCCGTCCCGGCGTCTCTCTGCACTGACTGATCAGGCAGAGGGCGCCGCGCACACTATATGCATCATCGCGCCCTCTGACCTGCACAGTCAGTGCGGAGAGACGCCGGGAAGATGGAGACAGCGCCCGGCGTGTGGATCGTGGACAGGTGAATATGCGATACTTACCTGCTCCCGGCGTCCCGCTCCTTCCCCCGGACAGCTGGTCTTCGGTGCCGCAGCCTCTTCCTCTGTCAGCGGTCACCGGCACCGCTGATTAGAGAAATGAATAGGCGGCTCCGCCCCTATGGGAGGTGGAGCAGCCTATTCATTTCTCTAATGAGCGGTCCCACGTGACCGCTGTACAGGGGAAGAGCTGCTGCACCCGGAGACCGTGGGACGGGCAGGGGGAGCGTCAGGATCGCCGGGACTAGGTAAGTATGCCTCGGGCGCCCTCTCCCCCTCACCCGCCGACCGTGACTCGCATATAAGCCGAGAGGGGCACTTTCAGCCCAAAAATTTGGGCTGAAAATCTCGGCTTATACTCGAGTATATAAGGTAGCTGTCAGCGGCGCCGCGGACCGGCTGAAAAACCCCAACGGCCCGGTCCTGGTCCGCGGACCGGCGGTTGGGGACCTCTGGTATAAATTATATAAATGTGTTTGCATTTTGCAGTGAGAAATTAGCATGTGATGCCTCTGGCAAACAAGACTAAATACTTGGTGGCAAAACCCTTGTTGGCAAGCACAGCAGTCAGACTTTTTTGTAGTTGATGATGAGGTTTGCGCACATGTCAGGAGGAATTTTGGTCCACTCCTCTTTGCAGATCATATCTAAATCATTAATATTTTGAGGCTATCGCTTGGCAACTCGGTGCTTCAGCTCCCTCCTTAAGTTTTCTATGGGATTATGGTCTTGAGACTGGCTAGGTGACTCCTTGACCTTAATGTGCTTCTTTTTGAGGCACTCTTTTGTTGCCATGGCTGTATGTTTTGGGTCATTGTCTTGCTGAAAGACCCAGCCACAACCCATTTTTAATGTCCTGGCGGAGGGAAGGAGGTTGTCACTTGGGATTTTACGGTACATGGCTTCATCCATTCCCCCATAGATGCAGTGAAGTAGTCCTGTCCCATTTTCAGAGAAACACCCCCAAAACATAATGTGTCCACCTCCATGCTTAACAGTGGGGACGGTGTTCTTTGGGTCATAGACAGCATTTCTCTTGCTCCAAACACGGCGAGTTGAATAAATGCCAAAGAGATCAATTTTTGTCTCATTTGACCACAACGCCTTCTCTCAATCACTCACAGAATCATCCACGTGTTCATTGGCAAACTTCAGATGGGCCTGCACATGTGCCTTCTTGAGCAGGGAAACACTGCGGGCACTGCAGGATTTTAAACCTTTACAGCACAATATTTTTCTTGGTGACTGTGGTCCCGGCTGCCTTGAGATCATTAACAAGTTACCCCGTGTAGTTTTAGTCTGATCTTTCACCTTCCTCATGATCAAGGATACCCCACGAGGTGAGATTTTGCATGGTGCCCCAAATTGATGTCGATCGATAGTTATTTTGTATTTCTTCCATTTTCTTACTATTGCACCAATAGTTTTCTCCTTCTCACCCAGCATCTTATGTATGGTTTTTAGCCCATTCCAGCTTTGTGCAAATCCATGATCTTGTCTCTGACATCCTTAGAACGCTCTTTGGTCTTGCCTATGTTGTAGATGATAGAGTCTGACTGATTAATTAAGTCTGTGGACAGGAGTCTTTTATAAAGGTGACTATGTAAGACAGCTGTCTTTAATGCGACTTTAAAGTGACTTTTTAATGCCATAGTGCATTTTTACTGCTATGTGACCCAACTTCTTCATTATTGTTTTTTTTTCTTTGAATTTTTATAACTGTGCGCTTGGTATATATCATTTTAGGGCTCGTAGGTTCATTTGAGTATCTGTCCTCAATGTAGAGACTGTACTTATCAAGTTCAATATTTTTTCTACTTGATCCATTGTTTTTCCTAATTGGGTGGATGGTGTCATTGCCAACCTATCAATAGTATTTTTAATGTCTTATTTTGTATGTTTATTATATTTACTTTTAAATACTATCTAACAAAAATCAATATATATATATATATATATATATATATATATATATATATATATATATATATATATATATATATATATATATCTTCTTATTATGTTGAACTCTGCATATTTTTGGATAGATTTTATTTGAATTTTTAAAAGCAGAAAACTAGCATACGGGCAATGACAAATGACCCACAATTTATACAGTAAAGTCAATTTATGATTTTTAGAAACTTGTGGGGCCTAATGGATCTTATCAAACATAGAGAGGTCTATTGGGTGTCCATCAGATTGTTTGTTTGTTACCAGAGCATGTCATGCTATTTTGTCCGATATATATACCGTATATACTCAAGTATAAGCCGACCCGAGTATAAGCCGAGGCGCCTACTTTTGCCACGGAAAACTGGGTAAGCCTATTGACTTAAGTATAAGCCGGGTATGCATTGTCCCCTCATCCCTTTCCTGCTATGCACGGCTCCCCCCGTCCTGTCCAGGTATGCGGTTCCCTGAAAAATGCCCACAGGAAAATTGCCCACAGGAAAAATGCCCACAGGAAAAATGCCCACAGAAAAAATGCCCACAGGAAAATTGCCCACACAGAAAATTGCCCACACGGAAAATTGCCCACACGGAAAATTGCCCACACGGAAAATTGCCCACACGGAAAATTGCCCACATGGAAAATTCCCCACACGGAAAATTCCCCACACAGAAAATTCCCCACACAGAAAATTGCCCACACAGAAATTTGCCCACATGGAAAATTGCCCACATGGAAAATTGCCAATTGCAGCATCACAAAGTTTCAGATCTATGATATTTGAGGTGAAAGGTGAGGATGTTCACATGATGTGTGATCAACTTGTGATTTACAGCTGACCTAGTGCAAAACTGCAAACATGCTGAAGATCTGTGGTTTGTAGCAGTCTGTCATTATCAGCAATAGCTATAGTCTGCTCTCATCTCTCACTGATTTTGCCTTACTCCTCCCACCAGCCCAGAACAGCAGCACATGCAGAACCAGCAGCAGTATGATCCAGAGGAGCTATCACTGCTATCAGTACTCACAAAAGAATCACTGTATTATCTGTGGAGTTACATGGGACTGCAGGTCAGATCTAATACATTATCATCTCAGTGGGAGCCCACCAAAAGCAGGGTGCTGCTGGCTGAGATAGATGGTCCTGGAAGCCCAGAAGGCAAAGCAGAAAGGTGAGAGTCAGAATCTGTCAGAGGAGCGGAAGTGCCATAGCAGCGCCACTCTCCCATTGACTTCAGTGGCAGTGAATCTGGGGCCTGCACTTCCTTCCCTGTCCACTTATGACTGTCAAGAGTAAGAGTGAACAGATCCTATGTAGTCTTGTATCATACACATATACTGCAGGTGTAGGCAGGCATAGGATGGAAGGAAATGAGAGTGGATTTGAATAAGGGTCTCTAGGCCAAGACACACCACAATGAGAGTGGAATAAGGGTCTCTAGGCCCACATACACCACAATGAGAGTGGAATAAGGGTCTCTAGGCCCACATACACCACAATGAGAGTGGAATAAGGGTCTCTAGGCCCACACACACCACAATGAGAGTGGAATAAGGATCTCTAGGCCCAGACACACCACAATGAGAGTAGAATAAGGGTCTCTAGGCCCAGACACACCACAATGAGAGTGGAATAAGGGTCTCTAGGCCCAGACACACCACAATGAGAGTGGAATAAGGGTCTCTAGGCCCAGACACACCACAATGAGAGTGGAATAAGGGTCTCTAGGCCCACACACACCACAATGAGAGTAGAATTATTGTTAGCACAGTGGAATGACAACTCCTAAGAACAGAATCCGTACTCTGGGAGCTAGGGATGAGTGAACCGAACCTGGAGAAGTAAACTGGGCCCAGAGACCTTTGTTGAAATCCATTCTGCATTTTCTTTGCTGCCTGTGTTGTGCTGTATTGTATTTCAATGGAGCCCATGGAAGTCAAGGACAATCACCCGGCAGCTAATTATTTGCAGGGGTGCAATGATTGTTTAATAAACTTAAGTTATTGTTGTTATTAGAACTCCTTAACCCCTTTACCCCCAAGGGTGGTTTGCACATTAATGACAGGGCCAATTTTTACAATTCTGACCACTGTCCCTTTATGAGGTTGTAACTCTGGAACGCTTCAACGGATCCTGATGATGCTGACATTATTTTCTCAAGACATATTGTACTTCATGATAGTGGTAAAATTTCTTTGATATTACCTGCATTTATTTGTGAAAAAAATGGAAATTTGGAAAAAAAATTGAAAATTTTGCAATTTTCCAAATTTGAATTTTTATACAATTAAATCGCAGAGATATGTCACACAAAATACTTAATAAGTAACATTTTCCACATGTCTACTTTACATCAGCACAATTTTGGAAGCAAAATTGTTTTTGTTAGGGAGTTATAAGGGTTAAAAATTGACCAGCAATTTCTCATTTTTACAACACCATTTTTTTTTAGGGACCACATCTCATTTGAAGTCATTTTGAGGGACCTATATGATAGAAAATACCCAAGTTTGACAACATTCTAAAAACTGCACCACTCAAGGTGCTCAAAACCACATTCAAGAAGTTTATTAACCCTTCAGGTGTTTCACAGGAATTTTTGAAATGTTTAAATAAAAATAAACATTTAACTTTTTTACACAAAAAATTTATTTCAGCTCCAATTTGTTTTATTTTACCAAGGGTAACAGGAGAAAATGGACCCCAAAATTTGTTGTACAATTTGTCCTGAGTACGGTGATACCCCATATGTGGGAGTAAACCACTGTTTGGGCGCATGGCAGAGCTCGGAAGTGAAGGAGCGCCATTTGACTTTTCAATGCAAAATTGACTGGAATTCAGATGGGACGCCATGTTGCGTTTGGAGAGCCCCTGATGTGCCTAAACATTGAAACCCCCCACAAGTGACACCATTTTGGAAAGTAGACCCCCTAAGGAACTTATCTAGATGTGTGGTGAGCACTTTGACCCATCAAGTGATTCACAGAACTTTATAATGCAGAGTCGTAAAAATAAAAAATCATATTTTTTCACAAAAATGATTTTTTCGCCCCCAATTTTTTATTTTCCCAAGGGTAAGAGAAGAAATTGGACTCCAAAAGTTGTTGTACAATTTGTCCTGAGTATGCTGATGCCCCATATGTTGGGGTAAACCCGTTTGTGCGCACGGGAGAGCTCGGAAGGGAAGGAGCACTGTTTTACTTTTTCAATGCAGAATTGGCTGGAATTGAGATCGGACGCAATGTCGCATTTGGAGAGCCCCTCATGTGCCTAAACAGTGGAAACCCCCCAATTATAACTGAAACCCTAATCTAAACACACCCCTAGCCCTAATCTCAACTGTACCCCTAACGACACCCCTAACCCTGACACACCCCTAACCCTATTCCCAACCGTAAATGTAATCCAAACCCTAACTTTAGCCCCAACCCTAACCCTAACTGTAGCCCTAACCCTAGCCCCAACACTAACCCTAGCCCTAACCCTAACCCTAACCCTAGCCCTAACCCTAGCCCTATCCCTAACCCTATCCCTAACCCTAGCCCTAACCCTAATGGGAAAATGGAAATAAATACATTTTTTGGATTTTTTAATTTTTTGTAACTAAGGGGGTGATGAAGGGGGGTTTGATTTACTATTTATAGTGCGTTTTCTAGCGGATTTTTGATTGGCAGCCGTCACACACTAAAAGACGCTTTTTATTGCAAAAAATGTTTTTTGCGTTACCACATTTTGAGTGCTATAATTTTTCCATATTTTGGTCCACAGAGTCATGTGAGGTCTTGTTTTTTGCGGGACGAGTTGACGTTTTTATTGGTAACATTTTCGGGCGCGTGACTTTTTTGATCGCTTTTTACTCCGATTTTTGTGAGGCAGAATGACCAAAAACCAGCTATTCATGAATTTCTTTGGGGGGGGCGTTTATATCGTTCCGCGTTTGGTAAAATGGATAAAGCAGTTTTATTCTTAGGGTCAGTACAATTACAGCGATACCTCACATATATCATTTTTTTATGTTTTGGCGCTTTTATACGATAAAAATTATTTTATAGAAAAAATTATTTTTGCATCGCTTTATTCTGAGGACTATACATTTTTTATTTTTTCGCTGATGATGCTCTATGGCAGCTCATTTTTTGCAGGACAAGATGAAATTTTCAGTGGTACCATGGTTATTTATTTCCGTCTTTTTAATCGCATGTTATTCCACTTTTTGCTCGGCGGTATGATAATAAAGCGTTGTTTTTTGCCTGTTTTTTTTTTTTTTACGGTGTTCACTGAAGGGGTTAACTAGCGGGACAGTTTTATAGGTCGGGTCATTACAGACGCGGCGATACTAAATATGTGTACTTTTATTTATTTTTTTTTATTTAGCTCAAGGAATGTATTTATTGGAACAATATATATATTTTTTAATATTATTTATTTAGGAAATTTTTTTTTTTTTTTTTTTTACACATGTACATTTTTTTTTTTTACATTTTTACTTTGCCCCAGGGGGAGGGTTGTCATGAATCCCAGTGGCTAGGGATAGCACAGGACAAGCAAAGTACAAATATATAACGGACGAGCTCTAGGGTGATGTAACCTGGGCTGACCGCTGCCCTACGCCTGACAAACGCAACTAGAGATAGCCAGGGAGCGTGCCTACGTTGGTTCTAGACGCCACGCACCAGCCTAAGAGCTAACTAGTACTGCAGAGAAAATAAAGACCTCACTTGCCTCCAGAGGAATGAACCCCAAAAGATATAGTTGCCCCCTCACATGTATTGACGGTGAAATGAGAGGAAGGCACACACATAGAGATGATATATATAGTTTAGCAAATTGAGGCCCGCTGTAAACTAGAAAGCAGAACGATACAAAAGGGGACTGAGCGGTCAGCAAAAAACCCTAATCAAAAAAACCATCCTGAGATTACAAGAACCCATGTGCCAACTCATGGCACATGGGGAGAACCTCAGTCCACTAGAGCTACCAGCTAGCATAGAGACATAATAAGCAAACAACTGAAAATCAGCACTTAGCTTATCCTGAAAGATCTGGGAGCAGGTAGGCAGGAACCAAACAGAGCACATCTGAATACATTGATAGCCGGCAAGGAAATGACAGAAAGGCCAGGTAAAATAGGAAACACCCAGCCTCTGATGGACAGGTGGAAACCAAAGGCCGCAACCCACCAAAGTCACCCAGTACCAGCAGTAACCACCAGAGGGAGCCCACAAACAGAATCCACAACAGTACCCCCTTCTTGAGGAGGGGTCACCGAACCCTCACGAGAACCCCCAGGGCGATCAGGGTGAGCTCTATGGAAGGCGCGGACCAAATCAGTCGCATGAACATCGGAGGCGACCACCCAGGAATTATCCTCCTGACCATAACCCTTCCACTTAACCAAATACTGGAGTTTGCGTCTGGAAACACGAGAATCCAAGATCTTCTCAACAACATACTCCAATTCTCCCTCCACCAGCACCGGAGCAGGAGGCTCAACCGAAGGAACAACGGGCACCTCATACCTCCGCAACAACGACCGATGGAACACATTATGAATAGCAAACGATGCTGGGAGATCCAAATGAAAAGATACAGGGTTAAGAATCTCCGAGATCCTATAAGGACCGATGAACCGAGGCTTGAACTTAGGAGAAGAGACCTTCATAGGGACAAAACGAGAAGACAACCACACCAAATCCCCAACAAGAAGTCGGGGACCCACGCGGCGACGGCGATTAGCAAACTGCTGAGTCTTCTCCTGAGATAACTTCAAATTGTCCACCACCTGATTCCAAATCTGATGTAGCCTGTCCACCACCACGTCCACTCCAGGACAATCCGAAGGCCCCACCTGACCAGAGGAAAAACGAGGATGAAACCCCGAATTACAAAAAAAAGGAGAGACCAACGTGGCAGAACTAGCCCGATTATTAAGAGCAAATTCGGCCAGTGGCAAAAAAGCAACCCAGTCATCTTGATCAGCAGAAACAAAACACCTCAAATAAGTTTCCAAGGTCTGATTAGTTCGCTCCGTCTGGCCTTTCGTTTGAGGATGGAATGCAGACGAGAAAGACAAATCAATGCCTATCTTGGCACAAAACGTCCGCCAAAATCTAGACACAAACTGGGATCCCCTGTCAGAAAAGATATTCTCCGGAATCCCATGCAAACGAACCACGTTCTGAAAAAACAAAGGGACCAACTCAGAGGAGGAAGGCAACTTAGGCAAGGGCACCAAATGAACCATCTTAGAAAAGCGGTCACACACAACCCAGATAACGGACATTTTCTGTGAAACCGGGAGATCAGAAATAAAATCCATGGAAATGTGCGTCCAAGGCCTCTTCGGGATGGGCAAGGATAACAACAACCCACTGGCCCGAGAACAGCAAGGCTTAGCTCGAGCACACACTTCACAATACTGCACAAAGGTACGCACATCCCTAGACAAGGAAGGCCACCAAAAAGACCTGGCCACCAAGTCTCTAGTACCAAATATTCCAGGATGACCAGCCAACACAGAAGAATGGACCTCGGAGATGACTCTACTGGTCCAATCATCCGGAACAAACAGTCTTTCTGGTGGACAACGATCCGGTTTATCCACCTGAAACTCCTGCAATGCACGTCGCAAGTCTGGGGATACGGCGGACAATATTACCCCATCCCTAAGGATACCAGTCGGCCCAGAGTCTCCAGGAGAGTAAGGCACAAAACTCCTGGAAAGAGCATCTGCCTTCACATTCTTTGAACCTGGCAGGTATGAAACCACGAAATTGAAACGAGAAAAAAACAACGACCAACGAGCCTGTCTAGGATTCAAACGCCTGGCAGACTCAAGGTAAATGAGATTCTTGTGATCAGTCAAGACCACCACACGATGTTTAGCACCCTCAAGCCAATGACGCCACTCCTCAAATGCCCACTTCATGGCCAAAAGCTCCCGATTACCCACATCATAATTGCGCTCGCCGGGCGAGAATTTTCTAGAGAAGAATGCACATGGCTTCATCACCGAGCCATTAGAACTTCTCTGTGACAAAACCGCCCCCGCTCCAATCTCGGAAGCATCAACCTCAACCTGAAAAGGAAGTGAAACATCTGGTTGACACAACACAGGAGCAGAAGAAAACCGGCGCTTAAGTTCCTGAAAGGCCTCCACGGCCGCAGGAGACCAATCAGCAACATCAGCACCCTTTTTAGTCAAATCAGTCAAAGGTTTAACAATACTGGAAAAATTAGCAATGAACCGACGATAAATATTAGCAAACCCCAAGAACTTCTGAAGGCTCTTAACAGATGTAGGTTGTGTCCAGTCACAAATCGCCTGAACCTTGACGGGATCCATCTCAATAGTAGAAGGAGAAAAAATGTACCCCAAAAAAGAAATCTTCTGGACTCCGAAGAGACACTTTGAGCCCTTCACAAACAGAGAATTGGCCTGCAGAACCTGAAACACCTTCCTGACCTGTAGAACATGAGACTCCCAGTCATCAGAAAACACCAAAATATCATCCAAATACACAATTATAAACTTATCCAGATATTCACAGAAAATATTGTGCATAAAGGACTGAAAGACTGACGGAGCATTGGAGAGTCCAAAAGGCATTACCAAATACTCAAAATGGCCCTCAGGCGTATTAAATGCGGTTTTCCACTCATCACCCTGTTTTATCCACACCAGATTATACGCACCGCGAAGATCTATCTTAGTGAACCACCTAGCCCCCTTAATGCGAGCAAACAAATCAGTCAATAATGGCAATGGATACTGGTATTTGACTGTAATCTTATTCAGAAGGCGATAATCTATACAAGGCCTCAGGGAACCATCTTTCTTTGCCACGAAAAAAAAACCTGCTCCCAGAGGGGATGAAGATGGACGAATATGTCCCTTTTCCAAGGACTCCTTAATATAATTCCGCATAGCAGTATGCTCTGGCAGTGACAGATTAAATAAACGACCCTTAGGGAACTTACTGCCAGGAATCAATTCTATAGCACAGTCACAATCTCTATGAGGAGGGAGCGAATTGAGCTTAGGCTCCTCAAAAACATCCCTATAGTCAGACAAAAATGCAGGGATCTCAGAAGGAGTAGATGAAGCGATTGAAATCGGAGGTGCATCATCATGAACCCCCTGACATCCCCAGCTTAACACAGACATTGTTTTCCAGTCCAGGACAGGATTATGAGTTTGTAACCATGGCAGACCAAACACTAGTACATCATGTAAATTATACAGTACAAGGAAGCGAATCACCTCCTGATGAACGGGAGTCATGCGCATGGTCACTTGTGTCCAATACTGCGGTTTATTCATAGCCAATGGTGTAGAGTCAATTCCCTTCAGAGGAATAGGAACTTCCAGAGGTTCCAGACTAAAACCGCAGCGTTTAGCAAATGACCAATACATAAGACTCAGGGCAGCGCCCGAATCCACATAGGCATCAACGGAAATGGAAGACAGTGAAAAAATCAGAGTCACAGACAAAATGAACTTAGGCTGCAGAGTACCAATGGCAAAAGATTTATCAACCCTTTTTGTGCGTTTAGAGCATGCTGATATAACATGAGCTGAATCACCACAATAAAAACACAATCCATTTTTCCGCCTATAATTTTGCCGTTCACTTCTGGACTGAATTCTATCACATTGCATAGTCTCAGGTGCCTGTTCAGAAGACACCGCCAACTGGTGCATGGGTTTGCGCTCCCGTAAACGCCGATCAATCTGAATGGCCATAGCCATAGACTCATTCAGACCTGTAGGCGTAGGGAACCCCACCATAATATCCTTAATGGCCTCAGAAAGACCATTTCTGAAGTTTGCAGCCAGGGCGCACTCATTCCACTGAGTAAGCACCGACCATTTCCGAAATTTTTGACAATATATTTCCGCTTCATCATGCCCCTGAGAGAGGGCTAATAAAGCCTTTTCAGCCTGAATCTCCAGGTTAGGTTCCTCATAGAGCAATCCCAATGCCAGAAAAAACGCATCCACACTGAGCAATGCAGGATCCCCTGGTGCCAATGCAAATGCCCAATTCTGAGGGTCGCCCCACAGGAAAGATATTACAATCTTGACCTGTTGAGCAGGGTCTCCAGAGGAGCGAGATCTTAAAGAAAGAAACAATTTACAATTGTTCCTGAAATTCAGGAAGGTAGATCTATCTCCAGAAAAGAACTCTGGAATAGGAATTCTAGGTTCAGACATGGGAGTGTGAACAACAAAATCCTGTATGTTTTGAACTTTTGCCGCGAGATTACTCAGGCTGGAAGCCAAACTCTGGACATCCATGTTAAACAGCTAAGATCAGAGCCATTCAAGGGTTAAGAGGAGGTAAGAAGCAGCTAGACAGCAATTAAGGGCTAGGCAGCAAAACTCTGAAGGGAAAAAAAAAAAAATTTTCCTTAAACACTTCTTTTTCTCCTGCTTCAGCCCAAACAATTAACACTTTGTGGGCCGGCTATACTGTCATGAATCCCAATGGCTAGGGATAGCACAGGACAAGCAAAGTACAAATATATAACGGACGAGCTCTAGGGTGATGGAACCTGGGCTGACCGCTGCCCTACGCCTGACAAACGCAACTAGAGATAGCCAGGGAGCATGCCTACGTTGGTTCTAGACGCCACGCACCAGCCTAAGAGCTAACTAGTACTGCAGAGAAAATAAAGACCTCACTTGCCTCCAGAGGAATGAACCCCAAAAGATATAGTTGCCCCCTCACATGTATTGACGGTGAAATGAGAGGAAGGCACACACATAGAGATGATATATATAGTTTAGCAAATTGAGGCCCGCTGTAAACTAGAAAGCAGAACGATACAAAAGGGGACTGAGCGGTCAGCAAAAAACCCTAATCAAAAAAACCATCCTGAGATTACAAGAACCCATGTGCCAACTCATGGCACATGGGGAGAACCTCAGTCCACTAGAGCTACCAGCTAGCATAGAGACATAATAAGCAAGCTGGACAAAAAACCAAACAACTGAAAATCAGCACTTAGCTTATCCTGAAAGATCTGGGAGCAGGTAGGCAGGAACCAAACAGAGCACATCTGAATACATTGATAGCCGGCAAGGAAATGACAGAAAGGCCAGGTAAAATAGGAAACACCCAGCCTCTGATGGACAGGTGGAAACCAAAGGCCGCAACCCACCAAAGTCACCCAGTACCAGCAGTAACCACCAGAGGGAGCCCACAAACAGAATCCACAACAGAGGGTCATCACAGTAAAGTGACAGATCACCTATCTGAGACTTTGCTGTGCACTGTGTCAGATCAGCGATCTGACGTGCACAGCTGGGAGGCTTCCCGGCGCCTGCTCTGAGCAGGCGCGGTGACGCCACCTCCCTGCAGGACCCGGATGCAGCCCCGCGGCCATTTTGGATCCGGGGCTTGCAGGGAGGAGATGCGCGGTACAAGGTGAGCACATAGCCTTGTACCGATCGTCTCAGGGAAGCATGCAGGGAGCCCCCTCCCTGTGCGTTGCTTCCCTGTACTGCTGGAACACTGCAATCATGTTTGATCGCAGTGTGCCGGGGGATAATGTGCCGGGGGCGGTATGTGACCGCTCCTGGCACATAGTGCCGGATGTCAGCTGACACCCGGCCGCGATCGGCCGCACTCCCCCCGTGAGCGTGGCCAATCGCTCTGGACGTACTATTCTGTCCTTGGGAAGTAGGGCCCACCCCACATGGATGGAATAGTACATCCAATGACAGAAAGGGGTTAATAAACTGTTCTTAATAAACTTGTCGGTAGTTTTTATGTGGGCAATTTTCGCCGACATTCTGCTGTGCTGCAGAGCACCTCACCTATAATTCTATACTATTCTCTGTTCTGCAGAGCATCTTACGTATACCTGCATACTATCCTCCTGTCTTGCAGAGCATTTAACCTATAGATCTTTGCTATTCTCTGTCCTGCAGAGCATCTCACCTATAATTCCATATTATTCTTCTGCCTTGCAGAGCATCTCACATATACCTGCATAATATCCCCCTGTCCTTCAGAGCATTAAACTTATATCTCTTTGCTATTCTCTGTCCTGCAGAGCATCTCACCTATAATTCAGCCTGTGGGCATTCTTCACCTTGCACCTCAAATATCATGGATCTGAAACTTTGTGATGCTGCAATTGGCAATTTTCTGTGTGGGCAATTTTCTGTGTGGGCAATTTTCCATGTGGGCAATTTTCTGTGTGGGCAACTTTCCGTGTGGGAAATTTTCCATGTGGGCAATTTTCCATGTGGACAATTTTCTTTGTGGGCAAATTTCCATGTGGGCAATTTTTTATGTGGGCAATTTTCCATGTGGGCAATTTTCCTGTGGGCATTTTTCCTATGGGCAATTTTCCTGTGGGCAATTTTCCTGTGGGCATTTTTCCTGTGGGCATTTTTCTGGTCACCCAGGTATGCATAGCTCCAGCATCGCTGTCCTGGTATGCATGTCTCCACGGTCCCTGTCATTGTATGCATGGCTCCCCCCATCCTGTCCTGTTACGTGGCTCCCCTCTGTCCTGTCCTGGTATGTGGCTCCCCCTGTCCTGTCCTGGTATGTGGCTTCCCCTGTCCTGTTCTGTTATGTGGCTCCCCCTGTCCTGGTATGTGTGGCTCCCCCTGTTGTATGCATGGCTCCCACGGTCCCATATGGCTCGACTCCCTTGGTCCCGCATAGCTCGGCTCCCCCGGTCCTGCATGGCTCGGCTTCCCTGGCCCCGCATGGTTCACATCCCCCCCGTTCTACTCACCCTCCTCACGCCGCTGCATCTCCTTCTCTGCATCTCCGTTGTCACGGCGCCGACAGCTCTCCTCTCCTGTGCTGAGCGGTCACGTGGTACCGCTCATTAAGGTAATGAATATGCGCTCCACGCCTATGGGAGTGGAGATGCATGCATATTCATTTAATGTTAATGTTCATGAGATGAGTTCACTATCAGGAGGAACCTGAACAACAATGGTGTACAAAGCAGGAAATACAAGAAGAAAGCCATTGCTAGTTTGTGCGAGTTTAGCTGCATCTGTACAGTCCTTGACTTTTCTACCATTGATTTGCCTTCCTGCTGCACTGCTGATCTATCTGTGCTCTGGATGCCCTGTCTTTTTTGGGTGAGCTGACTTATTTTTTCTTTTGTCTAATTTGTTGAGTGATGTCGAGCCCCCCGATTTCCAAGACTCTACATTCTGAAATTGCAATTCACAACAATTATAGCCATAAAGACAATTATGGGTTATTTATAATTTATTGGACTATTAGAATCTTTATCCAGCATGTCACAACCCCCAAAGAAAGGAAGATTAGACCCATCAGGTTCAGATCCTTCCCGCGATGAGAATGACTTACAGAGGCGCAGCAAAGCCGCCACTGTTGCGGAAATAAGAGATTTGGGAGAAAAATTCAGCTCCTGGTTAGATCTGAATCTACAACTGCTTGAAAAAAATATTCCCAGCTATCTATGGGACACACATCATGTTATATCCTCCCTAGGTAATACGATATGGTCAGAACAGTGCATATGGTTGTCATGAGATGTCATTGGTCTATATCCCAGTATCTTACAATATTTCAATAATTATACTCCACTTATCAAGCAATTCAATCTAATGGCAACAGAGTTTCGTTATCTCAAAAACTATTTTTTGTTTAATGGTTCATTTTCTATCCAAAAACAAGAGGATTCGATGGGAGCAGAGTTCTCACCCTCTATAGCCAATATATAAATGTCTGTATGGGAGGAGCAGTTTATTTTCTCATCTGCCTCCGACCTCTGCTCCCATATGTGGTATGGCCGTTATTTCGATGACCTCCTCCAGATATGGGAGGGGACTGAGGAGCCAGCTGCAGATTTTGTGCTTTACCTAAATCATAATAACATGAATTTACGATGCACATTTAATACCCCTCATACCAAAATTGATTTTCTGGATATTTCATTAATGTACTCACCAAGTTATTCCTTTTAGAAAAAGTTCAGCAACAAATTCAACACTTTTTGCCACCTCCTGTCAACCCAAACAAACAATTATAATTGGGTGAACTTATCCACACCAGAAGAAATACCACCTCAGGTGTTACATTCACACAAGAAGTTTCCCTAGTCAATGATAGAGTAAGAGAACTCAGATACTCACAATGGATGGTGAATAGAGCCATATACAGGTCCTTCTCAAAAAATTAGCATATAGTGTTAAATTTCATTATTTACCATAATGTAATGATTACAATTAAACTTTCATATATTATAGATTCATTATCCACCAACTGAAATTTGTCAGGTCTTTTATTGTTTTAATACTGATGATTTTGGCATACAACTCCTGATAACCCAAAAAACCTGTCTCAATAAATTAGCATATCAAGAAAAGGTTCTCTAAACGACCTATTACTAGTGTTGAGCGATACCGTCCGATACTTGAAAGTATCGGTATCGGAAAGTATCGGCCGATACCGGCAAAATATCGGATCCAATCCGATACCGATACCCGATACTAATACAAGTCAATGGGACTCATGTATCGGACGGTATTCCTGATGGTTCCCAGGGTCTGAAGGAGAGGAAACTCTCCTTCAGGCCCTGGGAACCATATAAATGTGTAAAAGAAAGAATTAAAATAAAAAATATCGCTATACTCACCTCTCCGACGCAGCCGGGACTTCAGCGAGGGAACCGGCAGCGTTGTTTGTTTAAAATTCGCGCTATTACTTGGTTACGTGAATTCCCGGCTTGTGATTGGTCAGGTCGGCCATGTTGCAGGGACGCGGACCAATCACAGCAAGCCGTGACGAAATTACGTCACGGCTTGCTGTGATTGGTCCGCGTCCCGGCAATATGGCCGCCCTGACCAATCACAAGCCGTGACGTCACGGGAGGCTGGACACGCGCTAATTTTAAAATGGGCGCGTGTCCAGCCTTCCGTGACGTCACGGCTTGTGATTGGTTGCGCCGCGGTCAACCAATCACAAGCCGGGAGGCTGGACGCGCTCATTTTAAAATGGGCGCGTGTCCAGCCTCCCGTGACGTCACGGCTTGTGATTGGTTGCGCCGCGGTCAACCAATCACAAGCCGGGAGGCTGGACGCGCTCATTTTAAAATGGGCGCGTGTCCAGCCTCCCGTGACGTCACGGCTTGTGATTGGTTGCGCCGCGGTCAACCAATCACAAGCCGGGAGGCTGGACGCGCTCATTTTAAAATGGGCGCGTGTCCAGCCTCCCGTGACGTCACGGCTTGTGATTGGTCAGGGCGGCCATATTGCCGGGACGCGGACCAATCACAGCAAGCCGTGACGTAATTTCGTCACGGCTTGCTGTGATTGGTCCGCGTCCCGGCAACGTGGCCGACCTGACCAATCACAAGCCGGGAATTCACGTAACCAAGTAATAGCGTGAATTTTAAACAAACAACGCTGCCGGTTCCCTCGCTGAAGTCCCGGCTGCGTCGGACAGGTGAGTATAGCGATATTTTTTATTTTAATTCTCTCTTTTACACATTTTAACATTAATGTTGTTGCGATACCCGATACCCGATACCACAAGAGTATCGGAATCCCGGTATCGGAATTCCGATACAGCAAGTATCGGCCGATACCCGATACTTGCAGCATCGGAATGCTCAACACTACCTATTACCCTAATCTTCTGAATCAACTAATTAACTCTAAACACATGCAAAAGATACCTGAGGCTTTTAAAAACTCCCTGCCTGGTTCATTACTCAAAACCCCCATCATGGGTAAGACTAGCGACCTGACAGATGTCAAGAAGGCCATCATTGACACCCTCAAGCAAGAGGGTAAGACCCAGAAAGAAATTTCTCAACAAATAGGCTGTTCCCAGAGTGCTGTATCAAGGCACCTCAATGGTAAGTCTGTTGGAAGGAAACAATGTGGCAGAAAACGCTGTACAACGAGAAGAGGTGACCGGACCCTGAGGAAGATTGTGGAGAAGGACCGATTCCAGACCTTGGGGAACCTGAGGAAGCAGTGGACTGAGTCTGGTGTGGAAACATCCAGAGCCACCGTGCACAGGCGTGTGCAGGAAATGGGCTACAGGTGCCGCATTCCCCAGGTAAAGCCACTTTTGAACCATAAACAGCGGCAGAAGCGCCTGACCTGGGCTACAGAGAAGCAGCACTGGACTGTTGCTAAGTGGTCCCAAGTACTTTTTTCTGATGAAAGCAAATTTTGCATGTCATTCGGAAATCAAGGTGCCAGAGTCTGGAGGAAGACTGGGGAGAAGGAAATGCCAAAATGCCTGAAGTCCAGTGTCAAGTACCCACAGTCAGTGATGGTGTGGGGTGCCATGTCAGCTGCTGGTGTTGGTCCACTGTGTTTCATCAAGGGCAGGGTCAATGCAGCTAGCTATCAGGAGATTTTGGAGCACTTCATGCTTCCATCGGCTGAAATGCTTTATGGAGATGAAGATTTCATTTTTCAGCACGACCTGGCACCTGCTCACAGTGCCAAAACCACTGGTAAATGGTTTACTGACCATGGTATTACTGTGCTCAATTGGCCTGCCAACTCTCCTGACCTGAACCCCATAGAGAATCTGTGGGATATTGTGAAGAGAAAGTTGAGAGATGCAAGACCCAACACTCTGGATGAGCTTAAGGCCGCTATTGAAGCATCCTGGGCCTCCATAACATCTCAGCAGTGTCACAGGCTGATTGCCTCCATGCCACGCCGCATTGAAGCAGTCATTTCTGCCAAAGGATTCCCGACCAAGTATTGAGTGCATAACTGAACATTATTATTTGATGGTTTTTTTGTTTGTTATTAAAAAACACTTTTATTTGATTGGACGGGTGAAATATGCTAATTTATTGAGACAGGTTTTTTGGGTTATCAAGAGTTGTATGCCAAAATCATCAGTATTAAAACAATAAAAGACCTGACAAATTTCAGTTGGTGGATAATGAATCTATAATATATGAAAGTTTAATTGTAATCATTACATTATGGTAAATAATGAAATTTAACACTATATGCTAATTTTTTGAGAAGGACCTGTATGTGGTTGCTCAAATTAACCAACAGGATATGATAAAAAAAACAATTATATTACTATGGACCATTATCAGATTTCCTTTGTCTCACAAGTTAGTCTGCACTTTTCAGAGATTAAAAAAATCGTACAAAAATATATTCCTATGTTATATTAAAATAAAAAACTGAAAACATTCTTTAGTAATCCCATTAGATACACAGCCAAAAATGCCCCTACACTCAGTAATATAATAGCTCCAAGTTTATACCTTAATCAGAGTGATAAACCGAAAAATACTGTTGTAAACATATAGAGAACACTATCCAATTTACAACTTCAACTACTAACCAATTGTATAAAATTAAAAACTCTATTAACTGTAATTCTACATATATTATATATTTACTGACTTGTCTGTCTTGCAATATCCAGTACGTCGGCTACACCACCTCCTTTAAAAATAAGAATTAGAGGCCACCTGTCAGATGCTGCTAATAAATTAATTTTCAAATGCTCAGCAGTTTCAAAACACTTCTATATATATCATGATGGAGACAATTCAGAATGTAGAGTTACAGGTATAGTGCGAGTCATTAAACCACCGAGAGGAGGTGATCACCATAGGAAACTCCTTAATTAGTAGTCCTGGTGTATACATCTGCTGCAGACCAGGGCTCTATTAGGTATGAATGTCAAACATGATCTTATCTACCATTATGAATAATGATGTTATCACAAGTTTTTCGTTTTCTCTATACTCAATTAATACACATGATGCGATATCGCTTTCATATTTTATTCAACATGAATTGTAGGTTTTTAATTTATGCATTGCAGTCTAATAGGATTGACTAGAAAACATCAGGTGCTTCAGACAATAAGCAGTATATAAGGTCGATATGTAGGTCATTATGGGATGCAATGACTAAAACGCGTCTGCCAGTGCGATCTCTCCCCTCCTGGAGTTGTGACTATTATGCTCTTTGTTATTATTTTTAAGATTTTTCAATAAAAATTAATCTTTACCAAATTTCTGAAGCTGAACTTTTCTACCATTGATTATCCCATACCTTTTCCGCCTTTCTATGGGCAGTGTCTTCATCCTTCTACTGTGCAGGCAACGGCAAGTGACTACACAGTAACAGGGACTCAAATGCGCATGTCAGAAGAAGGATGGAGACACTGCCCATACAAAGTCAGATAAGGTTCAGATAATTGTGTGAGTGCTCAGCTGTTGTGAATTAGACTTTTTTGCTCCCTCTTGTGGTTACTAGTGATATGACTCTGGGATTGTCTTTCCTCAGTTTGGCACCCACCTGGGTCGTTAGTCCAGGGGTGTTGCTATATAAACTTCCTGGATCCTTAGTCCAGTGCCTGGCATCGTTGTAATCAGATCCTTTCTGTTTGCTCCTGTCTGCTGGTCCTGGTTCGTGCAAAATTAAGCTAAGTCCTGCTTCTTTGTTTTTTGGTTATTTGCTTTGCTCTTATTTTTGTCCAGCTTGTACTAAATGTGATTCCTGACTCTGCTGGAAGCTCTAGGGGGCTGGTGTTCTCCCCCCGGGCCGTTAGACGGTTCGGGGGTTCTTGAATATCCAGCGTGGATATTTTGATAGGGTTTTTGCTGACCATATAAGTCATCTTACTATATTCTGCTATTAGCTAGTGGGCCTCTCTTTGCTAAATACCTAGCTCATTCTTACGTTTGTCTTTTCCTCTTACCTCACCGTTATTATTTGTTGGGGGCTTGTATCCAACTTTTGGGGTCTTTTCTCTGGAGGCAAGAAAGGTCTTTCTTTTCCCTTCTAGGGTTAGTTAGTTCTCCGGCTGGCGCGAGACGTCTAGAACCAACGTAGGCACGTTCCCCGGCTGCTGCTATTTGTGGTGCTAGGATTAGATATATGGTCAGTTCAGTTACCACTGCCCTATGAGCTGTTTTTTTGTGTTTGCAGACTTAGTAATTATTTCTGAGACCCTCTGCCATTGGGGTCATAACAGTATGCCAGGCCAACATTGAATGTTTAATGCATTGCAGAAGTGGGATAATAAGAAAGGAAATTCTGAGTTTTTTTTTTTTTCCTCTCTTCCTCCCCTTTACCTCTGAGTGGCTTGTGCTTGCTGCAGACATGAATGTCCAGACCTTGACTACAAGTGTGGACCAGCTTGCTGCTCGTGTGCAGGGCATACAAGATTTTGTTACCAGTAGTCCAATGTCTGAACCTAAAATACCTATTCCTGAACTGTTTTCTGGAGACCGATTTAAGTTTAGGAATTTCAGGAATAATTGTAAATTGTTTCTATCTCTGAGACCCCGTTCATCTGGAGATTCAGCTCAGCAAGTTAAAATTGTTATCTCTTTTTTACGGGGCGACCCTCAGGATTGGGCTTTCTCGCTAGCGCCAGGAGATCCGGCATTGGCAAATATTGATGCGTTTTTTCTGGCGCTCGGATTGCTTTACGAGGAACCCAATCTTGAAGTTCAGGCAGAAAAAGCCTTGCTGGCTATTTCTCAGGGCCAGGATGAAGGATGTGTATTGCCAAAAATTTCGAAAATGGTCCATGCTTACTCAGTGGAATGAGTGTGCTCTGGCCGCAAATTTCAGAAATGGCCTTTCTGAAGCCATTAAGAATGTGATGGTGGGTTTCCCCATTCCTACAAGTCTGAATGATTCCATGGCTCTGGCTATTCAAATTGACCGGCGTTTGTGGGAGCGCAAAACCGCTAATCCTCTGGTGGTGTTGTCTGAACAAACACCTGATTTAATGCAATGTGATAGAATTCAGACTAGAAATGAGCGGAAAAATCATAGACGTCAGAATGGGTTGTGTTTTTACTGTGGTGATTCTACACATGTTATATCAGCATGCTCTAAACGCCTAACAAGGGTTGTTAGTCCTGTCGCCATTGGTAATTTGCAACCTAAATTTATTTTGTCTGTGACTTTAATTTGCTCATTGTCTTCTTACCCTGTTATGGCGTTTGTGGATTCAGGTGCTGCCCTGAGTCTTATGGATCTGTCATTTGCCAAGCGCTGTGGTTTTGTTCTTGAACCGTTGGTAAATCCTATTCCTCTTAGAGGTATTGATGCTACGCCATTGGCGGAAAATAAACCGCAGTTTTGGACGCAGGTAACCATGTGCATGACTCCTGAACATCGGGAGGTGATTCGTTTTCTTGTTCTGCATAAAATGCATGATTTGGTCGTTTTGGGTCTGCCATGGTTATAGACCCACAATCCAGTCTTGGATTGGAAGGCAATGTCTGTGTCAAGTTGGGGCTGTCAGGGAATTCATGCTGATTCCCCGCCGGTGTCTATTGCTTCCTCTACTCCTTCGGAAGTTCCTGAGTATTTGTCTGATTATCAGGATGTATTCAGCGAGTCCAGGTCCAGTGCTCTGCCTCCTCATAGGGACTGTGACTGCGCCATAGATTTGATTCCAGGTAGTAAATTTCCTAAGGGAAGACTATTTAATCTGTCTGTACCTGAGCATACCGCAATGCGTTCGTATATCAAGGAATCTCTGGAGAAGGGGCATATCCATCCATCCTCTTCCCCTCTTGGTGCGGGATTCTTTTTTGTGGCCAAGAAGGACGGATCTTTGAGACCTTGTATTGACTATCGGCTTCTGAATAAAATCACTGTTAAATTTCAGTATCCTTTGCCTCTGTTGTCGGACTTGTTTGCCCGGATTAAAGTTGCCAAGTGGTTCACCAAGATAGATCTTCGTGGTGCGTACAACCTTGTGCGCATTAAGCAAGGAGATGAATGGAAGACAGCATTTAATACGCCCGAAGGTCATTTTGAGTACTTGGTGATGCCTTTTGGGCTCTCTAATGCTCCCTCAGTGTTTCAGTCCTTTATGCATGATATTTTCCGGAAGTATCTGGATAAATTTATGATTGTTTATCTGGATGATATTCTGGTTTTCTCTGAAGATTGGGACTCACATGTGGAGCAGGTCAGGATGGTGTTTCAGGTTTTGCGTGAGAATGCTTTGTTTGTTAAGGGCTCAAAGTGTCTCTTTGGAGTACAGAAGGTTCCCTTTTTGGGGTTTATTTTTTCCCCTTCTGCTGTGGAGATGGACCCAGTCAAGGTCCGAGCTATTCATGATTGGACTCAACCCACGTCAGTTAAGAGTCTTCAGAAGTTCTTGGGTTTTGCTAACTTCTACCGTCTTTTTATCGCTAATTTTTCTAGCGTTGTTAAACCTTTGACGGATATGACCAAGAAAGGTTCTGATGTTGCTAACTGGGCTCCTGCAGCCGTGGAGGCGTTCCAAGAGTTGAAGCACCGGTTTACTTCGGCGCCTGTTTTGTGCCAGCCTGATGTCTCACTTCCCTTTCAGGTCGAAGTGGATGCTTCTGAGATTGGGGCAGGGGCCGTTTTGTCGCAGAGAGGCCCTGGTTGCTCGGTAATGAGACCATGTGCTTTCTTCTCTAGGAAGTTTTCGCCTGCTGAGCGGAATTATGATGTTGGCAATCGGGAGTTGCTGGCCATGAAGTGGGCATTTGAGGAGTGGCGTCATTGGCTCGAGGGTGCTAAGCATCGTGTGGTGGTCTTGACTGATCACAAAAATTTGATGTATCTCGAGTCTGCTAAACGCCTGAATCCTAGACAGGCCCGCTGGTCATTGTTTTTCTCCCGTTTTGACTTTGTGGTCTCGTATTTACCAGGTTCAAAGAATGTGAAGGCTGATGCTCTTTCAAGGAGCTTTGTGCCTGACTCTCCTGGAGTCGCAGAACCAGTTGGTATTCTTAAAGAGGGAGTTATCTTGTCGGCCATTTCTCCTGATTTGCGACGTGTGTTGCAGAGATTTCAGGCTGGTAGACCTGACTCTTTTCCACCTGACAGACTGTTTGTTCCTGATAAGTGGACCAGCAGAGTCATTTCCGAGGTTCATTCCTCGGTGTTGGCAGGGCATCCGGGAATTTTTGGCACCAGAGATCTGGTGGCTAGGTCCTTTTGGTGGCCTTCCTTGTCACGGGATGTGCAGTCATTTGTGCAGTCCTGTGGGACTTGTGCTCGAGCTAAGCCTTGCTGTTCTCGTGCCAGCGGGTTGCTCTTGCCCTTGCCTGTCCCGAAGAGGCCTTGGACACACATTTCCATGGATTTCATTTCAGATCTCCCGGTGTCTCAGGGCATGTCTGTCATCTGGGTGGTATGTGATCGCTTTTCTAAAATGGTCCATTTGGTGCCTTTGCCTAAGCTGCCTTCCTCTTCCGATCTGGTTCCTGTGTTCTTTCAGAATGTGGTTCGTTTACACGGCATTCCTGAGAATATTGTGTCTGACAGAGGATCCCAGTTTGTTTCCAGGTTCTGGCGATCCTTTTGTGCTAGGATGGGCATTGATTTGTCGTTTTCGTCTGCCTTTCATCCTCAGACTAATGGACAAACGGAGCGAACTAATCAGACTCTGGAGGCTTATTTGAGGTGTTTTGTTTCGGCAGATCAGGATGATTGGGTGACCTTCTTGCCGTTGGCTGAGTTTGCCCTTAATAATCTGGCTAGTTCCGCTACTTTGGTTTCGCCATTTTTCTGCAACTCTGGTTTCCACCCTCGTTTTTCCTCGGGACATGTGGAGCCTTCTGACTGTCCTGTGGTAGATTCTGTGGTGGATAGGTTGCAGCAGATCTGGAATCATGTGGTGGACAACTTAAAGTTGTCACAGGAGAAGGCTCAGCGTTTTGCCAACCGCCGCCGCGGTGTGGGTCCCCGACTTCGTGTTGGGGATTTGGTATGGCTGTCTTCTCGATTTGTTCCTATGAAGGTCTCCTCTCCTAAATTTAAGCCTCGCTTCATCGGTCCTTACAAGATATTGGAAATCCTTAATCCTGTGTCCTTTCGCTTGGATCTTCCGGTGTCGTTTGCCATTCACAACGTGTTCCATAGGTCTTTGTTGCGGCGGTACGTTGTACCTGTGGTTCCTTCTGTTGAGCCTCCTGTTCCGGTGTTGGTTGAGGGCGAGTTGGAGTACGTGGTGGAGAAGATCTTGGATTCTCGTCTCTCCCGACGGAGGCTTCAGTATCTGGTCAAGTGGAAGGGCTATGGTCAGGAGGATAATTCCTGGGTGGTTGCTTCTGATGTGCATGCGGCTGATTTAGTTCGTGCCTTTCACGCTGCTCATCCTGATCGCCCTGGTGGTCTTGGTGAGGGTTCGGTGACCCCTCCTTAAGGGGGGGTACTGTTGTGAATTAGACTTTTTGGCTCCCTCTTGTGGTTACTAGTGATATGACTCTGGGATTGTCTTTCCTCAGTTTGGCACCCACCTGGGTCGTTAGTCCAGGGGTGTTGCTATATAAACTTCCTGGATCCTTAGTCCAGTGCCTGGCATCGTTGTAATCAGATCCTTTCTGTTTGCTCCTGTCTGCTGGTCCTGGTTCGTGCAAAATTAAGCTAAGTCCTGCTTCTTTGTTTTTTGGTTATTTGCTTTGCTCTTATTTTTGTCCAGCTTGTACTAAATGTGATTCCTGACTTTGCTGGAAGCTCTAGGGGGCTGGTGTTCTCCCCCCGGGCCGTTAGATGGTTCGGGGGTTCTTGAATATCCAGCGTGGATATTTTGATAGGGTTTTTGCTGACCATATAAGTCATCTTACTATATTCTGCTATTAGCTAGTGGGCCTCTCTTTGCTAAATACCTAGCTCATTCTTACGTTTGTCTTTTCCTCTTACCTCACCGTTATTATTTGTTGGGGGCTTGTATCCAACTTTTGGGGTCTTTTCTCTGGAGGCAAGAAAGGTCTTTCTTTTCCCTTCTAGGGTTAGTTAGTTCTCCGGCTGGCGCGAGACGTCTAGAACCAACGTAGGCACGTTCCCCGGCTGCTGCTATTTGTGGTGCTAGGATTAGATATATGGTCAGTTCAGTTACCACTGCCCTATGAGCTGGTTTTTTGTGTTTGCAGACTTAGTAATTATTTCTGAGACCCTCTGCCATTGGGGTCATAACACACAGCACAGGCGCGGGATTGGGGCACCGCAGCGGCACGTCACAGGGCATTGTGACGTGCATGGGAGAGAGATGGTCTAATAAGACAGGAGACAGAGATTTCTTCCAGGCACCGCACGCCCCGAAACCTGGACGAAATCATTAACATAAAAGATTAAAACTAAATTTCTCAACAACTAGACTGCACAGTAGTATACTAGCACCGCACACCACGAAGCCTTGAAGAAATCATTAACATTAAAGATTAAAACTCAATTTCTCAACAACATGCCCATAGTAATAGCTTAAAAGCATCCCAGGGGTGAAAGATTCCCTTTGAACTACAGTGCCTTGCGAAAGTATTCGGCTCCCTGGAACTTTTCAATCTCTTCCCACATATCATGCTTCAAACATAAAGATACCAAATGCAAATATTTGGTGAAGAATCAACAAGTGAAACACAATTGTGAAGTTGAATGAAATGTATTGGATATTTTAAATTTTTGTGGAAATTCAAAAACTGAAAAGTGGGGCGTGCAATATTAATCGGCCCCTTTACTTTCAGTGCAGCAAACTCACTCCAGAAGTTCATTGTGGATCTCTGAATGATCCAATATTGTCCTAAATGCCTAATGATGATAAATAGAATCCACATGTGTGTAATCAAGTCTCCATATAAATGTACCTGCTCTGTGATAGTCTCAGGGTTCTGTTTGAAGCACAGGGAGCATCATGAAGACCAAGGAACACAACAAGCAGGTCTGTGATACAGTTGTGGAGAAGTTTAAAGCCGGATTTGGATACAAAATGATTTCCAAAACTTTAAACATCCCAAGGAGCACGGTGCAAGAGATCATATTGAAATGGAAGGAGTATCATACCACCGCAAATCTACCAAGACCCGGCCGTCCCTCTAAACTTTCATCTCAAACAAGGAGAAGACTGATCAGAGATGCAGCCAAGAGGCCCATGATCATTCTGGATGACCTGCAGAGATCTACAGCTGAGGTGGGACTGTCTGTCCATAGGACAACAGTCGTACACTGCACAAATCTGGCCTTTATGGAAGAGTGGCAAGAAGAAAGACATTTCTCAAAGATATCCATAAAAAGTGTTTCTTAAAATTTGCAACAAACCACCTGGGAGACACACCAAACATGTGGAAGAAGGTGCTCTGGTCAGATGAACCCAAAATCGAACTTTTTGGCAACAATGCCAAACAATATGTTTGGCCTAAAGACAACACAGCTCATCACCCTGAACACACCGTCCCCACTGTCAAACATGGTGGTGGCAGCATCATGGTTTGGGCCTGCTTTTCTTCAGCACGGACAGGGAAGATGGATGGAGCCAAATACAGGACTATTCTTGAAGAAAACCTGTTGGACTCTGCAAAAGACCTGAGAATGGGACGGAGATTTGTCTTCCAACAAGACAATGATCCAAAGCATAAAGCAAAATCTACAATGGAATGGTTGACAAATAAATGTATCCAGGTGTTAGAATGGCCAAGGTGTCATCCAGCACGAGACATGAAGCATGGAGGAGCTTGTCAAGCATCTGGTCCAGGTCCAACAGCAGTAACAGCTGGCCACTCAACAGCAGCAAATGGCACAACAGGAAACAAATAAACTGTTGGAACAGCAGCTGCTGTGCTCCACATCTCCAGGTGATGACTCATACATCTGGAAATCGGTAGGAAAAGACATGCAAAAGATGAATCTGGGGGATGTCGTGGACCCCTCACATTGTGTTTATGAATGTGTGTGCATGCATGTGTGTGTTAATACAAAGTGGAAAAAGTAACTTTCACATATAAACAGTTATCACTTTTTTTACATTTGTTGATTGGAGTATTTGTTACTTTGTCTTTGCATGTGCCATTCTTAATAAAACAAATTTAAATTCTGATCAGCCTTTTCAAGACATAAATCACTTTTCAGAACTGTTGAATTTATACCACTAGGTGGTGCACTAAAATAAGGTAAGATGATGTGTGTGCACATTGGTGCCCAAAAAACTTCCAAAAATGAGGTTACACGTGTATAAATTTTGAGGAGTTTAGCTAGAGTATGATTTAAAGAGTGTGTGTTTATGAGTTTGTTAGTGTGTGTGCATACGTGTGTGTGTGTATGTACTGTATGTATGTATGTGTGTGTCTGTACCCTAGGAGGAGAACCAATATATATGGACACAATAAATAAACCCAAAGAAGATTGGATTCATTCAGATAACACTAGATTTGGGGATGAATACAGCACTAATCAGTGCAACACATTAATAAACAGAGCAAGTGATATGTGATCACTAACTCCATCTTCTGGATTAACAGCATTAGGAATAGGATCTAAAGAATAATAAATAGAGAGGTAATAGAAAAATTTGTAACAATAATCATCATATTATTAGTAAGCGTAAGTAAACACAATAGAAATAGTATTTTTTTTAATAATGATAGTAATAAAATAGTAAATAAATTATAATAGTATAGTAATATCGGAAAAAGTATAGTAATAGTATAGTACATTATTAGGCATCAGCAAGATGAATCCAGGGTATCAGGACTGATTGCTTTTTCCTGGTATCAAGAAGGAATTTTTCCCACATGACACAAACAGGCTTAATGTGTTAAGTGGTTTTTGCCTTCTTCTGGATCAGCAGATTTAATTTTAGGGATCTCATAATAACAGAGTAATGATAGTAATGATAACTATAATAATATTGTGATTGTGATGATACCAATAGGAATAATATAAATACAATAAATAGTATAAGGTTGCAAATTGCAATGCAATCCAAATTCAATTCAAATCCATAACAAACCATTAGATTTTATGTTGCAATAAGATGCACAATCCAAAAGTCACCTGACACATGCCACCATGTAACCCTAACATAAATGTATTATTGGTGGCCAATCCGCCACAATGTCAGCAGAGGCCCATCTAGCCTCAGTGCAGTTTCTGATTTGTGAAGGCAGGAGACCCTCTTTGGTGATATACTCAACTATCTCAATCAGTCCCATAAACAAATGATTGAGCCGTCATGGTTTATAATACTATGAGGTTGTTGAGCAGCAAGATAATGCTGTCATTAAATTTAGACTGGGAAGGGATGTGCTAAATTAATAAATCATGTTCAGACAACAAAAGTCTGTCTTTTGAGGATTAATGAGAGTAGGTCATCCTGCTCAGAGAAAATAAAAATGGAGATAGAAAGCAGTCCTTTAGGCTTTAAAGCGAACCTGTCAGCAGTTTTGGCCACTATAAGATACGGCCACCGCCTTTCAGGGCTTATCTACATTGCTCTATAATGCAGTAGTTAAGCCCCAGTCTGACCTGAAAGATAAGAAAGATAAGAAAAATAAGTTTTATTATACTCACCCTGAGGGGTGGTCCGCTGCTGTCCGGTCCAATGGGTGTCACAGGTGCTGGTTCGACTCCTCCTATCTTCTTGCAATGCCTCCCCCCTGTTGCTTCATTGCTCCCCGGCATCGCGCTCCTGCGCAGGCGTACTTATCTGCCCTGTTGAGGGCAGAGTAAAGTACTGCAGTACGGAGGCGCTTGGCCTCTCTGACCTTTCCAGGAGCCTGCGCACTGTAGTACTTTACTCTGCCCTCAACAGGGCAGATAAGTACGCCTGCGCAGGAGCTCGATGCCGGTGAGCGATGAAGCAACATGAGGGCGGCATCGCAAGAAGATGGGAGGAACCGGACTTGGACCTGCGACACCCATCGGACCGGACCTAACCAGACCGCTCCCCCAGGTGAGTATAATAAAATTTATTTTCTTATCTTGCTGGTCGGATCGGGGGCTTATCTACAGCATTGTAGCATGCTGTAGAATCTACAGTGTAGATAAGCTCTGAAAGGCAGTGGCTGTATCTTATATCTGCCAAACCTGCTGACAGGTTCCCTTGAAAACTGGTAGGGAGTGTACATTTCCCAGGGGCCTTGAGAATGCGTGTGTTTATGTGAAACAACAGTGGATGATAGGGGTAGTGTCTGCCCAGCATTACCTGCATATGTTTAAAAAATAAGTGCCACTATTTTCTGTCTGGATTTACAGAGTCTATCTATCTACAAGCTGAGCACTGCTACCTGTGCTTCTGAATACCTGATCTGGAGGTGGATCATGGACCTGAAGTCATTTTTTGTCCTGTGAAGTTGTCGGTACCTGGAGTCTGTAGTGCCGGTGAGAGATCTACTTTCTACTATATTGATAATACTAGGCAATCATCCCCTACACGGATCGTAGGAGCTTTAGTATTTTGAACCTGTGCTTTAGTATTGTGAAAAGGTATTGACAAATATGGCTGCTTTTTAAAATCTGTTTTTATTTGTGCCCTTTTCAATGAATTACATTAGTAAATATGGATGCAGTACCCCTCCTCATTTTTAGGTTCCTCCAGACATCCAACAGAGTGAAAGAAGGTTGATCATGTGACTACTGTACAATGTCACCAGCGGTCCTTCTAGCCTTAGTGCAGTTTCTGGTTTGTGAAGCCAGAAGGCCCTCTATGTGGATGTACTTGGCTCTCAGTCAGTCCTATAAACAAATGGTTTATAATACTATGAGGTGGTTGGGCAGTGCAGTTCTATTTGGTGAACTAGGTAGTTTGGCTCCACTCACAAAGCTTTGAACCATTTAGATTTTACAGTCTCTAGTTTCCCAAAACATTTAACTCTAATGTGGTCTGTGGTCATAATCAGATGACAACAGCCCCATAGTAATATGCTCCCCAGCTATGATGCACTTCCTGACCAGTATTCACCTGAGATGAAAGTTCCCTCCTCTTTTCTCTACATCGCGCACTTCCCTTTTACTCTCTTATACATCTCAGCACACATAGCACCTGCTACCCTATGTCTCCTCCACAAGCTGGGCACAGGTCTGCTATTGAGCCGCTGCGTTAATGCATGATTTATTTTATTGTTCTGTTTGGTCATGCATTTTGGGGGTTTTTTTGTACGTTGTTCTTCTCTCCATATGTATTGAGTTCTTACCCCTTTTATTCACTCCCCACCATCTCGACTCAAATTATTAATATTATTGTTTCCTTGCTGTTTTCATATTTCTGATGTTCTCTACTTCTCTATATGTTCTCTACTTCCCTATATTTTCTTCTATTTGAGAGTCACCACACCCTTTGCATTCCCATGTATACTGCTATCTACTATCTCCACAACCCTAACCTCTCCTTAAGCATTGGGTTCGCCTTATCCCAAGACAGATTTCCCAACCCATTTTATTCACTCTCCCCCTCCTTTTTGTCTGTCGCAATTAATGTTATGAGCATCAAGGTTGGCCCACGAATTTGTCTAAGTTTTTAATTTTTTGCCCACCATGTATTTGAGTTTGAATCCCTGACATAGGATGTGCCTCAGGCCTAGGAATCGACAGTGGAAGATAAAAGGGAGTGAGTGGAGGACTGGGTGGCAGTGAACCGGTTACAGCATTTTGCTTAATTCAAATGTATTAGTAGAAAAAAATGGATTGGTTAATCCCAGAGCCCCGGATCTCCTGCAAATGCTGCATTGAACTGTGTTTGTGTCAACTTGACACCCAACTGTCCCTCATACTGCGGGACTCTCTCGAATTTGAGGCTGTGCGCCACAGTCCCACATGGGATTTTACTTCTCCCGCACAGCCAGCAGGAGAAGCAGCTAACACACCCCCTTGTATTAGGCCACTCCCCCTCCATATCTTCTTCTTCCTGGGTGGTGGTTCAGAGGGGGAGGACATTCTGAGGTACGTGTGTGTATGTGTGTGCGTGTGTGTATGTGTGTGTGTGTGTGTGCACACCACATACATAGCAATCCAGTGCAGCCTGTTAGTCATAGGCATAGTATATATATATATATATATATATATATATATATATATATATATACAGTACAGACCAAAAGTTTGGACACACCTTCTCATTTAAAGATTTTTCTGTATTTTCATGACTATGAAAATTGTACATTCACACTGAAGGCATCAAAACTATGAATTAACACATGTGGAATTATATACTTAACAAAAAAGTGTGAAACAACTGAAATTATGTCTTATATTCTAGGTTCTTCAAAGTAGCCACCTTTTGCTTTGATGACTGCTTTGCACACTCTTGGCATTCTCTTGATGACCTTCAAGAGGTAGTCACCGGGAATGTTTTTCACTTCACAGGTGTGCCCTGTTAGGTTTAATAAGTGGGATTTCTTGCCTTATAAAGGGGGTTGGGACCATCAGTTGTGTTGTGCAGAAGTCTGGTGGATACACAGCTGATAGTTTTACTGAATAGACTGTTAGAATTTGTATTATGGCAAGAAAAAAGCAGCTAAGTAAAGAAAAACGAGTGGCCATCATTACTTTAAGAAATGAAGGTCATTCAGTCTGAAAAATTGGGAAAACTTTGAAAGTGTCCCCAAGTGCAGTGGCAAAAACCATCAAGCGCTACAAAGAAACTGTCTCACGTGAGGATTGTCCCAGGAAAGGAAGACCAAAAGTCACCTCTGCTTCTAAAGATAAGTTTATCCAAGTCACCAGCCTCCGAAATCGAAGGTTAACAGCAGCTCAGATTAGAGACCAGGTCAATGCCACACAGAGTTCTAGCAGCAGACACATCTCTACAACAACTGTTAAGAGGAGACTTTGTGCAGCAGGCCTTCATGGTAAAATAGCTGCTGAGAAACCACTGCTAAGGACAGGCAACAAACAGAAGAGACTTGTTTGGGCTAAAGAACACAAGGAATGGACATTAGACAAGTGGAAATTTGTGCTTTGGTCTGATAAGTCCAAATTTGAGATCCTTGGTTACAACCACTGTGTCTTTGTACGACGCAGAAAAGGTGAACGGATGGACTCTACATGCCTGGTTCCCACCGTGAAGCATGGAGGAGGAGGAGGTGTGATGGTGTGGGGGTGCTTTGCTGGTGACACTGTTGGGGATTTATTCAAAATTGAAGGCATACTGAACCAGCATGGCTACCACAGCATCTTGCAACGGTATGCTATTCCTTCCGGTTTGCGTTCAGTTGGACCATCATTTATTTTTTAACAGGACAATTACCCCAAACACACCTCCAGGCTGTGTAAGGGTTATTTGACCAAGAAGGAGAGTGATGGGGTGCTACGCCAGATGACCTGGCCTCCACAGTCACCAGACCTGAACCCAATCGAGATGATTTGGGGTGAGCTGGACCGCAGAGTGAAGGCAAAAGGGCCAACAAGTGCTAAGCATCTCTGGGAACTCCTTCAAGATTGTGGGAAGACCATTCCTACTACTACCTTTTGAAGCTCATCAAGAGAATGCCAAGAGTGTGCAAAGCAGTCATCAAAGCAAAAGGTGGCTACTTTGAAGAACCTAGAATATAAGACATAATTTCATTTGTTTCACACTTTTTTGTTAAGTATATAATTCCACATGTGTTAATTCATAGTTTTGATGTCTTCAGTGTGAATGTACAATTTTCATAGTCATGAAAATACAGAAAAATCTTTAAATGCGAAGGTGTGTCCAAACTTTTGGTCTGTACTGTGTATATATATATATATATATATATATATATATATATATATATATATATATATGTATCCTTTATATACTATAGCAGTTATGAAGTGGAGCCAGTAGATAGAAGTTTTGTCTGAGTACATAGTGGTGTTGTCAGAGTGCATGCAGTGTTCGCAGATCTGGGCTATATTGCAATGTGCAGGGTCTGTGAGGCAGCAGTGTGGACAGCGACAGGTGGTGAAATCTTTGCCTGCATTTTAAGCAGAGCTGATGGGACATATGTGGTCATTATACAGTATTGAGCATCATGTGTGGCCATTATACAGTATGGAGCACTGTGTGACCATATTTTTTTCTGTTTATAATTATTGTTTATGAACAAGTGTGATCAGCAGAGCTAAATGGGTGTGGTTGGGGAGTGGATATGGGTGTGACTAGTTGTGAAATGGGTGTGGTCATGGGTGTGGCCTTAAATTTCACCTTTGCCCCTTTACCTTTGTCCCTCTTTGCCTTCTTCAAATGTTGGGAGGTATGTACTGGCCAGTGAGCATCAGACTGATTGAAGAGCTGACTGGCCAGTGCACTTGTCCTACACGGCATGTCTGAGGGAGAGGAGGGACAGAACCAGGGCCGGACTGGCCATCGGGCACTTCTGGCAAATGCTAGAGGGGCCGGTGCCAGGAGTGGGCCGCTGCCGCTATCTGCGGCGCCATGGCCGACTCCTCCTGCCATCGATGACTCACCCCCCTGATCTCCCTCCCCGCATTCAACTATACCGGCATTTATCATCACGCACCTGCTGTGTGGCCGGGCAGACTGCAGCCGCTGAGACTGGAGCTGGGAGCAGAGCGGGGCACGAGGAGAGATAAGGAGAGTGTGTGGTTTTTTTAAAATATATCAGTGAGTCATAACTGGATTGTGGGGCAATTGGGGGGGCTGTATTACATTCTATGAGGGCTGTGCTGTATTACATTCTATGGGGGCTGTGCTGTATTACATTCTATGGGGGCTGGCTGTATTACATTCTATGGGCACTGGCTGCATTACATTGCTGTATTACATTCTATTGGGGCTTTATTACTTTCTATGGTGGCTGGCTGCATTACATTCTATGGGGGCTGGCTGCATTACATTCTATGGGGGGCTGTATTACATTCTATAGGGGCTGTGCTGTATTACATTCTATGGAGTGCTTTATTACATTCTATGGGGGCTGGCTGTATTACATTCTATGGGGGCTGTGCTGTATTACATTCTATGGGGGCTGTGCTGTATTACATTCTATGGGGGCTGGCTGCATTACATTCTATGAGGGCTGGCTGCATTACATTCTATGGGGGCTGGCTACATTACATTCTATGGGGGCTGGCTGCATTACATTCTATTGGGTGGCTTTATTACATTCTATGGGGGCTGTGCTGTATGACATTCTATGGGGGTTAGGCTGTATTACATTCTATGGGGGCTGTGCTGTATTACATTCTATGGTCTATGGGGGGCTGTATTACATTCTATGGGTGGGCTGTATTACATTCTATGGGGTGCTGTATTATATTCTATGGGGGCTGTAGTATATTCTATGGGGGGCTGTATTACATTCTATGGGGGGCTGTATTACATTCTCTGGGGGCTACATTATATTCTATGGTGGGCTGTATTATATTCTATGAGGGGTGATTGCATCATACTCTATGAGGGGGCTACATTATATTCTATGGGGAGCTGCATTATACTATTCGAGGAGGGCTGCATTGTATTCTATGGAGGGGCTATATTATATTCTATGGGGGGCTGCATTATGCTCTATGAGGGGGCTACCATATATATGCAGGGGCTGCATTATACTATATGAGGGGGCTGCATTATATTCTCTGGGGAGGTTACATTATACTCAGGGGGCTACAATATATTCTGTGGGGTGGCTGCATTATACTCTGGAGTGGCATCATTATACTATATGTGGGCTGCGTTATACTGTATCGAGGACTATGGGGAATACATTATACTATATGAAGAACTATGGGGTGCATTATACTATGGGAAGTGAATTGTACTACATGGATGACAATGTCAGTGCATTATACTATATGGAGCACTATGAGGAGTGTATTATACTATATGGAGGACTGAGGAGTATATTTTAATATATGGAGGACTATGAGGAGTGTATTATACAATATGGAGGACTGAGGAGTGTATTATACTATATGGAGGACTATGGGGAGTGTATTATACTATATGGAGGACTGAGGAGTGTATTATACTATATGGAGGACTGAGGAGTGTATTATACTATATGGAGGACTATGGGGATTGTATTATACTATATGGAGGACTGAGGAGTGTATTATACTATATGGAGGACTGAGGAGTGTATCATACTATATGGATATGGAGGACTGAGAAGTGTATTATACTATATGGAGAACTGAGGAGTGTATTATACTATATGGAGGACTGAGGTGCACATTATAAAATATATGGAGGACTATGGGATGTATTATTCTAAACAAACAAAATGCTGCCTATTCATCGAGTGATTGGATTGTTTATGTGGGAACAGAAATCCTTGTTCTCAGCAGCACATCGCCGGTGTAAACTCTAGATGTGCTGCTGATAACATGATATTCTATGAGGACAGATTGATCTAATTGTGATTGTTCTGTCCCCATCATTCTTTCTCAGTTGGTGTAGAGACCGGGAAACAAGCGAACGACTTCAGTATTGTCGATCACACTTGTTTAGTGGCCTGAGATCAGCGCATGTAAATACAGCAGAAATGCTTCGCAGGGAGATGAGGCAAGGATGATGATAGTTGTAGTAGGCACCCGGTGCCTGGGAATAGCGTTAACTCTACTGCTTTTCCCAGCCGCCAAAGCATTTAATTCTGGTATGTGTAATGATTTTTAGGGTTGATGTCAGCTGCGTAATGTCAGCTGCTATCAATCCCTGGTGTAAGTAATGGAGAGGTGTCTATAAGACACCCCCACTACTAGCCCAGACCTGGCGAGACCCAGTGACTCTGAAGGGCGGTGACGGTAGTAACAATACCGCTCTTCACAGTTGCCGAGCTCAGCACAAGACCCGGAATATCTGAAGAGCGGTGACATTACTGATGTCACGGCTCTTTAGAGTCACCGTGTCTCGTGCTGCGCAGCGGAACCAAAAGTGGCTGTAGGCAAAGTTTATGGAACCTCAGAATGAGGTTCCACAGCCTTTGGTCGTCTCAATCCCTTCTTTATCTACGAGATCCTGTTATGTAGGTAAAGTAGCGGCTTTTCTTGGTAATGCAACTAAAAGCAATAAATAGGACTGAGCTGTAATGCTGGATACAGCTGTGATTATATGTCATATAGTCGTGTTACACTCCCCTCACTTCTTGTAACCTACAAGTGTACAAAGATATTATACAATCACCATGTGACAAGTGGGCCTGTGTAACTTCAAATGCCAGGGCTGAATTTTAGTCCCAGGTGGGCCCTGGACAGAACCATCAACCAAGCTGCAAGGTCACCAATATTTACCTGTGTATGTTCCCACGGAGAGATAGGGAAGCAGCTCCAGTGGCACAGTCACATCTCCTGTTCTGGTCTGCACTCTGCAGCCCCTGCAGAGAAAGAGAGAGCAGGGGGGGGGGGGTGCTGGGACAGTGCTACTGTGAGCAGGAGAAACTGAGGAGCTGCACATGTATATCATCCTCCTCTGCAGCACAGAGGAGTGTGTGTGTGATACTTGTGTGTGGTATCTATAGTGTGTGTGTGTGTGTGCTACCTGTGTGTGAGGTATCTGTTCTGTGTGCATGATAATTGTTTGTGAGATATCTGTAGTGTGTGCATGAAACTTGTGTGTGAGGTATCTGTAGTGTGAGTGATATTTGTGTGTGAGATACTGTAGTGTATGTGTTACTTGTGTGTGAGGTATCTGTATTGTGTGTGTGTTACTTGTGTGTGAGGTATCTGTAGTGTGTGTGATACTTGTGTGTGAGGTATCTGTTCTGTGTGCCTGTTAATTGTGTGTGAGATATCTGTAGAATGTATGGTGTGATACTTGTGTGTGAGATATCTGTAGTGTGTGATACTTGTTTGTGAGGTATCTGTAGTGTGTGTCATATTTGTGTGTGAAGTATCTGTAGTTTGTATATCTGTGTGTCATATTTGTGTGTGAGGTATCTGTATTGTGTTTGATACTTGTCTGTGAGGTATCTGTAGAGCGTGTGGGTGTGACACTTGTGTGTGAGATACCGGTAATATGTTTGATACTTGTGTGTGAGGTATCTGTAGTGTGTGTGTGTCATATTTGTGTGTGAGGTATCTTTAGTATGTTTAATACTTAGTTGTGAGGCATTTGTAGTGTGTGTGTGATACTTGTGTGTGAGGTATCTGTAGTGTATGTGATTTATTTATGTGCGAGGTATTAGCATTGTGTTTGATACTTGTGTGTGAGGTATCTGTAGTGTGTGTCGTATTTGTGTGTGAGGTATCTTTAGTATGTTTGATACTTGTGTATGAGTTATCTGTAGTGTGTGTGATACTTATTTGTGAGGTATTTGTAGTGTGTGTGTGATACCTGTGAGTGAGGTATCTGTAGTGTGTGATACTTGTGTGTGAGGCATCTGTAGTGTGTGTGTATGTGTGTGTGTTTGTGTGTGTTTGTGTGTGTGTGTGTGTGTGTGTGTGAGCAGGGCCAGAATTAGACAAATTGGGGTCCTGGGCAAAATTCAAATTGGGCCCCCAATCCTGAAATATTCCACCAACAACAATGTGAGACCCCCTTTACACATCTGTATAAAACACATACATGTTACACCGGTACCGGTGTCATCAGTGTGCGGTTCATGTGCCGTCTGTGTGCCATCAATGGTTTTCTTGTATGGATAATGGAAATGAAATGAGTCAAATGACAAAGCTTCTCATATTCTTTAAATATTTTTCTGTGGCTGTTTGGAACCAACAGACACGTTCACCCCAAAAAAAAATCACACGATGGATTCATTTGAACTCCATTCTTGTCATTGCAGTCTATGGCTCCATAGTCCGGTTGCCACAGTGGCATTGCCTTCCTCAGGGGGGTGATGCCATATCTGGAAGGAAGAGGAGTCCCATTTCCAGGTAATTTCAGCATACAACACCTTAGCTCCAGACCAGAAGGGGGAGCTCTAACACCTGTTTTAAGGAAAAATTCCTATAAATTCTAGCCTGGAGGCAGGGTTAGTCAGTTCAGTGTGAGAGCAGACAGTGAAGGAGGAAGAGGCAAGAAATGAGGAGAATCTGGGGGACAGGAGCTGCGACTGAGCTTACCCCAAGACTAAGCGCCGAAGACTGGACACCGGAGTCCTTGTTTGTATGGGAACTTCAGGCCCCACAATCAAATCCGGAGGACTGGAGATTGCAGGTCTCCTGGCCCCAGTGACACCTGGAACAGGCTCAAGCTGCCTGCCATGTGGGTAGTGTTTCACTTAGTGGACAGACTGAGAGAAGCACTTGAGGATATCTAAAAGCACCAAGTACCCAGAGAACAGCACAGTAGGAAGGCCTCCAAACCCACCTGGCTAGATGGACTCTGAATTGCTTCCAGGCTGCCCGGATCACCATCACCAGCTGTGACTTGTGTCCCGGACTGCACCTTCAAACTGGAATTAAAGGTAAAGAACCTGCAACCCTTGTGTCCTCTAGTTATTCCCGCACCCTCAGTCCTGAACCCTCAGTCCTGCACTCAAACATCCACAAGTCCCTTACAGAACTGCACCGGTAGCCCTGGGGTCCCGCTCCACCTTTGGGGAGCAGAACCATCCCAGCTGCATCACCATCAGCCCCAGTGGTCTCCTTAAGCAGCCTCAGCGATTTATAACTGAACACTACAGGTGGCGTCATGAGCAATCCCCCATTCCCATTTCCACCATGATCCATTTTCTATTCTCCATCCCTTTAATTGCGCTGCCGTGACCACCCCTTTTAAGAGCCGTGCGACCCAGTTCCGAGTACCCCACGGCCCTAGCCGGTATATATATACAGTACAGACGAAAAGTTTGAATACACCTTCTCATTTAAAGGTTTTTCTGTGTTTTCATGACTATGAAAATTGTACATTCACACTGAAGGCATCAAAACTATGAATTAACACATGTGGAATTATATACTTAGCAAAAACGTGTAAAACAACTGAAAAAATGTCTTATATTCTAGGTTCTTCAAAGTAGCCACCTTTTGCTTTGATGACTGCTTTGCACACTCTTGGCATTCTCTTGATGAGCTTCAAGAGGTAGCCACCGGGAATGGTCTTCCAACAATCTTGAAGGAGTTCCCAGAGATGCTTAGCATTTGTTGGCCCTTTTGCCTTCGCTCTGCGGTCCAGCTCACCCCAAATCATCTCGATTGGGTTCAGGTCTGGTGACTGTGGAGGCCAGGTCATCTTGCGTAGCCTCCCATCACTCTCCTTCTTGGTCAAATAACCCTTACACAGCCTGGAGGTGTGTTTGGGGTCATTGTCCTGTTGAAAAATAACTGATGGTCCAACTAAACGCAAACCGGATGGAATAGCATGCAAGATGCTGTGGTAGCCATGCTGATTCAGTATGCCTTCAATTTTAAATAAATCCCCAACAGTGTCACCAGCAAAAGCACCCCCATACCATCACTCCTCCTCCTCCATGCTTCACGGTGGGAACCAGGCATGTAGAGTCCATCCGTTCACCTTTTCTGCTCTGCACAAAGACACAGTCGTTGGAACCAAAGGTCTAAAATTTGGACTCATCAGAACAAAGCACAGATTTCCACTGGTCTAATATGCATTCCTTGTGTTCTTTAGCCCAAACAAGTCTCTTCTGCTTGTTGCCTGTCCTTAGCAGTGATTTCTCAGCAGCTATTTTACCATGAAGGCTTGCTGCACAAAGTCTCCTCTTAACAGTTGTTGTAGAGATGTGTCTGCTGCTAAAGCTCTGTGTGGCATTGACCTGGTCTCTATTCTGAGCTGCTGTTAACCTGCGATTTCTGAGGCTGGTGACTTATCCTCAGAAGCATAGGTGACTCTTGGTCTTCCTTTCCTAGGGTGGTCCTCATGTGAGCCAGTTTCTTTGTAGCGCTTGATGGTTTTTGCCACTTCACTTGGGGACACTTTCAAAGTTTTCCCAATTTTTCAGACTGACTGACCTTCATTTCTTAAAGTAATGATGGCCACTCGTTTTTCTTTACTTAGCTGCTTTTTTCATGCCACAAAACAAATTCTAACAGTCTATTCAGTTGGACTATCAGCTGTGTATCCACCACACTTCTGCACAAAACACCTTATGGTCCCAACCCCATTTAGAAGGCAAGAAATCCCACTTATTAAATCTGACAGGGCACACCTGTGAAGTGATAACCATTCCCGTTGACTACCTCTTGACGCTCATCAAGAGAATGCCAAGAGTGTGCAAAGCAGTCATCAAAGCAAAAGGTGGCTACTTTGAAGAACCTAGAATATAAGACATAATTTCAGTTGTTTCACACTTTTTTGTTAAGTATATAATTCCACATGTGTTCATTTATAGTTTTGATGCCTTCAGTGTGAATGTACAATTTTCATAGTCATGAAAATACAGAAAAATCTTTAAATGAGAAGGTGTGTCCAAACTTTTGGTCTGTACTGTGTATATACAGGTCCTTCTCAAAAAATTAGCATATAGTGTTAAATTTCATTATTTACCATAATGTAATGATTACAATTAAACTTTCATATACTATAGATTCATTATCCACCAACTGAAATTTGTCAGGTCTTTTATTGTTTTAATACTGATGATTTTGGCATACAACTCCTGATAACCCAAAAAACCTGTCTCAATAAATTAGCATATCAAGAAAAGGTTCTCTAAATGACCTATTACCCTAATCTTCTGAATCAACTAATTAACTCTAAACACATGCAAAAGATACCTGAGGCTTTTAAAAACTCCCTGCCTGGTTCATTACTCAAAACCCCCATCATGGGTAAGACTAGCGACCTTACAGATGTCAAGAAGGCCATCATTGACACCCTCAAGCAAGAGGGTAAGACCCAGAAAGAAATTTCTCAACAAATAGGCTGTTCCCAGAGTGCTGTATCAAGGCACCTCAATGGTAAGTCTGTTGGAAGGAAACAATGTGGCAGAAAACGCTGTACAACGAGAAGAGGTGACCGGAACCTGAGGAAGCAGTGGACTGAGTCTGGTGTGGAAACATCCAGAGACACCGTGCACAGGCATGTGCAGGAAATGGGCTACAGGTGCCGCATTCCCCAGGTAAAGCCACTTTTGAACCATAAACAGCGGCAGAAGCGCCTGACCTGGGCTACAGAGAAGCAGCACTGGACTGTTGCTAAGTGGTCCCAAGTACTTTTTTCTGATGAAAGCAAATTTTGCATGTCATTCGGAAATCAAGGTGCCAGAGTCTGGAGGAAGACTGGGGAGAAGGAAATGCCAAAATGCCTGAAGTCCAGTGTCAAGTACCCACAGTCAGTGATGGTGTGGGGTGCCATGTCAGCTGCTGGTGTTGGTCCACTGTGTTTCATCAAGGGCAGGGTCAATGCAGCTAGCTATCAGGAGATTTTGGAGCACTTCATGCTTCCATCGGCTGAAATGCTTTATGGAGATGAAGATTTCATTTTTCAGCACGACCTGGCACCTGCTCACAGTGCCAAAACCACTGGTAAATGGTTTACTGACCATGGTATTACTGTGCTCAATTGGCCTGCCAACTCTCCTGACCTGAACCCCATAGAGAATCTGTGGGATATTGTGAAGAGAAAGTTGAGAGACGCAAGACCCAACACTCTGGATGAGCTTAAGGCCGCTATTGAAGCATCCTGGGCCTCCATAACATCTCAGCAGTGTCACAGGCTGATTGCCTCCATGCCACGCCGCATTGAAGCAGTCATTTCTGCCAAAGGATTCCCGACCAAGTATTGAGTGCATAACTGAACATTATTATTTGATGGTTTTTTTGTTTGGTATTAAAAAACACTTTTATTTGATTGGTCGGGTGAAATATGCTAATTTATTGAGACAGGTTTTTTGGGTTATCAGGAGTTGTATGCCAAAATCATCAGTATTAAAACAATAAAAGACCTGACAAATTTCAGTTGGTGGATAATGAATCTATAGTATATGAAAGTTTAATTGTAATCATTACATTATGGTAAATAATGAAATTTAACACTATATGCTAATTTTTTGAGAAGGACCTGTATATATATATATATATATATATATATATATATATATATATACATATATATATATATATATATATATATATATACTGTATATATATATACATATATACATATATATATATATATATATATATATATATATATAGTGTCTTGCGAAAGTATTCGGCTCCCTGGACATATCATGCTTCAAACATAAAGATGCCAAATGTAAATTTTTGGTGAAGAATCAACAACAAGTGGAACTCAATTGTGAAGTTGAACGAAATTTATTGGTTATTCAAAAAATTAAAAGTGGGGCGTATAATATTATTCGGTCCCTTTACTTTCAGTGGAGCAAACTCACTCCAGAAGTTCATTGTGGATCTCTGAATGATCCAATGTTGCCCTAAATGCCTAATGATGATAAATATAAATCACCTGTGTGATCAAGTCTCTGTATAAATGCACCTGTTCTGTGATATTCTCAGGGTTCTGTTTGAAGCACAGAGAGCATCGTAAAGACCAAGGAGCACAACAGGCAGGTCCGTGATACTGTTGTGGAGATGGTTAAAGCCGGATTTGGATACAGAATGATTTTCAAAACTTTAAACATCCCAAGGAGCACTGTGCAAGGGATCATATTGAAATGGAAGGAGTATCATACCACTGCAACTCTACCAAGACCCAGCCGTCCCTCTAAACTTTCATCTCAAACAAGGAGAAGACTGAACAGAGATGCAGCCATGATCACTCTGAATGAACTGCAGAGATCTACAGCTGAGGTGGGACAGTCTGTCCATAGGACAACAATCAGTCGTACACTGCACAAATCTGGCCTTTATGGAAGTTTGACAAGAAGAAAGCAATTTCTCAAAGATATCCATAAAAAGTGTAATTTACAGTTTGCAAAAAGCCACCTGGGAGACACGCCAAACATGTGGAAGAAGGTGCTCTGGTCAGATGAAACCAAAATCGAACTTTTTGCAAAAACATAGCCAAACGATATGTTTGGCGAAAGGCAACACTGCTCATAATCCTGAACACACCATCCCCACTGTCAGACATGGTGGTGGCAGCATCTAGGTTTAGGTCTGCTTTTCTTCAGCAGGGACAGAGAAGATGGTTAAAATTGATGGGAAGATTGATGGAGCCAAATACAGGACCATTCTTGAAGAAAACCTGTTGGTCTCTGCAAAAGACCTGAGACTGGGACGGAGATTTGTCTTGCAACAAGACAATGATCCCAAACATAAAGCAAAATCTACAATGGAATGGTTCACAAATAAACGAAAGAGCTGAAAGCTGCTGTTCACAAATGATCTCCATCAAACCCCACTGAGATCGAGCTGTTTGCCCAGGAAGAATGGGCAAGAATTTCAGTCTTTCAATGTACAAAACTGGTAGAGACATACGCCAAGTGACTTGCAGGTTTAATTGCAGCAAAAGTTGGCGCAACAAAGTGTTAAGTTAAAGGGGCCGAATAATATTGAAGCCCCACTTTTCAGTTTTTGAATTTCCACAAAAATTGAAAATAACCAATAAATTTCGTTCAACTTCACAATTGTGTTCCACTTGTTGTTGATTCTTCACCAAAAATTTTAATTAGATTTTAATTAGCTCCTCTGTGGGTGTTGTAGATACTCATTTTCTCTAGTGCAAATTATTGGGAGGGTTCTCATGGTAGTATACCCTTGGCCTTAATTATATGATGTGCTTGATGATTACTTTTTGTGTTCCACTTGCTGTTGATTCGTCACCAAAAATTTACATTTGGTATCTTTATGTTTGAAGCATGATATGTAAGAAAAGGTTGAAAAGTTCCAGGTGGCCAAATATTTTCGCAAGGCACTATATATACAGGGTGGGATATTTATATGGATACACCTAAATAAAATCGGAATGGTTGGCGATATCAACTTCCTGTTTGTAGCACATTAGTATATGGGAGGGGGAAAACTTTTCAAGATGGGTGGTGACCATGGCTGCCATTTTGAAGTCAGCCATTTTGGATCCAACTTTATTTTTTTCAACCGGAAGAAGGTCATGTGACACCAATCTTATTGAGAATTTCCCAAGAAAACAATGGTGTGCTTGGTTTTAACATATCTTTATTCTTTCATGAGTTATTTATAAGTTTATGACCACTTATAAAATGTGTTCAAAATGCTGTACATTGGATTGTCAATGCAACCCTCTTTTCCCACTCTTGACATACTGATAGCAACACCGCAGAAGAAATGCTAGCACAGGCTTCCAGTATCCATTTTTCAGATGCTGCACATCTCGTATCTTCATAGCATAGTCATTTGCCTAACGATACGAGATGTGCAGCATCTCAAACAATGGATACTGGAAGCCTGTGCTAGCATTTCTTCTGCGATGTTGCTATCAGTGTGTTAAGAGTGGGAGAAGAGAGTTGCATTGACAATCCAACACAATGGGCAGCACTTTGAACACATTATATAAGTGGTCATAAACTTGTAAATAAACTATTGTTCAAAAGTTTAGGGTCACCCAGACAATTTTGTGTTTTCCATGAAAACTCACACTTTTATTAATCAAGTGAGTTGCCAAATGAATTGAAAATCTAGTCCAGACATTGACGAGGTTCGAAAAAAAGATTTTTATTTGAAATAATAATTTTCTCCTTCAAACTTTGCTTTCGTCAAAGAATGCTCCCTTTGCAGCATTTACAGCATTGCAGACCTTTGGCATTCTAGCAGTTAATTTACTGAGGTCATCTGGGAAATTTCACCCCATGCCCCCAGAAGCCCCTCCCACAAGTTGGTTTGGCTTGATGGGCACTTTTTGCGTACCATACGATCAAGCTGCTCCCACAACAGCTCGATGGGGTTGAGATCTGGTGACTATGCTGGCCACTCCATTACAGATGGAATGCCAGCTGCCTGCTTCTACCCTAAATAGTTCTTGCATAATTTGGAGGTGTGCTTTGGGTCATTGTCCTGTTGTAGGATGAAATTGGCTCCAATCAAGTGCTGTTCACAGGGTATGGCATGGCGTTGCAAAATGGAGTGATAGCCTTCCTTATTCAATATCCATTTTACCTTGTACAAATCTCCCACTTTACCAGCACCAAAGCAACCCCAGACCATCACATTACCTCCACCATGCTTGACAGATGGTGTCAGGCACTCTTCCAGCATCTTTTCAGTTGTTCTGCGTCTCACAAATGTTCTTCTGTTTGATCCAAACATCTCAAACTTGGATTCGTCTGTCCATAACACTTTTTCCCAATCTTCCTCTGTCCAATGTCTGTGTTCTTTTGCCCATATTAATATTTTCATTTTATTAGCCAGTCTCAGATATGGCTTTTTCTTTGCCACTCTGCCCTGAAGGCCAGCATCCCGGAGTTGCCTCTTCACTGTAGAAATTAGCGCTGGCGTTTTGCGTATACTAATTAATGAAGCTGCCAGTTGAGGACCTGTGAGGCATCAGTCTCTCAAACTACAGACTCTAATGTACTTGTCTTGTTGCTCAGTTGTACAGTGGGACCTGCCACTTCTCTTTCTACTCTGGTTAGAGCCTGTTTGTGCTGTGCTCTGAAGGTAGTAGTGCACACCGTTGTAGGAAATCTTCAGTTTCTTGGCAATTTCTCGCATGGAATAGCCTTCAATTCTAAGAACAAGAATAGTCTGTCGAGTTTCTCCTGAAAGTTCTCTTTTTCTGGCCATTTTGAGAGTTTAAAGGAACCAACAAATGTAATGCTCCAGATTCTGGGGTGAAATTTCCCAGATTACCTCAGCAAATAAACTGCTAGAATGCCAAAGGTCTCCAATGCTGTAATTACTGCAAAGGGAGCATTCTTTGATGAAAGCAAAGTTTGAAGGAGAAAATTATTATTTCAAGTAAAAATCTTTTTTTGAACCTTGTCGATGTCTGGACTAGATTTTAAATTTGTTTGGCAACTCATTTGATTATTAAAAGTATGAGTTTTCATGGAAAACACAAAATTGTCTGGGTGACCCTAAATTTTTAAACAGTAGTGTAACTCCAAGTAAATCAAACTTCTGTGAAATCAAACTGTCCACTTAGGAAGCAACACTGTTTTACAATCAATTTCATATGCTGTTGTGCAAGTGGAATAGACAACAGATGGAAATTATTGGCAATTATCAAGACACACTCAATAAAGGAGTGGTTCTGCAGGTGGGGACCACAGACCACATCTCAGTACCAATGCTTTCTGGCTGATGTTTTGGTCACTTTTGAATGTTTGCTGTACTTTCACACTCGTGGTAGCATGAGACGGACTCTACAACCCACACAAGTGGCTCAGGTAGTGCAGCTCATGCAGGATGGCACATGAATGTGAGCTGTGGCAAGAAGGTTTGCTATGTCTGTCAGCATAGTGTCCAGAGGCTGGAGGCGCTACCAGGAGAAAGTCCAGTACACCAGGAGATGTGGAGGGGGCCGTAGGAGGGCAACAACCCAGCAGCAGGACCACTACTTCAGCCTTTGTGCATGGAGGAACAGGAGGAGCATTTCCAGAGCCCTACAAAATGACCTCCAGCAGGCCGCAAATGTGCATGTGTCTGCACAAACGGTTAGAAACTGACTCCATGAGGATGGTCTGAGTGCCCGATGTCCACAGATGGGGGTTGTGCTCACAGCCCAACACCATGCAGGATGCTTGGCATTTGCCACAGAACACCAAGATTGGCAAATTCGCCACTAAAACCCTGTTCTCTGCACAGATGAAAGCAGGTTCACATGGAGCACATGTGACAGATGTGACAGGGTCTGGAAACGCCATGGAGAGCGATCTGCTGCCTGCAACATCCTTCGGCATGACTGGTTTGGCAGTGGGTCAGTAATGGTTTGGGGTGGCATCTCTTTGGAGGGTCGCACAGCCCTCCATGTGCTCACCAGAGGTAGGCTGACTGCCATTAAGTACCGAGATGAGATGCTCAGACCCCTTGTGAGACCATATATGGTTCCTCCTAATGCAGGACAATGCCAGACCTCATGTGACTGTAGTGTGGCAGCAGTTCCTGCAAGATGAAGGCATTGAAGCTATGGACTGTCCCACCCGTTTCCCAGACCTGAATCCGATTGAACAGATCTGGAACATCATGTCTCACACCATCCACCAACGTCACGTTGCACCACAGACTGTCCAGGAGATGTTGGATGCTTTAGTCCAGGTCTGGAAGGAGATCCCTCAGGAGACCATCCGCCACCTCATCAGGAGTATGCCCAGGCACTGTAGGGAGGTCATACAGGCACTTGGTGGCCACACACTACTGAGCATCATTTCCTTGTCTTGAGGCATTTCCACATGAAGTTGGATCAGCCTGTAATTTGATTTTGAGTATTTTTCCAAATTCAGACTTCCATGGGATATTAATTTTGATTTACTTTGATCATTTTTATCTTTTATTCTTCTCTACACATTCCACTATGTAATGAATAAAGATTTGCAACTGGAATATGTAATTCAGTGATATCTAGGATGTGGGATTTTAGTGTTACCTTTATTTTTTTGAGCAATGTATATACACACTCAGACAGATACATATGTACAAGCACATATATAAAATATATACAGACAGAAACACAGATTCAGTTTATATATGCTTACATGCAGGTACGGACTGGGGCTGAAATTCAGTCCTGGTATTTGAGATCACACAGGCCCATATTGTTCCCGTCACCATGAACCAGATGGGATATATTACTAATATTACCCTGGATGGAGGAAAGGAAGATTTTCTACAAGACCAATATGTTTAATGGTACTCGCGGCCTAGAATCATAGAATCATAGAATTTTAGAGTTGGAAGGGAACTCCTGGGTCATCTGGTCCAACCCCCTGCTCAAAGCAGGATTCACTAAATCATCCCAAACAGATGTCTGTCCAGCCTTTGTTTGAAAACTTCCATGGAAGGAGAACTCACCACCTCCTATGGCAGCCTGTTCCACTCGTTGATCACCCTGTCAAAAAGGTTTTTCTCATATCTAATCTGTGTCTCCTCCCATTCAGTTTCATCCCATGGCTTCTAGTCTTTCATTGTGCAAATGAGAATAAAGATGTACTTTCTACATTGTGACAGCCCTTGAGATATTAGTAGACAACTATTAAGTCTTCTCTCAGTCTTCTTTATTGCAAACTAAACATTCCCAAATCCTGTAACCGTTCTTCGTAGGACAGGGTTTGTAGACCGGTCACCATTCTGGTCGCTCTTCTCTGAACTTTGCCCAGTTTGTTGATGTCTTTTTTAAAATGTGGGGCCCAAAATTGGACCCAGTATTCCAGATGAGGTCTGACCAAAGAGGAGTAGAGGGCAATAATGAATTTGCGTGATCTAGACTGTATGCTTCTGTTAATACATCCCAGAACTGCATTTGACTCATGTTCAGTTTATGATCTATTAGTATACCCAAGTCTTTTTCACATGTGCTTTTGCTTAGCCCTATTCCTCCCATTCTGTATATGCTTTTTTCATTTTTATTGCCCAGATGTGGTACTTTGCATTTTTCCTTTTTAAAAAACCATTGTGTTAGTTGCTGCCCACTGCTGCAGTTGATTTATATCTTTTTGAATCCTCTCTCTTCTCTAGTATTATTTAACCCTCCTAGCTTTGTGTCATCAGCAAATTTAATCAGTGTACCCTCAATTCCTTCATCTAAACAATTGATAAAGATGTTGAACAATACAAGGCCCAGGACAGGACCCTGTGGTACCCCATTTGAGACATTCTTCCAACTGGACGTGCAGCCATTTACGACCACTCTTTGGGTCTGATCACTAAGCCAGTTATGAATCCACCTAACAGTTGCCTTGTCCATTCCATACTTAGTAGTAATAGTAAAATAGTAATTTTTTCAGTAAGGATGGTGTAAGATACTATGTCAAATGCTTGGCTGAAGCCAAGATATACTATATCTACAGCATTTCCCTGATCCACCCAGTCAGTGATCCTGACATAGAATGAAATTAAGTTAGTCTGGCATGACTTATTAGTTACAAACCCATGCTGACTCTGGTTAATCACTTCATTCTTATCCAGGTACTTCCATACATGAGGTAAGTGACAGTCAGCTACTTTGTGCTCAATCACAACTCTTAACTAGGGTTGAGCGACCTTGACCTTTTTAGGGTCGAGTCATGTTTTGCGAAACCCGACTTTTTGAAAAGTCGAGTCGGGCGAAATCGGCCGATTACTGCGAAAAGTCGAGGATCGGCCGGAACACGAAACCCTATGCACGTCAATGGGGAATTTTTTTTTTTTCTCTCTCTCTCTCTCTCTCTCCCCTCCGTCCCATATTCCTCTCCGTCCCATATTCCCCTCCGTCCCAGCACAGAAAATCTCGTGTTACACATTGCAAATCCCTACTGCGCACAAGCGATAAAATGATGATAGCCGTGCACGCCCCTAACCCCTACGTCATCGCTCTGCCCACACTCCTTCATTGGCTGAAAAAATGGCGCTAAACGCGTCATACGAAACGCGACTTTGGCGCCAAGATCGCGTACCGCATGGCCGACCCCACACAGGGATCGGGTCGGGTTTCATGAGACGCCGACTTTGCCAAAAGTCGGCGACTTATGAAAATGAACGATCCGTTTCGCTCAACCCTACTCTTAACAGTATGGGTATCCTGAGAACACTGATTCTGCTAACAACGTAGCAGACAAGGCAGCCCATGAACAAACAGACTCTTCTGGCATTTGCCAGAATTTCCAAATTGCCAGTCTGGCCCTGCTTACATACATACACAGTTTTTACATAAATTTACACCATATACTGCATACAAGCAAACATGCGGTTTACATATATAATATACTGTACATACAGTACACTGACCCACACATACTATATACTGTATGTCAAAAATTACTCATGTGAATAGATAGCATGTCTAACACATGATATGCATAACATTTTCAATGGGGTATATACAAGAGCTTCTCACTAAATTAGAATATCATCAAAAAGTTACCGTATTTTACGGCATATAAGATGACTTTTTAACCCCTGAATATCTTCTCAAAAGTCGGGTGTCATCTTATACGGCGGGTGCCGCATATGGTGCAGGGAGAAGTCCTAATGATGACGTGCCTCACTGGGAAGGTATAAGTGAATCAAACCTGCCCTTGTATCCTATTACCTGCTTCTTTCACCTGTCAGGCCCACCCTTCTCTGCTGCTCAAATCTCTTGAGGATGGAAGTGAAGTGGCTCCTTCTCTTTTACCCATCTGGCCCACCCTTCTCTGCCTTTCAAATCTCGAGGGGATGGAAGTGAAATGGTGCAGGTGTGCATGTGCTGCTACACTTCCATCCTCGTGAGATTTGAGAGGCAGAGAAGGGTGGGCCAGACAGGTAAAAGAGAAGGAGTGGCTTCATTTCCATCCTCCAAAGACTTGATAGGCAGAAAAGACCTGGCCAGACGGGTGAAAGAGAAGGAGGTAATAGAATACAAGGGCGGGCTTGATTCACTTACACCTTCCCGGTGAGGCACCTCGTCATCTGGACTGCTCCCCATACCATATGCGGTGACCGCAGAGCTCAGCACACGCCATATAAGACAACACCCGGTGTTAGGAGTCGAGTTCCCGTCACTGCACAGGGGGAATCTCAAACCAGGTCTGCTGCGGTCTCTCATTCTGCATCAGCCACAGTGGAGCCTGCTCAACGGAGACATCGGTCCCAGCGTCTCGCTCAGTCTGATTCTGTGCAAAGGGTTACTGCTGCCTTTCCAGGCTTTACCATTGTAGCCTGTACTGATCAGTGGCGAGCAGACTTCTCTGGGACTAAGTCCTGCTTTTCCCCTTCTGAGCATGCCCAAAAGGAAGACCTCTCAATGGAGGTCTGGGGTCACATGCTCAGGTACTGCAGTAGCTCTTATTGGTCCTCTAGGAAGGTCCTGAAGTTGCTCAGTTACTGTAGCAGTTCTCATTGGTCCTCTAGGAAGGTCCTGAACTTGCTGCAGCTATAAAAGGTTCGCATGGCCGCACTTGTTTACGTGTGTGTTGTGAGTGAAAGTCGCTCTTTAATCATCCCCTCCCTTGTGTTTGTATGCTCGCGTAAGGAGGATGATTGTAATCTAGTGCCCGACTTGTTACCAACACAAGTACACAAACAGCATCTATTGCTGTGACCGCCAGTATGGCGCCGTGCGCTATCACCGTGCTTTCCAAACCCAAGTCTGGGTGGTTAGTGGCGTCCGCCAGTGCGGCACCGCATGCACTCTCGTGCTACTTTATTATTTCTGTTACGTGCGGTACTGCGGCCCTGTGACGCAACAGGGTTTGCTTCTTTCACACAGGGAGAATCTAACCCATGTGTGTGTATCCTCATTGTACCGCCATATAGTCCGTCATTGCTTAGCAGCAGGTTCCATCTCTGCATGGTGGACCCCGGGCTGCGAACACACCTTATTCCTTTTCTCTAATTATTTGGTGCGTTCCACTAGCCCTAACACCCGGCATATAAGATGACCCCCGACTTATACGGCGATTATATCTCAAACTCTTTATTTTCAATGGAAAAGTTGAGGGTCGTCTTATACGCCCAGTCATCTTATACGCCGGAAAATACGGTAATTTATTTCAGTTCAATACAAAAAGTGAAACTCATATATTATATAGAGTCATTATAAACAAAGTGATTTATTTCAAGTGTTTATTTTTGTTTATGTTGATGATTAGTGTTATGAACACAGAGCGTGAGGATGTATAGTGGACTCACTAGACCACTGATGGTGCAGTGGTAGCTGTATACCCGATACACAAGAGACAGGAGAATGAGCTTCCAAAAACCAAAGATATTTATTTGAAGGATGATTAATACTATGTAGGTTGAAATGCTTAGGACTCATTCCCTGCACTGGAATTGCTAACTTCTGCATATCTGTACTTTTTAACATGATGGCCTAATAAACGTCAAGTTTTAAGAACCTTATCTCCTGTGGTCACTGGAGACAACTCTTCTTGTATATTTTATTTGAAGGAAGCTTAACAAAAGGGAGAGATGCCTGAGGGGAGAACCCTCTGGACCACGACACTGAACCACGTAGTGGAGCATCGGGCAAGGTATACCCCTATACAGGAATTACCTCGTCACAACACCAGGTGGCCTCAGTGCCGTGATACCCAGACCAGAGGGGCAACCTGTACAGACCGTATAAACAAGACAGTGGAATACTGGCTCCGTCGATGGAGACAATCCCGGAAGCTCTGCGTAATCCGGAAAGGCTGATCCAGCCAGTAGTGGTAACTGCATGGTTCTGTAAGGAGAGGCTTGGTCAGCCTGGAGTGGAGTCTGGAGTGTCCAGAAGGATCCAGGATAGGGAACTACCAGCAGAGGATTCTGAGGAGACAGGTGTTAGTATAAAGAAAGCAACAGACCTCAGTTTGCAGAGCACAGCAGTGTGGCCTGAGCAGGAGGCCACAATCCTAAAGAATGAACATGTTGCCCAGGCACCTCCCTTAAGGGGAGGATGCCTTTTATGCACAGAGCATGACAGCACAGACAGCCCTAATAGAGAACAGGTGCCCTGCTGCATTAAGAATGTGCAGGAAGTGGGGTGTGCCTCCTAAGTGCATTTCCAGGAGACCTGCCAAGGGGATGAAGGTTCCTAGTAGAGAAAGGAGCCACTGATCATCTGGGGCCATGGGCAGGGTGAGCAGTACCAGTGAAGCTGTGTGGTAGGCGCTGGTCTCCCTGCACAGCGGAGACCGGACCTGCGGCTGAAGGCATGACAATTAGGGCCTACAGCCAATGAAACCCAAAAGCCATTATCTAAGTAAATTTGAATAATTAATAAAAAAACACCTGCAAAGGCTTCCTAAGTGTTTAAAAAGGTCCCTTAGTCTGTTTGAGTAGGCTCCACAATCATGGGGAAGACTGCTGACTTGACAGATGTCAAGAAGGCAGTCATTGACACACTCCACAAGTAGGGTAAGCCACAAAAAGTCATTGACAAAGAAGCTGGCTGTTCACAGAGTGCTGTATCCAAGCAAATTAATGGAAAGTTGAGTAGAAGGAAAAAGTGTGGTAGAAAAAGGTGCACAAGCAACCAGGATAACTGCAGCTTTGAAAGGATTGTTAAGAAAAAGCCATTCAAAAATTTCAGGGAGATTCAAAAGGAGTAGACTGTTGCTGGAGTCATTGCTTCAAGAGCCACCACACACAGACGTATAGGCTACAAATGTCGCATGCCTTTTGTCAAGCCACTCATGGCCAATAGACAACACCAGAAGCGTCTTACCTGGGATAAGGAGAAAAAGAACTGGACTGTTGCTCAGTGGTCCAAGGTGTTTTCAGATTAAAGTAAATTTAGCATTTCATTTGGAAATCAAGGTCACAGAGTCTGGAGGAAGGGTGGAGATGCACACAATCCAAGCTGATTGAGGCCTAGTGTGAAGTTTCCAAAATCAGTGATGGTTTGTGGAGCCATGTCATCTGCTGGTATAGGTCTACTGTCTTTTATCAAGACCAAAGTCAGCACAGTCTTCTACCAGGAAATTTTAGAACACTTCATGCTTCCCTCTGCCGAGAAACTTTTTGGAGATGGAAATTTCATTCTCTAGCAGGACGTGGCACCTGTGCACAATGCCTAAAGTACCAATACCTGGTTTAAAAACAGCAGTATCACTGTGCTTGATTGGCCAGCAAACCTGCCTGACATTAACCCCATAGAGAGTCTATGGGATATTTTCAAAAGGAAGATGAGAGACACCAGACCCAACAATGAAGGCGAGCTGAAGGCTGCTATCAAAGCAACCTGGGCTTCCTTAACACCTCAGCAGTGCCACAGGCTGATGGCCTCCATGCCACGCCGCATTGATGCAGTAATTGATGCAAAAGGAGCCCTGATCAAGTATTGACATCATTTACTGAATATACATTTCAGTAGGCCAATATTTCAGACTTTAAAATCAGTTTTCAAGCTGGTGTTATAAAGTATTCCAACTTACTGAGATAATGACTTTTGGGTTTTCATTGGCTGTAAGCCATAATCATCAACATTAACAGAAATAAACGCTTGAAATAGATCACTCTGTAATAACTCTATATAATATATGAGTTTCATTTTTTGTATTGAAGAACTGAAATAAATTAACTTTTTCATGATATTGTAATTTAGTGAGAAGCACTTGTAGCACATTTAACAAGTTCTTAATATGGTAGGACTTGTGGATGTGTCAGGACAAATCATCCATGTAGAATTAATAAAAAGAAAAAAAGCCCCAGATAGTAAAATTGGAAAAAATATTTATTATTAAAAAACTCAGGTCAGGAAGTAAGGGGAATATATACACGCATGTGAAGAAACAAGGACGCACAAAGCAGTAGCGTGGGCATATTGATGTACAATATATCACATGGTAAAAAAAATTGAATAAATATTAGGGGCCATGGCAGTCATCATACTTTATATAAGGGGAAGTGAGTGCCATAATATAGGGTATAAGGGGCTGTGGTGACCACCACACAGTGTATAGCGAGCTGTGGGGCTATAATATAGTGCACAAGGGTGTGTGGGAGCCATTATACAGTATATACTGAACTGCAGGGGCCATCATCTACTATATAATTGTCTAAGGGTCACTTCTGTCTGTCTGTCTGTCGCAGATATTCATTGGTCGCGGCCTCTGTCTATCATGGAATCCAAGTCGCTGATTGGTCTCGCCAGCTGCCTGTCATGGCTGCCGCGACCAATCATCGACGGCCACAGTTCAATTAGTCCCCTACTCCCCTGCAGTCAGTGCCCGGCGCCCGCTCCATACTCCCCGCCGTCACCGCTCACACAGGGTTAATGCCAGCGGTAACGGACCGCGTTATGCCGCCGGTAACTCACTCCGTTATCGTGGAGTTAGGCCCCCTCTATCTGGCACATTGTTTTTGTAGCACTAATTGGTGGAGGGGTAATCATAGTAATGACATAATATTTGAAGTATTGGCATAACTGTTTCATGCTGGAAGAACAGGCAGCATCGGGAGGTTGGGCAGATTGGGAACACAGTAGATGTGGACAGCACTGGAAATATGAGAAGTCAGATGTGTCTGTTGTAATCTTTGCAGATGAGTACTGACTGGAAGAATGATTATATAGGTCACCAGTATATTTACACAATCAAAGATATAAGAAAATACAGACTCAAAGTGATATGAGGATTCATAATGTATCTCAAAATATAAATATTTTATTAAGGGTAGATATTTACCACATAGACTAAATACAAATATATATAATAGGATATGATAATATAGTGTGATCCCCCCAAAAAAAGAAAAAGAAAAGGAGTAACAGTCACAGGGTGGATGAGGACAACATATTATGCTAAATAATTACATATACATGTAGAAAGCATTGCACATAAGCAATGTAACTTAAACAAGTAGGTCAATCAGTTAGTCACTTGTTTGTACCAAGACTAATCAGTTCCACCTATAACTATCACCATGTTTAGCCCTAGCATGCATTGCTAAAAACCATTACAATGTATCAGACATAAGTAGCATAAGGTATGCATCAATAAATCAAGGGTTAATTACCCATATTGTGTCTCCTCTTGTCCACGATGTGACCGCAAACCCAATGCGTGTTTCGCGACTATAAACACTCTTTACTCAAGGGGGTGTCTACACATGTTCATAATGTTCAAATATAATGTTCTGTGTAAACTTAGGGTCCTGTTCCAATTTTTGTTTTGCCTATTCTGCAAATTCATCATGCCGATCCGGGTCATCCTCATTGAGATGCTGCGGCAGCTGGATTTTGTAAGGGTGCATTTTGTGAGTAGCTAATATCCGCTGAAGGGATGTTCAACTGATGCCAGATCGGCGTGCTGAATTTGCAGAATGGGCAAAACAAAACTTGGAGCAGGACCCTCAGTTTACACAGAACATTATGTTCAGTGATGAGGCAAACGTTTTTGGGTGGGCCATTTATATGGATACACCTAAATCAAATGGGAATGGTGACAGTTTTCTTGCGTAGGGTGTCTTGCATTGAAATCTGCTGCAATGACTCGGGTACTGCGTTCACCAGACATCAACCCAATTTCTATCCGCTCCTCATGTGTTAACCTCTGTGACATGTTACTGGCTGTAAACAAAGAGAAACTTCTAAATAACTCATGAAAGAAAAAGTTACGTTAAAATCAAGCACACCATTGTTTTTAGGATACATTGGGGACTTATCTACAGCATTACAGAATGCTGTAGATAAGGCCCTGATGCTGGTAAGCTTAGCTCACCTTCGGTTTTGGGGGTGACAGGTTCCCTTTAATCCACTCAAAAGACCTATATTAGAGTGGCAAGAGTACAGGCAATGCTAATCATGAGGTAAACGGACTTATATCTTAGTATGGCCGGGGTCACACTTGTGGGTGGAATGCGAGAAACTCGCACAAATCTCTCACATCAATACCCGGCACTGCCGCCGGCACTCGGGACCGGAGTGTGTGGCTGCATGTATTTCTATGCAGCTGAATGCTCCGGTCCCGAGTGTTGGCGACTATGTCGGGTATTGATGTGAGAGACTCCTGCAAGTTTCTTGCATTGCACTCGCAAGTGTGACCCCGGCCTATGTCTTCTAATAGCATAAACAAGATGATCCTGAATCAGCGTGTCAGGGTGAGGGGTAGCCGTTTATTTTGACAAAGCTCTCACAAATCAGCGCTCAGGGGAAAGACAGTGAAATTTATCCTAACACAGTAAACCTTGCCCTCCAACAAAATAAGCACAGAATTCTGGAAAGAATTATAGAGTAGAAGTATTATGGGATATAATATGACTGAAAATATAATAGAAGGATATTAAACTTAAAAAATAAAGATAAAAATTAGTGATATGGACCAATAAAACAATTATGCATATAACTTCAAGGTCCTGGTCACAATTATGCCGGAGTTTCCTGTGATCTGATAGAAGAGTACACACTTCCTCTCTTGTTAAAAATAACATTATGAGTATGACGTCATCTATATGAATACTGAATTCCTAGGAGCAAAGATAGTGTAGAAGTATACTAGACCATATATCCAACTGCACTCCAGTTGGGCCAAGACTTTTCCGACATCGCCTCCTTGAGAGCCCAAATCCAGCTGATCAATTGCTTTAATAACACTTAATCCATGGGAATTGCATTTATGATACCGTTTGAAGTGGTGCGGTAATGTTTAAAGATGGTTTCATTTTCCACCATATGAGCCTTTTCTATGTCAAGAACTTGTTCCCTCACTCGGATCTTAAGTTAAGTTGGTGGTTAGGACAATATATATTTGCCACATGGGCATACCACGTGGTAAACCACCTCCTTGGACATACAAGTGGGGTGTTTTTGAATTTCGTATGTGCGAAATCCGTCAAAGTTTTTAAAGGTTTTAGTTTTTACCAGGTTGCGGCAAGCCTTGCATAACAAGGAAAAAATCCCTAAGATACATTTCTTTTTCTTAATGGGTTTATAGTGGCTGTGCACTAGAAGATCTTTAAAATTGGCAGAATGTTTTGTCACGCATTAAGGAGAAGGAGGTAAGATTTGTTTTAGAACGGAGTCGGTAAGTAAAGCATCCCAATGTTTATTAATGATTTCAATGACATTGTGCCATTGACCATTGTAAGTGGAGATGAAACGTACCTATTTATTATCATCCTTGATCTCCATTCTTTTGGGACCATATAAAAGTTAATTCCTAGATGTTTTAATAGCCCTTCGATGTCCTTTACGAATCATTCTATGGCTGTATCCTCTGTCTTCAAATCATCTTGTCAGCACAAAACACTGTTTTTCAAAAGCTTTAGGGTCCAAATTATCCTAGCCCTGAGAAACTGGCCAATAGGAATGCTGAGAATGGTGCTCCTGGGATGGGCTGAATCAGTCATAAGATATGAATTAGTCGCTGTAAGTTTCCTATATATATCAGTATGTAGAACGCCATCTTCTGAAGCCTCAATCCACACATCCAGGAATTCAAGACTCCTTAAAGCTGACCTGCACCAGTACTGCCACATAATCTTCTTTTCTCATGATGCCATCTATTTTTTAAAGTGCATCAGTTCCTCCTGCAGCAAAACAACCCCACAACATGATGCTGCCACCCCCGAATTTCATAGTTGGGATGGTATTCTTAGGCTTCCAAGCTTCTCCCTTTTTCCTCCAAACGTAACAATGGTCATTATGCCCAAAAAGTTCAATTTTAGTTTCATCAGACCACAGGACATGTCTCCAAATGTCTTTGTTCCTGTGTGCATTGCAAGCATTAACTGGATTTTTTAAGTTTCTTTTGAAGTAATGGATTCCTCCTGGCAGAGTGGCCCTTTCAGCCCATGTTGATACAGTACTCATTTCACTGTGGATATTGAAAATTTTTTACCAGCTTCCATGATCATCTTCACAAGGTCTTTTGCTTTTGTCCTTGGGTTGATATGCATGTGTCGGACCAAAGCACGTTCATCTCTGGGACACAGAATCCATCTCCTTCCTGAGCAGTATGATGGCTGGACATTCCCATCTGGTTTGTACTTACATGTAATTGTTTGTGCAGATGAACAAGGCACCTTCAGGTATCTTGAAATTGTACCCAAGTATGAGTCCACAATTCTCTTCCTGATATCTTGGCTGATTTCTTTAGACTTTCCTATGATGCTACACAAAGAAGCAGTGTGTTTCTTGCGTGCATTAAAATACATCCACATCTAATTAACTCAGATGTAGCCAAAAAAACCACAGAAACTTCTAAACACATGACATCATCATATGGGCAGTCCAGAATTGTTAAAAGGCATATAAATCTTAGTGTATGTAAATGTTTGACTTTGCAATAAGTAATAAAGCTGCCTTAAAACATTCTCTCTCTCATTATTCTGACATTTGGAAAATATTAATAATTATGGTAATCCTAATTGACTTAAAACGGGACAGCTTCTCGGCCTTTTGGCTAAGATCAAGTGTAGTATCTGTTCTTATCAGTTTCATATCTGATACGTCCCCTATTTGGGGACCATATATTAAATGGATTTTTGGAACAGGGAGATGGAAGAAGAGCTCTGTCCACTCCACGCATTGACCCGTTATTGCAGTATCTCCGGGAACAGTGCAAAAAAAAAAAAAACGGGACAGGTTTGTTCTGATTTCATGTAAGATATTGAGAAAAACATGCATATGTGTCTTTTTATATAGTGTATGCAAATTGTCTCTTCAGAGAGGAAGAGGACTAGAACTCTAGTGCCACCTATTGGAAGTAGCAATCCTAACAGTCAATGTCAACCCTTTAACGAGCCTTGTCACATGACTTAGGATAATAGCCAAACCAGAATCTCAATTTGCAGACACTGTGTTTCGGGGTACTGCCCCTCGTCAGTGCAAAGTGGAGATCTGGTTTGGCTGATTGAGAGGTGTCTGACCGGGATCCAAGAAGTATCGTTTCTCCTTGCGGAGAGTGACATGATAAGCATGTCGAGGTGAGGGGACGAGGGGCAGTACCCCGAAACACAGTGTCTGGAAATTGAGATTCTGGTTTGGCTATTATCCTAAGTCATGTGACAAGGCTCGTTAAAGGGTTGACATAGACTGTTAGGATTGCTACTTCCAATAGGTGGCACTAGAGTTCTAGTCCTCTTCCTCTCTGAAGAGACAATTTGCATATTTCCCAGAGGAGCAATGCGGCTTTAAGTCTCCTCACCTCGACATGCTTATCATGTCACTCTCCGCAAGGAGAAACAATACTTCTTGGATCCCTATATAGTGTATGTAAACTTCTGGTTTCAACTGTATGTATACACACACGCACGCACGTACGCACGCACACTAGAAGTTGAGATTAGTTTTTTTTATTCTCTGTCTTTGGTCAATTATTTTTTCTTTCAAGGAAAAAGCAGAAAAAGAAAGTGATACTGTATAATGAGTGCCCAAGTAATTCTGGTTTACAAACAACATTGTTTTGCTAAAGAAATATGATGCATGTCATAACGAACAATATGTTCTTATTTTCCCGGAGCTATGTACAAGACTATATTATTTATCAGAGGTTTGTATGCTATCCCGTTCAGTCATTTATCCCATCGATGTCTTCAGGGATTAATGGGAACTCTTACATGTGACACTTACGAATGTAATATCCTTCAGCCGCTAAATAAAATATAGACATTCGTTGGCAGACGCTATCTGTCATATAATGTGCGCATCTCTCATCTTCCTCATGGTAATGGGTGCATGGATTTCTGCATGTCCATGTTCTTATTTTCATAGTCAGTTACTAGGTTACTTGCAGAAAATAATTACGGAGAGGCAGAATATTGGTTGCTAAGCAATGTTGAGATAAGTTGTCCTGTGCAAGCGATGAAAGAGTTGATTTTGCTCTTCTCATTACATGAGACAGTGTCATTAAATCAGTTGACATCAAATTGTTAGATATGAATGATAAATTAAGTTTATGTTTGTTTGTTTTTCTAGTTATTATTCTGTAGGAAACAGTAATTAAAGAGTTATTCCCACCCCAAAAAAATACAGTTAATTCATATGGTTTAGAGGATAATTTGCTGAATGCTAGGGGTCTGACCACTGGAATCCCCACCGATCATGAGTAAGTGGCACTGGAATCCCAATAACAGGCTCGGAAGCACCATCTGCAATGAAGTGCAGGTGCACATGCTCAACTCCATTCATTCAATTTCTGTTTGATTGAAGAATTAGCTAGCCTCTGTACTTGGATGTCATGCTGTGACGATCTTCAGTAAGGTAGAGGGGCCTCATACTATCCCAGGAGCTGGGACCCTAACTATCCCTATCCCGGGGATATTCTTGAAGGTAAAGAGGCCCAAGTCTCTGACCTTACTATGCTCCTATAAGCACCCTAACCTGAACCCTTCCCACTAGAGATAAGCGAATATTTCAATATTCGGTTCAGATCACGAATTTGCAATATTCGCCAATGTAATCGTCAATTTAATTGACGAATATAGCTGAACACCATACACAGCACAAACACTGGTATTTCCCATCCTGTGTGACAGCATGGGAAACACCAGCATAGCATTTCTGATCGGTGGTAATGTTTCCGCCAGTAGATCATCACCGCCGTTAGAGCCGTGGGGGGGTCACGCTGTCAGATGTCAGCGTGACCCCTCAGAGATGAAGTGACCTGCGGTAAAAAGCTTAGGCATTAGGCTACGTTTGCTGTCACTGATAAAAGTGATAGCAGAAGCCGCTGATGGGAGAAGTAGTCTCTCGTCAGTTGGAGCCTGCGCTTCAAGTTAAAAAACCAAACATGCAAATTAATTAAATACATTTTCAAATAAAAATAAAAAAAACATGCTTACCTAACACCCAATCCCTGATGCCCATGTCTCCTATAAAAAATGTAAAATAAAAAAACATATAATCACCTTAATGCTCAATCCCTGATGTCCATGTCGCCTATAAAAAAATCAAAAATAATAAACCACTATATACTCACCTGTCTGCCGTAGTACACGTAATCGTAAGTGTCCCATGGTGATCTCATGTGTAGAGCAGTCACATTGAGAGATGTAACTGCTCTAACCGGCCGCCGGTGATCCACTGACAGGGGCATCATCGCTCCCACAGTGTATCACTGAGCTGCCATAAGGAGATCACCAGAGCTCATCAGCTGATAAACTCCAGTGAACTTTCTCACCGCAGCTCAGTGCTATACACTGCAGGAGCGAATACCTTCTGTGTCAGTGTATAGCAGACTGTCTTATCAAGTTATCAAGATCGTCATGGCACATTATGGATTATTACTAGGGTTGAGCGAAACGGGTCGATCATTTTCAAAAGTCGCCGACTTTTGGCTAAGTCGGCGTCTCATGAAACCCGATCCGACCCCTGTGCTTGTCGGCCATGCGGTACGCGACTTTCGCGCCAAAGTCGCGTTTCAATGACGCGAAAAGCGCCATTTCTCAGCCAATGAAGGTGAACGCAGAGTGTGGGCAGCGTGATGACATAGATCCTGGTCCCCACCATCTTAGAGAAGGGCATTGCAGTGATTGGCTTGCTGTCTGCGGCGTCACAGGGGCTATAAAGGGGCGTTCCCGCCGACCGCCATCTTACTGCTGCTGATCTGAGCTTAGGGACAGGTTGCTGCCGCTTCGTCAGAAGCAGGGAGAGCGTTAGGCAGGGTCCACTAACCACCAAACCGCTTGTGCTGCAGCGATTTCCACTGTCCAACACCACCTTCGGTGTGCAGGGACTGTGGAAGCTATTTTTTTTTTTTTTTCCCCTCAGCGCTGTAGCTCATTGGGCTGCCCTAGAAGGCTCCGTGATAGCTGTATTGCTGTGTGTACGCCACTGTGGAAACCAACTGCTTTTTTCAAAGCACATATCCTCTTGTTCCTTCCTTTCTGCACAGCTATCTTTTTTGTTTGTCCACACTTTTTATTTAATTTGTGCATCAGTCCACTCCTATTGCTGCCTGCCATACCTGGCTTAGATTACTGCAGGGAGATAGTAATTGTAGGACAGTCCCTGTTTTTTTTTTGTTTTTTTTGTGGGAGATTAAGATTGGCATTTCTGCTACAGTGCCATCCCTGTGTGTGCCATCTCTCACTGAGTGGGCCATAGAAAGCCTATTTATTTTTTCCGTGATTTGTGTTCTAAATTCTACCTCAACACAAAAACACTACATCAATCAGTGGGAGAAAAATATTGGCCTCAGTCAGGGCTTGTGTGCCACTGCTGTGTGTGCTATCTCTCATTCAGTGGGCTATAGCAAGCCTATTTTTTTTTTTTTTTTTTTTTTAATATTATTTGGTTTCTAAAGTCTCCCTGAAAAAAAAAAAATACCTAAAAAACAGTGGGAGAGTAATATTGCCCTTTCAGCTTGTGTGCCAGTCTTGACTCCTGGGTGTGCCACCTCTCTCCCTCTCATTCAGTGGGCCATAGAAAGCCTATTAATTTTTTTTTTAAAATATTATTGGGTTTCTAAAGTCTCCCTTAAAAAACAAAAAATACATAAAAAAACAGTGGGAGAGTAATATTGCCCTTTCAGCTTGTGTGCCAGTCTTGACTCCTGGGTGTGCCACCTCTCTCTCATTCAGTGGGCCATAGAAAGCATTTTTTTTTTTTTCCTTGATTTGTGTTCTAAAATCTACCTCAACACAAAAACACTACATCAATCAGTGGGAGAAAAATATTGGCCTCAGTCAGGGCTTGTGTGCCACTGCTGTGTGTGCTATCTCTCATTCAGTGGGCTATAGAAAGCCTATTTATTTATTTATTTATTTTCTTATTATTTGGTTTCTAAAGTCTCCCTGAAAAAAAAAAAAAAAAACATAAAAAAACAGTGGGAGAGTAATATTGCCCTTTCAGCTTGTGTGCCAGTCTTGACTCCTGGGTGTGCCACCTCTCTCTCTCATTCAGTGGGCCATAGAAAGGCTATTTTTTTTTTTGGTTTTTTTAATATTATTTGGTTTCTAAAGTCTCCCTGAAAAAAAAAAAAAAAAACATAAAAAAACAGTGGGAGAGTAATATTGCCCTTTCAGCTTGTGTGCCAGTCTTGACTCCTGGGTGTGCCACCTCTCTCCCTCTCATTCAGTGGGCCATAGAAAGCCTATTTATTTATTTTTTTAAATATTATTGGGTTTCTAAAGTCTCCCTTAAAAAACAAAAAATACATAAAAAAACAGTGGGAGAGTAATATTGCCCTTTCAGCTTGTGTGCCAGTCTTGACTCCTGGGTGTGCCACCTCTCTCCCTCTCATTCAGTGGGCCATAGAAAGCCTATTTATTTATTTTTTTAAATATTATTGGGTTTCTAAAGTCTCCCTGAAAAAAAAAAAAAAACATAAAAAAACAGTGGGAGAGTAATATTGCCCTTTCAGCTTGTGTGCCAGTCTTGACTCCTGGGTGTGCCACCTCTCTCCCTCTCATTCAGTGGGCCATAGAAAGCCTATTTATTTATTTTTTTAAATATTATTGGGTTTCTAAAGTCTCCCTGAAAAAAAAAAAAAACATAAAAAAACAGTGGGAGAGTAATATTGCCCTTTCAGCTTGTGTGCCAGTCTTGACTCCTGGGTGTGCCACCTCTCTCCCTCTCATTCAGTGGGCTATAGAAAGCCTATTTATTTATTTATTTTTTTTCTTATTATTTGGTTTCTAAAGTCTCCCTGAAAAAAAAAAAAAAAACATAAAAAAACAGTGGGAGAGTAATATTGCCCTTTCAGCTTGTGTGCCAGTCTTGACTCCTGGGTGTGCCACCTCTCTCTCATTCAGTGGGCCATAGAAAGCATTTTTTTTTTCCCTTGATTTGTGTTCTAAAATCTACCTCAACACAAAAACACTACATCAATCAGTGGGAGAAAAATATTGGCCTCAGTCAGGGCTTGTGTGCCACTGCTGTGTGTGCTATCTCTCATTCAGTGGGCTATAGAAAGCCTATTTATTTATTTATTTTTTTTCTTATTATTTGGTTTCTAAAGTCTCCCTGAAAAAAAAAAAAAAAAACATAAAAAAACAGTGGGAGAGTAATATTGCCCTTTCAGCTTGTGTGCCAGTCTTGACTCCTGGGTGTGCCACCTCTCTCCCTCTCATTCAGTGGGCCATAGAAAGCCTATTTATTTTTTTTTTAAATATTATTGGGTTTCTAAAGTCTCCCTTAAAAAACAAAAAATACATAAAAAAACAGTGGGAGAGTAATATTGCCCTTTCAGCTTGTGTGCCAGTCTTGACTCCTGGGTGTGCCACCTCTCTCCCTCTCATTCAGTGGGCCATAGAAAGCCTATTTATTTTTTTTTTTAAATATTATTGGGTTTCTAAAGTCTCCCTTAAAAAACAAAAAATACATAAAAAAACAGTGGGAGAGTAATATTGCCCTTTCAGCTTGTGTGCCAGGCTTGACTCCTGGGTGTGCCACCTCTCTCCCTCTCATTCAGTGGGCCATAGAAAGCCTATTAATTTTTTTTTTTTAAATATTATTGGGTTTCTAAAGTCTCCCTTAAAAAACAAAAAATACATAAAAAAACAGTGGGAGAGTAATATTGCCCTTTCAGCTTGTGTGCCAGTCTTGACTCCTGGGTGTGCCACCTCTCTCTCATTCAGTGGGCCATAGAAAGCATTTTTTTTTTTTTCCTTGATTTGTGTTCTAAAATCTACCTCAACACAAAAACACTACATCAATCAGTGGGAGAAAAATATTGGCCTCAGTCAGGGCTTGTGTGCCACTGCTGTGTGTGCTATCTCTCATTCAGTGGGCTATAGAAAGCCTATTTATTTATTTATTTTTTTTCTTATTATTTGGTTTCTAAAGTCTCCCTGAAAAAAAAAAAAAAAAACATAAAAAAACAGTGGGAGAGTAATATTGCCCTTTCAGCTTGTGTGCCAGTCTTGACTCCTGGGTGTGCCACCTCTCTCTCTCATTCAGTGGGCCATAGAAAGGCTATTTTTTTTTTTGGGTTTTTTAATATTATTTGGTTTCTAAAGTCTCCCTGAAAAAAAAAAAAAAACATAAAAAAACAGTGGGAGAGTAATATTGCCCTTTCAGCTTGTGTGCCAGTCTTGACTCCTGGGTGTGCCACCTCTGTCTCTCATTCAGTGGGCCATAGAAAGGCTATTTTTTTTTTTGGTTTTTTTAATATTATTTGGTTTCTAAAGTCTCCCTGAAATAAAAAAAAAACTTAAAAAAACAGTGGGAGAGTAATATTGCCCTTTCAGCTTGTGCGCCAGTCTTGACTCCTGGGTGTGCCACCTCTCTCCCTCTAATTGTGGGCCATAGAAAGCCTTTTTTTTTTTTTTTTTTTAATATTATTTGGTTTCTAAAGTCTCCCTGAGAAAAAAAAAAAACATAAAAAAACAGTGGGAGAGTAATATTGCCCTTTCAGCTTGTGTGCCAGTCTTGACTCCTGGGTGTGCCACCTCTCTCCCTCTCATTCAGTGGGCCATAGAAAGCCTATTTATTTTTTTTTTAAAATATTATTGGGTTTCTAAAGTCTCCCTTAAAAAACAAAAAATACATAAAAAAACAGTGGGAGAGTAATATTGCCCTTTCAGCTTGTGTGCCAGTCTTGACTCCTGGGTGTGCCACCTCTCTCTCATTCAGTGGGCCATAGAAAGCATTTTTTTTTTTTTCCTTGATTTGTGTTCTAAAATCTACCTCAACACAAAAACACTACATCAATCAGTGGGAGAAAAATATTGGCCTCAGTCAGGGCTTGTGTGCCACTGCTGTGTGTGCTATCTCTCATTCAGTGGGCTATAGAAAGCCTATTTATTTATTTATTTTTTTTCTTATTATTTGGTTTCTAAAGTCTCCCTGAAAAAAAAAAAAAAACATAAAAAAACAGTGGGAGAGTAATATTGCCCTTTCAGCTTGTGTGCCAGTCTTGACTCCTGGGTGTGCCACCTCTCTCTCATTCAGTGGGCCATAGAAAGCATTTTTTTTTTTCCTTGATTTGTGTTCTAAAATCTACCTCAACACAAAAACACTATATCAATCAGTGGGAGAAAAATATTGGCCTCAGTCAGGGCTTGTGTGCCACTGCTGTGTGTGCTATCTCTCATTCAGTGGGCTATAGAAAGCCTATTTATTTATTTATTTTTTTTCTTATTATTTGGTTTCTAAAGTCTCCCTTAAAAAACAAAAAATACATAAAAAAACAGTGGGAGAGTAATATTGCCCTTTCAGCTTGTGTGCCAGTCTTGACTCCTGGGTGTGCCACCTCTCTCTCATTCAGTGGGCCATAGAAAGCATTTTTTTTTTTTTCCTTGATTTGTGTTCTAAAATCTACCTCAACACAAAAACACTACATCAATCAGTGGGAGAAAAATATTGGCCTCAGTCAGGGCTTGTGTGCCACTGCTGTGTGTGCTATCTCTCATTCAGTGGGCTATAGAAAGCCTATTTATTTATTTATTTTTTTTCTTATTATTTGGTTTCTAAAGTCTCCCTGAAAAAAAAAAAAAAAAACATAAAAAAACAGTGGGAGAGTAATATTGCCCTTTCAGCTTGTGTGCCAGTCTTGACTCCTGGGTGTGCCACCTCTCTCTCATTCAGTGGGCCATAGAAAGCATTTTTTTTTTTTTCCTTGATTTGTGTTCTAAAATCTACCTCAACACAAAAACACTACATCAATCAGTGGGAGAAAAATATTGGCCTCAGTCAGGGCTTGTGTGCCACTGCTGTGTGTGCTATCTCTCATTCAGTGGGCTATAGAAAGCCTATTTATTTATTTATTTTTTTTCTTATTATTTGGTTTCTAAAGTCTCCCTGAAAAAAAAAAAAAAAACATAAAAAAACAGTGGGAGAGTAATATTGCCCTTTCAGCTTGTGTGCCAGTCTTGACTCCTGGGTGTGCCACCTCTCTCCCTCTCATTCAGTGGGCCATAGAAAGCCTATTTATTTTTTTTTTAAATATTATTGGGTTTCTAAAGTCTCCCTTAAAAAACAAAAAATACATAAAAAAACAGTGGGAGAGTAATATTGCCCTTTCAGCTTGTGTGCCAGTCTTGACTCCTGGGTGTGCCACCTCTCTCCCTCTCATTCAGTGGGCCATAGAAAGCCTATTTATTTTTTTTTTTAAATATTATTGGGTTTCTAAAGTCTCCCTTAAAAAACAAAAAATACATAAAAAAACAGTGGGAGAGTAATATTGCCCTTTCAGCTTGTGTGCCAGGCTTGACTCCTGGGTGTGCCACCTCTCTCCCTCTCATTCAGTGGGCCATAGAAAGCCTATTAATTTTTTTTTTTTAAATATTATTGGGTTTCTAAAGTCTCCCTTAAAAAACAAAAAATACATAAAAAAACAGTGGGAGAGTAATATTGCCCTTTCAGCTTGTGTGCCAGTCTTGACTCCTGGGTGTGCCACCTCTCTCTCATTCAGTGGGCCATAGAAAGCATTTTTTTTTTTTTTCTTGATTTGTGTTCTAAAATCTACCTCAACACAAAAACACTACATCAATCAGTGGGAGAAAAATATTGGCCTCAGTCAGGGCTTGTGTGCCACTGCTGTGTGTGCTATCTCTCATTCAGTGGGCTATAGAAAGCCTATTTATTTATTTATTTTTTTTCTTATTATTTGGTTTCTAAAGTCTCCCTGAAAAAAAAAAAAAAAAACATAAAAAAACAGTGGGAGAGTAATATTGCCCTTTCAGCTTGTGTGCCAGTCTTGACTCCTGGGTGTGCCACCTCTCTCTCTCATTCAGTGGGCCATAGAAAGGCTATTTTTTTTTTGGGGTTTTTTAATATTATTTGGTTTCTAAAGTCTCCCTGAAAAAAAAAAAAAAACATAAAAAAACAGTGGGAGAGTAATATTGCCCTTTCAGCTTGTGTGCCAGTCTTGACTCCTGGGTGTGCCACCTCTGTCTCTCATTCAGTGGGCCATAGAAAGGCTATTTTTTTTTTTGGTTTTTTTAATATTATTTGGTTTCTAAAGTCTCCCTGAAATAAAAAAAAAACTTAAAAAAACAGTGGGAGAGTAATATTGCCCTTTCAGCTTGTGCGCCAGTCTTGACTCCTGGGTGTGCCACCTCTCTCCCTCTAATTGTGGGCCATAGAAAGCCTTTTTTTTTTTTTTTTTTTTTAATATTATTTGGTTTCTAAAGTCTCCCTGAGAAAAAAAAAAAACATAAAAAAACAGTGGGAGAGTAATATTGCCCTTTCAGCTTGTGTGCCAGTCTTGACTCCTGGGTGTGCCACCTCTCTCCCTCTCATTCAGTGGGCCATAGAAAGCCTATTTATTTTTTTTTTTAAATATTATTGGGTTTCTAAAGTCTCCCTTAAAAAACAAAAAATACATAAAAAAACAGTGGGAGAGTAATATTGCCCTTTCAGCTTGTGTGCCAGTCTTGACTCCTGGGTGTGCCACCTCTCTCCCTCTCATTCAGTGGGCCATAGAAAGCCTATTTATTTTTTTTTTTAAATATTATTGGGTTTCTAAAGTCTCCCTGAAAAAAAAAAAAATACATAAAAAAACAGTGGGAGAGTAATATTGCCCTTTCAGCTTGTGTGCCAGTCTTGACTCCTGGGTGTGCCACCTCTCTCTCATTCAGTGGGCCATAAGAAAGCATTTTTTTTTTTTTCCTTGATTTGTGTTCTAAAATCTACCTCAACACAAAAACACTACATCAATCAGTGGGAGAAAAATATTGGCCTCAGTCAGGGCTTGTGTGCCACTGCTGTGTGTGCTATCTCTCATTCAGTGGGCTATAGAAAGCCTATTTATTTATTTATTTTTTTTCTTATTATTTGGTTTCTAAAGTCTCCCTGAAAAAAAAAATAAATAAATTAGGTGGGAGATTAATATTGACATTAGTGCTTGAGTGACAGTCCTGCGTGTGTGTCATCTCTGTGATTTTGTGCCACAGAAAACAGAGTGTGTAACATTGTGCCTGATTTTCCTTGTGGTCTCACCAACCTCTTAAGGGATATTGAAATCATACTGAAGTTATAGCTCACCGTGTAAGTTGTTTGACAGCAACAAATAAAGTTACTTTGGTTAAGATTTTAAAACAATGAGGAAGTCTGGTGCAAGAGGTCGTCGTGGGCGTTCATTGTCAGCTGGTAATGATGGTAGTGGTAGTGGAGCATCAGGTGGTCGTGGGGATAAAAATATTCCACCTAAGTCTGGAGCTGTGGAGCCAGTTTCGTCGTCAGGCTACACAAGGCCTCGAACGCTCTCTTTTCTGGGAGTAGGAAAACCGCTTTTAAAGGCGGAGCAGCAACAGCAAGTTTTGGCTTACATTGCAGACTCAGCCTCTAGCTCTTTTGCCTCCTCTTCCGAAACTGGTAAATGTAAAAGCAGCGCGTCGCTTGTGGATGTTCACGGTCAGGGACAAGTCGCTTCCTTGTCCTCCTCAGCAAAAACTACAACAAGAGAGAAGGATGCAGCAGGCGACACAACGGGTCACTCCATGGAGCTCTTTACACATACCGTCCCTGGCTTAGAAAGTGAAACATTTAACAGGCCATGCCCATTACAAGTATATTCTGACATGGAGTGCACTGATGCACAGCCACAGCCAGAGTACTATGCTGCTCCTTTGACTCAGACCACCACATTGCCCTCTCAGGGTACAGATCCACAATCAGACCCTGATGAGACTATGTTGCCCCGCCACGAACGCTATACCACCGACCGACACAGTGACACAGACGAAGTTGCACACGAGCTCGAAGAGGAGGTAATAGATGACCCAGTTATTGACCCCGATTGGCAGCCATTGGGGGAACAGGGTGCAGGCGGCAGTAGTTCAGAAGCGGAGGTGGAGGAGGGGCCGCAGCAGGCATCAACATCGCAACAGGTTCCATCTGCCGGGCCCGTATCTGGCCCAAAATGCGTGTCAAAGCCAAAACCTGTTGGAGCACAGCGTTGCCATCCGGTTAAAGCTCAGTCTGCAATCCCTGAAAAGGGATCCGAGTCTAGGAAGAGTGCAGTCTGGCATTTTTTTAAACAACATCCAACTGATCAGCGCAAAGTCATCTGTCAAAAATGTTCAACTAGCTTAAGCAGAGGTCAGAATCTGAATAGTCTAAATACTAGTTGCATGCATAGACACTTAACCACCATGCATTTTCAAGCCTGGACTAACTACCAAACGTCCCTCAAGGTTGTAGCACCCTCGGCCAATGAAGCTAGTCAGCAACGCAACATCCCTTCCGTCACTGTAAGGCCACCATTTTCCGCACCACCGGCAGTATCTGTGCAGGTTTCTTTGCCAGCCAAAAGCAGTCAGGGTCAGGGAATCACCAGTTTTGTAGGAGGAAATATTGCATCTAGGGCTCCGGCGGAAACAATACCGTCTCCAACCGTCTCTCAGTCTGCCATGTACACCGGCACACCCGAAAGTTCCACGATCTCCAGCTCTCCAGTCCAGCTCACCCTACATGAGACTCTGGTTAGAAAAAGGAAGTACTTATCCTCGCATCCGCGTACACAGTGTTTTAACGCCCACATAGCTAGACTAATCTCGTTAGAGATGATGCCCTACCGGTTAGTTGAAAGCGAAGCTTTCAAAGCCCTGATGGAGTACGCTGAACCACGATACGAGCTACCCAGTCGACACTTTTTTTCCAGAAAAGCCATCCCAGCCCTGCACCAGCATGTTAAACAGCGCATCGTCCATGCACTCAGGCAATCTGTGAGTACAAAGGTGCACCTGACTACAGATGCATGGACCAGTAGGCATGGCCAGGGACGTTATGTGTCCATCACGGCACACTGGGTGAATGTGGTGGATGCAGGGTCCACAGGCGACATCAATTTAGGGACAGTTGTGCCTAGCCCACGGTCTAGGAAACAGTTGGCTGTAGGCGTTCGCACCCCCTCCTCCTCCTCCTCCTCCCTCGTCCTCCTGCAGAAGCTACAGCTCTTCCACAGAACGCAGTCTGCCAACCACTCCATCGGCAGATGACACTGTTGCACACCAGTTGTCCCATTATGGGCCAGCTACTGCCAAGCGTCAGCAGGCTGTATTGGCTATGAAGTGTTTGGGCGACAACAGACACACCGCGGAAGTTCTATCCGAGTTCTTGCAACAAGAAACGCAGTCGTGGCTGGGCACAGTAGATCTTGAGGCAGGCAAGGTAGTGAGTGATAACGGAAGGAATTTCATGGCTGCCATCTCCCTTTCCCAACTGAAACACATTCCTTGCCTGGCTCACACCTTAAACCTGGTGGTGCAGTGCTTATTGAAAACTTATCCTGGGTTCTCCGACCTGCTCCTCAAAGTGCGTGCACTTTGCTCACATATCCGACGTTCGCCTGTACACGCCAGCCATATGCAGACCTATCAGCGGTCTTTGAACCTTCCCCAGCATCGCCTAATCATAGACGTTGCAACAAGGTGGAACTCAACACTGCACATGCTTCAGAGACTGTGCGAACAGAGGCGTGCTGTTATTTATTTGTGGGAGGATACACGGGCAGGCAGTAGGATGGCAGACATGGAGTTGTCAGGTGTGCAGTGGTCTAAGATACAAGACATGTGTCAAGTCCTTCAGTGTTTTGAGGAATGCACACGGCTGGTTAGTGCAGACAACGCCGTAATAAGCATGAGCATCCCCCTAATGCGTCTGCTGATGCAAAGTTTGACGCACATAAAGGAGCAGGCGTCTGCACCAGAGGAAGAGGAAAGCCTTGATGACAGTCAGCCATTGTCTGGTCAGGGCAGTGTACAGGACGAGGTAGCGGGCGAAGAGGAGGTGGAGGACGAGGAGGATGATGGGGATGAGAATATTTTTAATGCCGAACCTTTCCCGGGGGCACAGGAAATTGGTTGCGTGTCACGGCCGGGTTCTGGTTTTTTGAGGGACACAAGTGACGTAGATTTGCCTGCAACTGCCCCTCAACCAATCACAACCGGAGATTTGACAACTGGAACTTTGGCCCACATGGCGGATTATGCCTTACGTATCCTAAAAAGGGACACACGCATTACGAAAATGATGAACGATGACGATTACTGGTTGGCCTGCCTCCTTGATCCACGCTATAAAGGCAAATTGCAAAATATTATGCCACATGAGAACTTGGAACTAATATTAGCAACCAAACAATCAACTCTTGTTGACCGTTTGCTTCAGGCATTCCCAGCACACAGCGCACGTGATCGTTCTCACACGAGCTCCAGGGGGCAGCAGACTAGGAGTGTTAGGGGTGCACACATCAGAAGTGGCGTTGGACAGAGGGGTTTTCTGACCAGGTTGTGGAGTGATTTTGCTATGACCGCAGACAGGACAGGTACTGCTGCATCAATTGAAAGTGACAGGAGACAACATTTGTCCAGTATGGTTACTAACTATTTTTCATCCCTTATCGATGTTCTCCCTCAACCGTCATTCCCATTTGATTACTGGGCCTCCAAATTAGACACCTGGCCAGAATTGGCAGAATATGCATTGCAGGAGCTTGCTTGCCCGGCAGCAAGTGTCCTATCAGAAAGAGTATTCAGTGCTGCAGGTTCAATATTAACCGAAAAAAGGACTCGTCTGGCTACCCAAAATGTTGACGATCTAACATTCATTAAAATGAACCACAACTGGATTTCGAAATCTTTTGCCCCACCTTGCCCGGCCGACATCTAGCTTTCCTATGAAAGGCTCTTGCCTGTGAATTACTTTTCTAATGTCTAATTTGCTGCAGCTGATTGTACAGCATACGACATGTTTACACCTCCCTAAATGGCCAAACTCCCCACACGGGGCCGTGGTATCGCGACTTGGCGCAAGCACCCGTGAGACTGCTGTTTGTCTGAAGAGGTGGGTGTGCTCGCTTTTGGTTGACGGCATTGCTACTGGGTCCCTCATAGTACAATGTAGTGTCTCTGGCGGTGGTGGTGCACACCCAACGTCAGACACACCGTTGTAACATGAGGGGCCCTGGGGCGGTCCCGCCGGCCTCTAGAGAGTTCCCCCCTACCCCAGCTCAAAATGTGCTCTACCACATGCAAAATTATGTCGCACAGCTCCACCAATCTTTAGTCTATTCGCTGACATCATTCAATGTCTGGCACTGACAATACAAATTTGTAGACATCTACGATGCAACTTAAAGTAGTCTGTGTCTGTGTCCTATATTGGCACCATTAAATAGTTACTGCCAAATTACTATGTCAGAAACTCAGCAGATGAGCCCACCCCTGTACCTAAGTATGCCACCTTTTTTTTTGTTTTGGTTGTTTTGCGAGACATTAACATCTATTTATATTTTGGGAGTACTGGGACAGACACTCCTTGCACTACTCCTCCACTCACCACCAAGCTGCCCGTGTATCCATGTAACCGCTGTAAAACTGCCATGAGCCTATTGTTTGTTATTTTAGGCCTTTGAAGCCTGTCTGCGGTCCCTCCTTCCACTAGTCCTCCACTGACCAGACCACTGCTGCCCGTGTACCCCTGGAACCAATTATATAGTGCCTACAGCCAGCCCATTTTTTTATGTTAGGCCTTTGAAGCCTGTCTGCGGTCCCTCCTTCCACTAGTCCTCCACTGGCCAGACCACTGCTGCCCGTGTACCCCTGGAACCAATTATAAAGTGCCTACAGCCAGCCCATTTTCTTATGTTAGGCCTTTGAAGCCTGTCTGCGGTCCCTACTTTAAATACTCCTCCACTGACCACCAAGCTGCCTGCCCGTGTATCCATGTAACCGCTGTAAAACTGCCATGAGCCTATTGTTTGTTATTTTAGGCCTTTGAAGCCTGTCTGCGGTCCCTCCTTCCACTAGTCCTCCACTGACCAGACCACTGCTGCCCGTGTACCCCTGGAACCAATTATAAAGTGCCTACAGCCAGCCCATTTTTTTATGTTAGGCCTTTGAAGCCTGTCTGCGGTCCCTCCTTCCACTAGTCCTCCACTGGCCAGACCACTGCTGCCCGTGTACCCCTGGAACCAATTATAAAGTGCCTACAGCCAGCCCATTTTCTTATGTTAGGCCTTTGAAGCCTGTCTGCGGTCCCTACTTTAAATACTCCTCCACTGACCACCAAGCTGCCTGCCCGTGTATCCATGTAACCGCTGTAAAACTGCCATGAGCCTATTGTTTGTTATTTTAGGCCTTTGAAGCCTGTCTGCGGTCCCTCCTTCCACTAGTCCTCCACTGACCAGACCACTGCTGCCCGTGTACCCCTGGAACCAATTATAAAGTGCCTACAGCCAGCCCATTTTTTTATGTTAGGCCTTTGAAGCCTGTCTGCGGTCCCTCCTTCCACTAGTCCTCCACTGACCAGACCACTGCTGCCCGTGTACCCCTGGAACCAATTATAAAGTGCCTACAGCCAGCCCATTTTCTTATGTTAGGCCTTTGAAGCCTGTCTGCGGTCCCTACTTTAAATACTCCTCCACTGACCACCAAGCTGCCTGCCCGTGTATCCATGTAACCGCTGTAAAACTGCCATGAGCCTATTGTTTGTTATTTTAGGCCTTTGAAGCCTGTCTGCGGTCCCTCCTTCCACTAGTCCTCCACTGACCAGACCACTGCTGCCCGTGTACCCCTGGAACCAATTATAAAGTGCCTACAGCCAGCCCATTTTTTTATGTTAGGCCTTTGAAGCCTGTCTGCGGTCCCTCCTTCCACTAGTCCTCCACTGGCCAGACCACTGCTGCCCGTGTACCCCTGGAACCAATTATAAAGTGCCTACAGCCAGCCCATTTTCTTATGTTAGGCCTTTGAAGCCTGTCTGCGGTCCCTACTTTAAATACTCCTCCACTGACCACCAAGCTGCCTGCCCGTGTATCCATGTAACCGCTGTAAAACTGCCATGAGCCTATTGTTTGTTATTTTAGGCCTTTGAAGCCTGTCTGCGGTCCCTCCTTCCACTAGTCCTCCACTGACCAGACCACTGCTGCCCGTGTACCCCTGGAACCAATTATAAAGTGCCTACAGCCAGCCCATTTTTTTATGTTAGGCCTTTGAAGCCTGTCTGCGGTCCCTCCTTCCACTAGTCCTCCACTGGCCAGACCACTGCTGCCCGTGTACCCCTGGAACCAATTATAAAGTGCCTACAGCCAGCCCATTTTCTTATGTTAGGCCTTTGAAGCCTGTCTGCGGTCCCTACTTTAAATACTCCTCCACTGACCACCAAGCTGCCTGCCCGTGTATCCATGTAACCGCTGTAAAACTGCCATGAGCCTATTGTTTGTTATTTTAGGCCTATGAAGCCTGTCTGCGGTCCCTCCTTCCACTAGTCCTCCACTGACCAGACCACTGCTGCCCGTGTACCCCTGGAACCAATTATAAAGTGCCTACAGCCAGCCCATTTTTTTATGTTAGGCCTTTGAAGCCTGTCTGCGGTCCCTCCTTCCACTAGTCCTCCACTGACCAGACCACTGCTGCCCATGTACCCCTGGAACCAATTATAAAGTGCCTACAGCCAGCCCATTTTCTTATGTTAGGCCTTTGAAGCCTGTCTGCGGTCCCTACTTTAAATACTCCTCCACTGACCACCAAGCTGCCTGCCCGTGTATCCATGTAACCGCTGTAAAACTGCCATGAGCCTATTGTTTGTTATTTTAGGCCTTTGAAGCCTGTCTGCGGTCCCTCCTTCCACTAGTCCTCCACTGACCAGACCACTGCTGCCCGTGTACCCCTGGAACCAATTATAAAGTGCCTACAGCCAGCCCATTTTTTTATGTTAGGCCTTTGAAGCCTGTCTGCGGTCCCTCCTTTCACTAGTCCTCCACTGGCCAGACCACTGCTGCCCGTGTACCCCTGGAACCAATTATAAAGTGCCTACAGCCAGCCCATTTTCTTATGTTAGGCCTTTGAAGCCTGTCTGCGGTCCCTACTTTAAATACTCCTCCACTGACCACCAAGCTGCCTGCCCGTGTATCCATGTAACCGCTGTAAAACTGCCATGAGCCTATTGTTTGTTATTTTAGGCCTTTGAAGCCTGTCTGCAGTCCCTCCTTCCACTAGTCCTCCACTGACCAGACCACTGCTGCCCGTGTACCCCTGGAACCAATTATAAAGTGCCTACAGCCAGCCCATTTTTTTATGTTAGGCCTTTGAAGCCTGTCTGCGGTCCCTCCTTCCACTAGTCCTCCACTGGCCAGACCACTGCTGCCCGTGTACCCCTGGAACCAATTATAAAGTGCCTACAGCCAGCCCATTTTTTTATGTTAGGCCTTTGAAGCCTGTCTGCGGTCCCTCCTTCCACTAGTCCTCCACTGACCAGACCACTGCTGCCCGTGTACCCCTGGAACCAATTATAAAGTGCCTACAGCCAGCCCATTTTCTTATGTTAGGCCTTTGAAGCCTGTCTGCGGTCCCTACTTTAAATACTCCTCCACTGACCACCAAGCTGCCTGCCCGTGTATCCATGTAACCGCTGTAAAACTGCCATGAGCCTATTGTTTGTTATTTTAGGCCTTTGAAGCCTGTCTGCGGTCCCTCCTTCCACTAGTCCTCCACTGACCAGACCACTGCTGCCCGTGTACCCCTGGAACCAATTATAAAGTGCCTACAGCCAGCCCATTTTCTTATGTTAGGCCTTTGAAGCCTGTCTGCGGTCCCTACTTTAAATACTCCTCCACTGACCACCAAGCTGCCTGCCCGTGTATCCATGTAACCGCTGTAAAACTGCCATGAGCCTATTGTTTGTTATTTTAGGCCTTTGAAGCCTGTCTGCAGTCCCTCCTTCCACTAGTCCTCCACTGACCAGACCACTGCTGCCCGTGTACCCCTGGAACCAATTATAAAGTGCCTACAGCCAGCCCATTTTTTTATGTTAGGCCTTTGAAGCCTGTCTGCGGTCCCTCCTTCCACTAGTCCTCCACTGGCCAGACCACTGCTGCCCGTGTACCCCTGGAACCAATTATAAAGTGCCTACAGCCAGCCCATTTTTTTATGTTAGGCCTTTGAAGCCTGTCTGCGGTCCCTCCTTCCACTAGTCCTCCACTGACCAGACCACTGCTGCCCGTGTACCCCTGGAACCAATTATAAAGTGCCTACAGCCAGCCCATTTTCTTATGTTAGGCCTTTGAAGCCTGTCTGCGGTCCCTACTTTAAATACTCCTCCACTGACCACCAAGCTGCCTGCCCGTGTATCCATGTAACCGCTGTAAAACTGCCATGAGCCTATTGTTTGTTATTTTAGGCCTTTGAAGCCTGTCTGCGGTCCCTCCTTCCACTAGTCCTCCACTGACCAGACCACTGCTGCCCGTGTACCCCTGGAACCAATTATAAAGTGCCTACAGCCAGCCCATTTTCTTATGTTAGGCCTTTGAAGCCTGTCTGCGGTCCCTACTTTAAATACTCCTCCACTGACCACCAAGCTGCCTGCCCGTGTATCCATGTAACCGCTGTAAAACTGCCATGAGCCTATTGTTTGTTATTTTAGGCCTTTGAAGCCTGTCTGCGGTCCCTCCTTCCACTAGTCCTCCACTGACCAGACCACTGCTGCCCGTGTACCCCTGGAACCAATTATAAAGTGCCTACAGCCAGCCCATTTTTTTATGTTAGGCCTTTGAAGCCTGTCTGCGGTCCCTCCTTCCACTAGTCCTCCACTGGCCAGACCACTGCTGCCCGTGTACCCCTGGAACCAATTATAAAGTGCCTACAGCCAGCCCATTTTCTTATGTTAGGCCTTTGAAGCCTGTCTGCGGTCCCTACTTTAAATACTCCTCCACTGACCACCAAGCTGCCTGCCCGTGTATCCATGTAACCGCTGTAAAACTGCCATGAGCCTATTGTTTGTTATTTTAGGCCTTTGAAGCCTGTCTGCGGTCCCTCCTTCCACTAGTCCTCCACTGACCAGACCACTGCTGCCCGTGTACCCCTGGAACCAATTATAAAGTGCCTACAGCCAGCCCATTTTTTTATGTTAGGCCTTTGAAGCCTGTCTGCGGTCCCTCCTTCCACTAGTCCTCCACTGACCAGACCACTGCTGCCCGTGTACCCCTGGAACCAATTATAAAGTGCCTACAGCCAGCCCATTTTCTTATGTTAGGCCTTTGAAGCCTGTCTGCGGTCCCTACTTTAAATACTCCTCCACTGACCACCAAGCTGCCTGCCCGTGTATCCATGTAACCGCTGTAAAACTGCCATGAGCCTATTGTTTGTTATTTTAGGCCTTTGAAGCCTGTCTGCGGTCCCTCCTTCCACTAGTCCTCCACTGGCCAGACCACTGCTGCCCGTGTACCCCTGGAACCAATTATAAAGTGCCTACAGCCAGCCCATTTTCTTATGTTAGGCCTTTGAAGCCTGTCTGCGGTCCCTCCTTCCACTAGTCCTCCACTGGCCAGACCACTGCTGCCCGTGTACCCCTGGAACCAATTATAAAGTGCCTACAGCCAGCCCATTTTCTTATGTTAGGCCTTTGAAGCCTGTCTGCGGTCCCTACTTTAAATACTCCTCCACTGACCACCAAGCTGCCTGCCCGTGTATCCATGTAACCGCTGTAAAACTGCCATGAGCCTATTGTTTGTTATGTTAGGCCTTTGATAGCCTGTCTGCGGTCCCTACTTTAAATACTCCTCCACTCACCACCAAGCTGCCTGCCCGTCTATCCATGTAACCGCTGTAAAACTGCAATGAGCCTATTGTTTGTTATTTTAGGCCTTTGATAGCCTGTCTGCGGCCCCTACTTGCAATACTCCTCCACTGACCACAATGCTGCCTGGAGTGCCTGCCTGTGTATCCATGTAACCGATGTAAAACTGCCATGACTGCCTACTGTTTGTTATTTTAGGCCTTTGATAGCCTGTCTGCAGCCCCTACTTGCAATACTCCTCCACTGACCACACCAATGCTGCCCGTGTACCCCTGGAACCTATTTAAAAGTTCATAGAGCCTAGTTATATATTTTATTTACTATTAATAAGGCCATGATGGACTACGCTGTACCACGCTACAAGCTAACCAGTCGACACTTCTTTTGCGAGAAAAGCCATCCCAACCCTCCACCAGCATGTAGAAGACCGCATTGTCCATGCACTCTGGCAATCTGTGAGTACAAAGGTGCACCTGACAACAGACGCATGGACCTGTAGGCATGGCCACGGAAGATTACGTGTCCATTACGGCGCAATGGGTTAATGTGGTGGATGCATGGTCCACAGGGGACAGCCTACTAAGTCTGTCTGCAGTCCCTAATTCAAATTGTCCTCCACTGTCTAAATCAGAGCTTCCACCTTCTGGCTTTCGGCCTATAGTATCAGAAATTAAACTGCATTTGGCCTTCAACTTTGGTTAGGGCCTACTAACGGCTTCTGCCCCTCCCTGGTGTTGCCCTCAACTAAATAAAGCTGAGCTTCAACCTTCCGGCTCTCATTAAGTGGTTTTAAAAAAAAAAAATGGTGGTTAGGGCCTACTAACGGCTTCTGCCCCTCCCTGGTGTTGCCCTCAACTAAATAAAGCTGAGCTTCAACCTTCTGCTCCAAATTACCATTTTAAAAAATGCAATAGGCTTTTCCGGCCTACTAAAGGTGTCTGTCTGTGTGCCCCTGCCTGGTGTTGCCCTCAACTAAATAAAGCTGAGCTTCAACCTTCTGCTCCAAATTACCATTTTAAAAAATGCAATAGGCTTTTCCGGCCTACTAAAGGTGTCTGTCTGTGTGCCCCTGCCTGGTGTTGTCCTCAACTAAATAAAGCTGAGCTTCAACCTTCTGCTCCAAATTACCATTTTAAAAAATGCAATAGGCTTTTCCGGCCTACTAAAGGTGTCTGTCTGTGTGCCCCTGCCTGGTGTTGTCCTCAACTAAATAAAGCTGAGCTTCAACCTTCTGCTCCAAATTACCATTTTAAAAAATGCAATAGGCTTTTCCGGCCTACTAAAGGTGTCTGTCTGTGTGCCCCTGCCTGGTGTTGTCCTCAACTAAATAAAGCTGAGCTTCAACCTTCCGGCTCTCATTAAGTGGTTTTAAAAAAAAAAAATGGTGGTTAGGGCCTACTAACGGCTTCTGCCCCTCCCTGGTGTTGCCCTCAACTAAATAAAGCTGAGCTTCAACCTTCTGCTCCAAATTACCATTTTAAAAAATGCAATAGGCTTTTCCGGCCTACTAAAGGTGTCTGTCTGTGTGCCCCTGCCTGGTGTTGTCCTCAACTAAATAAAGCTGAGCTTCAACCTTCTGCTCCAAATTACCATTTTAAAACATGCAATAGGCTTTTCCGGCCTACTAAAGGTGTCTGTCTGTGTGCCCCTGCCTGGTGTTGTCCTCAACTAAATAAAGCTGAGCTTCAACCTTCTGCTCCAAATTACCATTTTAAAAAATGCAATAGGCTTTTCCGGCCTACTAAAGGTGTCTGTCTGTGTGCCCCTGCCTGGTGTTGTCCTCAACTAAATAAAGCTGAGCTTCAACCTTCTGCTCCAAATTACCATTTTAAAAAATGCAATAGGCTTTTCCGGCCTACTAAAGGTGTCTGTCTGTGTGCCCCTGCCTGGTGTTGTCCTCAACTAAATAAAGCTGAGCTTCAACCTTCTGCTCCAAATTACCATTTTAAAAAATGCAATAGGCTTTTCCGGCCTACTAAAGGTGTCTGTCTGTGTGCCCCTGCCTGGTGTTGTCCTCAACTAAATAAAGCTGAGCTTCAACCTTCTGCTCCAAATTACCATTTTAAAAAATGCAATAGGCTTTTCCGGCCTACTAAAGGTGTCTGTCTGTGTGCCCCTGCCTGGTGTTGTCCTCAACTAAATAAAGCTGAGCTTCAACCTTCTGCTCCAAATTACCATTTTAAAAAATGCAATAGGCTTTTCCGGCCTACTAAAGGTGTCTGTCTGTGTGCCCCTGCCTGGTGTTGTCCTCAACTAAATAAAGCTGAGCTTCAACCTTCCGGCTCTCATTAAGTGGTTTTAAAAAAAAAAAATGGTGGTTAGGGCCTACTAACGGCTTCTGCCCCTCCCTGGTGTTGCCCTCAACTAAATAAAGCTGAGCTTCAACCTTCTGCTCCAAATTACCATTTTAAAAAATGCAATAGGCTTTTCCGGCCTACTAAAGGTGTCTGTCTGTGTGCCCCTGCCTGGTGTTGTCCTCAACTAAATAAAGCTGAGCTTCAACCTTCTGCTCCAAATTACCATTTTAAAAAATGCAATAGGCTTTTCCGGCCTACTAAAGGTGTCTGTCTGTGTGCCCCTGCCTGGTGTTGTCCTCAACTAAATAAAGCTGAGCTTCAACCTTCCGGCTCTCATTAAGTGGTTTTAAAAAAAAAAAAATGGTGGTTAGGGCCTACCTACGGCTTCTGCCCCTCCCTGGTGTTGCCCTCAACTAAATAAAGCTGAGCTTCAACCTTCTGCTCCAAATTACCATTTTAAAAAATGCAATAGGCTTTTCCGGCCTACTAAAGGTGTCTGCCCCTCCCTGGTGTTGTCCTCAACTGAACAAAGCTGAGCTTCCACATTCTGGCTTTCGCCCTATACTATCAGATATTAAACTGCATTTGGCCTACTAGTGTGGTTAGGCCCTTGAAACAGTGTCTGCTGCTCTTGGGTTTGCTACTCCACTGAACAAAGCAATGCCGCCTGTTTAGTCCTGTTACCAATTTTGAACTGCATGTAGCCTACTTTATTCTTTGGCCCTATATCTGTTTCCTCCTCATCCTGCCCATTGCCCAGCCACTGCTAAATGAGTCTGCTGGTACATTGACCTAGACCACTACATTCCCCTTGTACTCTACACAGCCAGAATCTGACCCTGCTGAAAGTAAGGTTCCCCTTCCCGCATGTTATACCACCTTACACAGGGACAAAGAGGAAGGTGCAGATGAAAGTGCAGGTTCCTTCATCAGGTGGGGGGGCATACTCGTTGGCGACGTCACTGGCACAGGGCCCCTCAGAGTACGCAAAAGTGTCGCTGCTGGTGGGAGGCGCCCCCGCCATGCAAACACACCGCCGTACTTTGAGGGGCCCTGTGCCAGTGGCAATGCGAACGAGTGGGCCCCCCCCTGCTTGCTCAGGATCACAGCACTTGCAACTTTTAAATACTTACCTTTCCCTGCAACACCGCCGTGACGTAGTCCGCATTTCCTGGGCCCACGAAAAACTTGAGCCAGCCCTACTCCCCCCACAACTTTCCCCCAATTCCCTATGCCCAACTATTATTATACAGTTAATTAAGATTGGCAAGCTTCAGAAACAAGAATGGATGTTTTTGGCATTAAAATGGGCACTGTAGGTGTTTTCCTGGCCTCCACTCACTGCCGACTATGCTTCCCCATTGACTTGCATTGGGTTTCGTGTTTCGGTCGATCCCCGACTTTTAGCGATAATCGGCCGACTGCACTCGACTCGACTCTGGACAAAATCGGGTTTCCCAAAACCCTACTCGATCTTAAAAAAATGAAAGTCGCTCAACCCTAATTATTACCTTCTCTGCAGACAGGTGAGGAGTATTGTGGTTTATTATTTTATTTTTGTTATATGAGACATTGGTTTCAGTGGATTAAGCATTGAGTGAGCATGGTTTAATTTAGATTCAATAAAGAAGTCTGTGTCATTATTTCAATTAAAAGACTTTATTCTGTGTGTGTGTGTTTTTTATAATATCACTTTGATGTTAGTAATGGGGGCATCTTATAGATGCCTCTCCATTACTAACTTGTGGGCTTGATGTCAACTGACAATACAAAGGATACATCAGCCCCCACAACCATTACCACACTTGCCAGTGCTACAGGGCAAGTGGCAAGAGCGAGGCTTTGCACCAGATGTGATGCATCTTATAGATGCGCATTTTCTGGGGCGGCTGAGGGCTAATGCTTTTAGTCTGGGAGGGGGCCAATATCCATCCATGGTCTCTTCCTAGGCTATTAATATCAGCCCGCAGTTGTCTGCCTATTCTTTGCAAGTTAGATTTTATAGGGGGACCCTAAGTCATTTTTTTCTGAGGTCCCTCTGTAAACTAACAATTAAAGGCTAAGCAAACAGCTGTGAGCTGATATTAATAACCCGGGAACCTTTATGGCCTTTGGCTCCTTCCCAGAATATTACCATCAGCCCTCAGCCATCGGTTTTCCCTCTGCTGGTTTTGAAAATTACGCGGGAGCCCACACAATTTTTTTTTTCATTTTTTGGTCAAAATTAACAGTTGCTGTTCGGTTACAGCCTATGTAGGTTCATTATGTTAACGCTCCTACATAGGCTGGTTACAGTTTGTGTGTGTGTGTGCATTTACTTACTGGTTTAGTAATGAGGGTGCCTGGCTAACACCTTTTCTTTACTTAACCTTGGCTTTGATGTCATTGACACCTGTAGACACCAAGCCCTATTCCCATTACTAGAATAAAAAAGAAGGTGTTGAACCAAGAAATTACATCACAAAACTTTTTTAAAATATCTTTATTTAGCTAAAAAAGCCTTCATTGCTGTACAGAAACACATGCAAAAAAAGCGTCAAAATTAGTGTTTTGCCGCAGTGTTTTTGCTGACAAGAGATGTAGCAACCTTGCAGAAATTTCTGCAAGCAAATTCTCAACGTGCGCACATACCCTAATGCTGGAGTCACACTAGCGATTTAAAATCAGTCCGAAATTCATCCTGCAAAGTCAGATGATTGTAATGCAAGTGTCATGCATCTTTCATGCGAGTACAATCTGATTTTTAACACCTAACATCCGATTTACATCCTAATGCGATGCAATTACTATCCGATTGGAATGCGATTTTAACATAAGCTTTTTCATAGAGCAATTCTCTGTGTCATTTACACATAGTTTTTAAAGGAAATATTCTACAAAACACATATATAAATATATATAGTTTAGATAGATAATAGATAGATAGATAGATAGATAGATAGATAGATAGATAGATAGATAGAAAGCCAGCAATTCAGCAGATGCAAATAGTGAAATCACTACAGGACCCATCAGGATAAAATAGATGGATTTCATACAATATATACACATAGAATAGATAGTTAAACAGATGTCAGTCATATATATAATTAGTACGGTGCATGTGCAGCTTACTGGACATGTATTTAATTATTAAAAGATTATTCTTCTGAAAAAAATGGCATGGGCTCCCGCGTAATTTTCTTAAACAGCAGAGGGAAAGCTGACAGCTGGGGGCAGATATTTACAGCCTGGGAAGGAGTTAATGCCCATTTAGCTTATCAGGCTATTAATATCAGCTCATAGCTGTATGCTTAGCCTTTACTGGCTATTAAAACATAGGACCCCCCCAAAAAAATGACGTAGGGTCCCCCTTAATATGGGATCCAAATACACTGGCTAAATGGAAGCTCTGCTATTCATAATATGCATTGACCTTTTAACCCCAGATCTCCCAGGTTGGTGTGACACACTCATGACATCAGATTTCTCCAACAGTGTATTTGGCAATGAGTGTATCACAGGTTGAGAATGTGCACAATTATCTCATTCAAGATGGGACTTGCGAGCCCCTTTCTTAAGATTTCAGGGCCTTTTTAGGGATCTCTGGGAATCCCAGTAGTCTGACTCCCTAGTGACCCACAAGTTATCCTCAATCCATTGATGGGGTATAACTTTTTTTTGTGGAAATTACTCTTTAAGAAGCAGCCTTTAACATTTTTAACATATACAGTACATAGCCGTATAATATGGTTTGGGTGGACACTTAATGAACATAAGTTAGTCTAGTTAACGTGCAAATTGCCTCTTCAAAGAGGAAATGGACTTGAACTCTGGTGCCTCCTCTTGGAAGTAGCAATCCTAAAAGTTATTATCAACCCTTTATGAGCCTTGCCATATGACTTCTGCTGACTCTGAACCTTAACCTAGTAGAAGTCACTGGGGACCTGAACTTTGGTGCTTTAAAATGATGGTAAAATTGTCATAGTAAGGGCTAGGGGGCTGCAAAATGGGGGTAAGAGCAGTCCTGCAAACAAATGTGTATACGAAAATGACTTAAAATAACAGAATAAAAATTAAACATAACAATCTAGAATCTTTAGGTTTTTATTGTTTTTGTTAGGGAACTGACTTAAAGAACATAGAATTTAAAAACATAAAAAATAACAATCTAGGACCAGAAGATGGAATTTCAAGTGGAGAAGGTAGAGTTGGATGTGAAGGAGAAGGTGGAGTAGGCAGAAGAAGCGGAGAAAGGTGGCCAACATTGTTCTTGTGGGTTTTATTTGTTTTTTGTTTTTAGTTTTGGTTTTTGTTTTGTTTTAAGTTAGGGAGGCCCCAAAATTAAACGAATGAAAAATAGACTATTACAATGGCTGGGTGCGGCTGGTATACTTCTATATTCAGCCAAAAGGTATGAACAAGTCCTGTGATCACACCTCCTGCCATGCTAAACACATGTTCCGACAGTACACTTGCAGCAGCGCAGGCCAGCACCTCCAAGGCATAAAGTGCAAGCTGAGGCCATGTGCCCAATTTTCTAGACCCAGAAGTTAAATATGGCAGACCCAACAGTTAGAACAGGGAGACATATGGATGCATACTCTTCCACTATGTTCCTGTAATGCTGCCTCCTGCTAATAAGGACCATTTCAGATAGTGGAGCTGGATGCTGTGGCGTGCTGAGAAAGTTTTGCCACATTTTCACCATGCCAAACCTGCCTTCCAAGGTGGTGGCAGTGCCCCAGCTGTGTTGATTATTTCCTCCTCCTCTGTCTTGCTCTTCCACTGAGCCCCCACTGTCAGGTGGGAATGCCATCAGTAGTGCCACTACCAGCGTGCGCTTGTATTCACACATTTTGTGATCACACTCCAGTGATGGAAGTAATGATGGTATGCTGTCCTTATAGTGTGGATCCAGCAGGGTGGCAACCCAGTAACCAGCAGTGGTAACAATCCGGACAACTCTGTGATCATTGCGCAGGTACAGCAGCCTGTATTGGTTCATGTGTCTGAGGTTGCCCAGAGGCAATGACAAGCTGTCCTAGACAGGAGGTATATGGTCTGTGTCCTCTGTATCCCCCCAGCCACGCTCCAGTGATGCCCGTGAGCTGCTTTGAGTGCCAGCCTGCTTTGAACTTGGTTCCTCCTCCAAAACTGTCCCCTGACTGGACAGTTGTGCACCTGACAGCTGTTGGTATAGGAACCCACCCTCCGAGCCATTCGTGGAGGCCAGGCCTGATAACGGTTGGCCCTGTTTCTCCTTTTCTCCTGCTTCTCTTCCTACTGTGCCACCACCTCATCAAGACAGAGGTTTTGTTTCCACACAGTTGTCAGGAGAATGGGAAGTGAAGCAGAGGTACTGAAGATATGTCTAATACATGAGTAGTGTATAGATATTGAATTGTGCAGTGACACAAGTGACAGAGGGGAGATTGCCTCTGTTACTGTCCCAGTCATAGGAGACTGAATATCTGAAAATAGGACTCTGATATAGTTTCAAACACTCAGAAGTCTTTTACTTCCAGACTAAAGACTATTTTGTAAGATGACAGTTGTAGCCCCATACTGGTAAGAGATAGAAGTCCCAAGACCACATGAGTGGTGAACAAAAGCCCTTTGAAACTGTTGGGAGATGTTAGCAGAAAGAGAAGGCCCAAGTTGTATGTGAGCCTGTCAAGAAGTAATGGATGTGAGCTTGAACTTCACAGAGAGACCAGTGATGAGAGCTGTGACAGGGTGAGGCAGAAAACAGGTGGTGGTGCAAGCCCAGGCACACAACAGATCATGGAGTGGAAATAGGCTGTTTAGATGTTTTTACAAAGTTCAAGCTCTGAAATGTTGCCAAACTGGCACTGTGAGTATGAAAGTGTGAACTGTAGAGGCAGAGAGAAAATCCTGATTTGGAGTGAAAGGGTAAAAAGTACCAGTGTGAGTGTGAGCATCACAGAGTGGCATAGTGTCACGGGTTTACCAAGACAGAGTGGAGCTAGAAGACAACAGTGGCTGATTTATCCTACTCCTGCACTGATTATAAGCATTTCACCTTCATATTAAAAGGTGTAAATTTATTTTAGCAGTGCAGGGGTTAATCTGCTCAGTTGAGAGCCCCTGGAAGCTATCCTACCGTGAGGCTCTCAGCTGTGCACTGTTAATCATCTCCGATATAAACCTTTATCCTAGCTAGCACTCATTGACAGAGAGGTTGACTTGCTAGTGGTTGTTATTGGAGAAGACCTTTGATGGATTTATCTGAGACTGTTGCTAGGTTTTGAGTAGGTTTTGGTCCCTATGTATTTGGCAAGTATATGGATTAGTTGCCTTTTAGGCCTGTGCACTCATTTAATTGAATGTGCTGTTCCATTTTTTCTATCTAGGTTTTGAGTATGTGATAATTCCCTTTCTTCTCCTATTTTGGTTTAACTCCATCCTCTACTCCCCAGTGTTTACCTCTATTCTTTATTTGTATATATTTGAATGATTGGTATTTTGCTTTATCCCTGTTTGTATTACCTTGTTAGTCTGATTGGTGTATTACGGTACACTAATATTCTCCTCTTCCCTGGGTGAGGAAAGGGTACAGACTGAGGTCAGATTCAGGAGCTAAGGCAAGGTACGTGGCCCCGGCATCTTCACCATCAGAAGTGCTCCTGGTCCTGTGACACCCGACAACAGAGCTATGATGAGTGACTGACAAGTCTAGTGAATGCAACAAGTGTCTGACGGACCTACAAGCCCGGGTGCATTTGAGATGGGCCCCTACATTGGACATCTGTAACCCTTTTGCCAGTACCCCTACATGGATCCCCTTCCCCTACATGCAGGGACACTGGCATACTCACAGCTCCGGCCCCGTAGCGTGGTCCTCACCTGCTGGCATATCTCCTGCTTGTGCCCACTGCACTTCCTGACAGCGCTCCTATTTTGCATGCGAGTGCACTTCCCCTTCTTAAAGGGGCAGCATGCACAAGGTCAAATGCCCCCAGCCGATAGCTGCAGAAAAAAATGGCTGCTGTGGTGCAGAAAATACCGCGAGGAAATGCTGCGTTGTATTTTCCGCAGCATGTCAATTCTTTGTGCGGATTCCACAGCGGTTTACACCTGCTTCTCAATAGGAATCCGCAGGTGTAAAAATGCAGAATCCACACAAGAAATGCAGGAAATCCGCGGTAAATCTGCAGGAAAAATGCAGTGCATTTTACCTGCGGATTTTGCAAAAACAGTGTGGAAAAATCACACGAATCCGCAACGTGTGCACATAGCCTAAAGGTGACTCTGAAACTAACAAGCCTTTTTAACTTTATGTTTCGCCACTATATCCTCATGCAAGTTGGTCCCTCCTCCTATTTGAATTGTTGGACAATGTGTTACTGTCTGATACTTTTTGTACATATTCCTTCTGAGTTGTAAAGTGCTGCGGAATATAGCGCTATATGAATAAAGATTATTTTATTATTATTGTCTCATCTTTCCTCTACAGCTCCATTAGTCCTTTCCCACAGCAGCCATTTTTTTCAATTTTGTTTTTTCCTCCCTTTTTTTGATAGCAGTAACTTTTTTATTTTTCGATTGATATAGAAGTATGAAGGCTTGTTTTTTTATATGACAAGTTGTAGTTTTAATTTATCATATAATGCACTATAAACATGAATACATTCTTTGAAGAGTGGAGTTGAGGAAAAAACAAGTACCGTATTTTGCGGATTATAAGACACACCCCAAATTTTGAGGAGAAAAATAGGAACAAAACTTTTGTTTAATAAAATGGTGGCACTTTTTACAATTCAGGCATCTTATTGCTTACTGGGGGTAGTGGCTGCAGTGAAGTGGGGTCTCAGGGTCACTGCTGTTGTTCAGTGGTGCAGGCCGCAGTGGAGCAGGGTCCCAGGTTGCTGCTGGAGGAGGCAAGAGTAGTGCTGCAGGTGTCCGGTGGTGCGGGGGCTCCACCGACATTTTGTGAAAGCCCAGTGCCCCAGTGCGGTGAACTCGGGGAAAATGGCTGCCGGGATGACGCATGCGCAGATGGAGATTTTGGTGCCATTTTCCTGGAGACATCGCGTGGATCTCGGCTTTTCTTCATCTGCGTCTGTGCCAATTTAGAAGATGGACATTGGACCCTGAAAGAAGAATGGCGGCCACCATATGCCGTCGCAGGGCTACCGCTCACTGCAGTACCACTACCGCTCGCTGCCGTACCACCACCGAAGGACCACCGCTCACCGATGTACCACCACCGCACACTGCAGGGCCACCACACCACCACTACAACACCCCCAGCTCTGGGCCCACAGCATTGACCCCTCGGTAAGAGCAGTGTTTGGTTTATAAGACACCCCCCCATTTAACCTCTAATTTTGGGGACCATAAAAGTATGTCTTATAATTCAAAAAATATGGTAGATGCTTCTTATTTGGGGAGCAAGCTGTAGGCTTTTTAGTGCCTATTTTGGAATAAATATGACTTGTGTTATCTCTTTTTATTCCATTTTTTTCTGGAGGTGTAGGGACTAGTGATGACCGAATATACTCATTATTCGAGATTTCTCGAGCATGCTCAGCGGTCCTCCGAGAATTTTTTAGTGCTCGGAGATTTCGTTTTTCTTGCCGCAGCTGAATGATTTACATCTGTTAGCCAGCATAAGTACATGTGGGGGTTGCCTGGTTGCTAGGGAATCCCAACATGTACTTATGCTGGCTAACAGATGTAAATCATTCAGCTGCGGCAAGAAAAACTAAATCTCCGAGCACTAAAAAATACTCTGAGGACCCCCGAGCGTGCTCAAGAAATCTCGAGTAACGAATATATTCGCTCATCACTAGTAGGGACTAATGATGAGCGAGTATACTCTTTGCTCAGGTTGGTCTCCGAGTATTTGTTAGTGCTCAGAGATTTACTTTTCGTCGCCGCAGCTGCATGATTTACGGCTGCTAGAAAGGTTGAATACATGTGAGGAATTAGGGAATTCCCACATGTATTCCGGCTGTCCAGCAGCCATAAGTCATGGAGCTGAGGTGACGAAAACGAAATCTCCGAGCACTAACAAATACTCAGAGACCACCCGAGCGTGCTCGGGAAAACCGGAGCAACGAGTATACTCGCTCATCACTAGTAGGGACTGAAAAATTCCAATCGTGACTTTTTTTGTAGAGTGGCTATTCACTCTAGTGGAGAATTATTATTATTTATAATATAATTATAATTTTCCGTTTTAAAGACTGGATTGGATCTTTACACCATTATGTAGAGATGCCAATTACTATTTTTTGCTTTAAACAGGTGATTTGTACTTTAAGATTTTTCTGCTGTAAAATTACCTACAATAGTTTACATTTGGTGATTTCATGTCTCTGAAGTTCTCATACTCAGTTCTTTGCTGTTTGCAAATAACTCCTCATTTGTGATGTAGTATACAACTACGGCAGCTCTGTAATACATGAATACTAGGCTGTGGAAACACTGCTGATCAGATGTTAACCAAATTTCAAATATTACCGATGTGCCATCAAGGCAGGCCTGGGTTAGAGATGTAGCTTTCCTGGAGTTCGTGAAATCACTCTTATGAGACGTTGCACTAGGCTGGACAGTCAACAGCAGACTCTCCAAGGAGGGCAAGCTTGAAACGCAAGATTTTACTTCCAGCATTGGGTTCAAGTGTCTTCTGCTGGAGTAGACAAATTTGAATTTGGCCAGACTAGTCTAAAGTAGTTTAGGATGTCAGTCTGATAAGCAGAGATCTGTGGTCACTTAAAGAGTGACTGTTGTTTTAATTTTTATTTAATACATATAAAATATAAGCAACTTTATAGTAAATCTTATCAGAAAAAAATAGCTTCATTCTCCTCTGGATTCATCTTTCATAGGTAAAATTTGTATTCGTGGCAGACAGATTTTTCCATTGGGGCTCATGCACATAGATGTATTTTCAGCCTGATCCGACAAAAGATCAGATCGCACTAAGACCAGCCTTACTCTATGAGGTCATGCATGTCATATTTTATTCCTCCCACCAAGACGGTCAGAGAAAAAAGTCGCTGCATGGTGGAGTTTGATCCCATATTCAGATTGCACTCGGCCATGTAATTCTGTCAGTCTGTGGAAACCCTCGGACTGCGCTCGGATGACATCTGAGTGCAGTCCGATTTCCAAAGACTGACAGAATGGAGAAGATGGAGAAATATTAATTCTCCATCGTCTCCTCATCTGAAAGAATCAGATCACACTATGATCACACTAAGATCAAATTCGGCTCATAGTGTAGAGAGTACAATGCAAAATATCTAGTTTGTATTGAATATAATAATAATCTTTATTTTATATAGCACTAACATTCCGCAGCGCTTTACAGTTTGCACACATTATCATCGCTGTCCCCAATGGGGCTCACAATCTAAATTCCCTATCAGTATGTCTTTGGAATATAATGATAAAGTATCAGCTGAAGATTACACAGGTCAACAAAAAAAAATTTTTTTCTGGTGTCCAAAATATTTTAATGAATTTGGGGTATTTTTGGGGTGCTGATTCTGAATATGTCATCAGTTTTGCCAGATTGGCTCAAGTTTTTGAAATTTTTGGTATCTTATTTATAGCACTTGTTGGTAAATGCGACGCATCATCTCATTAATTTCTTTGGATTAGTACTTGAACTGAGCAGTTCTCAATATAGTTTTGTGTTAATTAGTGTTCTAAAAGTTTGTTCATAGCTTGATTTTTGCACTAACTTTATGTTGTTGTCTGTTTTCCAGTGAAAAGCATGAACTCATCAAGAAGAAGTTGTCTTAACGATCCAGACTCATTCTGTTACATTTGTGGTGAATACACACTGCCAAAACATAGAAGAAACATAACAGATTTCGTAAAAAAAAGTGTATTTTGCCTATTTTGGGGTTATGCTTGGGGACCAAGACAAGTTTTGGGCACCACACATAGTGTGCAAAGCATGTATCGAATTATTATGAAAATGGAGCAAAGGACAAAGAAAAAGCTTCAAATTTGGTGTTCCAATGGTGTGGAGAGAGCCAAAAAATCATCATGATGACTGTTATTTCTGTGCAGTGCAAGTGCAAGGATTCAATAAGCATAAGAAACGAAAATGGGAGTAACATGGAATCTGCAAGAAGGCCTGTCCCTCATTGTGAAGATGTGCCTGTACCTGTGTTTACCATAAATAACAGTCATCATGATGATTTTTTGGCTCTCTCCACACCATTGGAACACCAAATTTGAAGCTTTTTCTTTGTCCTTTGCTCCATTTTCGTAATAATTCGATACATGCTTTGCACACTATGTGTGGTGCCCAAAACTTGTCTTGGTCCCCAAGCATAACCCCAAAATAGGCAAAATACACTTTTTTTACGAAGTCTGTTATGTTTCTTCTATGTTTTGGCAGTGTGTATTCACCACAAATGTAACAGAATGAGTCTGGATCGTTAAGACAACTTCTTCTTGATGAGTTCATGCTTTTCACTGGAAAACAGACAACAACATAAAGTTAGTGCAAAAATCAAGCTATGAACAAACTTTTAGAACACTAATTAACACAAAACTATATTGAGAACTGCTCAGTTCAAGTACTAATCCAAAGAAATTAATGAGATGATGCGTCGCATTTACCAACAAGTGCTATAAATAAGATACCAAAAATCTCAAAAAACTTGAGCCAATCTGGCAAAACTGATGACATATTCAGAATCAGCACCCCAAAAATACCCTAAATTCGATGAAATATCTTTGGCACCAAAAATGCTGTTGACCAGTGTTATCATTAGAGGACTGGTGAACGTGCTGCCAGGTAGTCAAGCACATTCATGAGCTCTGTATAACCCCGCCCCCACTACTGATTGGCAGCTTTCTGTGTACACTGTCCATGGGCAGAAAGCTGCCAATCAGTGGTGTGGGCGGGGTTATACAGAGCTGACCACTGGTAGTACTACAGCAGATAAAACAATGATTTTATCAAAATGACAACAAGCAGCCCAGTAAGTGACACATCGCTGGAATCAGCGTCTCTTCCCCTACATCTTACTCATTTCAGATAAAGTAGCAGAAATGAGGTGACAGATTCCCTTTAACATTTATTTAGTCAAAGGGATGTGGAGTAGGGAAAAACACCAACTGGGTTGTAAATGTATTAATACATTTGTAGGAGGAATAACAGAAGAACGAAAAAAAAAGAATAACCTATGATTTAGCATTGTTGTATCATGAAGAATACAAGCATTTACTAGCACAGACATGTCAGGAGATGTTACTTGTCCAAAGAAAATAATGTAGCTAAACCGTGATATCATGGTCACTTAATTTCATCACTATAAACTTTGCTTTATATACATTTATGTATCTGGTTTGATGATGGCAAAAATTGTGTTGGGTGCCATAATGCAACTCCATACAACTCAGATATTCTACAAAGCTGAAATATGGCTTTGTACATGAAGTCTAAGGCAAATGGAAAGGATTATCTGCACTTAAATCATGTATTAACTCATGGGATACATGCCATAACACCATATTGCAAAAACCCAGTTTTTAATCAACCATTTTTGTTTCTTAGCAATGTTAATAGAAATGTTTCCAAATATACAGTTTTATTACTAATTCTTTGATGGTATATTTATATCGGCATGTACCAAAGCCTCAGTAAACAGCAGGGTTAGGAAAGAAAATGTATTTTTAATGTCATTAGTATAGATCTAACAAAACCATTTCTTCATAGAAATTCTACTTGGTTCCTTAGTGTAAAAAAAAAAAATCATAGGTTTTCCTGCAAGGGAAAAAATCAATACTTGCCATGTACCATGTAACCAATAGAATAAGGGGAATGATTTATGTATGGCCGAATGCAGGCTGAATCAGCTGGGGCCTCGTACAGAAAGAGCGAGAAGCAGAGAGGTATAGGGGTAAGCTGGACTGCAGTAATTATTTCACTGGCCAGATTATTTCCCTTTCGTACAACACTGCTAATACCAAGAGGAAACCTTACAATCTCAGATTACATGGTGGCTCAGCGTTTTCCCCGGTTCTAAATTATGGAAGCTCCATTAAAACTAAGAAACAGTTCGGAACGAGATGATGCATGGTCTGCGGTCATTGAGTGTTCTCCTGGAGCTACCTCCACCCTGATTTCAAAGGCCTTGGATGTACAAGGGATAGGTTATGGAAAACCAGTTAATCAACAGGATTCGATAAATGACAGCATGGAATTATACCAAGGAGAGGCAATCATCAAGACAAGCCCACGAAATATAGTTACATTTCACGCCACACAAAAGGAATAAGGTATTTTTTATTTTTATTTATTTTATTTTTCTTATTATTCAACTCTTTTATATATGTACTGTATACACTGGTATTAGATTGTACGGATGAAATTGAAGATCAAAAGGAATGTAATATTTGGCCTTTGTACTTCATGTGTTTAGAGGCATCAATGTCGATCCAGTAGTCACAAAAATCATAAGGAAAATGGATTGTTAAAACTTTAGAACACGGATGCATAAAATAATGCGGATAAACAAGAAAAAAAATGTCAAGTTACCCTTTATTAACTGATAAGGACATCAGATGCTTGGATTTGTTACAATCAATAAGAATTTGGCAATTCATATTTTCCAAATTGTCTTTTGCCAGTTTCTAAAAAAAAAAACATAATTGCTTTGCTTTTGTTATTGTTTTGTGTTTTTGTTTAGTTGATGTTTTTATCACATTTCAAAGAATCAATTTTTTTCTAGAGTTATTGAAAAGCAAGTTATTCATTTGTAGATATTATTTGATGTTAAAGCATTGTTTTTATTTGAACATAATTAATTTCTGGAAGTTCTCAGGGTTTTGTTTCGTAATTTTAAGAAAATCATTGTAATTTAAATGAAATTATGATAAAAATTTGTAGAAATATGTTCTAATTGCAGTGGTCAGCTAGGACATATTCTGAATGAACGTCCAGTGACAAATCGCTATGTAGCAACGCTTTGTGTTCTGGCATTAAATCCAATAATTTGTCACCCCGATCATATGGAAATGACAGATGAAATAGTCTATAAATTGTCACTAAAGGTGATAAATACAATGCTTACAAAGAGCCCATATATAGCTAAAATGTGATATTACAACTGTACAATAAACTGTACATTTATGTAGAAATGTGTTTGTCTAAACTTACTACATTGAATTAAAGAAGAAAAACATATTTTTTTTTTACAATTCTGTCCCATATACAGTATGCAACGCAGAAATATTTATGTTAGGGCTATCTTCACACACTTTTGGCAGCCTTTTTCTGGCCTAAGAAGCAAATGTAAAAACGCTTGCATTTTATCATTAAATTTTATGTTTTTGTTGCAATTTTTTTAATTTTTTTTTGCTGCATTTTTTTAAATTAAGGCCACATTCCCACAATGAAGTTTTTGAGTTATTGATATTGCAGATTTACTACACCATTTCTGCACCCATTAGGCCGCCTTCACGAGTTCAGTATTTGGTCAGTATTTTACCTCAGTATTTGTAAGCCAAAACCAGGAGTGGAACAATCAAAGAAGAAGTATAAGGGTATGTTTCCACGGGGCATATTGCTTGAGTTTTTGCTGCAAATTGGATGCTGCATAGAGCTGCAGCATCCAATCCGCAGCATCCAGATGTTACAGCATAGTGGAGGGGATTTTATGAAATCCTGTCTCCACTATGCATGTAAACACGCAGGTGGCGGCCCTGCGTAACCGGACATGCGGCGCATCTTTATAGACCGCAGCGCATCTATTAACCCCTTCCCGACCCATGACGCCACGTAGGCGTCATGAAAACCCGTGCCAATCCGACCCATGACGCCTATGTGGCGTCATGGAATGATCGCGTCCCTGCAGATCGGGTGAAAGGGTTAACTCCTATTTTACCCGATCTGCAGGGAGAGGGGGAGTGGTGCTTCAGCCCAGGGGGGGTGGCTTCACCCCCCCGTGGCTACGATCGCTCTGATTGGCTGTTGAAAGTGAAACTGCCAATCAGAGCGATTTGTAATATTTCACCTAAAAAACTGGTGAAATATTACAATCCAGCCATGGCCGATGCTGCAATATCATCGGCCATGGCTGGAAAACCTGAAGTCACCCCCCCCCACACCCACCGATCGCCCCCCCAGTCCTCCGTTAGTCCTCCGGTCCCCTCCGTCCGCCTGCCGGCTCCCCCGTCCTGCTGTCCGCTCCCCCCTGTGCTCCGATCACCCCCCCTGTGCTCCAATCACCCCCCCTGTGCTCCAATCCACCCCCCCACCACCCCTTCATACTTAGCGATCCTCCCGGTGTCCGTACGCCTCCTCGCTGGGCGCCGCCATCTTCCAAAATGGCGGGCGCATGCGCAGTGCGCCCGCCGCATCTGCCGGCCGGCAAAGTACATTTTGATCGCTGTGGTAGGTTCTATCACAGCGATCAAAATAAAAAAATAATAAATAAACCCCCCCCCTTTATCACCCCCATAGGTAGGGACAATAATAAAATAAAGAAAATATTTTTTTTTCTTTTTCCACTAGGGTTAGGGTTAGAACTAGGGTTAGAACTAGGGGTAGGGTTAGGGGTAGGGTTAGGGTTACGGGTAGGGTTAGGGGTAGGGTTATGGCATGTGCACACAGAGCGGATCGGCCGCGGATCCGCAGCGGATCGGCCTCGGATCCGCAGCGGATCGGCCGCGGATCCGCAGTGGATCGGCAGCAGATCCGCAGCGGATCGGCCGCGGATCGGCAGCGGATCAGCAGCGGATCGGCCGCGGATCCGCAGCGGATTGGCCGCGGATCCGCAGCAGATTGGCAGCGGATTGGCCGCGGATCCGCAGCGGATTGGCCGCTGCGAATTCGAAGCAGTTTTCCATCAGGTTTACAGTACCATGTACACCTAAGGAAAACCAAATCCGCTGTGCCCATGGTGTGGAAAATTCCGTGCAGAAACGCTGCGTTGTATTTTCCGCAGCATGCCAATTCTTTGTGCGGATTCCGCAGCGTTTTACACCTGTTCCTCAATAGGAATCCGCAGGTGAAATCCGCACAAAAAAACACTGGAAATCTGCTGTAAATCCGCAGGTAAAACGCAGTGCCTTTTACCTGCAGATTTTTCAAAAATCGTGCGGAAAAATCTCACACGAATCGGCAACGTGGGCACATAGCCTTAGGGTTAGGGTTGGAATTAGAGTTAGGGTTGGAATTAGGGCTAGGGTTTGAAATAGGGTTAAGATTAGGCTTGTGGTTAGGGTTACGGATAGTGTTGGGGGTGTGTTGGGGTTACAGTTGTGGTTAGGGTTGGGATTAGGGTTACGGTTGGGATTAGGGTTAGGATTAGGGTTGGAATTAGGGTTACGGGTGTGTTGCGGTTAGGGTTGTGGTTAGGGGTTTGTTGGGGTTAGGGTTGTGATTAGGGTTATGGCTACAGTTGGGATTAGGATTAGGGGTGTGTTGGGGTTAGTGTTGAAGTTAGAATTGAGGGGTTTCCACTGTTTAGGCACATCAGGGGTCTCCAAACGCAACATGGCGCTACCATTGATTCCAGCCAATCTTGCGTTCAAAAAGTGAAATGGTGCTCCCGCCCTTCCAAGCCCCGACGTGCGCCCAAACAGTGGTTTACCCCCACATTTGGGGTACCAGCGTACTCAGGACAAACTGGGCAACAACTGTTGGGGTCCAATTTCTCCTGTTACCCTTGCAAAAATAAAAAATTACTTGCTAAAACATAATTTTTGAGGAAAGAACAATTATTTTTTATTTTCACGGCTCTGCGTTATAAACTTCTGTGAAGCACTTGGGGGTTGAAAGTGCTCACCACACATCTAGATAAGTTCCTTCGGGGGTCTAGTTTCCAAAATGGGGTCACTTGTGGGGTGTTTCTACTGTTTAGGCACATCAGGGGCTCTGCAAATGCAATGTGACGCCCGCAGACGATTCCATCAAAGTCTGCATTTCAAATGTCACTACTTCCCTTCCGAGCCCTGACGTGTGCCCAAACAGTGGTTTACCCCCACATATGGGGTATCAGCGTACTAACAACAAACTGGGCAACAAATATTGGGGTCCAAATTCTCCTGTTACCCTTGTGAAAATAAAAAATTGCTTGCTAAAACATCTTTTTTGAGGAAAGAAAAATGATTTTTTATTTTCAGGGCTCTGCGTTGTAAACTTCTGTGAAGCACTTGGGGGTTCAACGTGCTCACCACACATCTAGATAAGTTCCTTGGGGGGTCTAGTTTCCAAAATGGGGTCACTTGTGGGCGGTTTCTACTGTTTAGGCATATCAGGGGCTCTGCAAACGTAACATGATGCCCGCAGACCATTCCATCAAAGTCTGCATTCCAAAACGTCACTACTTCCCTTCCGAGCCCCGGCATGTGCACAAACAGTGGTTTACCCCCACATATGGGGTATCAGCGTACTCAGGAGAAACTGGACAACAACTTTTGGGGTCCAATTTCTCCTGTTACTCTTGCAAAAATAAAAAATTCTGGGCTAAAAAAATATTTTTGAGGAAAGGAAACACATTTATTATTTTCACGGCTCTGCGTTATAAACTTCTGTGAAGCACTTGGGGGTTCAAAGTGCTCACCACACATCTAGATAAGTTCCCTTGGGGGTCTAGTTTCCAAAATGGAGTCACTTGTGGGGAGTTCCTACTGTTTAGGCACATCAGGGGCTCTGCAAATGCAACCTGATGCCCGCAGAGCATTCCATCAAAGTCTGCATTTCAAAACGTCATTACTTCCCTTCCGAACCCCGACGTGTGCCAAAACAGTGGTTTACCCCCACATATGGGGTATCAGCGTACTCAGGAGAAACTGGACAACAACTTTTGCGGTCCAATTTCTCCTGTTACTCTTGCAAAAATAAAAAAATTCTGGGCTAAAAAAATATTTTTGAGGAAAGGAAACACATTTTTTATTTTCACGGCTCTGTGTTATAAACTTCTGTGAAGCACTTGGGGGTTCAAAGTGCTCACTACACATCTAGATAAGTTCCCTTGGGGAACTTGGGGGTCTAGTTTCCAAAATGGAGTCAATTGTGGGGAGTTCCTACTGTTTAGGCACATCAGGGGCTCTGCAAACGCAACCTGACGCCCGCAGAGCATTCCATCAAAGTCTGCATTTCAAAACGTCACTACTTCCCTTCCGAACCCCGACGTGCGCCCAAACAGTGGTTTACCCCCACATATGGGGTATCATCGTACTCAGGACAAACTGGACAACAACATTTGGGGTCCAATTTCTCCTATTACCCTTGGGAAAATAAAAAATTCTGGGCTAAAAATCATTTTTGAGGAAAGAAAAATTATTTTTTTATTTTCACGGCTCTGCGTTATAAACTTCTGTGAAGCACCTGGGGGTTATAAGTGCTCACTATGCATCTAGATAAGTTTCTTGGGGGGTCTAGTTTCCAAAATGGGGTCACTTGTAGGGGAGCTCCAATGATTAGGCACACAGGGGCTCTCCAAATGCGACATGGTGTCCGCTAACGATTGGAGCTAATTTTCCATTCAAAAAGTCAAATGGCACGCCTCCCCTTCCGAGCCTTGCCGTGCACCCAAACAGTGGTTTACCCCCACATATGAGGTATCGGCATACTCAGGAGAAATTGCCCAACAAATTTTAGGATCCATTTTATCCTGTTGCCCATGTGAAAATGAAAAAATTGAGGCTAAAAGAAATTTTGTGTGAAAAAAGTACTTTTTCATTTTTGCGGATCAATTTGTGAAGCACCTGGGGGTTTAAAGTGCTCACTATGCCTCTAGATGAGTTCCTTTGGGGGTCTAGTTTCCAAAATGGGGTCACTTGTGGAGGAGCTCCAATGTTTAGGCACACAGGGGCTTTCCAAACGCGACATGGTGTCCGCTAACGATGGAGATAATTTTTCATTCAAAAAGTCAAATGGCGCTCCTTCCCTTCCGAGCCTTACCATGTGCCCAAACAGTGGTTTACCCCCACATGTGAGGTATTGGTGTACTCAGGAGAAATTGCCCAACAAAATTTAGGATCCATTTTATCCTGTTGCCCATGTGAAAATGAAAAAATTGAGGCTAAAATAATTTTTTTGTGAAAAAAAAGTACTTTTTCATTTTTACGGATCAATTTGTGAAGCACCTGGGGGTTTAAAGTGCTCACTATGCTTCTAGATAAGTTCCTTGGGGGGTCTAGTTTCCAAAATGGGGTCACTTGTGGGGGAGCTCCAATGTTTAGGCACACTGGGGCTCTCCAAACGCGACATGGTGTCCGCTAAAGATTGGAGCCAATTTTTCATTGAAAAAGTCATATGGCGCTCCTTCCCTTCCGAGCCCTGCCGTGCGCCCAAACAGTGGTTTACTCCCACATATGAGGTGTCAGCGTACTCAGGACTAATTGGACAACAAGGTCCGTGGTCCAGTTTCTCCTTTTACCCTTGGGAAAATAAAAAAATTGTTGCTAAAAGATCATTTTTGTGACTAAAAAGTTAAATGTTCATTTTTTACTTCCATGTTGCTTCTGTTGCTGTGAAACACCTGAAGGGTTAATAAACTTCTAGAATGTGGTTTTGAGCACCTTGAGGGGTGCAGTTTTTAGAATGGTGTCACTTTTGGGTATTTTCAGCCATATAGAACCCTCAAAATGACTTCAAATGTGAGGTGGTCCCTAAAAAAAATGGTTTTGTAAATTTTGTTGTAAAAATGAGAAATCACTGGTCAAATTTTAACCCTTATAACTTCCTAGCAAAAAAAAAATTTGTTTCCAAAATTGTGCTGATGTAAAGTAGACATGTGGGAAACGTTATTTATTAACTATCTTGTGTCACATAACTCTCTGGTTTAACAGAATAAAATTTAAAAATTTGAAAATTGCGAAATTTTCAAAATTTTCGCCAAATTTCCGTTTTTTTCACAAATAAACTCAGAAATTATCGACCTAAATTTACCACTAACATGAAGCCCAATATGTCACGAAAAAACAGTCTCAGAATCGCTAGGATTCGTTGAAGCATTCCTGAGTTATTACCTCATAAAGGGACACTGGTCAGAATTGCAAAAAACGGCCAGGTCATTAAGGCCAAAATAGGCTGGGTCATGAAGGGGTTAATCTTGCAGAAACACTCCGTCTCCACAAGATAAATAACAGAGTCTATGTACAGGATGCAGTGATTCCACATGGTTCAATTAACACATGCGGAATCACCACGCGTACGAAAGGGGGAAGAGCTTTGGGCGGAGTGGGGTATCCGCTGCTGCCAAAATGTCCCATGGAAACATACCCTAAGGCTGCGTGTCCATGCTCAGGATGGCCGGCGGTATCGCCGGAGCGGCGAAGCCGCTCGGCGCTAAGCCCCGCCCCCTTCTGGGACGCGATGATGCCGGATGTGTTAACTGTACACATCCGGGATCATCGCCCCCCTCCCATAGGGCCCTGTGTTATGCCTTGCGGGGACGCTGCGTCCCCGCAAGGTGTACGGACATGCTGCGATCTGAAAAGACGCGCAGCATGTCCGGAGTCGCAGGCCCGCCGCTTGCGGGTTTCCACGCATAGTGGACACGGGATTTCAAAAAATCTCCTCTACTATGCTGGAACATCTGGACGCTGCGTGTTTGACGCTGCAGCTCTGTGCAGCGTCAAACAAGCAGCGTTTACTGACCGTGGACACACACCCTTATAGAAACACGTCACCACTTCTGCATTTTTCACCCTCTCCTGGTTTTGGCTTACAAATACTGATGTAAAATACTGACCAAATACTGAATGTGTGAACGTAGCTTTAAGTAAATTAGGTCAGTTGTGTTTTTTCATTGCAGTTTTGACTCTGCGTCTTTTGTCTTTTTTTGTTAAGTTATGTTTTAGACAAGTCTACGTTGTTTTTGATGCTTCCTGGTATTTGGCTTTGACAAAACTTTATTGATACAGTCATATGCGGATTGCAAGCATTTTTGATACATTTCGACGGCAGAAACGCAATAAAAACGCATGAGAATTTTTACCTATAGATTTTCAGCATCTATTGCAATTCTAAGGGAAAAATCCGCACAGAAAACATGGCGTACCCGCAAGAGAGATTGACATGCCGTGGATGTGAGACACGCACCGCAGGTCAATTTATGGTGAGTAAAAAAAAATAAATAAAAAAACAGTGGGCATGAAATTTCTGTAAATCCCAAACACTCTTTTGGAACTGTAGGAAGCTTTGTTTCTGAAGTAGTGAAGATACGCAGCATCAAAAACTCACCAAAAACTCATTGTGGGCATTTCTGCACCTACTATGTAAATTAGGTTACTTAATTATTTCCTCATATTTTTGACTGTGTTTATTTACATTCATTATCACGTTTTTGTTTCTTGTTGGTATGTCATATTTTACATAAAGCTGCTTTGCTTTGATACTTCCTGGTATTGGGCTTTGACTACACTTTATTGATACAGTCATGTACTGATGACATTGTTTTTTACCTGCTGATATTCTGCATCTAATGAAGTTCTATGGGGAAAATCTGCTCACAAAACGCCAGATTTGCGGATTTGAAACACGCACCGAAGATCAGTTTATACTGAGTAAATGAAAAGCACAGTGAGCCTGAGATTTCTGGAACTGTAAGATTACGTTCCCACGATGAGCTTTTGATGAGTATTTGATGTTGTAGATTTTCTGCACCCCATAAGTAAAATAGATTACTTACAGTTTTTCAAAAATATGCAGCGTAAAAAACTCACCAAAAACTCATCATGACAACATAGCCTAAGATGCTGATTTTTTTGATGCAGCAAAATAAAGCAGTGTCAAAAAATCACCAAGAACCCAAAAATTCATCATGGACAGACAGCCTAAGGCCGGTTTCACACGTCAGTGGTTCCGGTACGTGTGGTGACAGTTTTCTCACGTACCGGAACACTGACTCACGTAGACACATTAAAATCAATGTGTCTCTGCACATGTCAACATGTTTTCACGGACCGTGTGTCCATTTGAAAAACACGGAGACATGTCAGTGTTCGTGGGAGCGCACAGATCACACGGACCCATTAAAGTCAATGGGTCCGTGTAAAACACGTACCGCACACGGATGCTGTCCGTGTGCCGTCCGTGTGCCGTGCAGTAGACAGCGCTACAGTAAGCGCTGTCCCCCCAGCTTGTGGTGCTGAAGCCGCCATTCATTTCTTCTCTCCAGCAGCGTTTGCTGGAGAGAAGAAATGATAAATCTTTTTTTTTTGCGGTTGAAATAAAGATCTTTGTCCCCACCCCCTGTGCGCCCGCCCGCTGGAAATAAAATACTCACACAGCTCCCTCGATGCGTCCACTCAGCGCCGCAGCTTCTCCTGTATGAGTGGTCACGTGGTGCTCATTACAGTGATGAATATGCGGCTCCACCCCTATGGGAGAGAAGAAATGAATGGCGGCTTCAGCACCCAAAGCAGGGGACAGCGCTTACTGTAGCACTGTGTCCTGCAAAGCACACGGACAGCACACGGACAGCATCCGTGTGCGGTACGTGTTTTTACACGGACTCATTGACTTTAATGGGTCCATGTAATCCACATTTTTCTAATTTGCAGCATGTCAATTTCTCTTGTGAGTTTTCTGTGTAGAATCTCCCCATAGACTTGCATTAGGTGTGTATTTTGTGCAAATAAAAAAGCACATGCATTTTTAAAGCGTTTCTGTCGCGGAAACGCATCAAAAACACATGCTGTCCACACCTAAGTATGTCAATAAAGTTCTGTTAAAGCAAAAAACAGGAAGTACCAAAAACAAAGCAGCTTTAATTAAACATGATACACCAGAGACAAAAAATGCAGAGTCTAAAACACAATAAAAATGCAAGTAGAAAAATGCACACAAAAATGCAATGAAAAAACACGAGTAATCTAATTTAATTAAAAGGTGCAGAAATTCAAAAACTTACAAAAAGCTCATTGTGGAAAAGTAGCCTAAGGGTATGTGTCCACGTTCAGGATTGCATCAGGATTTGGTCAGGATTTTTCATCAGTTTTTGTAAGCCAAAACCAGGAGTGGAACAATTAGAGGAAAAGTATAAGGGCTGTCCCACACGTCCAGATAATTCCGGTACCGGAATAAATCGGTACCGGAGTTATCCGTGTCCGTGTGCCTGTGAACTCACGTAGGCCATACGTGCGGCACACGTGTGCTGCCCGTATGGCGAGTGGGTACCACACGGAGCGTGTGGTACCCACGCGTGTGGTACCCTGCATCGTGCTGAAGCCGCGATTCATATGTTCCCTGCAGCAGCGTTTGCTGCAGAGAAAATATGAATAATAGTGTTTAAAATAAAGATCTATGTGTCCGCCGCCCCCCCACCCCCTGTGCGCCCCCCCGCTGTTCAGAAAATACTCACCCGCTCCCACGTTGGCTGTCGCGGCTTCCTGGTCTGGCCCCATCTTCTCCTGTATGCGGTCACGTGGGGCCAATCATTTACAGTCATGAATAGGCGGCTCCACCTCCCATAGGGGCGGAGCCGACTATTCATGATTGTAAATGAGCGTCCCCACGTGACCGCATACAGTAGAAGGCGCGGGGCAGAGAGGAAGGAGTGACAGCCAACGTGGGAGCGGGTGAGTATTTTCTGAACAGCGGGGGGGCGCACAGGGGGTGGGAGGGCGGCGGACACATAGATCTTTATTTTAAACACTATTATTCATATTTTCTCTGCAGCAAATGCTGCTGCAGGGAACATATTAATCGTGGCTTCAGCACCAGTGGGGGGGACAGCGCTTACTGTAGCGCTGTCCCCTGCACGGCACACGGACTGCAAATGGAGACCGTCCGTTTGTGGTCCGTGTTTTACACGGACCCATTGACTTTAATGGGTCCGTGTAATACGTGCGCTCCCACGAACACTGACATGTCTCCGTGTTTGGCACACGGAGACACGGTCCGCAAAAAATCAATGACATCTGCACAGATGCATTGATTTTTATGGGTCTACGTGTGTCAGTGTCTCCGGTACGTGAGGAAACTGTCACCTCACGTACCGGAGCCACTGACGTGTGAAACCGGCCTAACAGAAACATATGCACTACTTCTGCATTTATCACCCACTCCTGGTTTTGGCTTACAAATACTGATGAAAAATCCTGACCAAATCCTGATGCAATCCTGAACGTGGACACATACCCTCAGGGTATGTGCAAAAGCTGCGGATTACTCTGCGGATTTTTCCAGACTGATTTTGGTAAATCCGCAGGTAAACTGCACTGCAGATTTCCTGCGGAATTACCGCAGATTTACCACAATTTTTTTGTGGATTATGTGCAGATTCCACCTGCGGTTTTACACCTGCGGATTCCTATTATGGAGCAGGTGTAAGCCGCTGCGGAATCCACACAAAGAATTGACATGCTGTGGAATAAACAACGCTACATGTCCGTGCGTTTTTTTCTGCAGCATGTGCTTGTTTTCCATAGGTTTTCATGGTACTGTAAACTCATGGAAAACTGCAGCGAATCCGCAGTGGCCAATCCGCTGCGGATCCACAGCAAAATCCGCAATGTGTGCACATACCCTAAAAGTCATGAGATTTTTATGCCATTGATTTCCAAGATTCCTCTTAAAATCACATGAATTTTAATTTAAAAATTACAACAAAAACACCCCCTCAAAAAACACAAAAAACATGAAGACATATTGAAGCATAAAAAAATAATAGAGCTATATGGGTGAGAAAACATTATACCTAAAGGATTTATGCTACTTTTAGGCTAAGTGCACACGTTGCAGAATTGCCGCGGAAATTTCCGCAGCAATTCTGCAACTCCTGCAGCGGGTATATCGCATGCGGAATTGGCATGCATATTCCCGTTAAAAACTAGCGTTTTGCAAGCATAATTAGCTTGCAGAATGCAAGAAAACTGATTGACAGGTTGGTCACACTTGTCAAAAATAGTGTTTGACAAGTGTGACCAACTTTTTACTATTGATGCAGCCTATGCCACATCAATAAGATAGAATGTTAAAAATAATAAAAAAAATAAAAAAAATGGTTATACTCACCTTCCGCAAACAGCCGATCTCCTCAGCGGCTTCCGTTCCTATTGATGGTGTGTGTGCAGGACCTTCGATGACGTCGCAGTCACATGACCGCATTGATGTCGCGGTCACGTGACAGCGACGTCATCGCGGTCATGTGACCGTGACGTCATTGCAGGTCCTTCACACACACCATCTATAGGAACGGAAGCGGCCACGTGCACCGCTGAGAGGCGGGAGGACTCTGGGGCCATCAGAGGGTGAGTATATCACAATTTTTTATTTTAATTATTTTTTTTTTGACAATTATATGGTGCCCAGTCCGTGGAGGAGAGTCTCCTCTCCTCCACCCTGGGTACCAACCGCACATGATCTGCTTACTTCCCGCATGGTGGGTATAGCCCCATGCGGGAAGTAAGCAGATCAATGCATTCCTAGGTGTGCGGAATCCCCGCGATTCCGCAAATTTAATGAACATGCTGCGTTTTTTTCTGGAATGCGATTCCGCTCAGGAAAAAAATGCAGCATGTGCACAAAAAAATGCGGATTGCATTCTATTAAATAGGATGCTTAATGTGAGTGTATTTTTCGCAGTTTTATAGCGTTTTTATAGCGAAAAACCGTGAAAAAAATGTGAAAAATCTGCTATGTGTGCACACAGCCTTAGTATTTCCTTACTGATTTTCATAATACTTGTGGCTGTAGGAATTCTTTTGTATAAAAAAAAAAATTGAATGGGCTCGATTTATAATTGCAATTGTGCTAATTTTTTCTCTATTTTTTCCTGCTTTAAAATGCTACTCCTTTTTTTTAATATATATACAGTGGGGCAAAAAAGTATTTAGTCAGTCAGCAATAGTGCAAGTTCCACCACTTAAAAAGATGAGAGGCGTCTGTAATTTACATCATAGGTAGACCTCAACTATGGGAGACAAACTGAGAAAAAAAAATCCAGAAAATCACATTGTCTGTTTTTTTATCATTTTATTTGCATTTTATGGTGGAAAATAAGTATTTGGTCAGAAACAAAATTTCATCTCAATACTTTGTAATATAGCCTTTGTTGGCAATGACAGAGGTCAAACGTTTTCTGTAAGTCTTCACAAGGTTGCCACACACTGTTGTTGGTATTTTGTCCCTTTCCTCCATGCAGATCTCCTCTAGAGCAGTGATGTTTTTGGCTTTTCGCTTGGCAACCCGGACTTTCAACTCCCTCCAAAGGTTTTCTATAGGGTTGAGATCTGGAGACTGGCTAGGCCACTCCAGGACCTTGAAATGCTTCTTACGAAGCCACTCCTTCGTTGCCCTGGTGGTGTGCTTTGGATCATTGTCATGTTGAAAGACCCAGCCACGTTTCAACTTCAATGCCCTTGCTGATGGAAGGAGGTTTGCACTCAAAATCTCACGATACATGGCCCCATTCATTCTTTCATGTACCCGGATCAGTCGTCCTGGCCCCTTTGCAGAGAAACAGCCCCAAAGCATGATGTTTCCACCACCATGCTTTACAGTAGGTATGGTGTTTGATGGATGCAACTCAGTATTCTTTTTCCTCCAAACACGACAAGTTGTGTTTCTACCAAACAGTTCCAGTTTGGTTTCATCAGACCATAGGACATTCTCCCAAAACTCCTCTGGATCATCCAAATGCTCTCTAGCAAACTTCAGACGGGCCCGGACATGTACTGGCTTAAGCAGTGGGACACGTCTGGCACTGCAAGATCTGAGTCCATGGTGGCGTAGTGTGTTACTTATGGTAGGCCTTGTTACATTGGTCCCAGCTCTCTGCAGTTCATTCACTAGGTCCCCCCGCGTGGTTCTGGGATTTTTGCTCACCGTTCTTGTGATCATTCTGACCCCACGGGGTGGGATTTTGCATGGAGCCCCAGATCGAGGGAGATTATCAGTGGTCTTGTATGTCTTCCATTTTCTAATTATTGCTCCCACTGTTGATTTCTTCACTCCAAGCTGGTTGGCTATTGCAGATTCAGTCTTCCCAGCCTGGTGCAGGGCTACAATTTTGTTTCTGGTGTCCTTTGACAGCTCTTTGGTCTTCACCATAGTGGAGTTTGGAGTCAGACTGTTTGAGGGTGTGCACAGGTGTCTTTTTATACTGATAACAAGTTTAAACAGGTGCCATTACTACAGGTAATGAGTGGAGGAAAGAGGAGACTCTTACAGAAGAAGTTACAGGTCTGTGAGAGCCAGAAATCTTGATTGTTTGTTTCTGACCAAATACTTATTTTCCACCATAAAATGCAAATAAAATGTTAAAAAAACAGACAATGTGATTTTCTGGATTTTTTTTTCTCAGTTTGTCTCCCATAGTTGAGGTCTACCTATGATGTAAATTACAGACGCCTCTCATCTTTTTAAGTGGTGGAACTTGCACTATTGCTGACTGACTAAATACTTTTTTGCCCCACTGTATATATATATTTTTAATCCCTTTGTTAGGTATCATGTATGTGAATGTAAGGCATTTAATCAACTACACCATTTTCAACCCCGTTCCAGCACCACATGGCTGCAGTTGGAACCTGCCAAATAACACAGTGGCTTCTGTGTGAAGCAAAAGTCACTTTTTAAAATCTTCTTAAAGGGAACCTGTCACCTGAATTTGGCGGGACCTTTTCTTGGTCCGATGGGCGGTGTTTTCGGGGGTTTTATTCACCCCTTCCTTTCCCGCTGGCTGCACGCTGGCCGCAATATTGGCTTGAAGTTGATTTGCTGTCCTCCGTAGAACACGCCTGCGCAAGGCAAGCTTGCCTTGTGCACGTGCAGTATGCTTTGCCCAACTGCGGGCAAAGCCGAAAAGCATTAGTGCGCATGCACCGGCACACTACGTCCTGGAACAGAGCGAAATACTTCCAGGACATAGTGCGCAGGCACATGTGCGCTAATGCTTTTAGGCTTTGCCCACAGGGGTGGAGCTGCATATTCATCACTGTAATGAGCGGTACCACGTGACTGCTCACACAGGACAAGCTGCCGGCGCTGAGAGGAGGCATCGCGGGAGCTGGGTGAGTATTTTAATGCCAGCGGGCGGGTGCACAGGGGGTGGGAGGCTGGAGGTGACAACGAACTTTATTTTAAACACACAAAAAAAAACTTGATTTTTCATTCCTTCTCTCCAGCGAACGCTGCTGGGGAGAAGGAATGAATGCCGGCTTCAGCACCACACGCAGGGGACAGCGCTTAACTCTAGCGCTGTCTCCTGCACAGTCCGTGTGGTCCTCAGTAGGCACATGGACAGCACACGGCTGCCGCACGTGTGCCACACTCATGTGCCACGTGAGCACACGGACACACGGACACAGATAACTCCGGTACCGATTTTTCCGGTACCGGAATTATCTGGATGTGTGAGACTGGCCTAATGCAGACTGCTGACAGGTCACTGATCCCTCACTGACCTGCACCCTAGTTTATATAATGAATAATATATGCAAAAAAAAATTGTCTCCACTAATATGGCGCCACTGGCACCTGCACAGTAGCAACTATCTGCGATCCTTGGTGGAGGAAATTCTTGGAAGAGGAACTTTTTTTCTCTAGCAAGATGGTGCCGCCTGCACAGTAGAAGCTATTAGATCGTCGATGGCTGCTACTGTGCAGTCGTGGCCGGCGCTGTTTTCAAACTGATTTTTATTTTTTTTTATTCTAGGAATATATGGATAACATGAAAGAAAAGGATTACATACACATTATATATGCGATCATGCTGCAGCGCAGGCGCCTGCCTGCAGAAGGGGATTTTTTTTCAAGATATATATTGAAAAAAGGGGCAGCGCGTGCACTTCAGAAAATGTTTCCCAGGCAATAGCTGGGAGACATCAAGTACTTAAGGCACCATCCCCTGTAGGAAGATGCGTGAGCAGTGTTAGTGTTTAGTGTGTACACTTCCTACTTACTTGTATGGTCTCTGTATCCGTCCTACCTAAATTTGATCCAGTCCTTCCTGTCTGAACCCGACCTTAAACCTGTCCTGCCTGTACCTAATCCTGATCCTCTTTGTCCCCATCTGTACCTTGTTCTTCTCTGGTCCAGTCTGAACTAGCACTTGAGATGCTGTACCTGAGTCTGTTCTGTGTTCTTGAACCTGCACTGCCTGTAACAGTTCCGATATCCGTCCTGTCAACCAGCCGTTCCACATCCATCTATTCTGTGAACCAGTTTCTAGCTGGTCTGACTCTCCGAGTTCATCTCTGCCCCTTTGGGGTGAGTTGCTGCAGCTCCTAGGCCTGTCCTGTTGTAAGGGGTGACATCGACTGGTTTATGCCCCAACCTCTTTAAACATGTCCCAATTAACTGTGTATATATTGTTGTATTAATATGCCATGTCAAGTGCTGCTGTGTGTATATATATATACTGTATATATATATATATATATATATACATATATATATATATATATATATATATACTGTCTTTATGCATATAATGATTTAGGAAAAGTGCAGTGCCTCAATTATGACACTAGATGGGGTACCTCAGTATAGTAAATAGTTAATTAATAGGAGGAGCCTGCTGTGGGTAAGATAGGAAGATTTCCTGATTTGAGGTCAGTGAAGCCAGGGAGCTGGAACAGCTCAGAGGGGCCAAGGAGCCCCATGTGTCCTGTAGGGCTTTAGAGCCTGGGACAGCACAGCAGCTCCGCGACGTTTAAGAAAAGGGCCCATCCATCCAGTGCCAGTGGGCTAGAAGGTTACTGCAAAAGGATTGCAGCAGGATAAGGATGCAGGTCACTCCAAGATGTGGCAGCTTTCTACATGGGCAGATGCCCTCCTGTCTGTTGTGAAACAGACAAGGGTACACCTAAGAGTAGTCAAGCTGAACAGGGAGGACACTGTAGTACCAGTCAGGATGGGACGGACCCGGTACAAAGTGAAAGACATAGAAGAGAGCACAGGGGTACCACCAACAAAAACAATTATTTACAGGGGAGTATATGACTAAACCAACTGAAAAGAGACCAAATCCTACCCCTAAAATCATCAATCTTTATTAATAATTACGTATAATACTAAAAATATATATAAAGTGAAATAAAAAGTACATCCCTATAGGGATCCCCCCAAGGATAGGGATAAAGTTAATCTCAAAAGGTACCCTCTATGGGGTTTTTTATGATACCAGAAAAACCAGATAGAAAAAACCAAATAGAAAAAAACAAGTAGAAAAAATGAAAAAAATATTTAAAGCAATAATAAAAAATTATCAAAATATGAAACAATAAAAAACCCCAAAAATAAGGCTAATACCTTTCTGGGGCTAGTTGAGGCATTGTGTATCCAGAAAGGTATTAGCCTTATTTTTGGTTTTTTTGATTGTTTCATATTTTGATAATTTTTTATTATTGCTTTAAATATTTTTTTCATTTTTTCTACTTGGTTTTTTCTATTTGGTTTTTTCTATCTGGTTTTTCTGGTATCATAAAAAACCCCATAGAGGGTACCTTTTGAGATTAACTTTATCCCTATCCTTGGGGGGATCCCTATAGGGATGTACTTTTTATTTCACTTTATATATATTTTTGGTATTATACGTAATTATTAATAAAGATTGATGATTTTAGGGGTAGGATTTGGTCTCTTTTCAGTTGGTTAAGAGAGCACAGGGAAAGTAAAGGATGTGAACGGTGCCATACTCTATGTCGATGCTGTAAGTGATGTGGATGTGCTGCGATTGAAACCAAGTAAAGTTCTACATTTAAAGTTTGAATTTGACTCTGTCTCTATGTGCTAAACACCACCAGTAGCAGAACTTCAGCAACCCCGATGGGACCCTGATGGTACAGAGGGTGAAGCAGAAGGTATGCAAGAAAAGGGACACTGTTTTCATGTGGCAGGAGGCCAGGGCTCGGATAAGCAGATATTCTCAGCCACGACTACCGCCCTGGCTGCCCTCACACTGTAGTGGTACCTGGCATCCACCTGCGGCTCAAGTCTAACCTCAACATCAAGGGCTCTAGCGAAGAACCAAGTGGTCACTTAGTAACGCCCCTCCAGGCTCTCCCTGGTCCGTGTCACAGTTACATAGTTACATAGTTATTAAGGTTGAAGGAAAACTTTAAGTCCATCTAGTTCAACCCATAGCCTAACCTAACATGCCCTAACATGTTGATCCAGGGGAAGGCAAAAAAAACCCATGTGGTAAGAGTAAGCTCCACCATGGGGAAAAAAATTCCTTCCCGACCCCACATATGGCAATCAGACTAGTTCCCTGGATCAACGCCCTATCAAGGAATCTAGTGTATATACCCTATAACATTATACTTTTCCAGAAAGGCATCCAGTCCCCTCTTAAATTTAAGTAATGAATCACTCATTACAACATCATACGGCAGAGAGTTCCATAGTCTCACTGCTCTTACAGTAAAGAACCCGCGTCTGTTATTATGCTTAAACCTTTTTTCCTCCAGACGTAGAGGATGCCCCCTTGTCCCTGTCACCGGTCTATGATTAAAAAGATCATCAGAAAGGTCTTTGTACTGTCCCCTCATATATTTATACATTAACATAAGATCACCCCCTAGCCTTCGTTTTTCTAAACTAAATAGCCCCAAGTGTAATAACCTATCTTGGTATTGCAGACCCCCCAGTCCTTTAATAACCTTGGTCGCTCTTCTCTGCACCTGCTCCAGTTCAGCTATGTCTTTCTTATACACCGGAGACCAGAACTGTGCACAGTATTCTAAGTGTGGTCGCACTAGTGACTTGTATAGAGGTAAAATTATGTTCTCCTCATGAGCATCTATGCCTCTTTTAATACATCCCAATATTTTATTTGCCTTTGTAGCAGCTGCCTGACACTGGCCACTGAATATGAGTTTGTCATCCACCTATACACCCAGGTCCTTTTCATTGACAGTTTTACCCAGAGTTTTAGAATTAAGCACATAGTTATACATCTTATTACTTCTACCCAAGTGCATGACCTTACATTTATCCCCATTAAAGCTCATTTGCCATTTATCAGCCCAAGCTTCTAGTTTACATAAATCATCCTGTAATACAAAATTGTCCTCCTCTGTCTTGATTACCCTGCAGAGTTTAGTGTAATCTGCAAATATTGAAATTCTACTCTGAATGCCCTCTACAAGGTCATTAATAAATATGTTAAAAAGAAGAGGGCCCAATACTGGCCCCTGTGGTACCCCACTGCTAACCACGACCCAGTCCGAGTGTGCTCCATTAATAACCACCCTTTGTTTCCTATCCCTGAGCCAGCTCTCAACCCACTTGCACATATTTTCCCCTATCCCCATTATTCTCATTTTATGTATCAACCTTTTGTGTGGCACCGTATCAAAAGCTTTTGAAAAGTCCATATACACTACATCTACTGGGTTCCCTTGGTCCAGACCGGAACTTACCTCTTCATAGAAGCTGATCAAATTAGTCTGACATGAACGGTCCCTAGTAAACCCGTGCTGATACTGGGTCATGAGGTTATTCCTCTTCAGATACTCCAGTATAGCATCCCTTAGAATGCCCTCCAGGATTGTACCCACAGTAGAGGTTAAGCTTACCGGCCTATAATTTCCGAGTTCAATTTTTGTCCCCTTTTTAAATATTGGCACCACATTTGCTATACGCCAGTCCTGTGATACAGACCCTGTTATTATGGACTCTTTAAAGATTAAAAATAACGGTCTATCAATGACTGTACTTAGTTCCTGCAGTACTCGGGGGTGTATCCCATCCGGGCCCGGAGATTTGTCAATTTTAGTGATTTTTAGACGCCGCCGTACTTCCTGCTGGGTTAAGCAGGTAACATTTAATTGGGAATTTTTATCACTAGTCATATTGGCTGCCATGGGATTTTCTTTTGTAAATACTGATGAAAAAAAGTCATTTAGCATATTGGCTTTTTCCTCATCCTCATCCACCATTTCACCCAGACTATTTTTAAGGGGGCCAACACTATCATTTTTTAGTTTCTTACTATTTATGTAGTTAAAGAATATTTTAGGGTTATTTTTGCTCATTTTGGGGTTCATATTTTGGGGTTCAACAACCAACAATGTGACACGAATTTATTATTTGCAACATTTTAAAAAGTCACTAAATGTTTGCACAAATGGACTGGAGTGATTTTTTTTGTATGGCAGAAATTTATGCAGAAATGTTAGTTGAGTACGACATTTTAACAGATCATGTGATGTTTTTCACAAAAAGGGTGTAAAAAAATGTAAAATTAAAATACAAAAAAAATGAGCATTTTTATTTTGCTCAAAATTCATGAACCCGCGGGTGTCATTTAAAAGAATTTGGCAATAAAAGTGGCAAGAAAAACCACAAGACTTAAAAAAACAACAACCCACAAATAGCAATGGCCACTTGATAGATGAACGCTCTATAGGAAAATCGTTCTTGTGCAAGCCTAGATAGGTCCACCAGGGTTTTACCTGCTGTTATCCTGATAGTATCAAGCCATTGGGTTGCTGGTCTTCCTCTGTAAAATGATGTCTGGAAGAGGGATTATAGACAACATGTATATCAGTTTGTTCATTGGATGCCATTTAATGTTCATGCATTCATTTTATAAATTAATGAATTTTTCAACCTGATTTAGGAGGGTAACTATCATTACTACAGCCATAGAGGTTGCTATAACATGGCTGATGCATTGCTATGTGTAGCACAGGCAATTGGACAATTTCTGCTTCAAGTTTCCTAAGGGGACTATTGAATAAAAAGTGTGAAAACAATAGTAAAAAAAACAACACAAAAATTGAAATTGCACTCCTTTTGCCCCACTGAAAATAAAGCAATTACAAACAAATTAAAAAACACATATCTGGTATCAGAAAAGTCCGATCTATCAAAATATAAAAACAATTAATGTCATCGGTAAACAGCGTAATAAGATCAAAACACCAGAATTACATTTTTTGGATGCCGCAACATTGCAATAAAAGGCAATAAGAGTCGGTCAAAATGTTTTGGTACCAAAATGGTACCAGTAAAAACATTTTCAGCTCAGGGCACAAAAAATAAGTCCCCAAACAGCAACATAGCCAAAAAAACAGTTAAATAAAGAAAAGTACACATGTTTGGTATCTGCGTACTCATATAATGAACATGGTAAATAAAAAAAAAAAAGATTTTGGAATTGCACCTTTTTTTTGCAATTTCCGTTTTAGTTACGGTGGTGCCACCTAATTGTGGGTATAAGGTCAGTTACATGACCGCGCAGTTATTGAAAATAAATCTATATACAAAGGCGAGCACCGATATTACTACTATATGGTTTCCATATAAGATTACAGTACAGTTACACACAGTGACTTACAGCTGATGTTCTTTCTTATGAAATCGTTCATTTTTGCCATCTTTTCCATCTGGCCCAGATTGACATGAAAATTTCTCCAGCCAGAACTCTGCTGCAGAGATTACAGCACAGACACATTTGACTTCTCACATTTCCAGCCCCGTCTCCATCTATTCCCAACCTGCACAAACTCCTCATCCTGCTGATATCCCAACACTGAGCCACTGCTGCTATATGTGTCTCTATTACTGCATCTACTGTGTGGTACAATTATGGCTCCTCTTCACCCCCCAAATAGTAATGCCACCACTGTGCTCCTTCCATAGTGATAATTACTCTGTTGTGCTCTCGAGATAGTAAAATTACCCCCTAGTAAATATTAATGCCCTGCTCTAATGCCCTCCACATATTGTCCCTAGAAAGTAGCAACACCCCATATGCAACTTGGATGGTCACAATACTCTGAGTGGCCCTATAACAATCATTTTTAAGTGCCCACTTAACAATTAATAATGTATCCTAAGATCTCCCTTGCACACCTTCACTATACACAGTATGGTGGGCTCACAGCTTCTCTATACACATTAAATTGCCCCCACAACTCCCCTATACACAGTATGATGATCCCACAACTTCTCTATACACCGTGTGATGTCCATACTACTCCCCTATACACAGTAATATAAGCCCACAGCTCCCCTCTACACAGTATGATAGGCCCACAACTCCAGTATTCACAGTATGATGGGCCCAGAGCTCACATATACACAGTATGATGATCCCACATTTCCCCTATACATCATATGATGTCCCCAGTGCTCCCCTATACACAGTATGATGAACCCACAGCTCCCGTAAACACAGTATGATGCGCCCACAGCTCCCCTATACACAGTATGATAAGCCCACAGGTCCCCTATACACAGTATGATGAGCCCACAGCTCCCCTCTACACAGCGTGATGCGCCCACAGCTCCCCTATACACAGTATGATAGGCCCACAGGTCCCCTATACACAGTATGATAGGCCCACAGGTCCCCTCTACACAGTGTGATGATCTCACAGCTCCTCTATACACCATATGATGTTCCCACTGCTCCCCTAAATACAGTATGATAAGCTCACAGCTCTCCTTTACACAGTATAATGCTGACAGAGCTCCACTATAGAAAGTATAATGACCCCCAGAACTCCCCTATATACAGTAGAATGGGCCAACAGCTCCCCTATGCACATTATAATTCCTTCACAGTTCCTGTATGCGCAGTATGGTGGGCCCACAGCTCCTTTATACACAGCAGGATGGGCACACAGCTCTTGTTCATACCCAGTTCCACTATACATAGAATGATGTCCCCACTGTTCCCCCGAAACACAGTATTATAGTTAATAGCGTTCTGACACAGTGCGGCGCCCGAACTGAGAGCCTCTCTGCCAGAAGGAAATTAACTTTATTCCTCCTGTCAGCCTCGTTTTTCCAGTCATAGGGGTGACACTGGCACGGTTTCAGTCACTGCTCTGTGTATAGAGAACAGCAGCTGTAACCGCGCCCCAGCACTTACTGACAGCCGGCTCAGCAGCCTCTACCACCAGGTAGCTGCACTCCTGGTGCCCTTTAAATAAAAATGCTTAATAAATGTAATAATGTCTTCCTAGTCCCCCATGTACAGTAATAATTGCCCAAGTATCACAGATTCGAGCAGGCGGTCATTTGATGACTCTTATGGCTTCTCTCTATTCTCTTCTTTTGAGAGAAGCCAACCCTTTCTATTCAACACATACTCATAGCAAACATGCAGTAGTTGCATGACTGCTTGATAATGCCAGTGATATTGGGGACTCATGACAGCAGACTCTCCCTGTCACATAAAGTGACTGCAGACATTTATTCCAAGCCTATATAAATGTTTATAATAATAAATTATTTATTATTAAGTTATTAAAGCACCACTCCAGTGAGGGGTTTCACCACTGGAGTGGTGGTTTAAGTAAAAAGTCCCTTGCCCCAGTCATTTACTCATCGATCAGCTTATTCACCATTTTTTGGCATCGCTCCAGTTCCATGGCTCCATCTTGTGAACACAGTTTCTGACTTCCAGAAGTTAAAAGCTACATCACAAGCTCTGAATGTAAGTCTATGAGAGCAAGAATGAGGCCAGGACAGGGCCAGAAAGAGGCCAGAGTGAGGCTCTCATAGACTTACAATGATTAGTGACGTCCATGAAACACTGGAGCAGCGGACAGGTCACAAACTGCAGGAGATGGAGCGGCGGGGAAAACAGATGAAAATGCCGGAAGGTGAGTACCAGACAGGGGGCAGGGGACTTGGAATTTAAGCACCACTCCAGCGGTGACATAACAAAAAAAAATGCTGGAGTGGTGCTTTAAATGCAGATCACGCTTACTGTATGGGAGCTTGTTGTACTAATACTCGTAAAAGACCCAGCTGGTAAGTTTAAAAAGCCCCTTAACTCCCCACCTCCAGCCTCCCCAAACAGCAATTATTACATGTGATGGAGCACATATAATCTCATAACAAGACAGTATAAAAGTCAGCCCCCCAGCACCCTTCCCCCGCACACCCACCTCCACTTCAGCCCCCACAATAACCCCATGGTCTCACATTCACCCACCAGTGCCCTGTTCCCCTTTCCCATTTCAGCTCCCACAATAACTTTTATTATACTCACCTGCAACCTGCAGGGCGGTCCAGTCTGAGGGGTGTCGCTGTTCTTGGTCCGGCACCTCCCTCCTTCTTGCTTCATGTAGATGACACACCCCTGCGTTATCCATACAGTCCCCACGGCATTGCGCTGCTGCGCAGGAGTTCTTCTCTTTCCTTTTGAGGGCATGCGCTGGGGCTCTTTGACCTTTCCCGGCCCCTGCGTACTGCAGCACTTTGCGGTATCTCATATCGGTCAAACCTGGTGATAGGTTCCCTTTAACTGCTCACAACAGCAGTTTTGACCAGGGGTGCCCAAGCTTTTACATGCCACTGTAATTATAAATTTTACCAACACCTTTTGCTTTTTTGCTTTTTCTACTGATTAGTAATATATTATGACAGACATCCTTCCTTATCAAATGCTCTTGGTGCCATCTGTGTGACATAACTGTTATTGCACCTGTTCGGTAGCACATTCAGTATATACCAGAGTCCAGGTCACTCTGGTAGGTTGCGTGCTAGTGGACGTGCAAGATCATTCACTTTTACCATAGGCAGTTCTCAGCACAGAGATGCTCTGTTCACTAAATAGCAGCCAATCATAGAATGTTAAAGTCGGAAGGGACCTCCAGGGTCATTATGTCCAACCCCCTGCTCATTGCAGGATTCACTAAACCATCTTGAACAGATGTCTGTCCAGCCTCTGTTTGAAGAGTTCCATTGAAAGAGAATTCACCATCTCTTGTGGCAGCCTGTTCCTCTCATTGATCACCCTCACTGTCAAAATGTTTTTTTATCTATATCTTCTCCCTTTCAGTTTCATTCCATTGCTTCTCGTGTTTCCATGTGCAAATAAGAATACACTGTGAAATCCTTTCAGATATGTGCAGACAGCTATTAAATCTCCTTTTAGCCTTCTTCTTGTGCAAACTAAACATAACAAGATCCTTTAATCATTCCTTGTAGGACATACTTTGTAGTCCGCTCACCATCCTGGTAGCTCTTCTCTGAACTTGCTCCAGTTTTTCAATGTCTTTTTTTTTTTAATGTGGTACCCAGAATTGGACACAGTATTCCAGATAAGGTCTGGCCAAGGAGGAGTAGAAGGGGATAATTACTTCACGTGATCTAGACTCAATGTGTTTGCATTTTTGCTGCTGCATAACACTGTTGACTCATGTGCAGTCTGTGATCTATTAGTATACCCAAGCATTTTTCACACATATTGTTGCTTAGTTCTATTCCTCCCATTCTTTAGATATAATTTTTCTTTTTCTTGCCCAGATGTAGAATCTTGCATTTCTCCCTTTTAAATGCCATTCTGTTAGTTGCTGTCCGTTGTGCAAGCTTATCTAGATCCTTCTGAATCCTTTCTTTGTCTTCTCTAGTGTTAGCTATCCTTCCTAACTTTACATCATCTGCAAATTTAATTTACCTTCAGTTCCCTTTTCTAGATCATTTATAAAAATATTGAACAACAATGGGGCCAGGACAGAGCCCTCTTGAAACACTCTTCCAATTAGATGTGCAACCACGATCACTGCTTCAGTTAGTTATGAATCTACCTAACCGTAGCCTTGTCAATCCCACATTTGCTAATTTTTTCAATAAGGATAGTATGAGATACTTTATAAAATGCTTTGCTGAAGTCAGGCTATAATAGAGCATTTCCCTGATCCACCCAGTCAGTGATTCCATCATAGAAGGAAATTAGATTAGTCTGGCATGACTTGTTTGCTACAAACCCATGCTGGCTCTGGTTAATTACTGTATTATTATCCAAGTACTTACATACATGCTGTTTAATAATTGTTCAAAGATATTTCTTCATATAGAAGTAAGGTTCACTGGCCTGTAATTTCCTGGCTCCATCGTCTTTCCTTTTTTTAAGATAGGGACAACATTTGCGTTTTCCAATCTTTTGGGACTTCTTCTGTTCTCCAGGATTTTTCAAAGATTCTGGCTAGTGGTTCAGCAATTTCCTCTGCTAACTCTTTTAGTACCTTAGGATGTAATTCATCAGGACCAGGAGATTTAATTCATTTTAATTAGCTAAGTGTTCCCTCACCATCTCTCTGTTTATGGATAATGTTGATTATTTTATTCTTTCAATAGCATCGTGAAGATCAATTGACATTACAATTGCTTTCTTAGAGAACACAGATGCAAAATAGGAATTTAAAAGTTCGGCCTTCTCAACATCACTTTTGACCACTTCACACTTTTCATCCTGTAAAAATCCTATAAGCATCTTTGACTTTTCTTTTGCTTTTGACATACCCCCAAAATCCTTTCTAAATGCTATTTTGCAAGCCTCACTTCATTACTGGCTATAGCTCTTCTAATGCTTGCCCTGCATTTCCTGCAAACAGCATTATAGTTTTCTTTAGATATGCCCCCCTCTTTCCATTTAATATGTATTAAATGCAGGGGAAGAACAGAGTGTGCAGTAGGATGGCATAGTAGTAGACCAATACTGTCCCAAATATATCCCTGCAGTGCACAATAGATTTTCTGAAAATGAGTATTTGTATTTTTTTTATGTAGAAAAGGTTATTTTTTACTATGCTAGAAAAGCTGCAAATTACTCAGAAACAGTTAATAACAGCTTTATGTTTGTTATAAAAATATTTACTCAGATAACCCCTTTAAAGGAAACCTGTCACTTTTATTCATGCTCCCCAAACTGCAGGCAGCATCAATCAGAGCCTGGCTACATGACAAACGACATCATCCAGGTGTAGTTTGAAAACCCAGATGGCTTCTCCTTGAATCACTCAGCTTACGGCGATTATATATATAATTTAGCCTTAGGCTGCTCTTTTATCTCAATCCACAAATCCACATATCCATTTCTCAGTTTAACTTTGCTTGCTACCAGTGCTTGTTTATCTCCAAATATAATCCCGTTAACAGACTTGGCGTTTATCTAACGAGGAACTGGTGGCAGTACTACTGCCTGGCAGCTCTCTGTCTCACTGGTGCTAGTGAAAGGGGCCTCTCACTCTGTCAGGGTTGTAAGCAAGTGTGTTGTCAGTGACTGTGTGGGTCATATCCTCTCACTCCCCGTGCCTCCCTGGGCCCGTGTGGACAGGGGCCGTCTGTGTAAAACTGTATCAAGCTGACTTTACGTGTCCCCAAGGGATGCAGAACATTACATTGGTGAAAGTGGGGAGATCGCATTACGTGATCCGTCTGACGTAATAGTGATGTCAGACGGGGTTGCAAGCTGATTTAGAAGGATAGAGTCCTACATAAGATGACATGGCCTAGACACTCACATGGCCTCAACTCAATTGAGATGGTTTGGGATGAGTTAGACCACAGAATGAAGGCAAAGCATCCAACAAGTGCTCAGAATCTCTGGGAACTTCTTCAAGACTGTTGGAAAGCCATTCCAGTTATCTACCTGATAAAGTTGCTTGAGAGAATGTCGAGGAAGTGTAAATTTGTCAGATTAAAATGGGAAATTTAAAGCTCAACACATACTGTATACTGGTTTCTTTCAACCATTTATTTGCCCCTTTGCTCCATAAGTGTCTTTTATGGTTTTGCTGCCATCAGTCTGAATCTACAATGTGCACATTCCAATAAGAATAAGATAAACAGATGAGGTGCAAGCAAACTCAGCGTGATTGACCAATTAAATATTGTAGTTGTTATCTGTTCTGCTGTATTTGAATTACAATTACACACTTCACAAATAGAACACTTACTAATTATAGCCTATGAGGGTATTCACATATCCGTGTTTTTTTGCGACCATGTCTTTGCAAAAAAAATCACGAAGGCATGTCCGATTTTGATTCTAGTCATGGATTAGAAGCACATGTTCAAATCTATGGGTCCCTGACAATCAGAAACAGTACACGGATGCCATCCATGTGCAATCTGTGCGCTGTCCATTTTTAACATTGCAATGGGTAGGAAAACTTTTGCAATTTTTTGGGGAGCATACAAGATAATTACTGATGAAACACTGATTGAAAACCTTGCACATTAACTCTACACTGATGAAAATCTGAGCCAAAATTCTATTGAAAATCTGTCTTTTTTCACACTTGAGAAAAAATAGACATCAGAATGAAGCTAAAGTCATATTCCTGTTGCTAAAACAGGGGGCTAATTCTGTTGCCAAAATTTGCATCATCTGTCTTCTGTGTAATTTCTCTTATCATTTTTAGATAGTAAATTCCCATTGGGAGGGATTTCTTTGCTTTTAATTACTCATTCATTTTGAATAGTTGCCATTTTACTTGTTTGTGACATTCCAGATCGTAAGGCCAGATTAAAATAAAGATTATGTGCTATTAATAATAAATCATATTCTTCTATTTGCTAAAAGAATTCTGCATGGCAACCTGTCTGCTAGAATTGATATGAAAGATTTCAGATCTTGATTTATCAAGGTAATTGGGCTATGTGACCCAGGTGACAGGTTGCTTGCCCTTCTTAAGTATAATTTTAATATAAGCCATTTCTCCTGAAGATTACCATCTGTTGCCCTTCATGAAATCATTAAACAGTTTCAGCAGTCTATCAGTTTTTCCCTTAAAAGTGTCTAAAATTAATTACCAAACACACCAGGGGCTGGATTTTTTTTCTTATGGCAAAATGCTTAGTTACTCTGTTAAGTTTTCTCTAAAGAGGAAATTTGTAGCAAAATGTTCTTTCAAATGATGTATAAAATAATTGAAGAATATCATTATAGGATTTTGGGTCAGTTGATCGAGAAACTGCCTTCATCGAGACAGTGCTAAAAATATTCGTTCTCCCTCTTTTTCTTCGCCAAGTTAAACTAAATTCATACCAATCAAAAAACTAATCAGCATTGGCCATCTTAAAACTGATTTTACACATTTGATTTTACAAATCATTCTTTTCTTTGGTGAGGTTGTCTCATGACCAAAACATGTGTTTATACACTGTGTGCACAATTATTGTGCAATTTGTATCAATTTTTATTTCTATCTCCACTGCCTGACAACGTCTTGTTTCACAGTTAGAAGATATGGTGGCGATAGAAGAAGATTGCCTGCGCTGCACTCACCTCTCCCACAGCATCCATCACCATAAATTCAGGACATTTTCAAAGGGCGAAGATGCAAGAAACTGTAGCAACTGCAGTGCTGGCCCCTGACATCCTGTTCTAAGAGTGGTAATAGATGCTGCAGGGAAGTGAATGCAGCCTCAGCCTCCTGTGACATCCTGTTTGAGACTCCTCTCAAATGAAAGGTCACAGGAAGTGCAGCAAAAAAACCACATTAAGGGTATGTGCACACGCTGTGGAAAACGCTGCAGGTCCGCAGCAGTTTCCCATGAGTATACAGTTCAATGTAAACCTATGGGAAACAAAAAACGCTGTGCACATGCTGTGGAAAAAAACGCAGCGGTTTACATTCCGCAGCATGTCACTTTTTTCTGCGGATTCCGCAGCGGTTTTACACCTGCTCCAATAGAAAACCGCAGTTGTAAAACCGCAGTGAAATCCGCAGAAAAACCGCGGTAAATCCGCGATAAATCCTCAGCTGTTTTGCACTGCGGATTTATCAAATCCGCTGCGGAAAAATCCGCAGTGGACCAGAATACGTGTGCACATAGCCTAAGCGATTAGCTAGATAGGGAGAAATGTAAAGTATTTTATAATAACGTTAATTACAAAAGTGGCTAGGGTGTAAATATAAATTTGTAGACAGGACATTTTAGGTACTGGACGACCGCTTTAAGGTGTTTGCTGGCTAGCCAAGCAGTAAATTAGTTTGATGCATGTGATGGAGCATTGTCCAGCATAAAAATCCATGGTTTTCTTAAAAGATGCAAACTTTTTCCTGCACCACTACTTGAATAATAATAATAATTTTATTTCTATAGCACAAAAATATTCTGCAGCACTTTACATTTTAGAGGGGACTTGTACAGACAATAAAATACATTTCAGAGTAGCCATAATCACACAAAACAACAGATACCAAGAGGAATGAAGGCCTTCTTCGCAAGCTTACAATCTATGAGAAAATAGGGGAGACACGAAAGGTGGATAGTAACAATTGCCTTCATTATTCTGACCAGCCAAAGTGTAATAAATCTGGTGTGTATGTAATGCTGCATGAACCGGTTAACAACGAGAATGTGTAAAAGTACAGACACAGAGGGCTGTTAAATGCATAAAAACAGATGATACAAGGGTCCTGGGTATGAAGAAAATTTTGAATTGGCAACACAAGGCTAGTTAGATAAATGTGTTGAGGCGGTAGGCCAGTGTGAAGAAATGTGTTTTTAGGGCACGCTTAAATTGTTGGTGGGTATTCGGGATTAATCAAATTATCCTGGGTAGTGCATTCCAAAGAATTGGTGCAGCACGTGAGACGTTTTGAAGACGGGAGTGGGAGGTTCTGATTATTGTGGATTTTAACCTTAGATCATTAGCAGAATGGAGGGCACGGGTAGGGTGATAGACAGAGATGAGGAAGGAGATGTAAGGTGGTGCAGAACCATGGAGCACTTTGTGGGTGAGAGTGATAAGTTTATATTGAACTCTGGAGTGGATGGGTAACCAATGCAATCGGTGTAATGGCTGGTGAGGAATATGATCCTGGCTGCAGCATTCAGGACAGATTGGAGAAGGGAGAGTCTGGTAAGAGGACTGATTAGTAGAGAGTTACAATAGTCCAGACGGAAATGGATAAGAGCAACAGTAAGAGTTCTTGCAGATTTGAAAGTAAGAAAAGGTCAAATTCTAGAAATATTTGTGAGATGTATATAACAAGAGTGAGCCAGTGATCGGATGTGGGGGGTGAATGAAAGCTCTGAATCAAGTAGGACCCCATGACAGCAGGCATGTTGCTGGGGAGCAATTGTAGAACCACACATGGAAATGGCAATGTCGGGCATAGGTAGGTTAGTGGAGGGAGGAAACACAAGAAGCTCGGTTTTTGACAGGTTCAGTTTCAGATAGAGGGACAACATGATGTTGGAACAGCAGTAAGACAATCACTGGTGTTTTGTAATAATGCAGGTGTGATATCAGGAGTAGAGGTGTATAATTGGGTGTCATCAGCATAGAGATGGTGCTGGAAACCAAATCTACTGATTGTTTGCCCAATAGGGGCAGTATACAAAGAGAAGAGGAGGGGACCTAGAACTGATCCTTGAGGAATCCCAACAGTAAGGGGGAGATGAGAGCATGAGTAGCCAGCAAATGATACAGTGTAGGAGCGATCAGAGAGGTAGGAGAACCAGGAGAAAATGGTGTCCTTGAGGCTGATGGACCGTAGCATAGTGTGGAGGAGCTGATGATCCACAGTATCAAATGCTGCAGAGAGATCCAGGAGAATTATCATGGAGTAGTGACCATTAGATTTAGCTGTTAGTAGATCATTAGAGACTTTTGAGGGCAGTTTCAGAGTGTAAAGAGCAGAAACCGGATTGAAGAGGGTCAAAAAGAGAGTGATCTGAGAGATAGCTAATTGGACAGGAGTGAACCAAGCGTTCCAGGAGGTTAGAGATGAAGGGAAGATTAAAGACGGGTCTATAGTTAGCAGCACAGTTTTGGTCGAGGGATTGGTTTTTTTTAATTAATGGATGTACAATGGCATGTATAAATGAGGAGGGAAAGATACCAGAATAGGGAGATGTTGAATATTTTTGCTAGGTATGTGGTGACAGCAGGGGAAAGGGACTGGAGAAGATATGAGGGAATAGGGTCACTGGTGCAAGTAGTAGGGCGAGACGATGCCAGGAGCCTGATCACTTCTTCCATGACTGGTTTAAAGACAGAAATTGAGCTAGATGTAGTGGGGGAGGGACAGTGCATGGTATGAGGGGATTGGGAGAAAATTTCCTGTCAGATATGGTCAATTTTTTCTTTGAAATAATTGACCAGATCATCAGCATGGAAATCCGTGGTTGGATTGAGCAGGGAATGAAAAGTGTCAAAGGAACGTTTAGGATAATTGGATAGTCAGGTGATGAGGGTGATGAAATAGGTTTGTTCAGAGAGGTGAATGGCTGAGTTGTATGTTTTATGCATAAACTTGCAATGGATGAAATCTTCGGGCAGATTGGATTTTCTCCACAGACGTTCGGCGCACCTGGCACAGCACTGTAGGAAACATGTTTTCAGCATGTGTCAGGGTTGTCACCACCTGTGTCAAATTGTTCTATGTATAGGAAGTGCAGCTTCATCCATAATTTATATGGATTATAATTATAATGTTTCAGTGCAGACTCAGGACATGAGAGGGAGGAGATTGAGGCCAATGATGACTGCAACTTCTTCATAAGTTTCTGGGTGTTAATGTCACATATATTTCTATAAGTTCTCAGCAGCTCTTTCACCAGTGGTTTTCAGCCTGGACGGTCGCATCTTGACATTGTCCAGGTTGTAAACCATTTAGCCCCCAGATATGGATTACAGTGTGGGACAGAACGATGGACAGATATGGTATATTGTTGTTTTTTTATTTTACTTTTATTACAGGAGATCAAGGGCTTCGGTGGAATTAGGCGCTGCAGTAAGTATGGTTTAATTGAAATTAATAAAGGATTCTGTGTAATTTTTTTAATTAACAGATTTTATTCTGGCTGTGTCTTTATTTAACATATAACTATAGGAATAGTAATGGATAGGTGTCTTATAGACACCTCTCCATTACTAAGCGGTGGGCTTGATGTCACCTGACAATACAAGATGACATCAACCCCACAAATATAAACCCCACTTTCCACCACTACAGTGCAAGTGGGACGAGCCAGGCAAAGTGCCAGAATTGGCGCACCTAATAGATGTGCCTTTTCTGGGCAGCTGTGGGCTGCTGTTTTTAAGCTGGGAGGCTATGTCAATGGCCCCTTACCAGCCTGAGAATACCAGCCCCCAGCTGTGAGCTTTAGCAAGGCTGATTGACAAAAATGGGGAGGACCCCATGCCGTTTTTTAATTATCTATTTAAATAATTAAAAAAATGGCATGGGGACCCCTCTATTCTTGATAACCGACCTTGTTGAAGCTGACAGCTGAGGGTTGCACTCACCAGCTATGAGTTTTGCCTTGTTGGTTCAAGAACACAGGGTGAACCCAAGTTGGTTTTTCATTCATTTATTTTGTTAGATCGCAGGTGGCGGCTGAGGAATACCCCCCGATCATCTGTTCCTGTTGACACTGCTATTAGTGGCAGCAGATGTCGGAAGATGGGACTAAGAGTCCCAAAATCCCCCACCTGCTGTCATCGTTCAGACTTTACTATAACTCTTTTCATTCTCCTCTGCTCGTGCCGATCGCTGGAAAAGCAGATGAGAATGATGAAAGCAGTATTCAGCACCTGCCGACAGGGAACTTACTGTAGCGCTTCTTCCCCAGTGGCAATCCGTGTGGTACTGATGCGGGACACGGGCGGCACACGGTTGCCAACCGTGTGCCGCAAGTATTACAGTCACGACACAAGGACATGGATATCTCCGTACCGGAAATAAATGGACATGTGAAACCGGCCTTAATGTGCATCTCTTTTCCTAAACATATATTTTGCAACCCTGTTGACTTTGCAGCAAAACCTTCGATGGTTCTGCTATCACGAACCAATTTCTTTGCAATTTGAAAAGTGCTGCATCCTTCTATAACACTTTTAACAATTTTTGATTTTTTAGAGTCAAATCTATTTTTTGGCCAACAAGCTTTGTAATAATATGCACATCTTGACAAAAGGGTCTTAAAGGGGTTTCCCCACAAACAAAAGTACATTTTAATCAATAGATCTTGGAATAATAATTTCCACAATTGGATGTGTTTAATTAAAGTTTCCTGTGTTGAGATAATCTTATAAATGCGCCACTGATTTGTACTGTGTAATGGTTGTGTCTGACCATGCAGGAACATGGTCTAATCATACCACATCTCCTGGGTAGGGGGGACGCAAAAGAGAGTATGCAGATATTACAGCAGGGGATCGCAACTGATTCTTTCTGTGAGGTAAAACATTTGCCTGCCTGTTTTAAACAATGAAAAGAAGAAATAATTTGAGATCCTGTGCTGTAATAACTATATAAGAGCCCCCCCCCCCCTTGCCAAGGTGCTGTGGTATGATCAGACCATGTTTCTGCACTGTCAGACACAGCCATTACACAGGATATAACAGGGACACATTTATATGATTATGATTATCTCAACACAGGAACATTTTTTTGAAACCTCCAATTGTGGAACTTATTATTATTCCAAGATCTATTGATTAACATGAACTTTTGTTCGTGGGAAAACTCCTTTAATATCCATTCCTTACACCACACTCTCCCTCATTACACATATACACTTTACCTGATCTGCTTCACTACAGTAAGTTTATACAGATTGGAGTTGGAAAATCTGCATAAAAATGATAATATAGTAAAATACTCACTTGTCTAATAATTGTTGCCACATGGTATATGATCCTATATGAACATCATAGGGAAAGCACGATAGGAACACCACTTCTTTGAACCAGAATTAAGAGTGGCCCTCACACAGCTCAATTGACAAACAAATAACAATGTCGAGGGACTCAAAAATTATGTGAGAAATTTTTATTTATAAATAAATCTTCAAATCTTCCACATTTAATATCACTGTAATAGTACTGACCTTGAGATCTGTAGAATTAGGTTGTCAGGTCATTTTTACTGCACAATGCACAACGCAGAAAAACAAAAAAAATATTTTGGAATTGTGTTTTTTCACTATTTCACTGCACTTGGATTTTTTTTCAATACATTATATGGTAAAATGAATGGTTTCATTTAAAACTGCAAATCGTCCTACGAAAAACAAGCCGTCATACTACTATGTTGATGGAAAAAAAATGTTAGAAGAAAAGGAGAAAGTGTCAAATAGTGGTGGGAAGGGGTTCATGCTTTCGTCTTTAGTGGTCTTCAGGGTAGGGTAGTTTATTTTAAATCTGCAACTCATCCTACAAATAAACAAGCCGTAATACTACTACGTTGATGAAAAAAAGTGTTAAAAGAAAAGGAGAAAGTGTTAAATATTGGGGGAAACGGGTTCTTTAGTGGTCTAGGGTAATGATGAGCGAGTATACTTGTTACTCGAGATTTCCCAAGCATGCTTGGGTGGTCTCCGAGTATTTTGGCGTACTCGGAGATTTCGTTTATGTCGACGCAGCTGCATGATTTGCGACTGCTAGACAGCTTGAATACATGTGGGGAATCCCTAACAAACAAGAAATCCCAACATGTATTCAAGCTGCCTAGCAGCCGCAAATCATACAGCTGCGTCGACTTAAACTAAATCTCCGAGCACGCCGAAATACTCGGAGACCACCCGAGCATGCTTGGGAAATCTTGAGTAACGAGTATACTCACTCATCACTAGTCTAGGGTAGTGAATAAACCCCTGAATGATTCATTGGTGATCTAGGATAGAAGACATATTAATGCTTGCTTTCCTGGTGGCTTAGGGTATCAATCTGTCCACTTGTGCGGGGGGTGAATTATTTTTGATTATTGCAGATGTTCTATTCCTTTGTTCAGTAAGTCAAGGGACATGAACCATTGTTTAATGTGAGACTGTAGGACAACCCATAACTGAACAACAAAGGAAAGTGGCAACCCCTTTTGTATGCTAATTTGTGGAATGCCAGCTGATTATGGATTGCATCAACCCCTTGCAGTGTAGTAGTCAGCACCACTTGAGAGGAAAATTTTTCAGGGAGGAAACAGCCATGACTACCTCACCCCAATCCTGTGGGACAATGCCTGGAAATTGGAGCTGAGGGTTATAAAAGTGCCCTGCTGCAATCACCAGTGTGATTTTAGATCGTTAGCCCAGGGACCATGGTTCCAGCTGGTGGAATACGGATCTGCTTCACTGCCAATACTGAGCACACAAAGTCATTTGGATAACCCAGGTTGGGACAATCAGGTCACTTGGCCACATATATCGCTGTTCTCGGTCAACTTCCTAAGCTTGCCACTACTCACTCTCTGTGGGTGCCCGCCAAAAGTAAGGTGCTGCTGGTTGGGGTAGTTGGTTCTGGATGCTCCATAGTCATGGCGCTTCTAATCCCCAGCGAGCCAGCAGAAGGGTGATACTCTGTCATTTACACAATTTTGTGTCCTTGATCGGAAAGTAATACATGCATAGAACTGTTGGTAACCCAATAAAGTCTTGCCAGAGTGTGTTACCCTCACCCTGTGTTGTCTAAATAGTGTTTTGCCCATGAGGAAGGAGTATGGGCATTCAGTGGAATGAGCCACGGCCTGTGCGGTCTTTCTGAAGACGGTTGGACCAGAGGAAGAGAGCACCTTCTAACCCTTGTGTCTTCACAGTCACTGTTATTTCACCAAACATTGCATAAATCAATAATACAAGGAACTATAAGAAACTTTGTAATTTATTTAGCAGAAAAATATTCATATTTCTCCACCTGTGAGAATGCAGAGGAGAAAACTGGTGAAAAAATGCAGGATATATGGCATAAAATAGCCACAAATATGATACATGATATTCCTCATGTACAAACTTATGATAGCTTAGTCTTAAAAGTTTCCTGAAATGTAAATGCAGCGCCCCAGAGTCCTGGTCGTTGCAGTACTGATGCTCCGCCGCTAAGGGGGGCTATGGTACGTCTGATGGCACTGAAGGAGTTCACCTGACCAGGTATCACAGACAGCAATACACTTCACAGTCTGGTCTCCAGGGGGAGCTAAAGGTGCTATGTATTAGGCCACTCCTCACAATCTGGTAAAACTGGGGGTTAGATAGGAAGTTAGTCAGAAGCTGACTGGGTTGGAACCAGGCAACATCCTGTGGCAGAGGGTGTTGCAGGGGAAGATTCAGGGGGGTCCCTGTCAGGGGTGGGATCCTGACAGAGGCCTAGCGAACAGAAAGAACGTTACGGGACCGCGCCTGCACTTCATCGCGGCAGTACCCCAAGAAAGGACAAGAAGCGAGGTTTATTGTGCTGAGTGAGAAACGAGATCAACGCAACAAGGAGAAACACCAGTAGGAGTCGTGCTGTAAGACGAGGCAACATCCTACTGAGGCGCGTAGCCGGTGGCCGGAATGCCGAGGAAGTATTGAGCTCCAGGCCTTACTTCAAACCTACGGCAGGACAGTCAGTTATAGGTGGGCTGTCTCACTCAAATCACCTAAGAAGACATAGGGGGCAACATCTGGAGAGGGGCGACTCTAGGGTCCCGGAAGACCTCCAAGCCGACCCGTCATACGGGTGCGTCCTAGCCATATCATCTGGGGGGACGAAACAGAACATCAGAATCGAGTTGTGAGGGAACTTCAGAAACAGACACAACAGTTGTGAGGACTATCCCATGGTGCTAAGCAGGGAAGGACTACAACACAAGCGCTAGAAGGTAGGCACAGATTTCCACCTGCAAAGGGAACTCTGGAGGTGTCATCGGACTGGCTGGACTCACGCAGCCCGGTTAACCGTAATCCGAACTGAGGATCCTGAAGCCTTTAGTAAAGAGATAAAGAGACTGCAACCTGGTTTTCTCGTTATTTACTGCGACCGGCACCACACTACATCATCCCACTCTCCACCTTCATTGGACGCCCCTCAGTAGGGTCACGGGCCAGGTCTAGCCACCATGACAACCCCAGAACTGAGACACAGAGGCCCGGTACCGGGTGCCTCTCGGCCCTGCGGCAGTGGGGGCGCTCCATAAGTTATGCTTTAAAGAATACTACCATTTTGGTAAGTTTAATGCCATGTCCACTACTGAACTGTGCCATGATCTGAGGAGAGCCTAGAGGGGTGTGACTAGGTGCATAACCAAGTCCTACCTCAACTGGTGATATTGTGATCTGAGGAGGGATGAGGGAGACGGAAGGAACCAGGTGCTACACCAGGACTGACCTCGGGTAGATGGCAGCTGACCTTCAAGGGACAGGAGGCAGGAACAGACAGAAATGTTAAATTTAGCAAGTACTTGTAGCATGGCTGTTATAGTGACTGGCATGACGGACACACAGGCAGGCTGGTACTGACTGGCATGACTGATATCCTGGAAAGCGGGTGCAGACGGGTATAGCTGATAGAGTGGTGGGTTGACGTACAGGGCATGTATACTGGGATATGAGCACTGGTACAGGAGAACTAGCAAGTGTATTAGAAAAAAACTAGATTGTACAGGCACCTCCATGCAGGTGGAGGTGCCTTAAATAGTACTTGTCTCCCAGCCTTTGGCTGGTGACATTTTAGGATGGTACATGTGCAGCCCCTTTAAGAAGGATGGAGTGTGCGCACCCTAAACACAGTGCGTAGGGATCTGTGTGCTGGGCACATGCCCCGAATATCAGCAGCTGGAGAGGAAGGAGGAAGTGTGGGGCCACAACAATGAGTGAATCGTCGTCTCTTCCGGGGAATGGAGGCAGAGGGCAGAGATGCCAGCGCTACAATTACTTTTTCTACTTGACTTGCAATAAGCATACTGATCAGAGCACACAAAGCTTTCCTTGTCTTTTTTTTGTGAGGGACCATTTTTTAATATAAATGCCTTTATACATACAGTTTAGTCGTTGTATAGTAAGAGTTATTTTACAGGTTTCGTTCAGGACTGAGGGGATGTACCTTTAGCCAATGGACAATAGACATGTCTATTGGGCTGGACACACCTCTTTTAGCTGGAAAAATATTTAGAATTGAGACTCCTCCATGGTTGATACCTTTTAATGGCTAACTGAAAAGATGGTAACAAATTGCAAGCTTTCAAGACTACTCAGGCCTCTTCATCAGGCATAGACTAAAAGAAATTCTGGAGAATCACGTATTTATGCACAAAACATCACAGAAAAAAAAAACATGGATAAGACAGGTGACATGAAGCAGAATTACCATGGGTGATAAACAGTTATGTCCATAAATATTGGACCAGTTCTTAGATAGGGAATGTTTTATTGTCCTCTGATTGGGGTCTGGTTCTGTTGTGATGACCCCACATGGTCTGAAGGGCAAATTCCTTGGTTCCTTAGTTGATGTAAAAAGACATAACTCCATGCTACACATTCATTCCTGTACTAAGACTGTCAAAGGTTATCATCAGTTTATATTCCCATATTCTTCTGTCTCTTTGAGATTTGAAGTTACCTTTTAAAACAAGTAATTTCATGTCCATAATGTTATGATCCGGGAGACAAAAATGTATTGCCACAGGTAGATCCATTCTTTTTTCTCTTATTGTATGGCGGTGATAATTCATCCTTGTCCTCAGTTTTTGCCCTGTCTCCCCCCCCATACAGACCGCCAGTTGGACATTTAGTACAAATAATTAGGTACACCACATTAGAAGTGAAGCAGCTGAAAGTACCTGGTATCTTGTAGTCCTGATGTGAATTGTCTTATAGCTGGACACATAAATAGACTAGCATGTGCTTTGGTCGGGTTCTTGCTTCCTGGATGATCATAGACACACACAGCAGAGATTGGAGATGTGACATACAGAGACAGAGACAGCCTGATGGACTTCTACTGTTATGAACTGGTGGTTTAGGAGCAACATGGGACGAGCTCTGGAAGAGATGGTACCTGTACTAACCGCAGTTCCTGAGCTTATCTGTTGTGAATTAGACTTTTTTGGCTCCCTCTTGTGGTCACTAGTGGTATGACTCTGAGATTGTCTTTCCCTAGTTTGGCACCCACCTGGGTCGTTAGTCCAGGGGTGTTGCTATATGAACTTCCTGAATTCTTAGTCTGGTGCCTGGCATCGTTGTAATCAGTCCTTTCTGTTTGCTCCTGTCTGCTTGTCCTGGTTCATGCAAAATTAAGCTAAGTCCTGCTTCCTTGTTTTTTGGTTATTTGTATTGCTCTTATTTTTTGTCCAGCTTGTACTAAATGTGATTCCTGATTTTGCTGGAAGCTCTATGGGGCTGGTATTCTCCCCCCGGGCCGTTAGACGGTTCGGGGGTTCTTGAATATCCAGCGTGGATATTTTTGATAGGGTTTTTGCTGACCGTATAAGTCATCTTACTATATTCAGGAATAATTGTAAATTGTTTCTTTCTCTGAGACCCCGTTTGTCTGGAGACTCAGCTCAGCAAGTTAAAATTGTTATCTCTTTCTTGCGGGGCGACCCTCAGGATTGGGCTTTCTCGCTAGCGCCAGGAGATCCGGCATTGGCGAATATTGATGCGTTTTTTCTGGCGCTCGGATTGCTTTACGAGGAACCCAATCTTGAAATTCAGGCAGAAAAAGCCTTGCTGGCTATTTCTCAGGGCCAGGATGAAGCTGAAGTGTATTGCCAAAAATTTCGGAAATGGTCCGTGCTTACTCAGTGGAATGAGTGTGCTCTGGCCGCAAATTTCAGAAATGGCCTTTCTGAAGCCATTAAGAATGTGATGGTGGGTTTCTCCATTCCTACAAGTCTGAATGATTCCATGGCGCTGGCTATTCAAATTGACCGGCGTTTGCGGGAGCGCAAAACTGCTAATCCTCTGGTGGTGTTGTCTGAACAAACACCTGATTTAATGCAATGTGATAGAATTCAGACTAGAAATGAACGGAAAAATCATAGACGTCAGAATGGGTTGTGTTTTTACTGTGGTGATTCTACACATGTTATATCAGCATGCTCTAAATGCCTTACAAGGGTTGTTAGTCCTGTCACCATTGGTAATTTGCAACCTAAATTTATTTTGTCTGTGACTTTAATTTGCTCATTGTCTTCCTACCCTGTTATGGCGTTTGTGGATTCAGGTGCTGCCCTGAGTCTTATGGATCTGTTGTTTGCCAAGCGCTGTGGTTTTGTTCTTGAGCCATTGGTAGTGTTGAGCATTCCGATACCGCAAGTATCGGGTATCGGCCGATCCTTGCGGTATCGGAATTCCGATACCGAGATCCGATATTTTTGTGGTATCGGGTATCGGAATCGGAAGTCCCCACAGTGCTAAAATCACTATAATGTAAAGTGGGCGGTGCGTGGGCGGAGACTGCGTGTCTCTGTGCGGGCGGGGTCTGTGCGGGCCTGCCAGGGATCTCATTCTATGCGGCCGGCGCTGTATGCCCAGGCTTGATGCGGCGTGCCGGGGCTTGATGCGGCGTGGGAGGGCTCTACGGCGTGCTGGGGGGGTCTATGCGGCGTGAGGGGGGGTCTATGCGGCGTGAGGGGCTCTCTGCGGTGTTCTGGGGCGTCTATGCGGCGTGCTGGGGGATCTATGCGGCGTGAGGGGCTCTCTGCGGCGTTCTGGGGCGTCTATGCGGCGTGCTGGGGGGTCTATGCGGCGTGCTGGGGGGTCTATGTGGCGTGCTGGGGGGTCTATGCGGCGTGCTGGGGGGTCTATGCGGCGTGCTGGGGGGTCTATGCGGCGTGCGGGGGTCTCTGCGGCGTGCTGGGGGGTCTCTGCGGCGTGCGGGGGTCTCAGTGCGGGCATCGTCCGATGGGACTACAAGTCCCATCGGGCTATGCCTGCTACACTGACAGTGATTGACACATTAGCCAATGATGGGACAGTAGTAGTCCCATCATCCGGCTAATGTGTTGAATGAAAAAAAAAAAAAATACTCCATACATACATTCTACATACATAAATACATATAGACATACAGTACATTCATACATTACATACATGACATACATTACATTAAACATAGATTACATACTCACCATTACTTGTCATTTTGATCCCCGAAGCCAGTGTCATCTATAAAAAATGCGAAAAAAAACAAACAACCAATATACTCCCTGTCCGCAGAAATCCACGAGTGTCCCACGACGATCTCCCGTGGAGAGCAGCAGCATCAAATAATGCGACCGCTCTCTAGGGGCTCAGAAACACAATGACGGGAGGAAGGTATCCTTCCGCCACTGTATTCCTCCGCCACTGTAAAAAAAAAAGTCCCTAGTCTCACTTTATGGCATTGCTGTATGAGACATTTTCCCATGCAGCAATTATATAAAGTGACACTTTGAACTCAGGTAACCTCAGTGATGCACTGCAGGAGCCATTGTCTCCTGTCAGTGTGTCACTGAGGGTCCTATAGAGCAGTGACATCACCCGATGTCACTGTTCTATAGGGGAGATCGTCGTGGGACACTCGTTATTAATTGGACTACGGCGGACAGGTAGTATGCGGTTTATTATTTTACGTTTCTTGCAGGCGCTGAAGTATGGTAAGTATGGTGAAATGAAGAATATTAAAATACTTTTTCCTAATGTGTGCGTGTTTTATTAACCCTTTTCTTACTATTGGATTAATAACGGATAGGCGTCTTATTGACGCCTCTCCGTTATTAACCCGGCTGTTGTGAATTTGGATTCTGGGCTCCCCCGGTGGCCGCTTGTGGAATTGGACTTGTCATCCTCTTTCCTGTTTCACCTGGTTCCATCAGTAGTGGGTGTCGCTATTTAAGCTCATTTCTCTGGTGGTTTCTTGCCGGTCATCAATGTTATCTGATGCCTCTCAGTGCTTGTTCCTGCTTCTAGACAACTTCTAGATAAGTTGGACTTTTGTCCATGTTTTGTTTTGCCTATTTGTTCCAGTTCACAGCTGAAGTTTTGTTACTGTGTCTGGAAAGCTCTCGTTGATCAGGGATTGCTACTCTGGCGTTATGAGTTAATGCCAGAGTTTAAGGTAATCTCTGGATGGTGTTTTGTTAGTGTTTTTCTGCTGACCATGAAAGTATACTATCTGTCTTCTGCTATCTAGTAAGCGGACCTCAAATTTGCTAAGACTATTTTCCTGCTGCGTTTGTTGTTTCATCTGAACTCACCGTCATTATATGTGGGGGCTACTGTCTTCTTTGGAATATTTCTCTAGAGGTGAGCCAGGTCTTATATTTCCCTCTGCTAGCTATTTAGGTCTTAGGCCAGAGCTGGGCATCTAGCGATAAATAGGAAATGCTACCTGGCTATTTCTAGTTGCGCGGCAGGCTTAGTTCATGGTCAGTATAGTTCCATCTTCCGAGAGCTTGTCCCTCTATAGGCTTGCTATGATCTCTGCCTGCAGAGATCATGACAGTTTGACCGGCCCATAAAGTGTTAAAGACCCAGGTTGAGAAAGGAGAGTTATAAGAAGTCTGCTGGAATTTTTTTTTTTTTTTTTTTTTCTTTTCCTCCAGTCTGCCTTGCTGCAGTCTTTTTTTCTCTCTCTCCTCCTAATCTCTGTATGCTCTGTGTGCACCTGACAATAATGGATCTCCAGAGTGTAACTGCGGGTTTGAATAATCTCATCACGAAAGTACAAAATTTACAAGATTTTGTGGTACATGCTCCGGTATCTGAACCGAGAATTCCTTTGCCGGAGTTCTTCACAGGGAATAGAGCTAGCTTCCAGAATTTCCGAAATAATTGTAAGCTTTATTTGTCCCTGAAGTCTCGTTCAGCTGGAGACCCTGCTCAGCAGGTTAGGATTGTGATTTCCTTGCTCAGGGGTGACCCTCAAGATTGGGCCTTCTCATTGCCAGCAGGGGATCCTGCGTTACGCGATGTGGATGCGTTTTTTCTGGCCTTGGGCTTGCTTTATGAGGAACCTCATTTGGAACTTCAGGCAGAAAAAACTTTGATGGCACTATCTCAGGGGCAAGACGAAGCTGAAGTTTTCTGCCAAAAATTCCGTAAATGGTCTGTGCTTACTCAGTGGAATGAGTGCGCCTTGGCGGCAACTTTCAGAGAAGGTCTCTCTGATGCCGTTAAGGATGTTATGGTGGGGTTCCCTTTGCCTGCAGGTCTGAATGAGTCCATGACAATGGCTATTCAGATTGATAGGCGTCTGCGGGAGCGCAAACCGGTGCACCATCTGGCGGTGTCTATGGAAAAGACGCCAGAAAGTATGCAGTGTGATAGAATTCTGTCCAGGAGCGAGCGACAGAATTTTAGACGGAAGAATGGATTGTGTTTCTATTGTGGGGATTCTACTCATGTTATATCAGCATGCTCTAGGCGTACAAAGAAGCTTGATAAGTCTGTTTCCATTGGCACCATTCAGTCTAAGTTTATTTTGTCTGTAACCCTGATTTGTTCTTTGTCATCCATTGCCACGGACGCCTATGTTGACTCTGGCGCCGCTCTGAGTCTTATGGATTGGTCCTTTGCCAATCGTTGTGGTTTTGATTTAGAGCCTTTGGAGACTCTTATTCCTCTGAAGGGGATTGACTCCACCCCATTGGCTAATAATAAACCACAATACTGGACACAAGTAACCATGCGTATCGATCCGGATCACCAGGAGATTATTCGTTTCCTGGTGCTGTATAATTTACATGACGATTTGGTACTGGGATTGCCATGGTTGCAGTCTCACAACCCAGTCTTGGACTGGAGAGCAATGTCTGTGTTGAGCTGGGGATGTAAGGGTATTCATGGGGACGTACCTTTGGTTTCTATTTCGTCGTCCATTCCCTCTGAAGTCCCTGAGTTCCTCTCTGATTATCAAGACGTCTTTGACGAACCCAAGCTTGGGTCGTTACCTCCGCACCGTGAGTGCGATTGTGCCATAGATTTGATACCGGGTTGTAAATATCCAAAGGGTCGTTTGTTTAATTTGTCTGTGCCGGAACATGCTGCTATGCGGGAATATATAAAGGAGTCTTTGGAAAAGGGACATATTCGTCCATCTTCTTCTCCCTTGGGAGCTGGGTTTTTCTTTGTCTCAAAAAAAGACGGCTCTTTGAGACCATGTATTGATTATCGGCTTCTGAATAAGATCACTGTTAAGTATCAATACCCATTGCCATTGCTTACTGATTTGTTTGCTCGTATAGAGGGTGCTAAGTGGTTCTCTAAAATTGATCTTCGTGGGGCGTATAATTTGGTGCGGATCAGGCAGGGGGATGAGTGGAAGACCGCATTTAATACGCCCGAGGGCCACTTTGAGTATTTGGTCATGCCTTTTGGTCTTTCTAATGCCCCTTCAGTTTTCCAGTCTTTTATGCATGATATTTTCCGCGATTTTCTGGATAAATTTATGATAATATATCTGGATGATATTCTGATTTTTTCTGATGACTGGGACTCTCATGTCCAGCAGGTCAGGAGAGTTTTTCAGGTTCTGCGGTCTAATTCTTTATGTGTGAAGGGGTCTAAGTGCGTTTTTGGGGTCCAGAAAATTTCCTTTTTGGGGTATATTTTTTCTCCCTCTTCCATTGAGATGGATCCCGTCAAGGTGCAAGCTATTTGTGACTGGACTCAGCCCTCCTCTCTTAAGGGTCTTCAGAGATTTTTGGGCTTTGCCAACTTTTACCGCCGATTTATTGCTGGTTTTTCGGATGTCGTTAAACCACTGACTGATTTGACCAGACAAGGCGCTGATGTTGCTAATTGGTCCCCTCATGCTGTAGAGGCCTTTCAGGAGCTTAAGCGCCGTTTTGCCTCTGCCCCTGTGTTGCGTCAGCCTGATGTGAATCTGCCTTTTCAGGTTGAGGTTGACGCTTCGGAGATTGGAGCTGGGGCAGTGTTGTCGCAGAAAGGTTCCGACTGCTCCGTCATTAGGCCTTGTGCCTTCTTTTCTCGCAAATTTTCGCCCGCAGAGCGGAATTATGATGTTGGGAATCGGGAGCTTTTGGCCATGAAGTGGGCTTTTGAGGAGTGGCGCCATTGGCTCGAGGGGGCTAGGCATCAGGTGGTGGTATTGACTGACCACAAAAATTTGATTTATCTTGAGACTGCCAGACGCCTGAATCCTAGACAGGCGCGCTGGTCTTTATTTTTTTCTCGCTTTAATTTTGTGGTGTCATACCTACCGGGTTCTAAGAATGTTAAGGCAGATGCCCTTTCTAGGAGTTTTGACCCGGACTCTCCTGGTAATTCTGAACCCACAGGTATCCTTAGGGAGGGAGTAATTTTGTCGGCCGTTTCTCCTGATCTGCGGCGGTCCTTGCAAGAGTTTCAGGCGGATAGACCGGATCGTTGTCCGCCTGATAGACTGTTTGTTCCGGATGATTGGACCAGCAGAGTCATCTCTGAGGTACATTCTTCTGCATTGGCAGGTCATCCCGGAATTTTTGGTACCAGGGATTTGGTGGCAAGATCCTTCTGGTGGCCTTCCCTGTCACGAGATGTGCGAGTCTTTGTGCAGTCATGTGACGTTTGTGCTCGGGCCAAGTCTTGTAGTTCTCGGGCTAGCGGACTGCTGTTGCCCTTGCCTATTCCTAAGAGGCCTTGGACACACATCTCGATGGATTTTATTTCAGATCTGCCTGTTTCCCAGAAGATGTCTGTCATCTGGGTGGTCTGTGACCGTTTCTCTAAAATGGTCCATTTGGTTCCTCTGCCCAAGTTGCCTTCTTCTTCTGAGTTGGTTCCTCTGTTTTTTCAGAATGTTGTCCGATTGCACGGTATTCCTGAGAATATTGTTTCTGACAGAGGTACCCAATTTGTGTCTAGATTTTGGCGGGCATTCTGTGCTAGGATGGGCATAGATTTGTCTTTTTCATCTGCTTTTCACCCTCAGACTAATGGCCAGACCGAGCGGACTAATCAGACCCTTGAGACATATCTGAGGTGTTTTGTCTCTGCTGACCAGGATGATTGGGTTGCTTTTTTGCCATTGGCAGAGTTCGCCCTCAATAATCGGGCCAGTTCTTCCACCTTGGTGTCCCCGTTTTTCTGTAATTCGGGGTTTCACCCTCGATTTTCCTCCGGTCAGGTGGAATCCTCGGATTGTCCTGGAGTGGATGCGGTGGTGGAGAGATTGCATCACATCTGGGGGCAGGTTATGGACAATTTGAAGTTGTCCCAGGAGAAGACTCAGCGTTTTGCCAACCGTCATCGTCGTGTTGGTTCTCGGCTTTGTGTTGGAGATTTGGTGTGGTTGTCTTCTCGTTTTGTCCCTATGAGGGTCTCTTCTCCTAAGTTTAAACCTCGGTTCATCGGCCCTTATAGAATATTGGAGATTCTTAATCCTGTTTCTTTCCGTTTGGACCTCCCTGCGTCCTTTTCCATTCATAACGTTTTTCATCGGTCGTTATTGCGCAGGTATGAGGTACCTGTTGTACCTTCAGTTGAGCCTCCTGCTCCGGTGTTGGTTGAGGGTGAGTTGGAGTACGTTGTGGAGAAAATTTTGGACTCTCGTGTTTCCAGACGGAAACTCCAGTATCTGGTCAACTGGAAGGGTTACGGCCAGGAGGATAATTCTTGGGTCAATGCATCTGATGTTCATGCTTCTGATCTTGTTCGTGCCTTCCATAGGGCTCATCCTGGTCGCCCTGGTGGATCTGGTGAGGGTTCGGTGCCCCCTCCTTGAGGGGGGGGTACTGTTGTGAATTTGGATTCTGGGCTCCCCCGGTGGCCGCTTGTGGAATTGGACTTGTCATCCTCTTTCCTGTTTCACCTGGTTCCATCAGTAGTGGGTGTCGCTATTTAAGCTCATTTCTCTGGTGGTTTCTTGCCGGTCATCAATGTTATCTGATGCCTCTCAGTGCTTGTTCCTGCTTCTAGACAACTTCTAGATAAGTTGGACTTTTGTCCATGTTTTGTTTTGCCTATTTGTTCCAGTTCACAGCTGAAGTTTTGTTACTGTGTCTGGAAAGCTCTCGTTGATCAGGGATTGCTACTCTGGCGTTATGAGTTAATGCCAGAGTTTAAGGTAATCTCTGGATGGTGTTTTGTTAGTGTTTTTCTGCTGACCATGAAAGTATACTATCTGTCTTCTGCTATCTAGTAAGCGGACCTCAAATTTGCTAAGACTATTTTCCTGCTGCGTTTGTTGTTTCATCTGAACTCACCGTCATTATATGTGGGGGCTACTGTCTTCTTTGGAATATTTCTCTAGAGGTGAGCCAGGTCTTATATTTCCCTCTGCTAGCTATTTAGGTCTTAGGCCAGAGCTGGGCATCTAGCGATAAATAGGAAATGCTACCTGGCTATTTCTAGTTGCGCGGCAGGCTTAGTTCATGGTCAGTATAGTTCCATCTTCCGAGAGCTTGTCCCTCTATAGGCTTGCTATGATCTCTGCCTGCAGAGATCATGACACCCGGCTTAATGTCACCTTACGATAGCAAGGTGACATTAACCCCTTATTACCCCATATCCCACCGCTACACGGGAGTGGGAAGAGAGGGGCTAAGTGCCGGAATTGGCGCATCTTACGGATGCGCCATTTTCGGGGCGGCTGCGGACTGGTATTTGTAGCCGGGGGGGGGGGGCAATATCCATGGCCCCTCTCTAGGCTATAAATATCAGCCCGCAGCTGTCTGCGTAGCCTTTCTGGCTATAAAATATAGGGGGACCCCACGTCATTTTTTGGGGGGGTCCCCCTATTTTAATAGCCAGTAAAGGCTACGCAGACAGCTGCGAGCTGATATTCATAGCAGGCTACAAATATTGGCCCCCGGCCGTCGGCTTTCCCCCTCTGGCGCAGAAAATTGCGGATCCGTTGTTTTCCGCCAGATCGGTTTTTTTCCACCGGATCCGTTTTTTTCCGCTAGATCCGTTTTTTTTCCGCCGGATCCGTTTTTTCCTGCCGGATCCATTTTTTTCCGCCAGATCCGTTTTTTCTCATAGAGTTGTAATAGCGCCGGATTGCGCCTGATGGCCACACATTTCATCCGTTTTTTGCAGGATTCGTAAAAAAAAACTTTCCGCCGGACGGAAAACTCATAGGAACGTTTTTTGTCCGTTATTTTTCATGCATGTTTCCATTCAAATCATGCACATTTTCCATTTATTTATTTTCCAAAAACCTCATCAAAACCTGCATCAAAACTAAACTGCATGAAAAACCGCATCAAAAACCTGCAGCAAAAAAGCACCAAAAACTGCATCAAAAACGGCATCAAAAACCTGCAGCAAAAAAAGCACCAAAAACCTGCAGCAAAAAAAGCACCAAAAACTGCATCAAAAACCGCATCAAAAAGCTACATCAAAAACAGCACCAAAAACTACATCAAAAACCGCATCAAAAACTGCACCAAAAACCTGCAGCAAAAAAGCACCAAAAACTGCATCAAAAACGGCATCAAAAACCTGCAGCAAAAAAAGCACCAAAAACTGCATCAAAAACTGAACCAAAAACTACATCAAAAACCGCACCAAAAACATGCAGCAAAAAAGCACCAAAAACTGCATCAAAAAACGCATCAAAAACTGCACCAAAAACTGCATCAAAAACCGCACCAAAAACCTGCAGCAAAAAGCACCAAAAACTGCATCAAAAACCGCATCAAAAATTGCACCAAAAACTGCATCAAAAACCGCACCAAAAACCTGCAGCAAAAAAGCACCAAAAACTGCATCAAAAACTGCATCAAAAACAGCACCAAAAACCTGCAGCAAAAAAAGCACCAAAAACTGCATCAAAAACCGCATCAAAAAGCTACATCAAAAACAGCACCAAAACCTGCATCAAAAACCGCATCAAAAACTGCACCAAAAACTGCATCAAAACCTGCATAAAAAACTGGTGCAGTTTTGATGCGGTTTTTGATGCAGTTTTTGCTGCAGGTTTTTGGTGCGGTTTTTGATGCAGTTTTTGGTGCAGTATTTGATGCAGTTTTGGGTGCTTTTTTTGCTCCAGCTTTTTGATGCGGTTTTTGATGCAGTTTTTGGTGCTTTTTTGCTGCAGGTTTTTGGTGCGGTTTTTGATGCAGTTTTTGGTGCTGTTTTTGATGTAGCTTTTTGATGCGGTTTTTGATGCAGTTTTTGGTGCTTTTTTTGCTGCAGTTTTTTGGTGCTGTTTTTGATGCAGTTTTTGGTGCTGTTTTTGATGTAGCTTTTTGATGCGGTTTTTGATGCAGTTTTTGGTGCTTTTTTTGCTGCAGTTTTTTGCTGCAGTTTTTTGGTGCGGTTTTTGATGCAGTTTTTGGTGCTTTTTTGCTGCAGGTTTTTGGTGCGGTTTTTGATGCAGTTTTTGGTGCGGTTTTTGATGCAGTTTTTGGTGCGGTTTTTGATGCAGGTTTTTGGTGCGGTTTTTGATGCTGTTTTTGATGCAGGTTTTTGGTGCGGTTTTTCATGCAGTTTTGATGCAGGTTTTGATGAGGTTTTTGGAAAATAAATAAACGGAAAATGTGCATGATTTGAATGGAAACATGCATGAAAAATAACGGACAAAAAACGTTCCTATGAGTTTTCCGTCCGGCGGAAACAGTTTTTTTTAACGAATCCTGCAAAAAACGGATGAAATGTGTGGCCATCAGGCGCAATCCGGCGCTATTACAACTCTATGAGAAAAAACGGATCTGGCGGAAAAAAAATGGATCCGGCAGGAAAAAACGGATCTGGCGGAAAAAAAACGGATCTGGTGGAAAAAAACGGATCCGGTGGAAAAATACAGATCTGGCAGAAAAAAACGGATCCAATGTAAAAAAAACGGATCTGGCGGAAAAAAACGGATCCGGTGGAAAAAAACCGATCTGGCGGAAAACAACGGATCTGACTGAAAAAACGGATCTGGCGGAAAAAAACGGATCCTGCAAATGTGCTCGCAGGATGCATTTTTTTTCCCCATAGACTTGTATTAGCGACGGATCGCGACGAATGGCCACACGTCGCGTAAGTTCTGCAACGGATCCGTCGAGTTTTGGCGGACCGTCGGCACGAAAAAACGTTCAAGTGAACGTTTTTTTGTCCGTCGCGTCTGCCATTTTCTACTGCGCATGCGCAGCAGAAACTCTGCCCCCTCCTCCCCGCACTTCAGAATGGGCAGTGGATGCGTTGAAAAACTGCATCCGCTGCCCATGTCGTGTACAAATTTCACAACGTGCGTCGGTACGTCGGCTCGACGCATAGCGACGGACCCGTACTGACGAAAGGGTGAAAGAGGCCTTTATGAGCGTTGAATTTAAAAAAAAAAAAAAATGGAAAAAAACGGCGTGGGCTCCCGCGCAATTTTCTGCGCCAGAGGGGGAAAGCCGACGGCCGGGGGCCAATATTTGTAGCCTGCTATGAATATCAGCTCGCAGCTGTCTGCGTAGCCTTTACTGGCTATTAAAATAGGGGGACCCCCCCAAAAAATGACGTGGGGTCCCCCTATATTTTATAGCCAGAAAGGCTACGCAGACAGCTGCGGGCTGATATTCATAGCCTAGAGAGGGGCCATGGATATTGCCCCCCCCCCCCCGGCTACAAATACCAGTCCGCAGCCGCCCCGAAAATGGCGCATCTGTAAGATGCGCCAATTCCGGCACTTAGCCCCTCTCTTCCCACTCCCGTGTAGCGGTGGGATATGGGGTAATAAGGGGTTAATGTCACCTTGCTATCGTAAGGTGACATTAAGCCGGGTTAATAACGGAGAGGCGTCAATAAGACGCCTATCCGTTATTAATCCAATAGTAAGAAAAGGGTTAATAAAACACGCACACATTAGGAAAAAGTATTTTAATATTCTTCATTTCACCATACTTACCATACTTCAGCGCCTGCAAAAAACGTAAAATAATAAACCGCATACTACCTGTCCGCCGTAGTCCAATTAATAACGAGTGTCCCACGACGATCTCCCCTATAGAACAGTGACATCGGGTGACGTCACTGCTCTATAGGACCCTCAGTGACACACTGACAGGAGACAATGGCTCCTGCAGTGCATCACTGAGGTTACCTGAGTTCAAAGTGTCACTTTATATAATTGCTGCATGGGAAAATGTCTCATACAGCAATGCCATAAAGTGAGACTAGGGACTTTTTTTTTTACAGTGGCGGAGGAATACAGTGGCGGAAGGATACCTTCCTCCCGTCATTGTGTTTCTGAGCCCCTAGAGAGCGGTCGCATTATTTGATGCTGCTGCTCTCCAGGGAAGATCGTCGTGGGACACTCATGGATTTCTGCGGAAAGGGAGTATATTGGTTGTTTGTTTTTTTCACATTTTTTATAGATGACACTGGCTTCGGGGATCAAAATGACAAGTAATGGTGAGTATGTAATCTATGTTTAATGTAATGTATGTCATGTATGTAATGTATGAATGTACTGTATGTCTATATGTATTTATGTATGTAGAATGTATGTATGGAGTATTTTTTTTTTTTTCATTCAACACATTAGCCGGATGATGGGACTACTACTGTCCCATCATTGGCTAATGTGTCAATCACTGTCAGTGTAGCAGGCATAGCCCGATGGGACTTGTAGTCCCATTGGACGATGCCCGCACTGAGACCCCCGCACGCCGCAGAGACCCCCCCCCCCACGCCGCAGAGACCCCCCCCCACGCCGCAGAGACCCCCCCCCACGCCGCAGAGACCCCCCAGCACGCCGCAGAGACCCCCGCACGCCGCATAGACCCCCCAGCACGCCGCATAGACCCCCCAGCACGCCGCATAAACCCCCCAGCACACCGCATAGACGCCCCAGAACGCCGCAGAGAGCCCCTCACGCCGCATAGATCCCCCAGCACGCCGCATAGACACCCCAGAACGCCGCAGAGCCCTCCCACGCCGCATCAAGCCCCGGCACGCCGCATCAAGCCTGGGCATACAGCGCCGGCCGCATAGAATGAGATCCCTGGCAGGCCCGCACAGACCCCGCCCGCACAGAGACACGCAGTCTCTGCCCACGCACCGCCCACACTCTCCCCCCCTCCAGAACCCCATATAGAAGGACAGAAAGGGCTGATTTACCGTCCGATACTTGAGTCCCATTCACTTGTATTGGTATCGGGTATCGGTATCGGATTAGATCCGATACTTTGCCGGTATCGGCCGATACTTTCCGATACCGATACTTTCAAGTATCGAACGGTATCGCTCAACCCTAGCCATTGGTAAATCCTATCCCTCTTAGAGGTATTGATGCTACGCCATTGGCGGAAAAAAAACCGCAGTTTTGGACACAGGTAACCATGTGCATGACTCCTGAACATCGGGAGGTGATTCGTTTTCTTGTTCTGCATAAAATGCATGATTTGGTCGTTTTGGGTCTGCCATGGTTACAGACCCATAATCCAGTCTTGGATTGGAAGGCAATGTCTGTGTCAAGTTGGGGCTGTCAGGGAATTCATGGTGATTCCCCACCGGTGTCTATTGCTTCCTCTACTCTTTCGGAAGTTCCTGAGTATTTGTCTGATTATCAGGATGTATTCAGCGAGTCCAGGTCCAGTGCTCTTCCTCCTCATAGGGACTGTGACTGCGCTATAGATTTGATTCTGGGTAGTAAATTTCCTAAGGGAAGATTATTTAATCTGTCTGTACCTGAGCATACCGCAATGCGTTCGTATATCAAGGAATCTCTGGAGAAGGGGCATATCCGTCCATCCTCTTCCCCTCTTGGTGCGGGATTCTTTTTTGTGGCCAAGAAGGACGGATCTTTGAGACCTTGTATTGAATATCGGCTTCTGAATAAAATCACTGTTAAATTTCAGTATCCTTTGCCTCTGTTGTCGGACTTGTTTGCCCGGATTAAAGGTGCCAAGTGGTTCACCAAGATAGATCTTCGTGGTGCGTACAACCTTGTGCGCATTAAGCAAGGAGATGAATGGAAAACTGCATTTAATACGCCCGAAGGTCATTTTGAGTACTTGGTGATGCCTTTTGGGCTCTCTAATGCTCCTTCAGTGTTTCAGTCCTTTATGCATGATATTTTCCGGAAGTATCTGGATAAATTTATGGTTGTTTATCTGGATGATATTCTGGTTTTTTCTGATGATTGGGACTCGCATGTAGAGCAGGTCAGGATGGTGTTTCAGGTTTTGCGTGAGAATGCTTTGTTTGTTAAGGGCTCAAAGTGTCTCTTTGGAGTACAGAAGGTTCCCTTTTTGGGTTTTATTTTCTCCCCTTCTGCGGTGGAGATGGACCCAGTCAAGGTCCGAGCTATTCATGATTGGACTCAACCCACGTCAGTTAAGAGTCTTCAGAAGTTCTTGGGCTTTGCTAACTTCTACCGTCGTTTTATCGCTAATTTTTCTAGCGTTGTTAAACCTTTGACGGATATGACCAAGAAAGGTTCTGATGTTGCTAACTGGGCTCCTGCAGCCGTGGAGGCTTTCCAAGAGTTGAAGCGCCGGTTTACTTCAGCGCCTGTTTTGTGCCAGCCTGATGTCTCACTTCCCTTTCAGGTTGAAGTGGATGCTTCTGAGATTGGGGCAGGGGCCGTTTTGTCGCAGAGAGGCCCTGGTTGCTCTGTAATGAGACCATGTGCTTTTTTCTCTAGGAAGTTTTCGCCTGCTGAGCGGAATTATGATGTTGGCAATCGGGAGTTGCTGGCCATCAAGTGGGCATTTGAGGAGTGGCGTCATTGGCTCGAGGGTGCTAAGCATCGTGTGGTGGTCTTGACTGATCACAAAAATCTGATGTATCTCGAGTCTGCTAAACGCCTGAATCCTAGACAGGCCCGTTGGTCATTGTTTTTCTCCCGTTTTGACTTTGTGGTCTCGTATTTACCAGGTTCAAAGAATGTGAAGGCTGATGCTCTTTCAAGGAGCTTTGTGCCTGACTCTCCTGGAGTCGCAGAACCAGTTGGTATTCTTAAAGAGGGAGTAATCTTGTCAGCCATTTCTCCGGATTTGCGACGTGTGTTGCAGAGATTTCAGGCTGGTAGACCTGACTCTTGTCCACCTGACAGACTGTTTGTTCCTGTTAAATGGACCAGCAGAGTCATTTCCGAGGTTCATTCCTCGGTGTTGGCAGGGCATCCGGGAATTTTTGGCACCAGAGATTTGGTGGCTAGGTCCTTTTGGTGGCCTTCCTTGTCGCGGGATGTGCGGTCATTTGTGCAGTCCTGTGGGACTTGTGCTCGAGCTAAGCCTTGCTGTTCTCGTGCCAGCGGGTTGCTCTTGCCCTTGCCTGTCCCGAAGAGGCCTTGGACACACATTTCCATGGATTTCATTTCAGATCTTCTGGTGTCTCAGGGCATGTCTGTCATCTGGGTGGTATGTGATCACTTTTCCAAGATGGTCCATTTGGTATCTTTGCCTAAGCTGCCTTCCTCTTCCGATCTGGTTCCTTTGTTCTTTCAGAATGTGGTTCGTTTACACGGCATTCCTGAGAATATCGTGTCTGACAGAGGATCCCAGTTTGTTTCCAGGTTCTGGCGATCCTTTTGTGCTAAGATGGGCATTGATTTGTCGTTTTCGTCTGCCTTTCATCCTCAGACTAATGGACAAATGGAGCGAACTAATCAAACTTTGGAGGCTTATTTGAGGTGTTTTGTTTCTGCGGATCAGGATGATTGGGTGACCTTCTTGCCGTTGGCTGAGTTTGCCCTTAATAATCGGGCTAGTTCCGCTACTTTGGTCTCGCCATTTTTCTGCAACTCTGGTTTCCATCCTCGTTTTTTCTCGGGACATGTGGAGCCTTCTGACTGTCCTGGGGTAGATTCTGTGGTGGATAGGTTGCAGCGGATTTGGAATCATGTGGTGGACAACTTGAAGTTGTCACAGGAGAAGGCTCAGCGTTTTGCCAACCGCTGCCGCGGTGTGGGTCCCCGACTTCGTGTTGGGGATTTGGTATGGCTGTCTTCTCGATTTGTTCCTATGAAGGTCTCCTCTCCTAAATTCAAGCCTCGCTTCATCGGTCCTTACAAGATATTGGAAATCCTTAATCCTGTGTCCTTTCGCTTGGATCTTCCGGTGTCATTTGCCATTCACAACGTGTTCCATAGGTCTTTGTTGCGGCGGTACGTTGTACCTGTGGTTCCTTCTGTTGAGCCTCCTGCTCCGGTGTTGGTTGAGGGCGAGTTGGAGTACGTGGTGGAGAAAATCTTGGATTCTCGTCTCTCCAGACGGAGGCTTCAGTATCTGGTCAAGTGGAAGGGCTATGGTCAGGAGGATAATTCCTGGGTGGTTGCCTCTGATGTGCATGTGGCTGATTTAGTTCGTGCCTTTCACGCTGCTCATCCTGATCGCCCTGGTGGTCTTGGTGAGGGTTCGGTGACCCCTCCTTAAAGGGGGGGTACTGTTGTGAATTAGACTTTTTTGGCTCCCTCTTGTGGTCACTAGTGGTATGACTCTGAGATTGTCTTTCCCTAGTTTGGCACCCACCTGGGTAGTTAGTCCAGGGGTGTTGCTATATGAACTTCCTGAATTCTTAGTCTGGTGCCTGGCATCGTTGTAATCAGTCCTTTCTGTTTGCTCCTGTCTGCTTGTCCTGGTTCATGCAAAATTAAGCTAAGTCCTGCTTCCTTGTTTTTTGGTTATTTGTATTGCTCTTATTTTTTGTCCAGCTTGTACTAAATGTGATTCCTGATTTTGCTGGAAGCTCTATGGGGCTGGTATTCTCCCCCCGGGCCGTTAGACGGTTCGGGGGTTCTTGAATATCCAGCGTGGATATTTTTGATAGGGTTTTTGCTGACCGTATAAGTCATCTTACTATATTCTGCTATTAGTCTGTGGGCCTCTCTTTGCTAAATACCTAGTTCATTCTTACGTTTGTCTTTTCTTCTTACCTCACCGTTATTATTTGTTGGGGGCTTGTATCCAACTTTTGGGGTCTTTTCTCTGGAGGCAAGAAAGGTCTATCTTTTCCCTCCTAGGGTTAGTTAGTTCTCCGGCTGGCGCGAGACGTCTAGAACCAACGTAGGCACGTTCCCCGGCTGCTGCTATTTGTGGTGCTAGGATTAGATATACGGTCAGCCCAGTTACCACTGCCCTATGAGCTGGTTTTTTGTGTTTGCAGACTTGGTATTTATTGCAGAGACCCTCTGCCATTGGGGTCATAACACTTATCACAACACTAGAAGTAGCCGTGGGATGTTCCTGTCACTCCCTAGACACCTCGTCACAGCCGGAGGACTAACTACCCCTAAAGATGGAAACAGGAAAGCTATTTTGCCTCAGAGAAAATCCCCAAAGGAAAGGCAGCCCCCCACAAATATTGACTGTGAGTGGAGAGGGAAATGACATACGCAGAATGAAATCAGAATGTAGCAAAGGAGGCCAGTCTAGCTAGATAGATAGAACAGGACAGAATACTGTGCGGTCAGTATAAAAAAACTAGAAAAATCCACCACAAAGTTTACAAAAATCTCCACACCTGACTAAAGGTGTGGAGGGTAAATCTGCTTCCCAGAGCTTCCAGCTTAACTGAATAAATCCATATTGACAAGCTGGACAAGAAAAAACATAGAAAGAGCTGAACGATTAAGTCCACAATATGTGGACAGCAAAAGAACAAGCAAGGACTTATCTTTGCTGAACTGGTCAGAATATCAGGGAAATCCAAGCAGAGATGTGAATCCAACCAGGAACCATTGACAACTGGCCCAGGCTGAAGGATAGAGCCAGGATAAATAGCCGAGCCAGAAAGACGATCAGTGGAAGAAGCTGCTGACTGCTAAATCCAAGGAGCAGCAGTTCCACTCAAAACCACCGGAGGGAGCCCAAGAGCAGAACTCACAAAAGTGCCACTTACAACCACCGGAGGGAGCCCAAGAGCGGAATTCACAACAGTACCCCCCCCTTGAGGAGGGGTCACCGAACCCTCACCAGAGCCCCCAGGCGGATCAGGGCGAGCCAAGTGAAAGGCACGAACCAAATCTGCGACATGGACATCGGAGGCAACAACCCAAGAATTATCCTCCTGGCCATAACCCTTCCACTTGACAAGATACTGAAGCCTCCGCCTTGAAAAATGAGAATCCAAAATTTTCTCCACCACATATTCCAACTCCCCCTCAACCAACACCGGGGCAGGAGGATCAACCGAGGGAACGACGGGCACCACATATCTCCGCAACAAAGATCTATGGAAAACATTATGGATGGCAAAAGAGGCTGGAAGGGCCAAACGAAAAGACACCGGATTGATAATCTCAGAAATCTTATAAGGACCAATAAACCGAGGCTTGAACTTAGGGGAAGAAACCTTCATAGGAACATGACGAGAAGATAACCAGACTAAATCCCCCACCCGAAGCCGGGGACCAACACACCGACGGCGGTTAGCAAAACGTTGAGCCTTTTCCTGAGACAATGTCAAATTGTCTACCACATGAGTCCAAATCTGCTGTAACCTGTCCACCACAGAATCCACACCAGGACAATCAGAAGGCTCAACCTGCCCCGAAGAAAAACGAGGATGAAAACCAAAATTACAAAAGAAAGGCGAAACCAAAGGAGCCGAACTAGCCCGATTATTAAGGCCAAACTCAGCCAAAGGCAAGAAAGCCACCCAATCATCCTGATCAGCAGACACAAAGCATCTCAAATAGGTTTCCAAGGTCTGATTACTTCGCTCAGTTTGGCCATTTGTCTGAGGATGGAACGCCGAAGAAAAAGACAAATCAATGCCCATCCTAGCACAAAAGGCCCGCCAAAACCTATAACCAAACTGGGAACCTCTGTCACACACAATATTCTCCGGAATGCCATGCAAACGAACCACATGCTGAAAAAACAATGGAACCAAATCAGAGGAGGAAGGCAATTTAGGCAAAGGTACCAAATGGACCATTTTAGAGAACTGGTCACAAACCACCCAGATAACTGACATCTTCTGGGAAACAGGAAGATTTGAAATAAAATCCATGGAAATATGTGTCCAGGGCCTCTCAGGGACCGGCAAAGGCAAAAGCAACCCAGTAGCGCAGGAACAGCAAGGCTTGGCCCGGGCACAAGTCCCACAGGACTGCACAAAAGAAAGCACATCCCGCGACAAGGAAGGCCACCAAAAGGACCTAGCAACCAAATCTCTGGTACCAAAAATCCCAGGATGGCCAGCCAACACTGAAGAATGAACCTCAGAAATTACCCTACTAGTCCATCTGTCAGGAACAAACAGCTTCCCCACTGGACAGCGGTCAGGTTTATCAGCCTGAAATTCCTGAAGCACCCGCCGCAAATCAGGGGAGATGGCAGAAAGAATCACCCCTTCCTTAAGAATGCCAACCGGCTCAAGGACTCCAGGAGAATCAGGCAAAAAACTCCTAGAGAGGGCATAAGCCTTAACATTCTTAGATCCCGGAAGATACGAGACCACAAAATCAAAACGGGAGAAAAACAGGGACCATCGAGCCTGTCTAGGGTTCAGCCGCTTGGCCGACTCAAGGTAAATCAGATTCTTATGATCGGTCAAGACCACAACGCGGTGCTTGGCTCCCTCAAGCCAATGTCACCACTCCTCAAATGCCCACTTCATAGCCAACAACTCCCGATTGCCAACGTCATAATTGCGCTCCGCAGGCGAAAACTTTCTGGAATAAAAGGCACACCGTTTCATCAAAGAACCATCAGAATTCCTCTGAGACAAAACGGCCCCTGCCCCAATCTCAGAAGCGTCAACCTCAACCTGAAAAGGAAGAGAAACATCCGGCTGATGCACACAGGGGCAGAAGTAAATCGGCGTTTAAGCTCCTGAAAGGCCTCAACCGCCGCAGAGGACCAATTCGTCACATCAGCGCCTTTCTTCGTCAAATCGGTCAGGGGCTTAACCACACTGGAAAAGTTGGCAATGAAACGGCGATAAAAATTAGCAAAGCCCAAAAATTTCTGAAGGCTCTTCACCGATGTGGGTTGAATCCAGTCATGAATGGCTTGGACCTTAACCCCTTCCCGACCTTTGACGCCACGTAGGCGTCATGAAAGTCGGTGCCAATCCGACCCATGACGCCTATGTGGCTTCATGGAATGATCGCATCCCTGCAGATCGGGTGAAAGGGTTAACTCCTATTTCACCCGATCTGCAGGGAGAGGGGGAGTTGTACTTCAGCCCAGGGGGGGTGGCTTTGCCCCCACGTGGCTACGATTGCTCTGATTGGCTGTTGAAAGTGCAACAGCCAATCAGAGCAATTTGCAATATTTCACCTATGAAAATGGTGAAATATTGCAATCCAGCCATGGCCGATGCTGCAATAGCATCTGCCATGGCTGGAAATAATGTTCTGCCCCCCCCCCACCGCCCCCGATCTCCTCCCCAGTCCTCCCTTCTCTCCGGTACCCCCCTCCGTCCCCCTGTCCGCTCCCCCGTGCTCCTGTCCGCTCCCCCGTGCTCCTGTCCGCTCCCCCGGTCCTCCGATCCCCCCCCCTGTGCTCCGATCCACCCCCCACCACCCCCTCATACTTACCGAGCCTCCCGAAGTCGGTCCGTCTTCTCCCTGGGCGCCGCCATCTTCCAAAATGGCGGGCGCATGCGCAGTGCGCCCTGTCATGATTCTCAATGGCGAGAGAACATAGCCCAGCATATATAAGAACTAGCTCTTGGAAGATGGAATCTAAACTGACCATGAACTAAACCTGCCGCACAATTAACAGTGGCCGGGTAGCGTGCCTACGTTTTATCCCTAGACGCCCAGCGCCAGCCGGAGGACTAACTAATCCTAGCAGAGGAAAATACAGTCCTGGCTCACCTCTAGAGAAATTTCCCCAAAAGGCAGACAGAGGCCCCCACATATATTGGCGGTGATTTTAGATGAAATGACAAACGTAGTATGAAAATAGGTTTAGCAAAATCGAGGTCCGCTTACTAGATAGCAGGAAGACAGAAAGGGCACTTTCATGGTCAGCTGAAAACCCTATCAAAACACCATCCAGAAATTACTTTAAGACTCTAGTATTAACTCATAACACCAGAGTGGCAATTTCAGATCACAAGAGCTTTCCAGACACAGTAACGAAACAGCAGCTGTGAACTGGAACAAAATGCAAAAACAAACAAGGACGAAAGTCCAACTTAGCTGAGAGTTGTCTAGTAGCAGGAACATGCAAAGAAAGGCTTCTGATTACATTGTTGACCGGCATGAAACTGACAGAGGAGCAAGGTTATATAGAGACTCCCACATCCTGATGGGAACAGGTGAACAGAGAGGATGATGCACACAAGTTCAATTCCACCAGTGGCCACCGGGGGAGCCCAGAATCCAATTTCACAACAGTACCCCCCCCTCAAGGAGGGGGCACCGAACCCTCACCAGAACCACCAGGGCGATCAGGATGAGCCCTATGAAAGGCACGGACAAGATCGGAGGCATGAACATCAGAGGCAGTCACCCAAGAATTATCCTCCTGACCGTATCCCTTCCATTTGACCAGATACTGGAGTTTCCGTCTGGAAACACGGGAGTCTAAGATCTTTTCCACAACGTACTCCAACTCACCCTCAACCAACACCGGAGCAGGAGGCTCAACGGAAGGCACAACCGGTACCTCATACCTGCGCAATAATGACCGATGAAAAACATTATGAATAGAAAAAGATGCAGGGAGGTCCAAACGGAAGGACACAGGGTTAAGAATCTCCAATATCTTGTACGGGCCGATGAACCGAGGCTTAAACTTAGGAGAAGAAACCCTCATAGGGACAAAACGAGAAGACAACCACACCAAGTCCCCAACACAAAGCCGAGGACCAACACGACGACGGCGGTTGGCAAAAAGCTGAGTCTTCTCCTGGGACAACTTCAAATTGTCCACTACCTGCCCCCAAATCTGATGCAACCTCTCCACCACAGCATCCACTCCAGGACAATCCGAAGATTCCACCTGACCGGAGGAAAATCGAGGATGAAACCCCGAATTACAGAAAAACGGGGACACCAAGGTGGCAGAGCTGGCCCGATTATTGAGGGCGAACTCCGCCAATGGCAAAAAAGCAACCCAATCATCCTGATCCGCAGACACAAAACACCTCAAATATGTCTCCAAGGTCTGATTAGTCCGCTCGGTCTGGCCATTAGTCTGAGGATGGAAAGCAGACGAAAAAGACAAATCTATGCCCATCCTAGCACAGAATGCCCGCCAAAATCTAGACATGAATTGGGTCCCTCTGTCAGAAACGATATTCTCCGGAATACCATGCAAACGAACAACATTTTGAAAAAACAGAGGAACCAACTCGGAAGAAGAAGGCAACTTAGGCAAGGGAACCAAATGGACCATCTTAGAGAAACGGTCACACACCACCCAGATGACAGACATCTTCTGAGAAACAGGCAGATCCGAAATAAAATCCATCGAGATGTGCGTCCAAGGCCTCTTCGGAATAGGCAAGGGCAACAACAATCCACTAGCCCGAGAACAACAAGGCTTGGCCCGAGCACAAACGTCACAAGACTGCACAAAGCCTCGCACATCTCGTGACAGGGAAGGCCACCAGAAGGACCTTGCCACCAAATCCCTGGTACCAAAGATTCCAGGATGACCTGCCAACGCAGAAGAATGAACCTCAGAGATGACTCTACTGGTCCAATCATCAGGAACAAACAGTCTACCAGGTGGGCAACGATCCGGTCTATCCGCCTGAAACTCCTGCAAGGCCCGCCGCAGGTCTGGAGAAATGGCAGACAATATCACTCCATCCTTAAGGATACCTGTGGGCTCAGAATTACCAGGGGAGTCAGGCTCAAAACTCCTAGAAAGGGCATCCGCCTTAACATTCTTAGAACCCGGTAGGTATGACACCACAAAATTAAACCGAGAGAAAAACAACGACCAGCGCGCCTGTCTAGGATTCAGGCGCCTGGCAGACTCAAGGTAAATTAAATTTTTGTGGTCAGTCAATACCACCACCTGATGTCTGGCCCCCTCAAGCCAGTGACGCCACTCCTCAAAAGCCCACTTCATGGCCAAAAGCTCCCGATTCCCAATATCATAATTCCGCTCGGCGGGCGAAAATTTACGGGAAAAAAAAGCACAAGGTCTCATCACGGGGCAGTCGGAACTTCTCTGCGACAACACCGCCCCAGCTCCGATTTCAGAAGCGTCGACCTCAACCTGAAAAGGAAGAGCAACATCAGGCTGACGCAACACAGGGGCGGAAGAAAAGCGGCGCTTAAGCTCCCGAAAGGCCTCCACAGCATCAGGGGACCAATCAGCAACATCAGCACCCTTCTTAGTCAAATCACTCAATGGTTTAACAACATCAGAAAAACCAGCAATAAATCGACGATAAAAGTTAGCAAAGCCCAAAAATTTCTGAAGACTCTTAAGAGAAGAGGGTTGCGTCCAATCACAAATAGCCTGAACCTTGACAGGATCCATCTCGATGGAAGAGGGGGAAAAAATGTATCCCAAGAAGGAAATCTTTTGAACCCCAAAAACGCACTTAGAACCCTTCACACACAAGGAATTAGACCGCAAAACCTGAAAAACCCTCCTGACCTGCTGGACATGAGAGTCCCAGTCATCCGAAAAAATCAGAATATCATCCAGATACACAATCATAAATTTATCCAAATAATCGCGGAAAATGTCATGCATAAAGGACTGGAAGACTGAAGGGGCATTTGAAAGACCAAAAGGCATCACCAAATACTCAAAGTGGCCCTCGGGCGTATTAAATGCGGTTTTCCACTCATCCCCCTGCTTGATTCGCACCAAATTATACGCCCCACGGAGATCAATCTTAGAGAACCACTTGGCCCCCTTTATACGAGCAAACAAATCAGTCAGCAGTGGTAACGGTTATTGATATTTAACCGTGATTTTATTCAAAAGCCGATAATCAATACACGGCCTCAAAGAGCCATCTTTCTTAGACACAAAGAAAAAACCGGCTCCTAAGGGAGATGACGAAGGACGAATATGTCCCTTTTCCAAGGACTCCTTTATATATTCTCGCATAGCAGCGTGTTCAGGCACAGACAGATTAAATAAACGACCCTTAGGGTATTTACTACCCGGGATCAAATCTATGGCACAATCGCACTCCCGGTGCGGAGGTAGTGAACCAAGCTTGGGTTCTTCAAAAACGTCACGATAGTCAGACAAGAATTCAGGAATCTCAGAGGGAATAGATGATGAAATGGAAACCAAAGGTACGTCCCCATGAGTCCCTTTACATCCCCAGCTTAACACAGACATAGCTTTCCAGTCGAGGACTGGGTTATGAGATTGCAGCCATGGCAATCCTAGCACCAAAACATCATGTAGATTATACAGCACCAGAAAGCGAATAATCTCCTGGTGATCCGGATTAATACGCATAGTTACTTGTGTCCAGTATTGTGGTTTATTACAAGCCAATGGGGTGGAGTCAATCCCCTTCAGAGGTATAGGAGCTTCCAAAGGCTCCAAATCATACCCACAGCGTTTGGCAAAGGACCAATCCATAAGACTCAAAGCGGCGCCAGAGTCGACATAGGCGTCCGCGGTAATAGATGATAAAGAACAAATCAGGGTCACAGATAGAATAAACTTAGACTGTAAAGTGCTAATTGAAACAGACTTGTCAAGCTTCTTAGTACGCTTAGAGCATGCTGATATAACATGAGTTGAATCACCACAATAGAAGCACAACCCATTTTTTCGTCTAAAATTCTGCCGCTCGCTTCTGGACAGAATTCTATCACATTGCATATTTTCTGGCGTCTTCTCAGTAGACACCGCCAAATGGTGCACAGGTTTGCGCTCCCGCAGACGCCTATCGATCTGAATAGCCATTGTCATGGACTCATTCAGACCCGCAGGCACAGGGAACCCCACCATAACATCCTTAATGGCATCAGAGAGACCTTCTCTGAAAATCGCCGCCAGGGCGCACTCATTCCACTGAGTAAGCACAGACCATTTACGGAATTTTTGGCAGTATATTTCAGCTTCATCTTGCCCCTGAGATAGGGACATCAAAGCTTTTTCCGCCTGAAGCTCTAAATGAGGTTCCTCATAAAGCAACCCCAAGGCCAGAAAAAACGCATCCACATTGAGCAACGCAGGATCCCCTGGTGTCAATGCAAAAGCCCAATCTTGAGGGTCGCCCCGGAGCAAGGAAATTACAATCCTGACCTGCTGTGCAGGATCTCCGGCAGAGCGAGACTTCAGGGACAAAAACAATTTGCAATTATTTTTAAAATTTTGAAAGCAAGATCTATTCCCTGAAAAAAATTCAGGCAAAGGAATTCTAGGTTCAGACATAGGTGCATGAACAACAAAATCTTGCAAATTTTGTACCTTCGTGGCGAGATTATTCAAACCTGTAGCTACACTCTGAAGATCCATTTCAAACAGGTGAACACAGAGCCATTCAAGGATTAGAAGGAGAGAAAGAGAGGAAGGCTGCAGTATAGGCAGACTAGCAAGTGATTCAATTATGAGCACACTCAGAACTAGAGAAAAAAAAAAAAAATTTTCAGCAGACTTCTTTTTTCTCTCCTTTCTCAGCCAATAATTTAACCCTTTTGGGCCGGTCAAACTGTCATGATTCTCAATGGCGAGAGAACATAGCCCAGCATATATAAGAACTAGCTCTTGGAAGATGGAATCTAAACTGACCATGAACTAAACCTGCCGCACAATTAACAGTGGCCGGGTAGCGTGCCTACGTTTTATCCCTAGACGCCCAGCGCCAGCCGGAGGACTAACTAATCCTAGCAGAGGAAAATACAGTCCTGGCTCACCTCTAGAGAAATTTCCCCAAAAGGCAGACAGAGGCCCCCACATATATTGGCGGTGATTTTAGATGAAATGACAAACGTAGTATGAAAATAGGTTTAGCAAAATCGAGGTCCGCTTACTAGATAGCAGGAAGACAGAAAGGGCACTTTCATGGTCAGCTGAAAACCCTATCAAAACACCATCCAGAAATTACTTTAAGACTCTAGTATTAACTCATAACACCAGAGTGGCAATTTCAGATCACAAGAGCTTTCCAGACACAGTAACGAAACAGCAGCTGTGAACTGGAACAAAATGCAAAAACAAACAAGGACGAAAGTCCAACTTAGCTGGGAGTTGTCTAGTAGCAGGAACATGCAAAGAAAGGCTTCTGATTACATTGTTGACCGGCATGAAACTGACAGAGGAGCAAGGTTATATAGAGACTCCCACATCCTGATGGGAACAGGTGAACAGAGAGGATGATGCACACAAGTTCAATTCCACCAGTGGCCACCGGGGGAGCCCAGAATCCAATTTCACAACAGCGCCCGCCGCATCTGCCGGCCGGCAAAGTACATTTTGACCGCTGTGGTAGGTTCTATCACAGCGATCAAAATAAAAAAATAATAAATAACCCCCCCCCCTTTATCACCCCCATAGGTAGGGACAATAATAAAATAAAGAAAATATATATATATTTTTTTTCCACTAGGGTTAGGGTTAGAACTAGGGTTAGAACTAGAACTAGGGGTAGGGTTAGGGTTAGGGGTAGGGTTAGGGTTATGGCATGTGCACACAGTGCGGATTTGGCCGCGGATCCGCAGCGGATCGGCCGCGGATCCGCAGCGGATCGGCCGCGGATCCGCAGCAGATCGGCAGCGGATCCGCAGCGGATCTGCAGTGGATTGGCCGCTGCGAATTCGTAGCAGTTTTCCATCAGGTTTACAGTACCATGTACACCTATGGAAAACCAAATCCGCTGTGCCCATGGTGCGGAAAATTCCATGCAGAAACGCTGCGTTGTATTTTCCGCAGCATGTCAATTCTTTGTGCGGATTCCGCAGCGTTTTACACCTGTTCCTCAATAGGTATCCGCAGGTGAAATCCGCACAAAAAAACACTGGAAATCCGCTGTAAATCCGCAGGTGCGGAAAAATCTCACACGAATCCGCAACGTGGGCACATAGCCTTAGGGTTAGGGTTGGAATTAGAGTTAGGGTTGGAATTAGGGCTAGGGTTGGAAATAGGGTTAAGATTAGGCTTGTGGTTAGGGTTACGGATAGGGTTAGGGGTGTGTTGGGGTTACAGTTGTGGTTAGGGTTGGGATTAGGGTTAGGATTAGGGTTAGGGTTGGAATTAGGGTTACGGGTGTGTTGGGGTTAGGGTTGTGGTTAGGGGTGGGTTGGGGTTAGGGTTGTGATTAGGGTTATGGCTACAGTTGGGATTAGGATTAGGGGTGTGTTGGGGTTAGTGTTGAAGTTAGAATTGAGGGGTTTCCACTGTTTAGGCACATCAGGGGTCTCCAAAAGCAACATGGCGCCACCATTGATTCCAGCCAATCTTGCGTTCAAAAAGTCAAATGGTGCTCCCTCCCTTCTAAGCCCCGACGTGCGCCCAAAAAGTGGTGTACCCCCACATTTGAGGTACCAGCGTACTCAGGACAAACTGGGCAACAACTGTTGGGGTCCAATTTCTCCTGTTACCCTTGCAAAAATAAAAAATTACTTGCTAAAACATAATTTTTGAGGAAAGAACAATTATTTTTTATTTTCACGGCTCTGCGTTATTAACTTCTGTGAAGCACTTGGGGGTTGAAAGTGCTCACCACACATCTAGATAAGTTCCTTCGGGGGTCTAGTTTCCAAAATGGGGTCACTTGTGGGGTGTTTCTACTATTTAGGCACATCAGGGGCTCTGCAAATGCAACATGATGCCCGCAGATCATTCCATCAAAGTCTGCATTTCAAATGTCACTACTTCCCTTCCGAGCCCTGACGTGCGCCCAAACAGTGGTTTACCCCCACATATGGGGTATCAGCGTACTCACAACAAACTGGGCAACAAATATTGTGGTCCAATTTCTCCTGTTACCCTTGTGAAAATAAAAAATTGCTTGCTAAAACATCTTTTTTGAGGAAAGAAAAATGATTTTTTATTTTCACGGCTCTGCGTTGTAAACTTCTGTGAAGCACTTGGGGGTTGAACGTGCTCATCACACATCTAGATAAGTTCCTTGGGGGGTCTAGTTTCCAAAATGGGGTCACTTGTGGGGTGTTTCTACTGTTTAGGCACATCAGGGGCTCTGCAAATGCAATGTGACGCCCGCAGACCATTCCATCAAAGTCTGCATTTCAAATGTCACTACTTCCCTTCCGAGCCCTGACGTGTGCCCAAACAGTGGTTTACCCCCACATATGGGGTATCAGCATACTCACAACAAACTGGGAAACAAATATTGTGGTCCAATTTCTCCTGTTACCCTTGTGAAAATAAAAAATTGCTTGCTAAAACATCTTTTTTGAGGAAAGAAAAATGATTTTTTATTTTCACGGCTCTGCGTTGTAAACTTCTGTGAAGCTCTTGGGGGTTGAACGTGCTCACCACACATCTAAATAAGTTCCTTGGGGGGTCTAGTTTCCAAAATGGGGTCACTTTTGGGGGGTTTCTACTGTTTAGGCATATCAGGGGCTCTGCAAACGTAACATGATGCCCGCAGAGCATTCCATCAAAGTCTGCATTTCAAAACGTCACTACTTCCCTTCCGAACCCCGGCATGTGCCCAAACAGTGGTTTACCCCCACATATGGGGTATCAGCGTACTCAGGAGAAACTGGACAACAACTTTTGGGGTAAAATTTCTCCTGTTACCCTTGCAAAAATAAAAAATTCTGGGCTAAAAAAATATTTTTGAGGAAAGGAAACACATTTATTATTTTCACGGCTCTGCGTTATAAACTTCTGTGAAGCAGTTGGGGGTTCAAAGTGCTCACCACACATCTAGATAAGTTCCCTTGGGGGTCTAGTTTCCAAAATGGAGTCACTTGTGGGGAGTTCCTACTGTTTAGGCACATCAGGGGCTCTGCAAATGCAACCTGACGCCCGCAGAGCATTCCATCAAAGTCTGCATTTCAAAACGTCACTACTTCCCTTCCAAACCCCGACGTGTGCCAAAACAGTGGTTTACCCCCACATATGGGGTATCAGCGTACTCAGGAGAAACTGGACAACAACTTTTAGGGTCCAATTTCTCCTGTTACCCTTGGGAAAATAAAAAATTGTGGGCTAAAAAATCATTTTTGAGAAAAGAAAAATTATTTTTTCTTTTCATGGCTCTGCGTTATAAACTTCTGTGAAGCACTTGGGGGTTCAAAGTGCTCACCACACATCTAGATTAGTTCCTTGGGAGGTCTAGATTCCAAAATGGGGTCACTTGTGCGGGAGCTCCAATGATTAGGCACACAGGGGCTCTCCAAACGCGACATGGTGTCCGCTAATGATTGGAGCTAATTTTCCATTCAAAAAGCCAAATGGCGTGCCTTCCCTTCCGAGCCCTGCGGTGCGCCCAAACAGTGGTTTACCCCCACATATGAGGTATCATCGTACTCAGGACAAACTGGACAACAACATTTGGGGTCCAATTTCTCCTATTACCCTTGGGAAAATAAAAAATTCTGGGCTAAAAATCATTTTTGAGGAAAAAAAAATTATTTTTTATTTTGACGGCTCTGCGTTATAAACTTCTGTGAAGCACCTGGGGGTTATAAGTGCTCACTATGCATCTAGATAAGTTCCTTGGGGGGTCTAGTTTCCAAAATGGGGTCACTTGTAGGGGAGCTCCAATGTTTAGGCACACAGGAGCTCTCCAAACGCGACATGGTGTCCGCTAACGATTGGAGCTAATTTTCCATTCAAAAAGTCAAATGGCACGCCTCCCCTTCCGAGCCTTGCCGTGCACCCAAACAGTGGTTTACCCCCACATATGAGGTATCGGCGTACTCAGGAGAAATTGCCCAACAAATTTTAGGATCCATTTTATCCTGTTGCCCATGTGAAAATGAAAGAATTGAGGCGAAAAAAATTTTGTGTGAAAAAAAAGTACTTTTTCATTTTTGCGGATCAATTTGTGAAGCACCTGAGGGTTTAAAGTGCTCACTATGCCTCTAGATAAGTTCCTTGGGGGGTCTAGTTTCCAAAATGGGGTCACTTGTGGAGGCGCTCCAATGTTTAGGCACACAGGGGCTTTCCAAACGCGACATGGTGTCCGCTAACGATGGAGATAATTTTTCATTCAAAAAGTCAAATGGCGCTCCTTCCCTTCCGAGCCTTACCATGTGCCCAAACAGTGGTTTACCCCCACATGTGAGGTATCGGTGTACTCAGGAGAAATTGCCCAACAAAATTTAGGATCCATTTTATCCTGTTGCCCATGTGAAAATGAAAAAATTGAGGCTAAAATAATTTTTTTGTGAAAAAAAAAGTACTTTTTCATTTTTACGGATCAATTTGTGAAGCACCTGAGGGTTTAAAGTGCTCACTATGCTTCTAGATAAGTTCCTTGGGGGGTATAGTTTCCAAAATGGGGTCACTTGTTGGGGAGCTCCAATGTTTAGGCACACGGGGGCTCTCCAAACGCGACATGGTGTCCGCTAAAGAGGAGCCAATTTTTCATTGAAAAAGTCAAATGGCGCTCCTTCCCTTCCGAGCCCTGCCGTGAGCCCAAACAGTGGTTTACCCCCACATATGAGGTATCAACATACTCAGGACAAATTGGACAACAACATCCGTGGTTCAGTTTCTCCTTTTACCCTTGGGAAAATAAAAAATTGTTGCTAAAAGATAATTTTTGTGACTAAAAAGTTAAATGTTCATTTTTTACTTCCATGTTGCTTCTGCTGCTGTGAAACACCTGAAGGGTTAATAAACTTCTTGAATGTGGATTTGAGCACCTTGAGGGGTGCAGTTTTTAGAATGGTGTCACTTTTGGGTATTTTCAGCCATATAGAATCCTCAAACTGACTTCAAATGTGAGGTGGTCCCTAAAAAAAATGGTTTTGTAAATTTTGTTGTAAAAATGAGAAATCACTGGTCAAATTTTAACCCTTATAACTTCCTAGCAACAAAAAAAAAATTGTTTCCAATATTGTGCTGATGTAAAGTAGACATGTGGGAAATGTTATTTATTAACTATTTTGTGTCACATAACTCTCTGGTTTAACAGAATAAAAATTCAAAATGTGAAAATTGCGAAATTTTCAAAATTTTTGCCAAATTTCCGTTTTTTTCACAAATAAACTCAGAAATTATCGACCTAAATTTACCACTAACATGAAGCCCAATATGTCACGAAAAAACAATCTCAGAATCGCTAGGATCCGTTGAAGCGTTCCTGAGTTATTACCTCATAAAAGGACACTGGTCAGAATTGCAAAAAACGGCAAGGTCATTAAGGCCAAAATAGGCTGGGTCATGAAGGGGTTAACAGGATCCATTTCTATAGCCGAGGGAGAAAAAATAAAACCCAAAAATGAGACCTTCTGAACTCCAAATAGGCACTTTGACCCCTTCACAAATAAAGCATTATCACGAAGGATCTGGAATACCATCCTGACCTGCTTCACATGAGACTCCCAATCATCGGAAAAAATCAAAATATCATCCAAATACACAATCATGAATTTATCAAGATAATTGCGGAAAATATCATGCATGAAGTACTGAAATAGAGAAGGAGCATTAGAAAGCCCGAAAGGCATCACAAGGTATTCAAAATGGCCTTCGGGCGTATTAAATGCAGTTTTCCATTCGTCACCCTGTTTAATACGAACAAGATTATATGCCCCTCGAAGGTCAATCTTAGTAAACCAACTAGCCCCCTTAATCCGAGCAAACAAATCAGAAAGCAAAGGTAAAGGGTATTGGAATTTGACCGTGATCTTATTAAGAAGGCGATAATCAATACAGGGTCTCAAGGAGCCATCCTTCTTGGCAACAAAAAAGAATCCCGCTCCCAATGGTGATGAAGACGGCTGAATATGCCCCTTTTCCAAAGACTCCTTGACATAACTCCGCATGGCGGCATGCTCTGGCACAGACAGATTGAAAAGTCGGCCCTTAGGGAACTTACAGCCAGGAATCAAGTTAATAGCACAATCACAGTCCCTATGTGGAGGAAGGGAACTGGACTTGGGCTCATCAAATACATCCTGGAAATCTGACAAAAACTCAGGGACTTCACAAGAGGGGGAAGAGGAAATTGACATCAAAGGAACGTCACAATGTACCTCTTGACAACCCCAACTAGTCACAGACATAGATTTCCAATCCAGCACCGGATTATGTTCCTGTAACCATGGAAAACCCAGTACAACAACATCATGCAAGTTATGCAACACCAGAAAACGGCAATCTTCCTGATTTGCTGGAGCCATGCACATGGTCATCTGAGTCCAATACTGAGGTTTATTCTTGGCCAACGGTGTAGCATCAATGCCCCTCAAAGGAATAGGGCTCTGCAAAGGCTGTTAGGAAAAACCACAGCGCCTGGGGAATTCCATTAAGTTCAGGGCAGCGCCTGAATCCACAAATGCCATGACAGAAAAGGACGATAATGAGCAAATCAGGGTCACAGATAAGAGAAATTTAGGCTGTACAGTACTGATGGTAACAGACCTAGCGACCCTCTTAGTACGCTTAGGGCAATCAGAAATAACATGAGCAGAATCACCACAGTAAAAACACAGCTTATTCTGACGTCTGAATCCCTGCCGTTCTGCTCTAGTCAAAATCCTATCACATTGCATAGGCTCAGGACTCCGCTCAGAGGACACTGCCATATGGTGCACAACTTTGCGCTCGCGCAGGCGCCGATCAATCTGAATGGCTAGAGACATAGATTCGCTCAAACCAGCGGGTGTGGGGAACCCCACCATAACATCTTTAAGGGCTTCAGAAAGACCCTTTCTGAAAATTGCTGCCAGAGCATCCTCATTCCATTTAGTGAGCACAGACCATTTTCTAAATTTCTGGCAGTATAATTCTGCCACTTCCTGACCCTGACATAGGGCCAACAAGGTTTTATCTGCATGATCCAAATAATTAGGTTCGTCATACAATAATCCGAGCACTTGAAAAAATGCGTCTACATGAAGCAATGCCAGAATCCCTGAATTAAGGGAGAATGCCCAGTCCTGAGGGTCACCACGCAGCAGAGAGATGACAATCTTAACCTGCTGAATGGGATCACCAGAGGAACGAGGTTTCAAAGCAAAAAACAATTTGCAGTTATTTTTAAAGTTCAAAAACTTAGATCTGTCCCCAAAAAACAAATCAGGAGTAGGAATTTTAGGCTCTAAAGCTGGAGTCTGGACAACATAATCTTGGATACTCTGCACTCTTGCAGCAAGTTGATCCACATGAGAAAACAAACCCTGAACATCCATGCCAGCGCCAAAATCCTGAACCACCCAGAGATTAAGAGGAAAAAAAAGACAAAACAGACTGCAAAAAAAAAAAAAATGGCTCAGAACTTTTTTTTTCCTTCTTTTGAGATGCATTTAATTCATTTATGGCCAGTTGTACTGTTATGAACTGGTGGTTTAGGAGCAACATGGGACGAGCTCTGGAGGAGATGGTACCTGTACTAACCGCAGTTCTTGAGCTTATCACAACACTAGAAGTAGCCGTGGGATGTTCCGGTCACTCCCTAGACACCTCGTCACAGCCGGAGGACTAACTACCCCTAAAAATGGAAACAGGAAAGCTAACTTGCCTCAGAGAAAATCCCCAAAGGAAAGGCAGCCCCCCACAAATATTGACTGTGAGTGGAGAGGGAAATGACATACGCAGAATGAAATCAGAATGTAGCAAAGGAGGCCAGTCTAGCTAGATAGATAGAACAGGACAGAATACTTTGCGGTCAGTATAAAAAAAACTAGAAAAATCCACCACAAAGTTTACAAAAATCTCCACACCTGACTAAAGGTGTGGAGGGTAAATCTGCTTCCCAGAGCTTCCAGCTTAACTGAATAAATCCATATTGACAAGCTGGACAAGAAAAAACATAGAAAGAGCTGAACGATTAAGTCCACAATATGTGGACAGCAAAAGAACAAGCAAGGACTTATCTTTGCTGAACTGGTCAGAATATCAGGGAAATCCAAGCAGAGATGTGAATCCAACCAGGAACCATTGACAACTGGCCCAGGCTGAAGGATAGAGCCAGGATAAATAGCCGAGCCAGAAAGATGATCAGTGGAAGCAGCTGCTGACTGCTAAATCCAAGGAGCAGCAGTTCCACTCAAAACCACCGGAGGGAGCCCAAGAGCAGAACTCACAAAAGTGCCACTTACAACCACCGGAGGGAGCCCAAGAGCGGAATTCACAACATTCTACCATAATAATGTAAGGTATGAATAATGCTTGTTTTGCCACACGTATTTATTTTACTTTATTGTTCAATCTTATCATTTATTAAGTAAATTCAATTTAGTCTACTCAGTTCTTGTGTGAGCATTTCTTATTCATCACAATCCTTTGAATCCATTACAAAACAGTCATGACCAAAACTTTCAAGACAGGCAAAAATTTGTTTTATTCACAAAGGTTCCTGCTTTAATTTTTATAGCGACAATTAGTTTTAATCAACTCTAGTTTATTATGAAATGTAAGGCTTTGTACTCAGTCAGCTGTGGTTGAGGTAGGCAGAGGAAGCAGTTTCATTAAAATGTCCAGATAGGTTAGAACTGCATAAACCATGCTCAGCATAAGCGAACAAAAGAAAGCCTTTTCTGGCACAAATTGAAAAAAAAAGAAAATAGACTGCTCAGGTCAGGTCAGTGTCCTTCAGAAAACACACTGGAGGCCTCCACACCTCCAATCACAGACACTGCATGAGACACTTGGTCTATATTTTATCTGCCAAATCATGCCCACGGGGTGGGGATATGTGAGCAATCATTCCAAATCCATCTCTAGTGACTGCTTGTAAAACCCAGCCCTGATACGTCCTACTAACTCTATCAGCACTATATGTGCTTGAGCATGCTTTCCCAAGCTTATATCACCGAAACTACCCACGTCGATGATACATATCTCCCCTCGAGGATCTGTCTGGTGACCATCTTACAGAATAATAATCAAATGAATTGCTAAAACTTTCAGTCATTCCTTTCCATGAAAGCTAAAATCACACAAAACCTAGTTCCACTGATTTTCAGCCCTGCTACAAATTGACCTGCTTACATTATTTCCATAATCTTCTTGTCGGCTCAGGAGAAAGTGTTCAGGAGGACAACGCATCTGTTTTCACTCTGCATTTTAAGAGCAGACTGCTTCAAAAAGAGACTGGTTTCTGAAACCATTGACTTCTTCTCTTAACCATGCTTTTTTCCCAAGGATACATGCGCAATAATCATTGCATTGTTGTTTGTAAGAATGCCCGTAAATCAGCCATTTATTGGATTATCAATCACTTCTAAAGGAGTAGTTCAATTGCTGAGAAGAATCCTTCAGGGCACCTATGAAACTTCAGTAAGTGCTAGGACGTTTCATAAACAGAATTCAGCTATGGGATCAGTTTATCATAAGTGTAGACCTTGATGATGAATGGCAGCTGGCAAGTGTCAGTGCATCTGTACACACAGTGAGGCAACGCTTTTTGGAGGCTTTCCTGGTATCAAGAAGGGCACCCAAAAAGCCACTTATCTTGAAGAAAAACATACAGGACAGACTGACATTTTGCAGCAAGTACAGGGATTAGACTGCAGGGGACTCAGGTAAAGGTATTTTCCCTGATGAAGCCACCTTTATCTGTAAGAAAAGGTGAATGCTACTGTAGCGCCCCCACTGCCGCAGGGCCGAGGGGTACCCGGTACCGGGCCTCTGAGTCTCTGCTCTGGGATTGTCACGGTGGCTAGACCCGGTCCGTGACCCTGCTGAGGGGCGTACAATGAAGGTGGTGGTATGGGATGTCGTTATGGTGTGGTGAAGTGCCGGTCGCGGTAAATAATGAGGACACCAGGTTGCAGTCTCTTTACCTCTTTACTGAAGGCTTCAGGGTATTCAGTCCGGAATACGGTTAACCAGGCTGCGCAAGTCCGGCCGGTCCGATGGCACCTCCAGAGTTCCCTTTGCAGGTGGAAATCTGTGCCTACCTTCTAGCGCTGTGTGTTGCGGTCCTCCCCTGCTGTGCTCATGGGATAGTCCCCACAACTGTTGTGTCTGTTTCTCGTGTTCCCTCACAACTCGATTCTGATGTTCTTCCACGTCCCCCCAGATCTTATGGATAGGACGCACCCGTATGACGGGGAGGTTCAGAGCTCTTCCGGGACTCTAGCGTCGCCCCACTCCTGTTGTTACCCCCCCTGTGTCTTCCTAGGTCAATTGGGTGAGACAGCCCACCTATAACTGACTGTCCTGATGTAGGTTTGAAGTTTGGCCTGGAGCTCTATACTTCCTCGGCGTTCCGGCCACCGGTTATGCGCCTCAGTAGGATGTTGCCTCGTCTTACAGCACAACTCCTACTGGTATTCTCCTTGTTGCGTTGATCTCGTTTCTCACTCAGCACAATAAACCTCGCTTCTTGTCCTTTCTTGGGGTACCGCCGCTATATCGTGCAGGCGCGGTCCCGTAACGTTCTCTCTGGTTGCTAGGCCTCTGTCAGGATCCCACCCCTGACAGGGACCCCTCCGAATCTTCCCCTACAACACCCTCTGCCACAAGGTGTTGCCTGGTTCCAACCCAGTCAGCTTTCTGTCCTAACTTCCTGCCTAACCCCCGGTTTTACAAGATTGTGAGGAGTGGCCTAATACATAGAACCCTTAGCTCCCCCTGGAGGCCAGACTGTGAAGTGTATTGGTGTCTGTGATACCTGGTCAGATGAACTCCTTCAGTGCCATCAGACGTACCATAGCCCCCCTTAGCGGCGGAGCAACAGTACTGCAACGACCAGGACTCTGGGGTGCTGCACTACCATTAGTCTCGTTTTTTTGCCAGGAGTAATGTATCCTGAGACCACTTAAATGTGGGGTTGCTTTTCATCCAAGGGAAGGGGCTCACTCACAATTTTACCTAATAACACTGTCAGGAATAAAGAATGGTAACTAAACATCCTCTAAAAGTAACTTTTCCCAAAGATTCAGGAGCAATTTTGTAATGAACAGTGCCTTTAAAAGCATGATGGAGAACCATGTCACAAATCAAAAGTGATAACTAAGGGCTCAGTGAACAAAACATTGACATTTTAAGTCCAAGGGCAGGAAACTCTCCAAAACTCAATCCCATTGAGAGTCTGTGGTCAATCTTTAAAAAGGGGATAGACAAACAAGACTATATAAATTGTGATAAACTCCAAGCACTAATGTCACAACACAGCTGTCGGGTGATCCTTGACCAGGTGCTAACACTAGGGGACGCCCTAGCTCGCCCTACTCCCCGAGATACTTCCGAAGGTGAAGATGCCGGGGCCTCCACCCTTGCCTTATTTCCGGAGTTAGCCCTCCGTCTGCTGTCTTCCCCCACCCAGGGAAGATGGGCGCTACTGTGCACCGTAGTACACCAACCCATCCAACAAGGCAACACAAACAAGGGTTAACAGAAAACTCCAGGCATACAAAATATTCTCTCACATATAACAGAGGAATGCACCGGGGTGTGAAGGTAGGGGAATAAACCAAAATAGAGAAGGATAAGGAATAACCATGGATACAAACCAAGAAACTGTCACTAATAACTCCTCCAACTCTCCTTGCATAAGAACTCCTTTCACTCCGATAGCCATGCAGCAATAAAGCTAGCTCTGACAAGGATTTGTATAAGAGCCCAGATTATACAGGGGAAAGGAGAGGCTAACCGAGCACAGCTGTGAGCACAGGGATTTCCAACATGGCTGATTAACCCCTGTTCTGCCAGAAGGAATAAACACATTTAAAATGAAGGAGAAGGGCTTCTTCTCAGCGCCAGAGTAGGAGCAATCAGACACTGCGGTCTTCTGGCTCTACACTGTCGCAGTAACCCTGTGACAACTAATTAGAAAAGAATAAGGCTATGTTCCCACGGTCAGTAACCGGCAGCGCTTTGGACGCAGCACATGTCCGCTCTGTCAAAATCGCTTCCGGCTTTTGAACGTAGGTAATTCTGCATGTGTTCATTGAACCGTGTGAAATCACCGCGCCCAATACATTGCACTGGTGATATTTATCTTGCGGAGACTGAGAATCTCTGCAAGATAAATAGACATGCTGCAGTCTGGAAAGATGCGCCGCATGTCCGTCTCCGCAGGGAAGCCGGAGGCATCCTTGCACGCATAGTGGAGATGGGATTTCTTGAAATACCATCCACTATGCTGTAACATCTGGTCATTGTGGGTTGGACATTGTGGAGCGTCCAACCTGCAGCGTTTACTGACCATGGGAACATACTCTAAGTTGCCGTCAGTCAGGATTTGGCCCAAAAGCTGATAATGTCAGGAAGGACAGAAGTCTTGAAAAATAAGGGTCAGCATTTTAAATATTGAGTCTTTGCATAAACTTGATGTATTTGTCGATAAAAGTTTTAAAACTTATGAAATGTTTAGAATTGTACTTCGTAAAAATATGTGATGAAATGATCTAAAAACAATGAAGCAGCAAACATTGTGAACAACAAAATGAGTGTCAGTTTTAAAACTCTTGGCCACAACTTGTATGTGCATTATTTTCATTTTTACAAACTCCATTTATTATTTTCACCGCAGCACATATTATAACGATTCAGAAAAAGAAATATAATAATGAAAGGTAACTGCGCCTTAAAATAAACCACACAAGGTCCAAAGATGATAACCAAAATTTGATCATGATCCCATAAATCAGAGCAAAGTTTGATTATTTGAGGTGGTATTGAATATATTATATATTTTGTACAAGGATGAAAAGAACTGAGGTATGTATACTGCATGACTTTCAACCACTTTATGGCACCTTGATGCATCATTTGTATTATCGAACTATAGAGTAGCTTCCACTCCTGCAAATGTTTCTCTAGATATTAAATATTAAGAAGTAAGGTCATGCTTGCAAAGTGGTCTAATAACATATCACCCCATAGGTCAGTGACTGATGTTCTCATGTTAATGGAGTTGATGTCTGTTGTGCCTCAGGGTTTCTCTTAAGTACTTGGCTAATGCATGTTGGTCAAAGCACTGAGCAGTAAGTGACTGATTACCCACCATCTTGGCAAAGTGACATTAAGTGAGGGGATCCTGATGAACAGCAGATTTTTAGCTTCATGTTATTGCAAAAGTACTTGCCAGTTTGATCTCCTGCGATACAGACAATTCCAGCATAGTGTATTATTATCATTACTAATATGAATGCTGGTGGGATGGAATGGAAATGAGATCAGGGAAGTACGATTATTGCTTAATTTACAGCTCTGCTTCTTGAACACTTAATATACGCTCTCACAAAACTGTTAATTTGCTTTGTGACTCCACATAGCCCAAAATAGTGATTACTGTACACAACATGAGCTCACATCATAAGTTATTATTGTCAATTTCAGATGAAAGAAAAATAAAGCAACTATGAAAAAATGGCTGTAATGCAGCTTGAAATGCAAATACACTCTGTGCAGAATTAATAGGCAAGTTGTATTTTGATCACATGATACTTGTTATACATGTTGTCCTACTCCAAGCTGTTCAGGCTTGAGAGCCAACTACCAATTAAGTAAATCAGGTGATGTGCATCTCTGTAATGAGGAGGGGTGTTGTCTAATGACATCAAAACCCTATATAAGGTGTGTGTATTTATTAGGCAACTTCCTTTCCTTTTGCAAAATGGGTCAGAAGAGAGATTAAACGGGCTCTGAAAAGTTCAAAATTGTGAGATGTCTTGCAGAGGGATGCAGCAGTCTTCGAAATTGCCAAACTTTTGAAGCATGATCACCGAACAATCAAGCGTTTCATGGCAAATAGCCAACAGGGTCTCAAGAAGCATGTTGGGCAAAAAAGGTGCAAAATAACTGTCCATGAATTGAGGAAAATCAAGCGTGAAGCTGCCAAGATGCCATTTGCCACCAGTTTTGCTATATTTCAGAGCTGCAACATTACTAGAGTAACAAAAAGCACAAGGTGTGCGATACTCAGGGACATGGCCAAGGTAAGGAAGGCTGAAAAACGACCACCTTTGAACAAGAAACATAAGATAAAACATCAAGACTGGGCCAAGAAATATCTTAAGACTGACTTTTCAAAGGTTTTATGGACTGATGAAATGAGAGTGACTCTTGATGGGCCAGATGGATGGGCCAGAGGCTGGATCAGTAAAGGGCAGAGAGCTCCACTCCGACTCAGAGGCCAGCAAGGTGGAGGTGGGGTACTGGTATGGGCTGGTATCATCAAAGATGAACTTGTGGGACCTTTTCAGGTTGAGGATGCAGTGAAGCTCAACTCCCAGACCTACTGCCAGTTTCTGGAAGACAACTTCTTCAAGCAGTGGTACAGGAAGAAGTCGGTATCGTTCAAGAAAAACATGATTTTCATGCAGGACAATGCTCCATCACATGCCTCCAACTACTCCACAGCGTGGCTGGCCAGTAATGGTCTCAAAGGAGAAAAAATAATTACATGGCCCCCTTGTTCACCTGATCTGAACCCCATAGAGAACCTGTGGTCCCCCATAAAATTTGAGATCTACAGGGAGGGAAAACAGCACACCTCTCGGAACAGTGTCTGGGAGGCTGTGGTGGCTGCTGCACGTAATGTTGATCGTAAACAGATCAAGCAACTGACAGAATCTATGGATAGAAGGATGTTGAGTGTCATCATAAAGAAAGGTGGCTATATTGGTCACTAATACAAGCTCATACAGATTTATACAGTGGGTACAGAAAGTAATCAGACCCCTTTAAATTTTTCACTCTTTGTTTCATTGCAGCCATTTGGAAAATTCAAAAAAGTTTATTTTTTTTCTCATTAATGTACACTCTGCATGCCATCTTGACTGGAAAAAAGAAATGTAGAAATCTTTGCAAAGTTATTAAAAAAGGAAAAACTGAAATATCACATGGTCATAAGTATTCAGACCCTTTGCTCAGTATTGAGTAGAAGCACCTTTTGAGCTAGTACAGCCTTGAGTCTTCTTGGGAATGATGCAACAAGTATTTCACACCTGGATTTGGGGATCTTCTGCCATTCTTCCTTGCAGATCCTCTCCAGTTCCATCTGGTTGGATGGTGAACGTTGGTGAACAGCCATTTTCAGGTCTCTCCAGAGATGCTTAATTGGGTTTAGGTCAGGGCTCTGGCTGGGCCAGTCAAGAATGGTCACAGAGTTGTTTGGAAGCCTCTGCTTTGTTATTTTAACTGTATGCTTGCAAAAACTACTACATTTATGTATTTTCTCAGTTAAGATAGGGTGCAGAGTGTACATTAATGAGAAAAAAAATGAACTTTTTGGAATTTACCAAATGGCTGCAATGAAAGAAAGATTGAACAATTTAAAGGGGTCTGAATACTTTTGGTGCCCCCTGTAGGTTTAGGAGGCAATCACTTTCTCACACATGGCCCTGTAGGTTTGGATTTCTTTTTCCCTTAATAATAAAGACCTTCATTTAAAAACTGCATTTAGTGATTACTTGTGTTATTTTTGTCTATTATTTAAATTTGTTTTGTGATCTGAAATATTTAAGTATGACAAATATGTAAAGGAATAGGAAATCAGGAAGGGGCAAACACTTTTTCACACTGCTGTACTTACCAGCTGCTTTCTTCTGTTATTATCACCGCTCTGGTCGATCTCCTGCAGTTTGTGACCTGTTGGATCGTTTCAGTGTTTTCTGGGTGACCTGAAAGTCACTTCTCAGTGTAGGCCTATGACCGCAAGAATGAGGATCCCAGACTTACATTGAGAGTTTGTGACTGTTACCTTTGTCTTCCGGTCAATTAGATCACAAGGTAGCGGATCTGGAACAATTAAAGATAGTGGCTGCTAATTGTATTGCTAGGGACAGGGAACATAGATTAGAGATACCACTCCAACGCTAAACTTAAAAAAAAGAACTGGAGTGGTGCTTTAAAATTTTCTGCAAGATAATAATCATTACCAACTTTTTACATATTATGCAAACTTTTTTTATTTTTGCTATCCCTAATTACTAGATAAAAATAGAAATGATCTCCAAAATAATTAGCTCCATCCAAAATGTGAAAAGTAAACCGTACATAAGCTGGTTTAGTAATAATAAGCACATCATGCTCATGCTTAATTGGAAGAAAATAGGTCAATCTTACAGACAGAATGATGAGGGAGTGTTTGCAAATAACAAGCTTTGTAATCGCAGTCTGTGTCGCTAAGAAGATCCCATGGCTATTGGGATAATACCTTGCTTAAATTAAATTGACGTCTAGTTGCTCAGGAAGAATTAATGTATCCATGATAAAATAAACAGTGATATTGTTTGACAAAGTTAATAGTTTTCAGGTAGGGTGTTTTTGCAGCGTTAATCATTGTGTCATGGGAAATTTTCGTACTCTTTAGTTTGCAAGTTTAAAGTGCAATACTAATAAGGTATGCCAGGTGGCAGTAATGAGATATATTTTTTACGCATGAGTGAGTAACTAAAGAAAAATTTGGAAGCAGTATATCTCAAAAGATTAACAATAGTATGACACAACAGCATTGATAGACGAAAAGTGCATACATGTATATACGTACCACACAAACTATAGTACAGCGGTTATGGGTGGGTACAACTGCAGAAGCAATTATGGAATATCATATGCAGATTTATTTGATGAATGCGGACAGTTCCCAAATTTACAAGTCTCCAAGGCCAATGAGGTCACAGGCTGAAGGAAGCACTGTAATTCTCTGTTGTCAATTTTTTACACATAAATAATAGAGGTGTAACTTGAAAGACTTTGACACTTTTAACAAGGAAAGAGAATGAGTCATTTTATGTGACTGCAGATATCCAAATCTTATCATGCAGATCGCAAACTTGTAGTCAAGTGATGACTGCTTTACCTGATAACAGGAGGATGTTCTGACATGGCACACTGTCAGGATTCACATATCTGAGTCACAGAGTGACTTCAAAAATGTATGATCTCTCGGAAAAACCCTTTATTAAAATTGCACCTTTCAGTCTGCAATCTGCATTCCTGACCCCTCGATATGCAGCTTTCAGCCTCATCCAAGATTTTTCTATTGTTGGGGTTTTTCTCCCTTTTATTAAATCCTGGATGTGAGGGCGGTGAGCAGAGTAATGTTGTTTTCATGAGGTCATGTATCAATATAGCTTCTATGCTGTTGTTGCCTTCCTTAGGTTGTATTGCATATTAGAATTTCTTACTGATGTCTTCATTAGATCCTACATTTGTACAGCTTTTTTATACTGCTTGCTTTCTCTGCTGTCCCAGAGAATGTAGATACTTTCTTCCCTGTCCACATTGTGGAGATTATGAACAACTCTCTCCTCTTCCCGGCTGCTATCACTAACACTAAAAGAAGGAAAGGGGGAGCAGAGCGAGTCATTGGAAATGGTTAAGTGCTCTGATAGATTCATAACATTTTCGCAGAGCACACAGCTAAATAAAGGACTTAAAGACACTCTCTGAAGCAGCAAAATGACCAAATTCTGAATCTGTAACAGGTCCCCAACCAACCCATCATACGTCTTTTATAATACTGGTATCTTCTCATATGGCAGTGGAGCCTTTGGACCCTTCAAATGTCAGGGCTTTGGGGTGACTGCTTTTTTGCAACCCTTAAACACCATGTTGCTTGATATGTGGGCAACTGCCCTTTCTGACAATGACTATACATGTATTTCTGACAATGACTATACATGTACACCTATGCTCATTTCATTGTTTATAGAAGTGTTTTATTTGCCTTTAACCCCTTACTGACAGAGCCAATTTTGACCTTAAAGGGAACCTGTCACCCCCAAAATCGAAGGTGAGCTAAGCCCACCGGCATCAGGGTCTTATCTACAGCATTCTCTAGTGCACTGCAGTACAAAGTACGCCTGCGCCAAAGCCGCAGCATGAAGACAAGAAGAGGACGTCATCGTAAGAAGATGGGAGGCCCCAGACTGGACCGCGACACCTATTGGAGCGGACAGCAGCAGGACCGCCCCTGGCGGAATAATATAACCTCTTTTTCTTATCTTTCAGGTTACATCTGGGGCTTATCTACAGCATTCCAGAATGCCGTAGATAAGCCCCTGACGCCGGTGGGCTTAGCTCACCTTCCATTTTGTGGGTGACAGGTTCCCTTTAATGACCAGGTGAATTTTTTTTAAAATCTGACCAGTGACACTTTGTGACAATAACTTAGGAATGCTTCAACGGATCCCACTGATTCTGAGAGAGTTTTTTGTGACATACAGGTCCTTCTCAAAAAATTAGCATATAGTGTTAAATTTCATTATTTACCATAATGTAATGATTACAATTAAACTTTCATATATTATAGATTCATTATCCACCAACTGAAATTTGTCAGGTCTTTTATTGTTTTAATACTGATGATTTTGGCATACAACTCCTGATAACCCAAAAAACCTGTCTCAATAAATTAGCATATCAAGAAAAGGTTCTCTAAACGACCTATTACCCTAATCTTCTGAATCAACTAATTAACTCTAAACACATGCAAAAGATACCTGAGGCTTTTAAAAACTCCCTGCCTGGTTCATTACTCAAAACCCCCATCATGGGTAAGACTAGCGACCTGACAGATGTCAAGAAGGCCATCATTGACACCCTCAAGCAAGAGGGTAAGACCCAGAAAGAAATTTCTCAACAAATAGGCTGTTCCCAGAGTGCTGTATCAAGGCACCTCAATGGTAAGTCTGTTGGAAGGAAACAATGTGGCAGAAAACGCTGTACAACGAGAAGAGGTGACCGGACCCTGAGGAAGATTGTGGAGAAGGACCGATTCCAGACCTTGGGGAACCTGAGGAAGCAGTGGACTGAGTCTGGTGTGGAAACATCCAGAGCCACCGTGCACAGGCGTGTGCAGGAAATGGGCTACAGGTGCCGCATTCCCCAGGTAAAGCCACTTTTGAACCATAAACAGCGGCAGAAGCGCCTGACCTGGGCTACAGAGAAGCAGCACTGGACTGTTGCTAAGTGGTCCCAAGTACTTTTTTCTGATGAAAGCAAATTTTGCATGTCATTCGGAAATCAAGGTGCCAGAGTCTGGAGGAAGACTGGGGAGAAGGAAATGCCAAAATGCCTGAAGTCCAGTGTCAAGTACCCACAGTCAGTGATGGTGTGGGGTGCCATGTCAGCTGCTGGTGTTGGTCCACTGTGTTTCATCAAGGGCAGGGTCAATGCAGCTAGCTATCAGGAGATTTTGGAGCACTTCATGCTTCCATCGGCTGAAATGCTTTATGGAGATGAAGATTTCATTTTTCAGCACGACCTGGCACCTGCTCACAGTGCCAAAACCACTGGTAAATGGTTTACTGACCATGGTATTACTGTGCTCAATTGGTCTGCCAACTCTCCTGACCTGAACCCCATAGAGAATCTGTGGGATATTGTGAAGAGAAAGTTGAGAGACGCAAGACCCAACACTCTGGATGAGCTTAAGGCCGCTATTGAAGCATCCTGGGCCTCCATAACATCTCAGCAGTGTCACAGGCTGATTGCCTCCATGCCACGCCGCATTGAAGCAGTCATTTCTGCCAAAGGATTCCCGACCAAGTATTGAGTGCATAACTGAACATTATTATTTGATGGTTTTTTTGTTTGTTATTAAAAAACACTTTTTTTTGATTGGACGGGTGAAATATGCTAATTTATTGAGACAGGTTTTTTGGGTTATCAGGAGTTGTATGCCAAAATCATCAGTATTAAAACAATAAAAGACCTGACAAATTTCAGTTGGTGGATAATGAATCTATAATATATGAAAGTTTAATTGTAATCATTACATTATGGTAAATAATGAAATGTAACACTATATGCTAATTTTTTGAGAAGGACCTGTATTGTACATCATAATAGTGGTAACATTTGTTCGATTTGTGAAAATATCAGAAATTTGGTGAAAATGTTGAAAATTTTCAAAATCTTAACTGTTATGCCCTTAAATAAGAAGTTTATGTTACACAAAATAGTTAATAAATAACATTTCCCCCATGTCTACATTAGATCTGCATAATTTTTTAAACATATTTTTTGTTTGGAAGTTATAAGGGTTTAAAGTTGACCAGCGATTTCTCATTTTTCCTACAAAATGTACAAAACCATTTTTTAGGGCCCACATTACATTTGAAGTGACTTTGAGGGGCATATATGACAGAAAATACCCCAAAGTGACACCATTCTATAAACTGCACCCCTTAAAGTACTCAAAAGTCAAAACCATATTCAAGAAGTTTATTAACCCTTCAGGTGCTTCACAGGAACGAAAGCAATGTGGAGGAAAAAAATGAACATTTTATCTTTTTTCACAAAAATGTTACTTTAGCTCCAAATTAGCTTTTTTCGCAAGGTAAAAAGGAGAAAATCGACCATTAATTTTATTGTGTAGTCTCTCCTGAGCATGCCGATCCCCCATATGTCAGGGAAATCCATTGTTTGGGCACACAGCAGATCTCCGAAGGGAAGTAGCATTGTTTGACTTTTTTAACATAAAAATGGCTGGAATCGAGAGCAGACATCATGTCCCATTTGGAGAGCCCCGATGCGCCTAAACAGCGGAAACCCCCCACAAGTGACCCTCTTTTGGAAACTAAACCTCCTCAAGGAACTTATCTAGATGTGTCATGATCACCTTGAACCCCCAGCTGCTTCACAGAAGTTTATAACGTAGAGCTGTGAAAATACAAAATCACATTTTACCCACAAAAATGTACTTTTAGCCCCAATTTTTTTTATTTCTACAAGGGTAATCGGAGAAAGTGGACCCAAAAAGTTGTTGTGCAATTTATCCTGAGTACGCCTATACCTTATATGTGGAAGAAAACCACTGTTTAGGTGCACGGCAGGGCTCGGAAAGGAAATACAGTGGGGCAAAAAAGTATTTAGTCAGTCAGCAATAGTGCAAGTTCCACCACTTAAAAAGATGAGAGGTGTCTGTAATTTACATCATAGGTAGACCTCAACTATGGGAGACAAACTGAGAAAAAAAATTCCAGAAAATCACATTGTCTGTTTTTTTATCATTTTATTTGCATATTATGGTGGAAAATAAGTATTTGGTCAGAAACAAAATTTCATCTCAATACTTTGTAATATATCCTTTATTGGCAATGACAGAGGTCAAACGTTTTCTGTAAGTCTTCACAAGGTTGCCACACACTGTTGTTGGTATGTTGGCCCATTCCTCCATGCAGATCTCCTCTAGAGCAGTGATGTTTTTGGCTTTTCGCTTGGCAACACGGACTTTCAACTCCCTCCAAAGGTTTTCTATAGGGTTGAGATCTGGAGACTGGCTAGGCCACTCCAGGACCTTGAAATGCTTCTTAAGAAGCCACTCCTTCGTTGCCCTGGCGGTGTGCTTTGGATCATTGTCATGTTGAAAGACCCAGCCACGTTTCATCTTCAATGCCCTTGCTGATGGAAGGAGGTTTGCACTCAAAATCTCACGATACATGGCCCCATTCATTCTTTCATGTACCCGGATCAGTCATCCTGGCCCCTTTGCAGAGAAACAGCCCCAAAGCATGATGTTTCCATCACCATGCTTTACAGTAGGTATGGTGTTTGATGGATGCAACTCAGTATTCTTTTTCCTCCAAACACGACAAGTTGTGTTTCTACCAAACAGTTCCAGTTTGGTTTCATCAGACCATAGGACATTCCCCCAAAACTCCTCTGGATCATCCAAATGCTCTCTAGCAAACTTCAGAAGGGCCCGGACATGTACTGGCTTAAGCAGTGGGACACGTCTGGTACTGCAGGATCTGAGTCCATGGTGGCGTAGTGTGTTACTTATGGTAGGCCTTGTTACATTGGTCCCAGCTCTCTGCAGTTCATTCACTAGGTCCCCCCGCGTGGTTCTGGGATTTTTGCTCACCGTTCTTGTGATCATTCTGACCCCACGGGGTGGGATTTTGCGTGGAGCCCCAGATCGAGGAAGATTATCAGTGGTCTTGAATGTCTTCCATTTTCTAATTATTGCTCCCACTGTTGATTTCTTCACTCCAAGCTGGTTGGCTATTGCAGATTCAGTCTTCCCAGCCTGGTGCAGGGCTACAATTTTGTTTCTGGTGTCCTTTGACAGCTCTTTGGTCTTCACCATAGTGGAGTTTGGAGTCAGACTGTTTGAGGGTGTGCACAGGTGTCTTTTTATACTGATAACAAGTTTAAACAGGTGCCATTACTACAGGTAATGAGTGGAGGAAAGAGGAGAATCTTAAAGAAGAAGTTACAGGTCTGTGAGAGCCAGAAATCTTGATTGTTTGTTTCTGACCAAATACTTATTTTCCACCATAATATGCAAATAAAATGATTAAAAAAACAGACAATGTGATTTTCTGGATTTTTTTTTCTCAGCTTGTCTCCCATAGTTGAGGTCTACCTTTGATGTAAATTACAGACGCCTCTCATCTTTTTAAGTGGTGGAACTTGCACTATTGCTGACTGACTAAATACTTTTTTGCCCCACTGTAAATAAGTTTAGAAATGCAGACTTTGATGGAATGGTCCATGGGCGTCATGTCATGTTTGGAGAACCCCTGATGTGCCTAAACATTGAAAAAATGCACAAGTGACCACAATGTGATATTTACACCCCTCAAGGATTTCAGCCAGATGTATAGTGAGCATTTTGAACCCACAAGTACCACACAGCATTTGATAACATTAGGTCGTCATATTGGAATTTTTTCATTTTTTCACGAAAATGTTGTTTTTGCCCCAAATTTGTAATTTTCACAATGGATAATAATAGAAAAGGACACCATGTCGCTTTTCCAGAGTATTTGTTCTACCAGTAATGTAGGAACCCCCTATAGTTTCGACCTGAGTAGGGGCTGGTTTTGTGTGGGATAAATTAGTGTTTTTATTGGGAACATTTTGGGGTACATAATAATTTTTGATTGCTTCCAAAATAAGGCTGGGATCACATTCTTGCTTTCTACATTGAGCACTTACGTCAGGGTTTCCATGTAAATCTCACAAAAATGCAATTCAGACAAAACCCTCAATGGAACCATCCACCATAATGAGGCAAATGGAGACACTTCGTACTCCGTTTGGCGTCTGCAACGATGGCTTGCATCTTTTTAGGTGTGCACAGATCTGTGGTAGCCCACACTTGTGCACTAAAAAGACCCCTAAAAAAAGAGACAATACTGGATTAGAGACCAGTCCAAAGTGACTCCATCTGCCTCATAAGTTAGAGGTTCTGTCCAGGGTTTTGTGTTGAGAAAGCAGTTCAGGGAGAGTTGTTATTGGAGGGAGAACATATTTTAGAAAAGGGATATAGTCAGGGATCAGTAATGCTATTCCAGTACTTGTATACCGTTGCTGCAGCATTAAAACAACAGTCCTTCTCAGGGCTAAACATTTTCCTTTCTGTAGCAAAACCACAGTTACCTGCATTCAGTGGAAAGAAAGTCTCAGACTAGAGACATACAGGCACGGTTTAATATTGCTATTGCAGTACTTGTATACTGCTGCTGCACTGTTAAAACCACAGTCCTTGCTAAATATTTTCATTTCTGTAGTAAAACCACTGTTAGTTGCATTTAATGGAGCAGAGGCGTAGCTAGGGTTTTGGTTCAGGGGGGGCGAAGCTTCTGAGTGGGCCCCTAAACAGGTAACCTTGATTACAACTGGGTGATGCACCCTAATAGTGGAGGAGAGATCACAGCACAGTTAAAGATGGTGACTTACCGCTGACGTTCCTTCTGATGGAGTTGTCCACTTTTCCGGTCTTTTCCATCTGGCCCAGACCGACAAGACAACTTCTTCCACCCAGGACTTGTCTGCAGAGAATACAACAACGACACATTTCACTTCTCATATTTTTAGCACTGTCCCCATCTATTCCCAGCCTGCACAAACTCATCATCATACCAGTACTCCAATGCTGCTGCCGTATGTGTCCCTATTACTGCACCTGCAGTCTGGTTCTCTGTGCCCTCTAAATTCTAAAGCAACCCTATAGAATCTAGTTATGCCGGGTGCAAGTGCCCTAGAAAACAGTGCCCACATTTTGACCTCTAGAAAGTAATATTGTCCTATGTGACCCTTTGATAGTCACAGTAACCTCAGGTCCCCTATAACAATAAGTGCCCACATAACATTGAATAATGTTCCGAGTCTCCCCCCTGTACAGCTCCCCTGTGCACAGCATGATGCTCTCTTATACATAACATGATGCCTCCTCACTGTAATGTACCCCCACACAGTATTCTGACCTCTTAGTAGCCCCCAAACTGCTTGATGGCCCAACACTGTGTGATGGCCCCTTCACTGTAATCTCCACACTGTATGATGGCCCCTAGATAGCCTCCATATAGTATAATGTGCCAAATAGTCCTCAATATTTTATAATACATTCCCCATATGCCTGTATAGTATAATGCATTCCCCATAGGCCTGCATAGTATTATGCACTCCCCATAGGCCTGTATAGTATAACACACTCCACATTGACCTGTATAGTATAACACACTCCACATTTACTTGTTTAGTATAATGCACACCCCATAGACCTGTATAGTATAATGCACTCCCCATAGGCCAGTACAGTATAATGCTCCCCATTAGGCAGTCAGTACTGTATAATGCACCCCCATTAGGCAGTCTATATAGTATAATGCACCCCCATTAGGCAGTCTGTATAGTATAATGCACCCCCATTACGCAGTCTGTATAGTATAATGCACCCCCATTAGGCAGCCTGTATAGTATAATGCACCCCCATTAGGCAGCCAGAACAGTATAATGCACCCCCATTAGGCAGCAAGTACAGTATAATGCACCCCCATTAGGCAGCCAGTACAGTATAATGCACCCCCATTAGGCAGCCTGTATAGTATAATTCACCCCCATTAGGCAGCCAGTACAATATAATGCACCCCCATTAGGCAGCCTGTATAGTATAATGCACCCGATAAAAAAATAAATAAATAAAAAAATACTCACCTTTCTTCCACCTTGTTGCCGCGGTGCTCTGACCGCCCGCTCATCTCCTGACAGCGCGCGCAGGGTACTGACATCATCGCTACCCCCTGTCAGTGTTGACATCGGTGACGTCAGACGCTGACAGGGGGATGATGGGAGTAGGAGCGTAATACTCTCTCATCAAGCTGACCCTGTGATGACAGGCAGGGGGCCCACTGCTGGCAGGACTGGTGTCTCCCTGCTCTGTTCAGAATGTAACTGTATTGGTGTGCTGTGCATAGCTCCGGGTGAAAGTTTTGCAAGTTTTCCCACCTACAAAGAATGGAGAGGTCTGTCATTTTTATCGTAGGTACACTTCAACCGTGAGAGACAAAATTGAAAAATAAAAATCAGAAAACCACATTGCGTGATTTTCAAATAATTAAATTGTATCTTATTATATGAAATAAGTATTTAATCATCTAAAAACCAGCAAGAATTCTATCTCTCACAGACCTATTTGTTTTTTTAAGAAGCCCTCATACTCTACACTCATTACCCATTTTAATTGTACCTGTGGCACCTCAGGAATCTGGATGCCACAGTGGTATTGCCTGCCTCCCGGAGACAGTGATGCCATGCCTGGAAGCGAGAAGGACTCCCCTTAGAAGGTAACACTAGCATACAACACTTTCCTGACTCCAGGCCAGAAGGGGGAGCTCTAAACCCGGTTTCAGGGTAGCTTCCCTGTAAGTTCTGCTCTGGAGGAGTTAGAGGGCAGTCTTTTGTGAGACAGTGAAGGGAGAGGAAGCATGTGAGGAGAGAGAAACTGGGAGTGGAGAGACGCGAGACCGCTACATCATCACAGGTCATTGTCGCAAAGCATAACTGGGAACGGGAGCATTGCGTGGAGCTGGAAGGCTGCGGGGGCCACCGGAAGGTGAGAATATCACAATTTTTTATTTTAATTCTTTTTTTTTTTACAGGTATGTGGTTCCCAGGGCCTGGAGGAGAGTCTCCTCTCCTCCACCCTGGGTACCAACCGCACATGATCCGCTTACTTCCCGCATGGTGAGCATAGCCCATAGTAACTGGCACATGTCTTTCCACCTAAAATTAATTAAGATACACAATAATCATAAATTTGATCACAAATAGTACTATTAGTAATATTTGTGATCATATTTATGTTTATTGTATATCTGTGTTAATTAAAATTTTGGTAGATTTGTATGTGCCAGTTACTTCTGATTTATATTTGCTAATATTATTAAAGTCTTTTGGATGTCAGAGTTTTATTAATGCATTGTAATCCATCAGTCATTATTGCTATGTTTATAATGTGCCCCCCTGTTTTATATTATTTTGATTACCAACTGTTTTATCTGCTGCAGATCTATCAGATCTCTGAATGCTGAGCTCTGTATAACCCTGCCCACGCCACTAATTGACAGGTTTGAATCTACACTGTGCATAAGCAGAAACCAGCCAATCAGTGCTGTGGGCAGGGTTATACAGAGCTCATGAATCTGGAGGACTATATGGCAGCAAGTTTACTAGTCCTCTAGTGATAATCTCATGCTGATCAAACATCAGTTTTATAAAATCGACACTTAGCAGCCCATTAACTGACACATGGATGTAATCAGACTCCCAGATTCCCTTTAACCCCTTTCTGACAATGGACTTAATGATCTGTCCATGTGCCCTGGGCCTTTTTGATCAGGGACGGATCATTACATCATTGCGATCGCCCGTGCACCCAGGGGGTGCACGGCGATCACCGCCGGGTGTCAGCTGATTCTGACAGTTGACACCCGGCACTAGGTGCCAGGAGTGGTCACAGACCACTCCCGAAACCTTAACCCCTGGAATTCTGTGATCGAACACGATCGCAGCATTCCGGAAGCTGGCAGAGGGCTGACATTCCCAAATCCTTTGGATCGGAGACCCCGCAGTGTGACACGGGGTCCTGATTGTTGCCATGGTGACTCAATGTTGCCTTGGCGACATCCAGGTCACCGGAACTAGGAAACTTGCTTATTATGCGCAGTGCATGATCAGCAAGTCTCTCGGTCACCTCAGAGCTGACCGTTTCTATGGTATGGGGATGCTGCTGCATCTTCATGCTATAGAAGCGATCAGCCTTCAAAAAATCATTATCCCATAATTGGAGAAAGTAAAAAAGTAAGAAAAAAGTAAAAAAATTTTTTTTAAATAGTTGTAAAATATATATATATATATATATATATATATATATATATATATATATATATACAGTATATATATATACTGTATATATATATATACCGTATTTATATATTGTATATATATATATATATATATATATATAAAAATAATGAGAAAACAATAAATATTTGAATGAAAAAAAATTAAAACAATAAAATTACACGTATTTGGTATTGCCACGTCCGCAACAACCCGACCTATAAAACTGTCCCATTAGTTAACCCCTTTAGTGAACACCATAAAAAAATAAAAAACGAGGCAAAAAACAATGCCTTATCATCATACTCCCAAACAAAAAGTGGAGTAACACAAGATCAAAAAGACAGTCTTTTAGTGTGTGACAGCAGCCAAACATAAAAACCCGCTGTAAGGCTGATGAGGGTATTCATCAGCCCCCACCTGCGCTATAAGTAAAAAAATAAAAGAGAAGTCTCCTGGGTTCGACTTCTGGGAGCACCACTTGCCAAGTGACTCCCTCTTCTCGCAACAGCTGCACTTTCCGATATAACAATCCATCTTTCAAACAGTCGTTCCTATTGTCCTAGAGTCCGCAGGGTGCCTGAGGACAGCGCATTCCTCTCCCTCCGACAAGGAAGTTGCTTCAATGCCACCCACTGTAACAGCTGAGCAGTCTCCTTGTCCATCTGTTGGAGTTGGATCCAGTCGCCTCAGGACCGCCCCAGTACCTGATATTTAGACTCTTCTTCGATCTGTCCCTGTGTCACCACCAACGAGGTAAACAGGTTTGGGAATCCAGGGATCTCCTCTGCTTCAAGTTCTTCATTTCGGTCATGGCCAGGACGTTCGTGGGTCACTTTGGAGAGGGCATTGGCATGAGTATTCCCGGCCTTGGCCCTGTACACAATCTTGTATCGATACTTTGCCATGCGGGCCACCCACCGTTGCTCCAGAGCCCCTAGTTTTGCATTCTCAAGGTGGGCTAAGGGATTATTATCCGTCCTCACCAGAACCTCCGATCTGGTTAAGTACTACGCAAACTTCTCAGTCATGGCCCATACCAGAGCCAGCAGCTCCAACTTGAAAGAGCTACAGTTGTCTGGGTTTTGCTCTGAGTCATACAGAGACCAGCTCAGGTAGGCTATCACCCTTTTCTTTTTCTCCTTGTACCTGTGACAGGACTGCTCTCAGGCCGTGCAGACTTCCATCGGTGTGAAGGATGAATGGCTGTGAAAAATCAGCATAGGCAAGTATGGGGGCCTCGGTCAGGGCCATTTTCAAGGCTTAAAAGGCTTCCTCTTGATGTTTTCCCCACTGGATGGTTCGGTTCTTCGGGCCGGCCAGCACTCCCTTTAGCAGTTCCAGCAAAGGGTTCACTATACGGGTGAAGTTTTTCACAAATCTTTGGTAGTAGCTGGTAAGCCCCAGGAAAGCCTGTACATCTTTCACCGTTGTAGGAGTGGGCCATTCTTGTACCGCCACCACTTTCTCTCGCGCAGGTCTTACTCCTTCACTAGACACAATATGCCCCAAATATTCGATCTGCTTATGGAAGAGATGGCATTTCTGTGGCTTCACCTTTAGGCTGTGACTCTGCAGCCGGCTCAACACTTGCTCGAGTCGCTGAAGGTGCTCATCAAAGGTGGGCGCGTATATGATGATGTCATCAAGGTATATCAAGACAGCCTCAAAATTCAAGTCTCCCAGACATCTCTGCATCAAGCGCTGGAACATCCCTGGGGCATTAGTCAGGCCAAAGGGCATGCCATTAAATTCGAACAGTCCCATGGGCAACACGAATGCTGTTTTCAGCTGGTCATGTTCAGCCATTGGCACCTGCCAGTACCCGCTGGCCAGATCAAGGATGGAAAAATACTTTGCCTGTCCCAAAACAGAGAGGGATTCCTCAATTCGGGGCAATGGATAAGAATCCCTTACTGTGCAGGCGTTCAGCCACCTTTAATCAACACAGAACCGTTGGGTCCTGTCATTCTTTCGGACTAGCACAATGGGGGCCGCCCACGGACTCCGACTCTCATATTACTCTATATTGCAGCATATGAGCCAGCATCTCCTTCACCTCCTTGTACATCTGGGGGGTTATTTGACAATATCTTTCTCGAATTGGCGCAGTTCCAGTAGGAATTTCATAAGCGACGGTCTGAGTGCAACCGAAGTCATCTTCATGGTGGACAAAAACCTCCTGATAACGCTCCAGCACATCCTCCACTTGCTGCACTTGTTGAGGTGATAGTCCCATCAATTCTGCCTGCATAAGATTCTCTGACCCTCTTTCTTGCTGCTAGGCAGGAACTCTGGTGTTGCTGTAATTGCTAGAGTTCATGGATCCCCTCGCACAATTGAACTACTTTGTTGAACTACTTCGGGTGGCATTAGCTTCTCCAGCATGTCCAAGATTTGGGCCACTTCTCTGTTCTGCAGAAGGGTGACACTTTCGGTCCTCAGGTTAACACATCACACTACAACGTTGCCGTCTTGAACTGTGGCTACGGTCTGAGCGATGAGTAACCCAGGGGGTGCATTTGTACTTCCACTCCCTCCAGGGGAGTACAAGCTTATACTGGCAATGTGAGCACTGTCTGATCGGGCTGTAGGGTGATCTTCGCAGCCACTGGTACCATTACTTTCCCCAAGACTCTTCCTTCTCCCGACGTTTCCTGAGCTTGAGCTGCTCGGAATAATTTCTGGAACACCTTCTGTTGAGGGGTTCGTGGGCTCCATTGGTTCAAAAAAGGTTCCTGAGGCTCACTAATCAAAAGTTGTCACATCTCCTTCAGCACATTCATTCTAAGAGTCATCACGGGTCCACGACTGGCATCTTCAGTGACCAACACCACCCCCATTGCGGACTACATCTTTCCCGCATACTTTAATCTCCATCCAGACCACTCCTGCAACTAGACTGGGCAATTGGTCCCTGTTAATCTTATCACTGGTCCCCACTCTGGCCACGAGACCTCTTGGAAATGTCGTCTGAAGTAGGCTTCCGGCAGAGTAGTCACTTGTGACCTGGTGTCGATCAAGCAGTGAAAAGCTCACCCATTCACCTCGGCCCAGACTGTAGGGCTCTCAGAAACTATATTCTCAGAACTTCCTTCACCCTTTTATCATCATTTCAGCTCCGGACTGCGTCCCCCAGCCATGGAGCCCACTAGTTTAACATCTGCCATGGCGGAGGTCGTTTCAGGCTTGCACAGCCTCGAGCATAATGTACTGTCTTCCTGCAGTTAAGACACATCTGACTACCTTCGGCACCAAGGGGTCTCATTCCCTGATGGAGTCTGGTAGAAAGGCGATATCCTGCATCGCTCCTTTCTCTGGTTGAGGGGGCCCCTCTCAGTGGCTCTTGAGCTGGAACAGGGTCTCTCCTGAGGCTGGACCACTCATTTTGCATCTCTTGTATCTCCTTCCAGATTTCTCGGGCCCACTCTGGCTCTGCTGCAGGCGGGGTGGGTACTTCACTGCTCTGGATCATCCCTGCTAGGGCTGTCACCCCCCATTCATGCTCTCTTGTGTGCGCCTGCACCTCTGCCCCACCTCTAAGAAGGTCATACGTGGGCTAGAGCGCAAGCATTCTCGCAATGCCTGGTTAAGCGGCGCGTCCCTAAGGCCCGACACAAATTGATCCCTCAAAATTCTATCAGGGGGTCCCACTCCAATGGCTTCCACATTTTCCCTTTCAGTAATGTGTGCATTGATGTATTGCGTCACCGTCTCCCCTTCTTGCTGAACGCGACCAAATAACCGCATGCGCAACTCTCCAACGTCAGTGCGATCCCCATGCATCTCTTCCAAAATCTGTACCACCTTCTCCAACGTATCCTGCTCATGTGGAGGGCAGAACAGCATGGAAAACTGGGCCTCACCATCTAGGGTCATTAACGTTATCTCTGCCTGCAGCGCAGGGGCCATGGGGTGCAGTCACAGCATGCTCTTGACCCTTCCAGTCCAATCCCACAACATCATTCCCATAAACTTCGGGAGACTAATAAGCATTTTCCCCAATGGTAAACTGGACCTGGGAGTACTCATAGTGAGACTGGTCTGCAGTGTCTGTGTCCACGGACTGCATCCTGCCGACTACGCCGAATGCAACACACAGGTACTTGGATACAGTGATACAGACACGCAGAGCAGGGGTTAATTATTGTTTTATTTGAACAAAAGGGGTGTACTCCTCGCAGGCAGATAACAGGGAGAAAGGGGTGCAAAATAGAACAATATAACGGCAGTTTAACTATAAAGTCTTTTGTTAACAGCATTAAAATCACAGCATGGTGAACGGCGGAGCGTTCAAGTCAGAAAAAATAGTACATAGTAAATATAGGAAAACTGACTGAACAGCAATCTAGTCTGAACTGGTGCATAACCAAAAAAAAGACATATAGTAAATAGATCAATGGCTGCACTCAATTTTACTGTACTAAAGCAAGGAAATGTGCGATACATGAAATGTGAATAGCATAATGGCTTGTGAAATCTATGAAAAAACACATGAGGTGCTTAGCACAAGATTTGGCCAAAAATTGTGAGCCCATCCACCTTCCTATAACTGTGTTTTTTCATATATTTCCTATATTTACTTCCTTCTAAATAGTTATGATCACTACACCCCAAGATCAATTTATTGAGAGATGTAGTTTGTAAAATGGGGTCACTTATGGGGATTTTTATTTTCTGGCACCTCATGGGCTCTTCCAGTGGGTCCTGGCACCTGCAAACCATAACAGTAAAATCTGGTGCTCCTTGCCTTCTGAGCTTTTGCACTATGCCAGAAAAATAATTCCCAATTCCCCTCTCCTAGTGTATCATCACCCATCCCCTGCAGATTGTGAGCCCTCGCGGGCAGGGTCCTCCCTCCTTATGTACCCGTGTGCCTTGTTTTATTTTTGCTCATGTCTAATGTTTTTGTCTATATTTGCCCCGTATTTCACATGTACAGCGCCATGGAATAAATGGCGCTATAAAAATGAATAATAATAATAATAATAATAATAATAATAATATGTAGGGCATTGGAGCACTCAAGAAAAAAATGGACCTCAGTTTGTTGTAAAAAAAAAGTCCTATTAGCCCTTAGAAAAATTAAAAACTTGGGGCTAAAACAACATTTTAGTTGTAAAAATGTAATTTATTCTTTCTTCACCGCTCAGTGGTATAAAATTCTGTGAGGCACATGTGGTGTCAATATGATCACTGCACCGCTAGATAAATTCATTAGGGAGTGTAGGTTGTAAAATGAGTTCATGTATATGGGGTGTCTGTTGTTCTGGCACCTCAGCGGCTCTGCCAATGTGACATGGCACCCTCAAACCATTCCAGCAAAATCTGAACACCAACATGATGCTTCTTCCCTTCTAAGCTTTGCACTGTGCCTCAAATGTAGTATTCCTCTACATATGGGGTATCGGCATACTCAAGAGAAATTGCACAATGAATTGTATGGTGCAATTTCTCTTGTTATCCTTATGAAAATGCAAAATTTGGAGCTAAAATAACATTTTTGTGAGGAAAATATGATTTTATTATTTTCACGGCTCTACATTATAAACTTCTGTGAAGCACTTGGGGGTTCAAAGTGCTCACCACACATCTAGATAAGTTACTTGGGGTCTAGTTTCCAAAATGGCGTTACTTATGGGGGGTTTCCACTGTTTAGGCACATTAGGGGCGCTCCAAACGCCACATGGTGTCTGATCTCAATTCCAGCCAATTTTGCATTGAAAAAGTCAAACAGCGCTCCTTCCCTTCCGTGCTCTGCCATGCGCCCAATCAGTGGTTTACAGCTGTCGTTAATGCAGGTAATGAGTTGATTAGGAGAATATAACTGTTCTTTAGGAGCTAGAACTGTTAATGGTTGGTAGGGGATCAAATACTTATTCCTCACTGCAAAATGCAAATAAATTTATATAATTGTTACAATGTGATTTTCTGGATTTTATTTTTGATATTCTATCTCTCAATGTTAAAATTAACCTACCCTTAAAATTATAGACTATTCATGTCTTTGTTAGTGGGCAAACTTACAAAATCAGCAAGAGATCAAATACTTATTTCCTCACTGTATGGGGTATCAGCATACTCAGGACAAATTGCACAACAACTTTTGGGATCCAATTACTCCTGTTATCCTTGTGAGAATAAAAAAAATTGGAGCTGAAGTACATTTTTTGTGAAAAAAAGTTAAATGTTCATTTTCTTTTAAACATTCCAAAAATTCCTTTGAAGCACCTGAAGGGTTAATAAACTTCTTGAATGTGGTTTTGAGCACCTTCAGGGGTGCAGTTCTTAAAATGGTGTCACTTTTGGGTATTTTCTATCATATACACCCCTCAAAGTGACTTCACATGTGATGTGGGCCCTAAAAAAAAAATGTGGTTGTAAAAATGAGAAATCACTGTTCAAATTGTAACCCTTATAACTTCCTAACAAAAAAAATGTTGGTTTCAAAATTGTGCTGATGTAAAGTAGACATGTGGGAAATGTTACTTATTAACTATTTTGTTTTACATATCTCTGTGATTTGAGGGCATGAAAATTCAAAGTTAGAAAATTGGGAAATTGCCAAATTTCCGTTTTTTTCACAAATAAACACAAGTCATTTCAAAATTTTTTTTACCACTATCATGAAGTACAATATGTCACGAGAAAACATTCTCAGAATCACTGGGATCCATGGAAGTGTTCCAGAGTTACTACCTCATAAAGGGACAGTGGTCAGAATTGTAAAAATTCACCCTGTCATTAACATGCAAACCACCCTCAAGGGTAAAGGGGTTAAAAGACTTCGCTCTACAAATGTATTTGAATTATGGACTTTCTTAAACAGCAAATATGCAGTATTATATATGTTTCCAGGCTCTAATTTGACATTTTTACTAGTTGCAAACCATTCACACAAAACTTTTTAGTGGTGTTTAGGCATAAGGGACGTTGAATAATTCCTGGCAGGATACATGTCCATAAGTGAGTGGCATTTGCACAGGTGCAAGTGACTAATCATGAGTAAATGCAACCATTGCCACATATACACTCTTTGTAGAGGATGAAGTTTAACCTTGAAGTGGCATAACTTCTAAAAACGGAGAAAAAGTGACAGACTATACTGTAGTTTCCCTAGGAACCCTAACATGCTTTATACTTAAGCTGGTAACTATTATACTGATCAAAATATTATTAATTCTACCGTACTGATATAATAAATATTCTACTATTAATGTTAAAAGTTATATTTGAGAATTTGACCATATGCAATAAAATTGCCATGTAGTGCTCAAACAATACCCCAATACAGTATCCATTTAAAGGTACTACACATATTAGTAATTATAGAAAAATCTGAATAAAACTTTACAAAATTTTAAAAATAGTCTGTTAAAAATCTGCAACACGCATTACAGTTTTTGCATTAATTTCAAACCGCATAAACAATAGTGTGTATGAAGGCGATGTCACAGAATGGCTCTACAGTTTGGCTCCTCAAGGGATTCCAAAATGAAGAATCCACCTCTGTGATGTTCATGTGCCCTAATAGGGTAGCTAGACCGGGGTTTTCTTAATGAGGGATCTTCTTTAAAGCATAAAGATAATGAACCATTCCACATAGTCACCAACCATGGCAATTACTTACTGATCTGCTGCCAGTCTCCACGTAGCCGGCATAGCGAAATGTCGTCCATTTTAATAAAACTTCTAAGTTATTAAGTTGGCTAAATGATGTTGGCAGTGGTGACATAATTGTCAACCATATGTCATCATATTCCTTCTACAGCGCAAACCAATTAAAGATGATACTGGAAGGGTGACAAATATTAATTGTGATTATGTGGAAATCTTTTTATAAATGTCACATCTCAAAGCTTTAAAAACCTTATGTAATGACACCTAATGTGTCACTGGCGCTGCCCAGGGAGTGCTTTCAGGGGTGCGTGAATGAGTGCAGGGAGTGCAGGCAGAAGACAGGCAGTGCACAAGGACCTTAGACTAGTAGTGAGCACAGGACCTGGAACTGAGTGATCACATGACCATCGGGGGCGGAGCCACTGCAAGTGAGTGCAGGGAAGTACACTGAGCACGCAGAGCACAGGGCAAAGACAGTAAACGTGGTCAAGGAGAGCCGAGATTCAGAAGCCAGACAAGCACGCAGTACCAAGGGACAAGACAAAGAGTAAGCGGGGACAAGCCAAGGGGGTCAGATAACCAGGAGAGACAGAGCAGTACAAAAGCAGGATACAGAAGCAGAAGTCAGGGGACAAACCGAATCATACACAGCAAGGCACACAAGCACAGAGGCACACGTTTAAGGATGAGTCACCTGGGTCAGCAACCACTAACCGAGTATACGGAAGTATCACCAACACTAAATGCAGGTACTGCCAACATTAAATGGCTGCCCCAAAACCAAAGAGAGGCGGTCTGAATTAACCCTGACCTGACCAGGATGGAGGCGGAACCTTCCTGTCCAGAGTCATGACAGTACCTCCCCCTCTATACGGGGGGCCACTGGCCCCCCAGGTTTCCCAGGAAAGTGGGCATGAAAGGAGCGCACCAGACGATTGGCATGAACCAATCGGGCAGAAACCCAGGATCGGTCCTCAGTAACATACCCCTTCCAGTGCACAAGATCCTGAAGGGAACGGGGGACCAACCGGGACTCCACGATGCGCTCCACCTCCTCCTGACTATCCACCAACAAAGGTGGTGAGGGACCCAATGACGCTTCTTCCACAACCCCAATGGTTTCAGCAGGGCCCTATGGAATACATTGGGTATCTTAAAAGACACTGGAAGATGCAAACAAAACGCCTCTGGATTAACAACTTCCGTGATCTCATAAGGGCCAATAAACTTAGGCCCCAATTTAGCCAAAGGAACCTTAAGTTTAATGTTCCTGGTGGACAGCCACACTTTATCCCCAACCCGAAGGGTGGGTCCCACAGTCTGTCTCCTGTCTGCAAAAAGATAAATTTCCTCTGAGCCTCCCCAAAATTCTGTTGGACCTCCTGCCATAAATTCCCCAACTGCTGTACAGCAATATCAGCCCCCGGGCAACCGTAGTCCAGGCGAGAATACTCCCCAAAGTGTGGATTAAACCCATAGTTACAGAATAAAAGGGAGTTACCTGTGGAGTGGTTAACACAGTTATTAAACGCAAATTCTGCTAAACATAAGGCATCAGACTAATCCTCACTAGAGATAATGAACCCCAAGAAAGGCAGTTCTGTGTGAAAAACGAGCATTTCTCTAGCTTGGCAAAATGTTGGTTCTCCCTGAATCTCTGAAGAACTGCCCGAAGGTGACCAATATGTGATTGCTTATCAAATGAATAAACCCAAATGTCATCCAAGTATATAACCACAAACTTCCCAATAAAATCAAAAACACATGATTGATGAAGTTTTGGAAAACCACAGGGGCATTGGTCAGACCAAACAGCATAAATAAATTTTCAAACAGCCCTTCTGAAGTGAGAAATGCAGATTTCCACTCATCCCCCTCCCGCACCCGGATGAGGTTGTATGCCCCCCGCACATCTAATTTTGAAAACCATTTGGCCCCAGACAATTGGTTACACAAATCGGAAATGAGAGGGAGGGGATATGTGTTTCTTACAGTAATTTTATTTAGTTCCCACAAGTCAAAACATGGGCGGAGACCACTGTCTTTTTTTTTTTTTTTTTTTAAACCTGCAGCAACAGGAGACACGGAAGGGCGGATATGCCCCTTGCGGAGACTCTCAGATATGTACTCCTTCATGGCGACTGCTCCAGACCAAAAAGGTTAAACAATTAGGCTTTTGGCAATTTAGCCCCAGGAATCAGGTCAATGGCACAATCAAAAGGGTGGTGCGATGGTAACCCCTCTGCCTGACTTTCGGAAAGCACGTCCTCGAAGTCCTTCAGGTAATCTGGAATACCCTCCAGACCAACGAATGATACAGACACAGAATTTTTTTTCACAGTTGGACCGCCATTTAACAATTTCCCGGGCCTCCTAGTCAATGACTGGATTATGACATTGCAACCAAGGAAATCCCAAGACCAAACTAGCAGGGAGGTTGTCCAGAACGAAACAGGCTATCTGCTCCAAATAAACAGACCCCACCTTAAGGATGAATTCTTTAGTAACAGAGCGGATCACGTCCTTGGTGAACAGAGTTGAGTCAATAGCCACTACACTCATGGGTTGGTCCAACCTGACTGTCTCTATCTCACAGTGGGCCACCAACCTCGGGTCAATTAAGTTCACTGAAGACCCGCAATCCTCAAAAGCAGAAGAGGAAAAAAAATATTGTTCACACCAACTTCCACTTTTAACAATAGTTTAAAGGCTGAGGAAAAAGTACCTGTGGGTCTGGATATCCTCCTCGGCAGTTACCCAGACCTAGTCTTTTCCCAAGACCTTGGAATCCAGGGGGCAGGAGGGACAGTCTTTTATCCAATGACCCGACTCTCCACAATAGAAGCAGAGTTTATTCTCTCTGCAATGTCTCCACTCCTTTTCCTTCATGGAGACAGCCCCCACGTCCATGGGCTCAACCGACGCCGAAGACTCTGACTTCACTAGCAACAGAGGAGCATCTTGTTGCACAACACCTCTTTCTCTAAGACTGCAGTCCACACGGACGGCCTGGGTCATAGGCTCCTTCAGAGAGTCAGGTGGTGGGTGCAGGGCCAAGGCATCCTTTAGATGCTCGGAGACCCCCTGAGTTCCAAGTCGTTCTAGGAAACTTTGGGTGCCCATCGCCTGTACTTGGAACAGTACCACACAGCTGAGCGCTTTCCCTGGGTAAGACTCATCATCGTGTCCTCTGCCAATCTCACCCGATCAGATTCATTGTATATAAGACCCAAGGCCTCGAAGAACCGATCCACAGACATTCTCTAGGAGAGGTAGGAGATAGGGAGAAAGCCCAGGATTATGGCCCCTCACATAACAGGGAAATAACACCCTTTGGCTCTCATCACCCGAGGACCGAGGATGCAGAGAAAAAAGTAATTTACAACTCTGTTTAAATACCCGGAATTTTTTCTTATCCTCAGAAAAAGTATCCAGAAGTTTGACAGAGGGTTCCAGAGAGGATAAAGAGGTTCTGTTTTTTCGTGACATATTGGGCTTCATGTTAGTAATAAATAGAGGTTGATAATTTTTGCGTTTATTTGTGAAAGAAATGGAAATTTTGTAATTTTCAAATTTTGAATTTTTATTAGAGTTAGAGAGTTATGTGACACAAAATAGTTAATAAATAACATTACCCACATGTCTACTTTACATCAACACAATTTTGGAAGCAAAATTTTTTTTGCTAGGAAGTTATAAGGGTTAAAATTTGACCAGCGATTTCTCATTTTTACAACAAAATTTACAAAACCATTTTTTTTACGGACCACCTCACATTTGAAGTCAGTTTGAGGGGTCTATATGGCTGAAAATGCCTAAAAGTGACACCATTCTAAAAACTGAACCACTCAAGGTGCTCAAAACCACATTCAAAAAGCTTATTAACCCTTCAGGTGCTTCACAGCAGCAGAAGAAACAAGGAAGCAAAAAATTAACATTTAACTTTTTAGTCACGAAGAAGATCTTTTAGCAACAATTTTTTTACTTTCCCAAGGGTAAAAAAAGAAACTGGACCACAAAAGTTATTGTACAATTTGTCCTGAGTACGCCGATACCCCATATGGGGGGGGAAACCACTGTTTGGGCACACGACAGGGCTCAGAAGGGAAGGAGCGCCATTTGACTTTTTCAATTAAAAATTGGCTCCAATCTTTAGCGGACACCATGTCGAGTTTGGAGAGCCCCTGTGTGCCTAAAGATTGGAGCTCCCCCACATATGACCCCATTTTGGAAACTAGACCCCCAAGGGAGCTTATCTAGATGCATAATGAGCACTTTGAACGCCCAGGTGTTTCACAAATTGATCCGTAAAAATGAAAAAGTACTTTTTTTTCACAAAAAAATTTTTTAGCCTCAATTTGTTCATTTCCACAAGGGCAACAGGATAAAATGGATAATAACATTTATTGGGCAATTTCTCCTGAGTACACTGATACCTCAGATGTGGGGGTTAACCACTGTTTGGGCACCCGGCAGGGCTCGGAAGGGAAGGAGCGCTATTTGACTTTTTGAATGAAAAATTAGCTCCAATCATTAGCGGACACCATGTCGCGTTTGGAGAGCCCCTATGTGCCTAAACATTGGAACTCCCCCACATGTGACCCCATTTTGGAAACTAGATCTCCCATGGAACAAACCTAGATGTGTGGTGACCACTTTAAACCCCCAAGTGCTTCACAGAAGTTTATACCGCAGAGCCGTGAAAATAAAAAATCATTTTTCTTTCCTCAAAAATTATTTTTTAGCCCTCAATTTTTTATTTTCACAAGAGTAACAGGAGAAATTGGACCCCAAAAGTTGTTGCCCAGTTTGTCCTGAGTATGCTGATACCCCATATGTGGGGGGGAAACCATTGTTTGGGCACATGTCGGGTCTCGGAAGGGAAGTAGTGATGTTTTGAAATGCAGACTTTGATGGAATGGTCTGTGGGCGTCACGCTGCGTTTGCAGAGCCCCTGATGTGCCTAAACAGTAGAAACCCCCACAAGTGACCCCATTTTGGAAACTAGACCCCCCAAGGAACTTATCTACATGTATGGTGAGCACTTTCAACCCCTAATTGCTTCACAGAAGTTTATAACGCAAAGCCGTGAAAATAAAAAATCATTTTTCTTTCCTCAAAAATTATGTTTTAGCAAGCAATTTTTTATTTTCGCAAAGGTAACAGGAGAAATTGGACCCCAATAGTTGTTGCCCAGTTTGTTCTGAGTAAGCTGGTACCCCATATGTGGGAATAAACCACTGTTTGGGTGCACGTCAGGGTTTGGAAGGGAGGGAGCACCATTTGACTTTTTGAACGCAAGATTGGCTGGAATCAATGTTGGCGACATGTTGCGTTTGGAGACCCCTGATGTGCCTAAACAGTGGAAACCCCTCAATTCTAACTCCAGCACTAACCCCAACACACCCCTAACCCTAATCACAACCCTAACCCCAACACACCCCTTACCACAACCCTAACCCCAACACACCCCTAATCCCAACCCTAACCCTAATCCCAACCCTAACCCTAATCCCAACCCTAATCACAACCCTAACCCCAACAAACCCCTAACCCTAACCATAACCCTAACCACAAGTCTAATCTTAACCCTATTTCCAACACTAGCCCTAATTCCAACCTTAACTCTAATTCCAACCCTAACCCTAAGTCTATGTGCCCACATTGCAGATTCGTGTGAGATTTTTCCGCACCATGTTTGAAAAATCTGCAGGTAAAATGCACTGCGTTTTACCTGTGGATTTACCGCGGATTTCCAGTGTTTTTTGTGTGGATTCCACCTGCGGATTCCTATTGAGGAACAGGTGTAAAACGCTGCAGAATCCACACAAAGATTTGACAAGCTGTGGAAAATACAATGCAATGTTTCCGCGCTGTATTTTCCGCACCATGGGCACAGCGGATTTGGTTTTCCATAGGTTTACATGGTACTCTAAACCTGATGGAAAACTGCTACGAATCCGCAGCAGTCAATCCGCCACGGATCCGCAGCCAAATCTGCACCGTGTGCACATAGCCTAATTCTAACCCTAACCTAGCCCTAACTCTAACCCTAACCCTAGCCCTAACCCTAGTTATAACCCTAACCCTAGTTCTAACCCTAACCCTAGTGGAAAAATAAAAGTAATTATATTTTCTTTATTTTATTATTGTCCCTACCTATGGGGGTGATAAGGGGGGGTTCATTTACTATTTTTTTTATTTTGATCACTGGTTTTATCACAGTGATCAAAATGTACCTGGAACGAATCTGCCGGACGGCACTGCGCATGCGCCCACCATTTTGGAAGATGGCGGCGCCCATGGAGCAGACGGATGGACGGACACCGGGAGGCTCGGTAAGTATGAGGGGGGGATCGGAGCATGGGGGGATCAGAGTACGGGGGGTGGGATCGGAGCACAGGAGGAGTGGACAGGAGGACGGGAGAGCGGACAGGCAGACGGAGGGGAGCGGAGCACAGGACGGAGGACTGGGGAGGCGATTGGTGGTGGTGGGGGGGCAGATCAGGGTTTCCAGCCATGGCCGATGAAATTGCAGCATCAGCCATGGCTGGATTGTAATATTTCACCAGTTTTCATAGGTGAAATATTAAAAATCGCTCTGATTGACTGTTTCACTTTCAACAGCCAATCAGAGCGATCGTAGCCACGGGGTAGTGAAGCCACCCCCCCTGGGCTGAAGTACCACTCCCCCTGTCCCAGCAGATTGGGTGAAATTGGAGTTAACCCTTTCACCCGATCTGCAGGGACGTGATCCCTCCATGACGCCACATAGACGTCACAGGTCGGATTGGCACTGACTTTCATGACGCCTACGTGGCATCACAGGTCGGGAAGGGGTTAAAAACAACAGTATCACTGTGCTTGATTGGCCAGCAAACTCGCCTGACTCCTATAGAGAATCTATGGGATATTGTCAAGAAGAAGATGAGAGACACCAGACCCAATGATGCAGACAAACTGAAGGCTATTATCAAAGCAACCTGGGCTTCCATAACACCTCAGCAGTGCCACAGGCTGAGCCCCTCCATTCCACTCCGCATTGATGCAGTAATTGATGCAAAAGGAGCCCCGACCAAGTATTGAGTGCATTTACTGAACATACATTTAAGTAGGCCAGCATTTTGGATTTACAATCAATTTTCAAGCTGGTGTTATAAATAGTGTTGAGCGATACTTTCCGATATCGGAAAGTATCGGTATCGGAAAGTATCGGCCGATACCGTCAAAATATCGGATCCAATCCGATACCGATACCCGATCCCAATGCAAGTCAATGGGACGAAAATATCGGAATTAAAATAAACCCTTTATAAACTTGTAGGTTCATTCTACATGAAGGAAAACAACTAAGAATAATGTAGGATGTATTGGGGGACGTGGCGGAGATATTAAAGGGACAGAGGTTTAGCCCAATGTAATAGAATAGCAGGATTTTTAATTTTTTTTTATGAAGTTCGGCGTTAGAAAGAATTTGACTATGTTATTTTTTTTTTTTTTTATGTCAGATATTGATGTTTCACTACTTCCACGCCCTTCACCTTCTTTTTTACTTCTCCCACGCTTTCTTCTTAATTATCCTCATCATCAGCTTCTTTGACATCAACTTCTTCACCTTATTCATCTTCTTCTTCATCTTCTACCTATTATTTTTTGGGTTACATTGTTCATATTCTTTTTATTTTACTATTATCTTCATCATATTCAACTTCTTCATCATATTCTTATTTGTGACAGGCATTCCCGTAGTTGTTATCTATAAAAGTTTGAAGATTACACCTTCCGTTCTGCCTGTCACAAACCAGTTACATTTGTCCGCGTTCAGTTTGGCCTGCAGCATCAGGCTTTATCCAGGGGCACCACGAGGAGGAACGGACTCACCCCCATACACTGCTTAGTCTTCTTCTGCTTATAATTTACATAATATTTTTTTGCTCTGATATTTTGTGTTATGCTTAATGTCCTTCTGCTCTTTGTTCTGCAGCCTCTTGTTCTTCTGCTTCTCGGTCTTCCAGGTCGTCGTCGTCTCCAGGGTCGTCGTCTCCGGGGTCGTCGTCATCGGGGTGGTCTCCGGGGTCGTCGTCATCGGGGTGGTCTTCAGGGTCATCGTCTCCAGGGTCGTCGTCATCACGGTGGTTGTCGTCTCTGGTGTCGTCGTCATCTTAGGGGTGTTCTTCCGGGTCATCGTGTTTAGTCTCTTGAACTTGGAAATGTAGCAGAAGGTACAAGAAGGCTGAGAAAATGCCGAGAACCAGCTGATGGAACTGGAACTCGGATGGCTACCCGAAGGTCCAAGAGCCAATGGAACTACCGAGGACCAGCTGACGTTACTGGAACCCGGTTACTAAGCAGGAGGTACCCGTGCCTGAAAGCACTACCAAGGACCACCTGACGTTGGTGGAACTCGGATACCCAGAGGGAGGCACCTAAGCCAAAGGCTCTGCCCGGAACCAGCTGACGGTACTGGAACCAGGATGGGGAGCAGAAGGTACAAGAGCAAAAGACACTGCCGAGAACCAGCTGACGGTGCTGGAACCCGGATGGGTAGCCGAAGGTCCAAGAGCCAATGGAACTACCGAGGACCAGCTGACGTTACTGGAACCCGGTTACTAAGCAGGAGGTACCCGTGCCTGAAAGCACTACCAAGGACCACCTGACGTTGGTGGAACTCGGATACCCAGAGGGAGGCACCTAAGCCAAAGGCTCTGCCCGGAACCAGCTGACGGTACTGGAACCAGGATGGGGAGCAGAAGGTACAAGAGCAAGTGTCTGCGTGGCTTTTGCAGGACACGATGCCGGCTGCACAGCAGGGGAACAGCTGGCGGTGCTGGACCCCACTGACACATTGGCTGGTGTTTTTCTCTGTGCAGCTAGCACATCTGGGCCCCAACTGGCGGTGTGTTAGAGCCCAGGGACAGCAGGAGGAGGAGCAGGAGGAGGAGGAGCAGGGGGAGGGGAGTGTAGGCCGAAGCCTGCACTGGCGGCAGCTTTGGGTGTGTTGTGTCTGCGTGGCTTTTGCAGGACACGTTGCCGGCTACACAGCAGGGGAACAGCTGGCGGTGCTGGACCCCACTGACACATTGGCGAGGTGTTTGGCTCTGTGCAGCCAGCACTTCCGGACAGCAACTAGCGTTGTTGGAGCCCGGGCTCTGCAGGTGGAGCAGAGTGTAGGCCGAAGCCTACTTGAACCGATTTCAAAGGTCACCTTTAACCCCCCCTCAGGGGTTAGAAAGTAGAAGAGCCACAGCTTATGCAGCAGTAGTGCTGCACAAGTCAAAGGTTGCTCTTTTAATTTTTCTCCTTGCACACGCTGAATGAAACACGTATAACATTTAGCCCTTTATACAGTCAAACTGTGTAATGGAGGCGAGAGTTCCCTTTGTAATGAGACGCAGCACAGGTGTCAAGAATCCCACCTTGGTGCTGGGTGCAGCCTCCCGAGCGTTGTTATTTGCTGTACAGGAGTCTGCGCTGTCGTGTTATCCCCTGGCCTAGCGCCGTTAGCGCTGCCCATCTTCTGGCATCATGTAATGTCGGCCGGTGCGGTTCGCGATGACCATGAATCCCAGCCCCGCAGTGTCTTAACATTGTTAAAACACTGCGGGGCTGGGATTCAGGGCCTGGCGCAGCACATATGTTGGCCTCTCACACTCGGGTCCTTACACCCGCTTCAGACTGTGCGGCGTCATCTGATCCCTTATCGCATGCCACGGCCATGAAGCCGCACAGTCCGAAGAAGGCGGAAGGAGAGGAGGGACAGGCGAACTGATGCACTGATCCTGCCCATCAATCACACCCTCGCAGTCCCAATAAATAAGACACCGAGGGGCGTTGTGTGGGTCAGGGCGGCCGCAGAGGCGCAGGCAGCCAAACAATGATGCCAGAAGACGGGCAGCGCTACCAAGGGGGTTGCAGCGTGTCATTACAAAGGAAAGTCACACCACCGGGACGGTTAAATGGTCACACAGAGGACACATTGCAGACGTGTTTTCAGTTCCACATGTGCGAGGAGAATACGTTTCTGAGCCACCTTGCACACATGCAGCATTACCGCTGTACAAGGTGGCTGGATAACGTAAAAACGCCTGGGGGAGGGGGGACAGGTTCCCTTCAATTTCAGTTCTTGTGTCTGCGTGGCTTTTGCAGGACACGTTGCCGGCTGCACAGCAGGGGAACAGCTGGCGGTGCTGGACCCCACTGACACATTGGCTGGTGTTTTTCTCTGTGCAGCTAGCACATCTGGGCCCCAACTGGCGGTGTGTTAGAGCCCAGGGGCAGCAGGAGGAGGAGCAGGAGGAGGAGGAGCAGGGGGAGGGGAGTGTAGGCCGAAGCCTGCACTGGCGGCAGCTTTGGGTGTGTTGTGTCTGCGTGGCTTTTGCAGGACACGTTGCCGGCTACACAGCAGGGGAACAGCTGGCGGTGCTGGACCCCACTGACACATTGGCGAGGTGTTTGGCTCTGTGCAGCCAGCACTTCCGGACAGCAACTAGCGTTGTTGGAGCCCGGGCTCTGCAGGTGGAGCAGAGTGTAGGCCGAAGCCTACTTGAACCGATTTCAAAGGTCACCTTTAACCCCCCCTCAGGGGTTAGAAAGTAGAAGAGCCACAGCTTATGCAGCAGTAGTGCTGCACAAGTCAAAGGTTGCTCTTTTAATTTTTCTCCTTGCACACGCTGAATGAAACACGTATAACATTTAGCCCTTTATACAGTCAAACTGTGTAATGGAGGCGAGAGTTCCCTTTGTAATGAGACGCAGCACAGGTGTCAAGAATCCCACCTTGGTGCTGGGTGCAGCCTCCCGAGCGTTGTTATTTGCTGTACAGGAGTCTGCGCTGTCGTGTTATCCCCTGGCCTAGCGCCGTTAGCGCTGCCCATCTTCTGGCATCATGTAATGTCGGCCGGTGCGGTTCGCGATGACCATGAATCCCAGCCCCGCAGTGTCTTAACATTGTTAAAACACTGCGGGGCTGGGATTCAGGGCCTGGCGCAGCACATATGTTGGCCTCTCACACTCGGGTCCTTACACCCGCTTCAGACTGTGCGGCGTCATCTGATCCCTTATCGCATGCCACGGCCATGAAGCCGCACAGTCCGAAGAAGGCGGAAGGAGAGGAGGGACAGGCGAACTGATGCACTGATCCTGCCCATCAATCACACCCTCGCAGTCCCAATAAATAAGACACCGAGGGGCGTTGTGTGGGTCAGGGCGGCCGCAGAAGCGCAGCCAGCCAAACAATGATGCCAGAAGACGGGCAGCGTTACCAAGGAGCTTGTTGCGTGTGTCAATACAAAGTCAAATCACACCTGAGGGACGTTTTAATGGTCACAGAGGACACATTTTAGACGTGTTCACTTCAACATGGGCAAGGAGAATAAGTTTCTGAGCCACCTTGAACACATGCAGCATTACTGCTGTTCAAGGTAGCTGTAAAACATAGAAACACCTGGGGGAGGGGGGACAGGTTCCCTTCAATTTCAGTTCTTGTGTCTGCGTGGCGGTCGCAGGACACGTTGCCGGCTACACAGCAGGGGAACAGCTGGCGGTGCTGGACCCCACTGACACATTGGCTGGTGTTTTTCTCTGTGCAGCTAGCACATCTGGGCAAAAACTGGCGGTGTTAGAGCCCAGGGTCAGCAGGAGGAGCAGGGGGAGCGGAGTGTAGGCCGAAGCCTGCACTCGAGCAAGTTGAAAGGAAACCTTTAACCCCCCCCCCCCCAGGCGTTTGTAGCTGAAAGAGCCATTGTGTACAGCACTAATGCTGGAAAAGGTAAACTTAGCTCTTTTAATTATGGTCCTTGTACATGCGGAACCTAACATTTATGAAATGTGTCCCCACACAGCGTTAAACCGTCCGGTAGGTGGAACTTTCCTTTGTCGTGTGACGCAGCACAGCCATCATTTTTACCCCCTTGTCGCCGTTCGCCCCCTCCTCAGCGTTGTTTGAATCTGTCCCGGAGCCTGCGCTGTTAGGTTAGCCCATGGCTATGCACACATGTTGCGCTGCCCGTCTTCTGACCTCATTTGGTGTCAGGCTGGCTGCGCCTGTGCGGGTGCGTTGGCCGAGATCCCGCCTCGCAGTGTCGTCTCATGTAATCCCACCGCGGGCCTGTGATCCGTGCCCGTGCGCAGTGCATATCCTCTCCTCTCACTCCCCTCCCTACGGCTTTTTCAGACTGTGCGGTGTCACGGCCGTGGCATGCTATTAGGGACCAGCTGACATCGCACAGTCTGAAGAAGCCGTAGGGAGGGGAGTGAGAGGAGAGGATATGCACTGCGCACGGGCACGGATCACAGGCCCGCGGTGGGATTACATTAGACGACACTGCGAGGCGGGATCTCGGCCAGCGCACCCGCACAGGCGCAGCCAGCCTGACACCAAATGAGGTCAGAAGACGGGCAGCGCAACATGTGTGCATAGCCATGGGCTAACCTAACAGCGCAGGCTCCGGGACAGATTCAAACAACGCTGAGGAGGGGGCGAACGGCGACAAGGGGGTAAAAATGATGGCTGTGCTGCGTCACACGACAAAGGAAAGTTCCACCTACCGGACGGTTTAACGCTGTGTGGGGACACATTTCATAAATGTTAGGTTCAGCATGTGCAAGGAGCATCACGAAAAGAGGCACTTTTTCCCTTTGCATCATCATTACTGCTGCACAAGGTGGCTCCTTCAGTAACAAACGCCTGGGGGGGGGGGGGGGTCAGGTTCCCTTACATTTAACTTGTTGTGTCTGCGTGGCGGTCGCAGTGCACGTTGCCGTATACACAGCAGGGGAACAGCTGGCGGTGCTGAACCCCACTAACACATTGGCGAGGTGTTTGGCTCTGTGCGTACAGCACTTCTGGACGGCAACTAGCGGTGTTGGAGCCCAGGGACAGGTGGAGGAGGAGGAGGTTGGAGGAGGTAGGAGGAGGTAGGAGGGATTGCCACACACACAGCAGGGGAACAGCTGACGTTACTGAACCCCAATAACAGAGGAGCGACTGTTGGGACTGTGCGTACAGCACTTCTGGACGGCAACTGGCGGTGTTGGAGCCCAGGGACAGGTGGAGGAGGAGGAGGTTGGAGGAGGTAGGAGGGATTGCCACACACACAGCAGGGGAACAGCTGACGTTACTGAACCCCAATAACAGAGGAGGGACTGTTGACTGTGCGTACAGCACTTCTGGACGGCAACTGGCGGTGTTGGAGCCCAGGGACAGGTGGAGGAGGAGGAGGTTGGAGGAGGTAGGAGGGATTGCCACACACACAGCAGGGGAACAGCTGACGTTACTGAACCCCAATAACAGAGGAGGGACTGTTGACTGTGCGTACAGCACTTCTGGACGGCAACTGGCGGTGTTGGAGCCCAGGGACAGGTGGAGGAGGAGGAGGTTGGAGGAGGTAGGAGGAGGTAGGAGGGATTGCCACACACACAGCAGGGGAACAGCTGACGTTACTGAACCCCAATAACAGAGGAGCGACTGTTGGGACTGTGCGTACAGCACTTCTGGACGGCAACTGGCGGTGTTGGAGCCCAGGGACAGGTGGAGGAGGAGGAGGTTGGAGGAGGTAGGAGGGATTGCCACACACACAGCAGGGGAACAGCTGACGTTACTGAACCCCAATAACAGAGGAGGGACTGTTGACTGTGCGTACAGCACTTCTGGACGGCAACTGGCGGTGTTGGAGCCCAGGGACAGGTGGAGGAGGAGGAGGTTGGAGGAGGTAGGAGGGATTGCCACACACACAGCAGGGGAACAGCTGACGTTACTGAACCCCAATAACAGAGGAGGGACTGTTGACTGTGCGTACAGCACTTCTGGACGGCAACTGGCGGTGTTGGAGCCCAGGGACAGGTGGAGGAGGAGGAGGTTGGAGGAGGTAGGAGGGATTGCCACACACACAGCAGGGGAACAGCTGACGTTACTGAACCCCAATAACAGAGGAGCGACTGTTGACTGTGCGTACAGCACTTCTGGACGGCAACTGGCGGTGTTGGAGCCCAGGGACAGGTGGAGGAGGAGGAGGTTGGAGGAGGTAGGAGGGATTGCCACACACACAGCAGGGGAACAGCTGACGTTACTGAACCCCAATAACAGAGGAGGGACTGTTGACTGTGCGTACAGCACTTCTGGACGGCAACTGGCGGTGTTGGAGCCCAGGGACAGGTGGAGGAGGAGGAGGTTGGAGGAGGTAGGAGGAGGTAGGAGGGATTGCCACACACACAGCAGGGGAACAGCTGACGTTACTGAACCCCAATAACAGAGGAGGGACTGTTGACTGTGCGTACAGCACTTCTGGACGGCAACTGGCGGTGTTGGAGCCCAGGGACAGGTGGAGGAGGAGGAGGTTGGAGGAGGTAGGAGGAGGTAGGAGGGATTGCCACACACACAGCAGGGGAACAGCTGACGTTACTGAACCCCAATAACAGAGGAGGGACTGTTGACTGTGCGTACAGCACTTCTGGACGGCAACTGGCGGTGTTGGAGCCCAGGGACAGGTGGAGGAGGAGGAGGTTGGAGGAGGTAGGAGGGATTGCCACACACACAGCAGGGGAACAGCTGACGTTACTGAACCCCAATAACAGAGGAGCGACTGTTGGGACTGTGCGTACAGCACTACCAGGCAACAACTAGCGGTGTTGGAGCCCAGGGACAGGTGGAAAAGCAGAGGAACACAATGTAGGCCGAAGCCTGAGAAAGTCGAAAGGGAACCTTTAACCCCCCCCCAAGGCGTTTGTAGCTGAAAGAGCCAGCTTGTGCAGCACAAAAGATGCAAAAGGAAAAGGTGGCTCTTTTCATCATGCTCCTTGCAAACACAGAACTAAACACTTCTAAAATGTGTCCCCTGCAACCGTAAAACCGTCCCGGAGGTGGGACTTTCCTTCGTAATGTGACGCAGCCCAGCCGTCATTCCTACCCCCCCGGCGCCGCGCACCGGCTCCTCAGCGTTGTTTTATTCCGTCCAGGAGCCTGCGCTGTTATGTTATCCCGTGGCCAGGCACACTTAGCGCTGCCCGTCTTCTGGCATCATTTGGTGTCTGGATGGCTGCGCCTGTGCGGCCGCGCTGGCAGAGAGCCCGCCTCGCAGTGTCTTCTGATTTAATCCCACTGGGGGCCTGGGATCCATGGACATGCGCAGTGCATATCTGAACCTCCACCTCTCACTCATCTCCCTATGGCTTCTTCAGACTGTGCGGTGTCACGGCCGTGGCATGCTGTTAGGGACCAGCTGACACCGAACAGTCTGAAGAAGCCATAGGGAAATGAGTGAGAGGTGGAGGTTCAGATATGCACTGCGCATGTCCATGGATCCCAGGCCCCCAGTGGGATTAAATCAGAAGACACTGCGAGGCGGGCTCTCTGCCAGCGCGGCCGCACAGGCACAGCCATCCAGACACCAAATGATGCCAGAAGACGGGCAGCGCTAAGTGTGCCTGGCCACGGGATAACATAACAGCGCAGGCTCCTGGACGGAATAAAACAACGCTGAGGAGCCGGTGCGCGGCGCCGGGGGGGTAGGAATGACGGCTGGGCTGCGTCACATTACGAAGGAAAGTCCCACCTCCGGGACGGTTTTACGGTATCAGTGGACACATTTTATAAGTGTTAAGTTCTGCGTGTGCAAGGAGCTAAACAAAAATAGCTACCTTTTCCTTGGGCAGCATTACTGCTGCACAAGGTGGCTCTTTCAGTAACAAACGCCTTGGGGGGGGGGGGACAGATTCCCTTACATTTCAGTTGTTGTGTCAGCGTGGCGGTCGCATGACACATTGCCGGCTACACAGCTGGGGATCAGCTGACGTTACTGAAACCCAATAACACTGGGTCGTATGTTTTGACTGTGCAGACGGCACGTCTGAGCCTCAACTGGCGGTGTTGGAGCCCAGGAATTTAAGTTCAGGTGGTAGAAAGATGAACACAACAGGAGACCTGGATAACGTATACAGTGACCTAATTATTCAATCAGGAGGAGGAGTGGCAAATTCCGGCGAGATCCAGGCCTTGTTCATTTTCAGGAAAGTAAGCCGGTCAACGTTATCGGAGGATAGTCGCATGCGACGGTCAGTTAGTACACCACCTGCAGCACTAAAGACACGTTCCGATAATACACTGGCCGCAGGGCAAGACAGCACCTCCAATGCATACTGGCTTAGCTCTGGCCATGTATCCAGCTTTGAGACCCAAAACTTGAAAGGGGAAGAGCCGTCTGGGAGTACAGCAAGAGGGCAAGACATGTAGTCTGTCACCATCTGACGGAACCGTTGCCTCCTGCTGACTGGAGCCGTCTGTGATGGTGTAGACTTTTGTGGCGGGCACAGAAAACTGTGCCACAGTTCGGCCATACTGGTCTTGCCTTGGGCAGAGGCACTGCTTCTGCTCCCTCTTTGTGCAGAGCCTCCACCACGGCCTGGACGCACTGAGCTGCTTTGGAATGCACTAGCAGCACTTCTCTCAGTTGGAATGGAGAAGATGATGGAATTGACCAGTGTGTCTTGGTACTCCCGCATTTTTCGCTCCCGGTTCAACGGTGTGATGAGGCTTTCTACGTTGTCCCGGTAGCGAGGATCGAGGAGGGTGAACACCCAATAATCAGACATGTTGAGAATGTGGGCGATGCGGCGGTCGTTTCTCAGGCACTGCAGCATGTAATCCACCATGTGCTGCAGACTGCCAACTGCCCAAGAAACGCTGTCCCCTGCTGGAGGCGTGATCTCTGCCCGCTCGTCATCACCCCACCCTCGCTGTACACACTGACTACTGGACAATTGTGTAACTCCCTCCTCTGGACGGACGTCTTCCTCCTCCATTGACTCCTCCTCATCCTCCTCACAAACGGTCCCCTGCCTACGCGTTTGTGAGGAACCACGTGGCGCTGACTGTCCAGAAGATGATGGAAATGGTGAATCCTCATCCTCCACCTCTTCCACAACATCATCCCTTAGCGCTTGCAGTGATTTTTCAAGCAGGCAGATAAGGGGGACAGTCATGCTGACTAGTGCATCATCTGCACTCGCCATCCGCGTGGAATAATCAAAGGGACGCAAAACCTGGCAGACGTCATTCATAGTGGCCCACTCTGTGGTTGTGAAGTCTGTACGGCGCTGACTGCGACTTTTTTGCGCCTGAAGCAGCTGGTACTCCATTACAGCTTGCTGCTGCTCACACAACCGCTCCAACATATGTAACGTGGAATTCCACCTGGTAGGTAGGTCACATATGATGCGATGTTCCGGCAGGCGGTGTCGGCGCTGCAGAGCCGCAATGCGCGCTTTTGCCGTGCTGGAACGCCGCAAGTGAGCACACTCTAGGCGGACCTTGTGCAGCAGTGCATCAAGATCCGGATAGTCCCTCAAAAAGCTCTGCACGACCAAATTGAGCACATGTGCCAGACATGGGATGTGAGTGAGGTTGCCGAGGCCCAGAGCTGCCACCAGATTTCGGCCATTATCACACACTACCATGCCTGGCTGGAGATTTGCTGGCACAAACCACACATCGCTCTCCTGCTTGATGGCATTCCAGAGCTCCTGCGCTGTGTGGCTACGATTCCCCAAGAAAATTAATTTCAAGACGGCCTGTTGACGTTTGGCCACGGCTGTGCTCATGTCGGTCGTAACAGGTACACGTTCATCACGGGTCCATGTGGAGGTGGACTGTGACGGCTCCTGCAGCGATGATTCTGAGGAACTGGTGTAAGAGGAGGAGTCAATGCGTACAGAATGGATTCCTGCAATCCTTGGAGTGGGCAGGACACGTCCTGCGCCACTCGCACGGTCTGTACCCGGCTCAACGACATTAACCCAATGGGCAGTGAGGGAAAGGTATCGCCCCTGTCCATGTTGACTGGTCCACGCATCGGTGGTGAGGTGGACCTTGCTACTGACGGCGTTCAGTAGCGCGTGTTTTATGTGTCCCTCCACATGCTTCTGCAGGGCAGGGACGGCTTGCCTGCTGAAGTAAAAGCGGCTGGGCACATTGTACTGTGGGACTGCCAATGACATCAAGTCACGGAAGCTGTCAGTCTCCACCAGCCTGAATGACAGCATTTCCAGTGACAGAAGTTTGGCAATGCCTGCAGTCAGAGCCTGTGCTCGTGGGTGGTTTGACGAGAAAGGCCGCCTTTTCTCCCATGCCTGTACTACCGATGGCTGTAGACTGGGCTGGGAGTGTGTGGATGACTGGGAAAGTGGCACTGCGGGTGGAATTACAGCGGGTCTCTGGACAACAGGGGCAGAGGTTCTTCCACGGCGATCCTGGGAGGACGCCGAACCAGCTGCGTGTGAGGTAGAGGAAGAGGCAACACGAGCTGAAGAGGTGGTAGCTGCCGCTGTTGGTTGGCCTACCTCTTCAGTGTGTTTTTCTAACTCCGCCGGGTGCCTGTTGCGCACATGTTTCCACATGTTGGAGGTATTGAGGTTGCTGACATTTTTCCCTCTTTTGACTTTTTGATGACACACGTTGCATCTGACATAGCAAATGTCATCTGCAACTGTGTCAAAAAAGGACCAGGCACTGCAAGTCTTGGGAGCGCCCTTTTTGGCTTTTGGAAGAGACATGCTCCTAACGGGTGCCAAAGCGGAGGCTGCAGGATCCGCAGTCTTCCCCCTCCCTCTCCCTCTTTGGGCCGTACGGGGAATCTCTTCCTCAGAGCTGCTCCCACCACCTTCCTGTCCCTCACGCCAAGATGGGTCGAGGACCTCATCATCTACACTACCCTCTGCCCCCAACTGCTCCTCCTGGGTAGTCTCAGCAGCAGAGCACGCACCAGTAAGTGGCACCTGAGTGTCATCATCAGCTGATGCGGCCTGCGATGTGGTGACCGGAGCCACTGGCCCACCCGCCTCTTCAGAGGAAGACAGAAAAAGCTGTTGGGCATCACTGCACCCTGCCTCTTCTTCCATTTCTCCAATGCTGCTTGGCTGGCCCCCTGTTTCCAAGCCAAGAGATTCAGAGAACAGAAGTAGAGACGGCTCCTGTCCTGGGCTCTCTGTCTGCCTGGGCAATTTGGCAGGTGGTGAAGAGACAGATGGCTGCTCTCCAGTGCTCTGTGTCTGAGAGGATGTGGCACTAATGGAAGTTGATGCATTAGCTGCCATCCATCCGACAACAGCTTCAATTTGTTCTTCACGCAGCAGCGGTGTACGGCGCTCGGACACAAAGCTTCGCATGAACGACTGTTGCCTGGTGAAAGTGGGTGCTGATGAGTCACCGGTGCCCGCAGCAGGCACAGAATCCCCACGTCCCCTCCCTGCTCCGCGCCCACGCCCACGCCCACGTGCCTTACTCACTGCCTTCTTCATCTTGGTTGACTGATAAAGATAAGCAGAAAAGTACTAACGGATTTGTGTGCTTATTCCTGAGCAACTCCTCCTAACAGGTATAAGAAGCACTAATTATCTAAAGTGTGGACTAGACTTTAATATGAGCTAATGTGGCCTACAGAAATGTAAAGTGGTGTAACTGGTGTGTTTGGTGAACTTTATTATTTATTTATTTTTTGGGGGCTGAACTGACAACAGATAGAGCTGCAGTCACACGGAGACCGTGCAGACAGACGTAAACGGCGCTACAAGGCCCAAAAACCCTCCTCTACTTTATCCTATGTAGTGTTTTTCCACAAATTAGCTGGAGACGGGTGGAAAGACACTAATAGGATTTTTTTGAATAAATTAGCAGCAGACTACACTATTTGGAAAAAAAAGAAAATTGATTTGGCGGTATGACGCAGTGAAAAACCCTGAGCTGGAGACAACCAGGCTATAGCTGCTCACAGATTACAGGGCGAGCTGCAGTCACACGGAGACCGTGCAGACAGCCGTAAACGGCGCTGCAAGGCCCAAAAACCCTCCTCTACTTTATCCTATGTAGTGTTTTTCCACAAATTAGCTGGAGACGGGTGGAAAGACACGAATAGGATTTTTTAAAATTAATTAGCAGCAGACTACACTACTTTGAAAAAAAAGAAAATTGATTTGGCGGTATGACGCAGTGAAAAACCCTGAGCTGGAGACAACCAGGCTATAGCTGCTCACAGATTACAGGGCGAGCTGCAGTCACACGGAGACCGTGCAGACAGCCGTAAACGGCGCTGCAAGGCCCAAAAACCCTCCTCTACTTTATCCTATATAGTGTTTTTCCACAAATTAGCTGGAGACGGGTGGAAAGACACTAATAGGATTTTTTTAAATTAATTAGCAGCAGACTACACTACTTTGAAAAAAAAGAAAATTGATTTGGCGGTATGACGCAGTGAAAAACCCTGAGCTGGAGACAACCAGGCTACAGCTGCTCACAGATTACAGGGCGAGCTGCAGTCACACGGAGACCGTGCAGACGGCCGTAAACGGCGCTGCAAGGCCCAAAAACCCTCCTCTACTTTATCCTATGTAGTGTTTTTCCACAAATTAGCTGGAGACGGGTGGAAAGACACTAATAGGATTTTTTAAAATTAATTAGCAGCAGACTACACTACTTTGAAAAAAAAGAAAATTGATTTGGCGGTATGACGCAGTGAAAAACCCTGAGCTGGAGACAACCAGGCTACAGCTGCTCACAGATTACAGGGCGAGCTGCAGTCACACGGAGACCGTGCAGACGGCCGTAAACGGCGCTGCAAGGCCCAAAAACCCTCCTCTACTTTATCCTATGTAGTGTTTTTCCACAAATTAGCTGGAGACGGGTGGAAAGACACTAATAGGATTTTTTTGAATAAATTAGCAGCAGACTACACTACTTGGGAAAAAAAAAAAAAAAGGAACAGTATGAGGCAATGAACCACCCTCCCTGAACTGAATACAACCAACTATGGATGGCCTATGTGGCTGCACTCAGACTGGAGACTGGGCTGCACTCACACACACACACACACAGACCCTGCAGATCGCTGTGAAAACAGCGCTACAAGGCAAAAGCAAGGTGAATAGTAGGTGAACACAGCGGTTGCTAAATTAGCCTTTGGAAAGCACAAAGAAGCAAATCGCTATCTCTAAACTGTCCCTCAGTCAGCAAACAGCGTCCTGTCACTAACTGAATTCACAGCAGAGTGATCGCAAAATGGCGCCAGCGACTTTTAAACTGCATCATGACATCATTACACCAGCCAATCACAGCCTTGCCAGTAGTTTCATGCCCTCCATGCTAAACAGGATGTGCCCACACTTGGAATCAATCTCATTGGCTGAATTTCTGCTTTTTGAATCTTAGAACTTCCGATTCCGGTATCCGATACGCGGCAAGTATCGGAATCCCGGTATCGGAATTCCGATACCGCAAGTATCGGCCGATACCCGATACTTGCGGTATCGGAATGCTCAACACTAGTTATAAAGTATTCTAATTTACTGAGATAATGATTTTTGGGTTTTCATTGGATGTAAGCCTTAATCATCAACATTAACAGAAATAAACACTTAAAATAGATCACTCTGTTTGTAATGACTCTATATAATATATGAGTTTCACTTTTTGTACTGAAGAACTGAAATAAATTAACTTTTTGATGATATTCTAATTTTGTGAAAGGCACCTGTAATAACACTTATACTCACCTCCGGCGCTTGAACTCTTCCAGCGGTGTCTGCACTGGCTCTCCTGGGGTGAGAGTGACATTTTTGTATCATGCTGTACCTGCGGTCAATCAGTGCTTGCTCTACTCTCCTCTCCTTCAGATAAATGAAACATCTGGAGGAAGTGAGAGAGCAGTTGCAGTTCTCACTTTCTCCAGATGTCAGTTACATCTGAAGGAGAGGAGAGTGAAGCAAACTGCAATTGGCTGCAGGGAACACTTGACCTAGCATTTGGGTCAGTATTGTGGACAGGGGAATGTGAAGCACCTAACACAGGGGAAGAGGCAGTGGTGTCAGCCAATAGCACCACTCGTGGACCCAATAGTACTGCCCACTAGGGTTGAGCGACTTTTATTTTTATAGGATCGGGTCGGGTTTCACGAAACCCGACTTTCTCAAAAGTCAAAAGTCGGGTCGAGTGAAATCGGCCAATCCTATAAAAAAGTCGGGGTCGGGGTCGGCCGAAACGCGAAACCCAATGCAGTGCAGAGAGGAAACTCTCCTTCAGGCCCTGGGATCCATATTTAAGTGTAAAATAAAGAAATAAAATAAAAAATATTGATGACGTCATGGCTTTGTGATTGGTCGCGGTGGCCCACGTGACCGCTCAGCGACCAATCACAAGCCGTGACGTAATTCTCTCAGGTCCTAAATTCCTCATTCTAGGAATTTAGGCCATGAGAATTAAGTCACGGCTTGTGATTGGTCGCTGAGCGGTAACGTGGGCCGCCGCGACCAATCACAAAGCAGTGACGTCATCTAAGGCCCTGAACACGCTGATTCTTAAAAAGGAAGGCTGCCGGAAAGAAGCAGGGCACGTACGAGGGTGAGTATATACCTAATAGGAATATATTCACCCTCGGCTTCTTTCCGGCAGCCTTTCTTCTTAATAATGAGCGCGTTCAGGGCCTTAGATGACGTCACGGCTTTGTGATTGGTCGCGGCCGCCCACGTGACCGCTCAGCGACCAATCACAAGCCGTGACGTAATTCTCATGGCCTAAATTCCTAGAATGAGGAATTTAGGACCTGAGAGAATTACGTCACGGCTTGTGATTGGTCGCTGAGCGGTCACGTGGGCCGCCGCGACCAATCACAAAGCCGTGACGTCTTCTAAGGCCCTGAACGCGCTCATTCTTAGGAACGGAAGATGCCGATTACTACCAGGCTCGTCGGAGAGGTGAGTATATCAATATTTTTTATTTTAATTCTTTATTTTACACTTAAATGTGGATTCCGATACCGATTTCCGATATCGCAAACATATCGGAACTCGGTATCGGAATTCCGATACCAGATTCAGAAGATCGCCGACCTCATGGCCGACCCCACACAGGGGTCGGGTCGGGTTTCATGAAACCCGACTTTGCCAAAAGTCAGCGACTTCTGAAAATGGTCGACCCGTTTCGCTCAACCCTACTGCCCACCAAGTCAGATGCTTAGATGACATGTGGCTGACCTTGATGGTGGTGGTTAGGTTCTTAGTGGTCAGGCCCCTGCTCATCTTTGCATGGCACAGGTTGCAAATGGCATTTTGTTTAATTCAGAACTAGCTTTAAAAAGTCCCAGAACTCTTTGACAGAGAAACTCAGAAGTGTCAGTGCTCTGCGGAACAGTTGCTCACCTTCTCTCTCTGGTCACCCCACTGCCTCTTCCTGTCTTTTTGGTGCTGCTAATCCCTCCCCCTCAGCACTGCTGGTCTCGCTCTGCACGCCAGCTTCACAGGTTGGGTTGGTGGCTTCATCATTCACCACCTCGTCTTCCACAACCGCATATTGGTCCTCCTGACTTTGTGAGTTAAAAATAACAATACAGCGGTAACTGTGTCTCATCATCATTTTCCACCTTATCCCAAATTTGCCATTCCCCACCCACATGTTCTTGTGGCTGTGGCTGCTCTAATTTTTGTGCTTCATTATGCAGCATGCAATCCTGTTCCTCTTGGAGCATGCAGTTTCAGATATCACAATCAAGAAATGTTGTGGTAAGCAGCTCCTTGGAGTGTCCTAGTGTGGGATTACTAGTCACCTGGGACTCAACATGGTGGAAGGAGAATCAGGGTGAAGATTAAGTGATCCAGACTTTAGGCTGGTGAGACTAGACCATGTGGAAGACTTAGTGGTGCTGCCAAGCCTGCTGGAAGTATTATCTGCTATCCAACCCACCACCTGTTCACACTGCTCTGGCTTCAGAAGTGGTGTACGTAATACTGTATGACAGAAATTTAACACTGAAAAACTTTTAAATGCTTTTTTCAGTTTTATAGATCACAGAAATGTACCCCAGACCACTGAATAGTGTATGGGTGAGAAATGAAAACCAGCAAATTTGTTTAATGCTTCTTTTTGGGAGTGTTAGATATCACAGAAATGTACCTCACACCACAGAATAGTATATTAGTGAGAAATTTAAGCCTGACAAATTTTTAAATGCTATTTGTGGAGTGTTATATAAAAAGAAATTAGCCCAGAACACAGAATAGTGTATGAGTAAGAAATTTAACTGAGGAAAAATTTTCAACGATTTTTTTGGAGTGTTATATAACACAAAAAAAGTATAACTCCAAGTCAATCACACTTCTGTGAAATCAAACTGTCCAGTTATGAAGCAACACTGATTGTGAATCACTTTTTCCGTCTGTTGTGCAAATGGAACAGACAACAGGTAGAAATTATAGGCAATTTGCCAGACTACCCCTTTAAAGCAGTGGTTCTGCACAGACCATTTCCTTGTTATTATCCTTTTTGAATGTTGTTTTGGTCACTTTTGTGATGTTTCATTGCTTTCACCCCTAGATTATGTACAGTAGTATGAGTCGGTGTCTACAACCCACAGAAGTTGCTCAGTTAGTGCCTCTAATTCAGGATGGCACATCTCTACGAGCTATGGCTAGAAGGGTAGATGTGTCTGTCAGCACAGTGTCCAAAGCATGAAGCAGATATTGAAGAGAGGCCAGTACACCAAGAGATGTGGAGGGGGCCATAGGAGGGCAACAAACCAGCAGAAGGACCGGTACCTCCTCCTTTGTGCAAGGAGGAACAGGAAGAGCAGTGCCAGAGCCCTGCAAAATGACTTCCAGTAGACCACCAACATTCATATATCTGTTCAAACTGTCAGAAACAGACTCCATAAGGGTGGTATGAGGGCCCAACATCCACAAGTGAGTGATATTCTTACAGTCCAACACCATGCAGGGCGATTGGCATTTGACAGAGAACACCAAGATTGGCATATGCAATATTGGCGCCCTGTGCTCTTCACAGATGAGAGCAGGTTCACACTGAGCACATGTGACAGACATGCCAGAGTCTGGAGACACCGTGGAGAACATTCTGCTGCCTGCAACGTCCTCCAGCATGACCAGTTTGGCAGTGGGTCAGTAATGGAGTGGGGATGCATTTATTTGGAGAGCCACACAGCCCTCCATGTGCTCACCAGAGGTAGCCTGACTGTCATTAGGTACCGACATGAGATCCTCAGACACCTTGTGAGGCCATATGCTGGTGCGGTTGGCCCTGGGTTCCTCCTAATGCAGGGCAATGCCAGACCTCATGTGGCTGGAGTATGTCAGCAGTTCCTGCAAGATGAAGCCCTCCATGTGGTAGCCAGAGATACCCTGTCATTACATACCAGGATGAGATCCTCAGCTCAGTTGTGAGACCATATGCAGGTGCACTGGGCTCTGGGTTGCTTCTCATGTATGTCAATGCTCGGCCTCCTGTGGATGAAGTGTGTCAGCAGTTCTTGCATGATGAAGGCATTGATGCTATGAAGTGGCCTGCCCATTCCCCGGATCTGAATCGAGTCAAGCACATCTCGGACATCATGTCTAGCTCAAACCACCAAAGCTGCAATGCACCACAGACTGTCCAGGAGTTTACTGATGCTTTAATCTAGGTCTGGGAGGAGATCCTTCAGAAGAACCTCCACCACCTCATCAAGAGCATTCCTAGGCATTCTAGGAAGGTCATACAGGCACATGGAGGCCACACACAGCACTGAGCTTCATTTTCTTATCTTGAGGCATTTCCACTAAAGTTGGATCAGTCTGTAAATTGATTTTCCACTTTCATTTTGAGTAACATTTCAAACACGTACTTCCATGGGATATTAATTTTGACTTACATTGATCATTTCTATGTTTTATTTTTCTCAATGCATTCCACTATGTAATGTATAAAGATTTGCAAATGGAATATTTCATTCAGTGATATCTAGGATGCTGTATTTTAATGTTCCCTTTATTTTTTTGAGCAGTGTACATTCAATTTTTTCACCACCACCCCCACCCCCCCCCCCCCAGAAATAAAAGCTGGAGCTATATATTTTGATATTTTGCAAGGAAATGCACAGTCCTAATCCCTGTATACAGACTGTTTTCTTCCACTGTCCTTGCTCCTGCGACTCTCTTCTTTCCTACACTAAATGTAGATCGTATGTGATACAAACAGCAAAGCAAATGATTAGCCCTTAGAATGGCTGTTAGTATGATGGCTCAGCTTCAGCACCAGTATCAACACAAAAGGCCTCTGATTCCTTATACTGTGCACACACAGGCCTAGAAAAGCACTCTCTCCCTCTAATGCAAAGTGCACAGAGCTGTGCAATGATGTTATTGTGCTGTTCTTTTATAACCAATGATGATGTCACACGGTCGACCATTCACAGTAATGCCACAACCAAGATTGCTACGTCATTACAGTGACGCGCAGGCAAAGTGTAACAGGCGCCAAAGATGCGGGGCGGGGATTTGAGTTTTACATAGTGCACCACCCAGTGACGAGAACATCCAAAAACCATGATACTCGAGTGATAACTGAGTAACACCGAGCATGTTTGCTCATCCCTAATTTTTACTATTAAAATTGTATTGTGCAAAAATGTAAAAATTATACATAATTGGCATCAAAGCATTGGAAATTACCTGGACTACAAAGTGATCGCAATACTTACCTGCAAGGTGAATACTGTAAAAAAATGTATAAAGCCTTGTACCCATAATCAATTCTAAAATGTATTTTGGCCCAAAACCGAATAAATATTAATTATAGATTGTTTTTAATTTAAAAATTCTAGTTTATCATGTGAATTAGTCTCTTACGTATCACATATTTGTGAATATTATATGATCCCTGAATATGGTGATAATAATATCTTATATATAAGCATAATCCTATTTACTTTTGTGGATGTTACATTTCATTTTTAAATATGGAATATATTATAACTGTATAATTGTGTGTATATATACTGTGTGTGTATACATATATATATACAGTATATATATATATATATATATATATATATATATTCTTAACACAATTATTTCATTAATCATTCATCTGACAGCAGCAAATGAGTTTCACCCTTCTATCTTTCTCTTAAAAGGTCCTTGGACATTGTTATAAAATACACAAAATGCATGTGCTGAGAACCTGAGGGAAATCACCATCTGCTGAAGATAAAGAAAAGTGCGTGTTTGGTCAATGATCTCTTCAAACGTTCTGTGTAAAGGTATGAGGACTTGGAAATGTCACATTTTTTAATACTTTAGAATTTTGCTTTCCATTATCAAATTTAATGTGGACTAATAACTATTTCCCTGCATTCAATTCAATTTCCATATGTAAAATGTTATAATTAGTCATCTTAATACTAATTGTAAATCTAATTACAGGTATTTGTTTTGCTTGTGTTGTATGTACGTTTTATTTATTACTATAATATAAAGACTATGATGACACAAACCAAATTAAAAAAATGTCAACTAAATAACAAAGCATTAGCATCAACGTAATCTGATCCCCAGGATAATATTTTTATCTAAACAATACACATCCTAATGAAAAAAATCCACAAAATTGCACAGTTTAGTTACAGGTTTTTATTTTTATTCATTTCACTCTACAAAGAATTTTATTACAGTTTTTTAAATGCATTATTTAGTGCATGAAAATTATTGTCAAGTTGGATTACAAAATTGTTTTCCATGTTGTCTAAGAGTTTTTCGAAAAAACTACCCAATTCTCTCTGTAGCTGTATAACTGCATTGAAAACAAAGTAAAGCAATTGTTGCATCTCATCCCAACCACCTGAGTAAAAGTTATCCGTGCTAAACCTTATTAAGAGGTCTAGATTAGCCATGTCATGTGAGAAGACAGCACTAGTGATGAGCAAATATACTCGTTACTCGAGATTTCCCGAGCATGCTCGGGTGTCCTCCGAGTATTATTTAGTGCTAGGAAATGTAGTTTTTATTGCCGCAGCTGAATGATTTACATCTGTTAGCCAGCATAAGTACTTGTGGGGATTCCCTAGCAACCAGGCAACCCCCACATGTACTTATGCTGGCTAACAGATGTAAATCATTCAGCTGCGGCAATAAAAACTAAATTTCCAAGCACTAAAAAATACTCGGAGGACACCCGAGCGTGCTTGGGAAATCTCGGGTAATGAGTATTTTCGCTCATTACTAGACAGCATCAACATTGCAGGGAGTAGTGACAGTCCAGATGGTCATTTTTATGTTTTTTTTTACTTTTATCTGGGGCATTTTTGCATTTAAATAGGGATTGTCCAAGAGTGACCCAGTCCTTTCATTTTAGTATCTGGTCAAGTATCTGATTTATTTTTTTGTATCTGTTCTGGATCTAATTTGGGGTTGAATTTTTTTCAGGAGTCTAAATTAATGTTGGAGTCTAGTCTGAGGACTTTGTTTAGGAGTCTGGTCTTGTCTTGTAAAACCCCTGGCAAAAATTATGGAATCACTGGCCTTGGATGATATTCATTCAGTTGTTTAATTTTGTAGTAAAAAAGCAGATCATAGACATGGCACAAAACTAAAGTCATTTCAAATGGCAACTTTCTGGCTTTAAGAAACACTAAAGGAAATCAAGAACAAAAAATGTGGTAGTCAGTAATAGTTACTTTTTTTAACCAAGCATAGGGGAAAAATTATTCCACACGCAATTCCCTTCATAAGTCGCATGCTAAGTGAAAAAAAGTCCACCTGTGTGCAATCTAAGTGTCACATGGTCTGTCAATATATACACACCTTTTCTGAAAGGCCACAGAAGCGGCAACACCACTAATAATAATAATAATAATAAGTAAGAGGCACCACAAACAAAACAACACCATGAAGACCAATGAGATCACCAAGCAAATCAGGGAAAAAGTTGTTTAGAAGTACAAGTCAGGGTAGGGTTATACAAAAAAAAATCCCAATCCCTGACGATCATCCGAAGCACCATTAAATCCATTATCATCAAATGAGAAAAACACAGTACCCCAATAAACCTGTAAATACAGGGCCACCCACCAAAACTCTCAAGCAGCACAGAAACCAAAGGTAACCCTGAAGGAGCTGCAGACTTCCAAAGCAGAAACTGGAGTATCTTTCCATGTGACTACAATAAGCCATACACTCTATAGAGGTAGCTTTTATGGAAGAGTGAGGAGAGAAAAAGCCTTTACTTACACACAAAATTTGTAAGGCTTGTTTTGAGTTTCCCAAAAGACATGTGGGAGACTCCCCAAATGTATGGAGTAAGGTGCTGTGGTCAGATGAGCCCAAAATTGAACTTTTTGGCCACCAAGGTAAATGATATGTGTGGTGCCAAGCCAACACAGCTCCTCACTCCAAGAACACCATCCCCCACAGTGAAACTTGGCCGTGGCAGCATCATGCTATAGGGATGTTATTCGGCAGCAGGGACACAGAAATGGTCTGAGTCCAGGGGAAGATGGATGGTGCGAAATTCAAGGATATTCTTGAGCAAAACCAGTTTCAGTTTGTCACTGACTTGAGATTGGCACTAATGTTCACCTTCTAACAAGACAAAGACTCAGAGCATACTGCTAAAGCAAAGCTGGAGTGGTTTAAGACAAAATATGTAAATGTTTCAGAGTGGCCTAGTCAAAGCCCAGACTTTTGAGAATTTGTGGTCACACTTGAAGATTGTTGTTCACCAGAGAAAACCATCTAACTTGAAGGAGCTGGAGCAGTTTTGCTTTGAGGAATGGGCAAAAATCCACGTGGCAAGATGTGGAAAGGTCATAGAGATTTATCCAAAGCGACTTTCAGCTGTAATTGCCACAAAATGAGGGGGTGACTAGTTATCCACACTGAAGTTTTTAGTTATTTTGTCCTATTTTTTGTTTGCTTCTCAATAAAAAAGGAAAATAATTGTTCATAGTTGTAGCATGTTTTTTACATGAACTGATGTAAACCTAAAAAAATCTCAGTAAAATTCCACATGTTATGAGGTAGAAAAACACAAAAAATGCCAAGGGGTGAATACTTTCGCAATCCACTGTGTGTGTATGTGTATATATATACATATATATATATATATATATATATATATATATATATATATATATATATATATATATATATATATATATATACTGTATATATACATATATATATATATATATATATACATATATATGTATGTATTTGTGTGTGTGTGTAGAGGCCGCCGGTAGGATTTTTGGATTTTTGTCCCACTGCTAAATGTACATGTTGATTTGGTAGCATGATGTAATAGCTGCAGAATGGTTGAAAATTGCAAATTATTACCCAAATAATGTACTAAGGATAGGCTCACGAGAGCAAAATTTTGGTCCTAGTGGTGACTAGTGTTGAGCATTCCGATACCGCAAGTATCGGGTATCGGCCGATACTTGCGGGTATCGGAATTCCGATATCGAGATACTTTTGTGGTATCGGGTATCGGTATCGAAACAACATTAATGTGTAAAAGAAAGAATTAAAATAAAAAATATTGCTATACTCACCTCTCCGACGCAGCCTGGACCTCACCGAGGGAACCGGCAGCGTTCTTTGCTTAAAATGCGCGCGTTTACTTCCTTCCGTGACGTCACGGCTTGTGATTGGTCGCGTGCCGCCCATGTGGCCGCGACGCGACCAATCACAGCAAGCCGTGATGTAATTTTCAGGTCCTCAATGCCTAATTCTAGGCATTCATGATTTTAAAATTATGTTCCGGCTTGTGATTGGTCGCGTCGCGGTCACATGGGCGACGCGACCAATCACAAGCCGTGATGTCACGGGATGCAGGAGATGCGTGCATTTTTAAAATTACGTCACGGCTTGTGATTGGTTGCGTGCCGCCCATGTGACCGCGACGCGACCAATCACAGCAAGCCGTGACGTAATTTCAGGTCCTGATGCCTATTTCTGCATTCAGGACCTGAAATTACGTCACGGCTTGCTGTGATTGGTCGCGTCGCGGTCACATGAGGTCCAGGCTGCGTCGGAGAGGTGAGTATAGCAATATTTTTTATTTTAATTCTTTATTTTACACATTAATATGGATCCCAGGGCCTGAAGGAGAGTTTCCTCTCCTTCAGACCCTGGGAACCATCAGGAATACCGTCCGATACTTGAGTCCCATTGACTTGTATTGGTATCGGGTATCGGTATCGGATTAGATCCGATACTTTGCCGGTATCGGCCGATACTTTCTGATACCGATACTTTCAAGTATCAGACGGTATCGCTCAACACTAGTGGTGACCATGAAAAAAACAGACAGCACTGAAACCAATGTTATTCAATGGGACAGCGCAGATGAGCGATTTTTTTCACTGACTGAATGTGCATGTGAAAAAAACTCAGAATGCACTAGCTTCTTCCATATGTGGTATGAGACTCACCCAATCAAGTCTATGTGTGACGAAAAAAATTGAATTCCATACATACAGCATCCGATTTATATGGTTACATTGTCATTCTGTAACATAGAAAACTGTTAATGGTCCTGTAAATGATTAACTGCTGCTGTAATAAAAATTGTATTGCATACTGAGTGCACATGGATTGCACAATGATGATTGAGAAAATAATCGTCCAAGTTTTCTGACTAAAGCTATGACCATTTTTTTTACACTCATGTGAACCCAGACTTCCACATAAAATAACACATTTCAGATTTGAAAAATGTTACTTCAGCCCTGAAGTCCAAAGTAAACTGGGCTTTTAGAAGTGTTAAATTAGATATATTTTTCTTCTTGTTCTTTTCCAATTTTTATTTTTTTTACAAAAATTTGCTTCAGCCAGATGTTAGCTTGAGGGCCCCTTTCCACTTGCAAGGAAAACGGACGAGTGCAATCCGATAAAAAATCAGATTGCACTCGGACCAATGTTAGTTAATAGGTGTCTTTTCATTTGCGATTTTTTTCTCAGCCGAAATCGGACTGAGAAAAATCTGGGTCGGCTGAGAAAAAAATCGCAGCATGCTGCGTATTGCTGAGATTCTCGGACGAGACTCGCCAATACAAGTCAATGGGTGCGAGAAAAAAATCGCACAGCACTCGCACCATGCAGTTCTGTCCGATTTTTACGCACCGGTGTCCTTTTAAAAGCCGGTAATTCAGCGCGGTGTACAGTAAAATCACACTGACAGGTTAGAATAGATCAGATATATACACATAGAATAGGTATATATACATATATATGTCAGTGAGACACCTATATACAGTCATATGAAAAAGTTTGGGCACCCCTATTAATCTTAAGCTTAATGTTTTAGAAAAATGGTTTATTTTGCAACAGCTATTTCAGTTTCATATATCTAATAACTGTTGGACACAGTAATGTTTCTGCCTTGAAATGAGGTTTATTGTACTAACAGAAAATGTGCAATCTGCATTAAAACAAAATTTGACAGGTGCATAAGTATGGGCACCCTTATCATTTTCTTGTTTTAAATACTCCTACCTACTTTTTACTGACTTACTAAAGCACTTTTTTTGGTTTTGTAACCTCATTGAGTTTTGAACTTCATAGCCAGGTGTATGCAATCATGAGAAAAGCTACTTAAAGTGGCCACTTGGCAAGTTGTTCTCCTGTTTGAATCTCCTCTGAAGAGTGGCATCATGGGCTCCTCAAAACAACTGTCAAATGATCTGAAAACAAAGATTATTCAACATGGATAATCATTGGATACATTCGCTCGTGCCTGTAAACCCCGGGTGCTGAAAGGAAAGCAGGATGATCTGTACTTATATGAACTCGAGCGTGGGAACTTTTCCAAGACTCCAGTTCATGAGGACATCCAGCAGAGGGCGCCTCACCGCGACTCAATGTAAGTACAGATCACCCAGCTTTCCTTTCAGCACCCAGGGTTTACAGGCACGAGCGAGTGCTTTAGCACAGCTCCTGGCTGTAAAATGATTTAACCCCTTCAGATGGATTTACTTCGTGGGACGTGACAGATCAACAGAAGGTATGTATATTGTTGGTTTATTATTTTGCAGAGCGAGGGTCTTCAGGTGGATTGAGAGAGCAATAAAATATTAAAACAACCTGTGTGTTTATTTCATTAAAATACTATTAAATAATGTGTGTGTGTTTTTTTAACCATTTCATACAATTGGATTAATAATGGATAGGTGACATAATTGACGCCTCTCCATTATTAATCTGGCTTAATGTCACCTTCCAATAGCAAGGTGACATTAACCCTTCATTACCCCATATCCCACCGCTACACGGGAGTGGGAAGAGAGAGGCCAAGTGCCAGAATAGGCGCATCTTCCAGATGTGCCTTTTCTGGGGTGGCTGAGGGCAGATGTTTGTAGCCAGGGGGGGCCAATAACCATGGACCCTCTCCTGGCTATTAATATCTGCCCTCAGTCACTGGCTTTACCACTCTGGCAGAGAAAATTGCGCGGGAGCCCACGCCAATTTTTTCCGCAATTTAACCCTTTATTTTACAAGCTGCAGCGCCTAAATTTTGCACATACACACTACTAACATTAGTAGTGTGGAATATGCAAAAAAATAAGGGATATGAGATGGTTTACTGTATGTAAACCATGTCTCATATCCTGTCGGGTTTGTGAAGGAGAGAGCAAAAGCCGGCAATTGAATTAGCGGCTTTTATGCTATCTAGCGCTGCATTAAATATAAATATACATATATAGGTGTCTCACTAACATATATACAGTATATATGTATATATACACATTCTATGTGTATATATCTATTCTATTCTAACCTGTCAGTGTGATTTTACTGTGCACAGCACTGATTTGCCAGCTTTTCAAAGGACACCGGTGCGTAAAAATCGGACAGCAATACGGATGTCATACGGATGTCATACGAATGTTGCGATAAAAAATCGCATGACACTCGCATGACACTCGCATGACACTCGCATGACAATCGCATGATTTTCCTCCGTTTTTTCGGTCCGTTAATCGGACCGATTTTACGCTCGCAAGTGGAAAGGGGCCCTTAGGGCTCATTTCCACTTGTGAGGAAAACGGACTAGTGCAATCAGATAAAAAATTGGATTGCACTCGGACCAATGTTATTCAGTAGGTGTCTTTTCATTTGCGATTTTTTTCTCAGCCGAAATCGGACTGAGAAAAAAATTGCAGCATGCTGCGTATTGCTGCGAGTCTCGGACGAGATTCGCCAATGCAAGTCAATGGGTGCGAGAAAAAAAACACACGGAACACGGACCATCCGTATTCCGTCCGTTTTTTACGGATACCTTACCATTCTGTGGCATAGAACACTGTAAATGGTCTTGTAAATGACTGTATAAAAATAGTTGCAGAGAAAAAAAACGGATTGCATACGGATGTAAAACGGATGGTGCCATTAAAAAATTGCATTGAACTCACATGACAATCGCATACTTTTCATCCCTTTTTTTCGGTCCAGATTATGGACCGTTTTTTTTTCTCGCAAGTGGAAATGAGCCCTAAAGGCAATAGGCAAATGTCAAGATCACAACAAACAGTGCAGGTTTTTTTCTGATATTTTTGTTTCACCTTCTTACATGCATTGATAAAATATGGAGTTTTTCCATGCCTTTTTCCATACGTTTTCTTAAGTCTTTTTGATTTAAATATTTTTATGCTCAAAATGAGTGATACCTTTATTGGCTAACCAGAAAAATGATATTACTTGAAGAAGGAGCCTCTGTGCTCTGAAAGTTTGCAATTATACTGTATATTTCAGATGATAAGACACACTTTTTCTCCCAAATTTGGGGGGGAAATGAGGGTGCATCTAATAATTTGAATATACCTTACCGGCCACGGTGGAGCAGGGTCCCAGGGTCTCTGCTTGAGGAGGCAAGAGTGGCACATTTCTGCAGGCCACAGGCTAGGATGAGGGGGCATTTGGAGGTGTAACACTGCGGGTGTTCTGTGGTGCGGGGGGGCCTCGCCAAAATTTTGTGAAAGCCCAGAGCCCCTGCAGTTACTGGGTTTACTATGCGGTGGAGTCTGGGAAAATGACTGCAGGGGCAAACAATGCACAGATGGAGATCTCGGCACCAAGATCTGTGCATGCTCCGCCCCCAGCAGCCATTTTCCCGGAGTCCACCACAAAGTAAACTATGGAGGTACTGGGGCTCTGGGCTTTCACAAAATGTCGGTGGGGCCCCCACAGCACAGAACACCTGCAGTGTCACACCTCCAAACACCCCCTCATCCCAGCCTGTGGCCTGCAGCAACGTGGCAGAGCCCCCGCACCACAGAACACCCGCAGCATCGCATATCCGAACCCCCCTTTCTCCCACTGTTGGGTTCGCAGCATTGCCCCATTCCTGCCTCCACCAGAAGCGACCCTGGGACCCCGCTTCACTGCAGCCACAACCCCTCGGTAAGCAATAAGATGCATGGATTGTAAGAAGCACCACCATTTTATTAAAAAAAAAGTTTTTTTCCTATTTTTCTCAAAATTTGGGGTGTGTCTTATAAACCGCAAAATACGGTAATTTTTCTGGTTAGCCAGTAAATATATCACCTCTGGAATACTTTTGTCATTTTTGGGCATAAAAGTATTTCCATCGATTCTCCTGACTAGCACGGCACCACAATATAATTTTTTTTATTGTACATTAGAAAACGTAAAATTCATGGAAAACTGAAAGAAAAGACCTTCCATCATGTTTATAAAAATGCTTCAAAGTCCTATAATTGCTATACATTTAAAAAACAAGACAATAAATATGTGTGAGAGAAACAATGCATAATAACAAATATGACAAGTACTTGGACCTAATAATTGGTAGTAAAAAGTCTGTATGTGTAATAGATAACATAAAATATATAAATGTCTAGATGGACTGGAGCTAGTCAGGCATTAATATCTAAAAGGTCATACAAAATGTGACAACTCTTCAAGAGGCTATAATCAAATGCAGATAATATGAATGGTTAATTATCAAGGGACAACCAGGGGAATGAAATCAATAATCAGACTCTGATAAAGGATTGTTGCCTTAGAGGGTAATGGGCGGGTCAGTTGGAGGGTTGTAATTAACCAGCTTTCTATGTTTAGTTTTACTATTCTCTCTTCATTTACCGCCTGGATATCCACAGAAGACACAGTCCATGTTTTTACTCTACACCAGACGGACCACGGAGAAGAAACTGGAGGGAAAAACATGTGCGTATGAATAACTATGCTATATATTGAAAGATGTATATTTTTTCTCATGTCTATTGTCCGTCATGGCACTAGTTTTATTACTTTGAGTATGCCTGTCATTTATAATTAAAACTAATTTTAATTTCTTTTCATATGACAATTTTTATTTTATGTAATGTAAATCAATCGCTTTATTTTTTATCCATAATTTTGGAACAAGGCTTACAATGGGCATGTTCATGATAGTTCAGGTCATGCTCCATGCTTTCTGATGTGGCATTGAGACATGACCAGCTTTACATGATGTCAAAATATCCGAAAGAGAAATTGTTCATTATCATTATACTTTTTTCTTTTATTTTAAATATGCACTTGATATCAAATTTAGAGGTGGAGTTTATTTATGTGGATGATCAGACTACATCGATTAGCTACATTCTGGACTACCACAACCTTGTATGAATGGCCAACTAATGTCAGTGTCATCTTCTGATGAGTCTCAACAACTTGTCAGAAGATGGTGAAAACCAGAGATACACTTTTATCTTAAATTTATATATGTAGGTTAGGTTTCTGTAGGGTTTGTAGTGGTGACATTTTGGACATTTTTGTCCCTAAGAATAAAGCTAGCCAATGGTGGTAGTCCATGGAAGAACATGAAGCAGCCTGCAAAAATTATGGATTGTTTCTTCTTGTTTTGGTCATTTTTAACACTAGCCAAAAGCAAAGGTAGATCCAAAAGGAAGATAAGAATAAAGATAACACTTTACTATTCATCTTTGTCTTTAGTCAACTGACAACTTCAATGATTGAAGCATTTTGTGGTCTTCTGTGTTTTCTCCAAAAAACATGCTCTATGTAGCATACGCTAGGTATGGCATTTTTTAAGTGCAAATTCAGATATGCTCCTCTATGAGAATAAACATGCATGAAAAACATTAAATTTGAAGAAAAAAGCCACCTAAAAAAATTATTGCAGAAAAATCTGTAAACAAAACATTGATGAAACACCTGCCGAACTCAGACCAAACTCTCATAAAATTCTCAGCAACTAATATTTGTTTTCTCGTATATGAAAAAAACACCATGTGAATGAGCCTTTAAAGGGAATCTCTGCCCTATACACATAAATTAATAGAAAAAAAACTGATAAATTATTGCTTATACAATCTTTTTGCTTGACATGCCCTACACTACAGAAAGAGCAGAGCAGGTCTAAGAATATTTTAGCATTCTTTCATGATGCTCCTAGATGCTCTTCCTTAAAAATATTGGTGACAATGCATAAGGTGAACTCCAATATTAGAAAGTGGCAGAATTGCTATAGTTTAGTTATGTCACCTCCCAAACAAAATAATCTAAAGATATCAAAAACTCAGATGAACCCAGAATGTTACCATTGAAAATTACTCCTTGCCATGAGATAAATTAACCTTCGTAATTCTAATTTATTGATTGAAAAATTAAAAAGTTATGTCTCTAAGAATATCTTAACTGAAGTCCTTTCGGCATGTTTTTTTATTTTTTAAGTTCTAAAACAAAGCAAAAAATCTATGTAACATGGTATTACCATAGACAGAAAAAGGTACCCAAGGTCATTTTTTACCAAAAGGTGAACAGCGTGTAAACAAAACACATTGGAATTGCTGTTTTTTTTTTCTTTACAATTTCATCCAACTTTTTCAGTATATTACATGGTAAATTAATAGCGTGTTTGTAAACTACAATATTTGTAGCAATAAACAAGCCCTCACTGCTGGCTATGTTGATGGAAAAATGTAAAAAAGTAGGACCCTTCAGAAAAAAAGGATGAAAATTAAGAAAAGCTCAAGATTAAAAATGCCCCAGAATTCAAGAGGTTGAAACCTTCATTATGCGCAGAATTATATGTACTGTAAATTATAATATTAGACTTGGAATAAAGATATCCTTTCCTGTTTTCCCAATCATTATAATGAAATGAGTTTTAGGATCAGCAGAATATACCCAGTGTTGTATCTATGAATTCATTCATGGGATTCAGATTTTTGCACAGTCAAATCCTTCTGGCTTGCCGCCACCGTAAGCAACCTTTGAGCAGTTAGTAATAAGAAATAAATTAGAGGAATAGAATATAAATTAAATTATTGGCCCATTAAAATCCCACAGGCTGCAGAATTATCAGCGCATCTGTTCCACTAACTGGTCAAAAGGTGCTGCTTTTTGGCAAGGATTTCACTTCTTAATTGCTATAAAATTTTCATCACGGGAATGTATCATTATCCAATGCATATTTCACATCTTGAGAAGGAAGATGAATAATACTATGAATAAACTCAATGACACAAGAAAAAAAGATTGATTCAAGAACATGTACGATGGAAGTCAATGTAGCATTTTATGAAAAATCTTGATTAACAGGAACAATGATAAATTATGACAAATTAGAATAAATTAATCATTAAAGCTAGTTTTAGTCATTTATGGAAAAAATTATATTAGGAGTAGTGTTGAGCATTCCGATACCGCAAGTATCGGGTATCGGCCGATACTTGCGGTATCGGAATTCCGATACCGGGATTCCGATACTTTTGTGGTATCGGGTATCGGTATCGAAACAACATTAATGTAAAAATGTGTAAAAGAGAGAATTAAAATAAAAAATATTGCTATACTCACCTCTCCGACGCAGCCTGCACCTTACCGAGGGAAGCGGCAGCGTTCTTTGTTTAAAATTCGCGCTTTTCTTTCCTTACGTGAAGTCCCGGCTTTGTGATTGGTTGCGTCGCAGTCACATGGGCGACGCAACCAATCACAGCAAGCCGTGACGTAATTTCAGGTCCTCAAGGATTTTAAAATTACGTCCCGGCGTTGTGATTGGTTGCGTCGCAGTCACATGGGCGACGCAACCAATCACAGCAAGCCGTGACGTAATTTCAGGTCCTCAAGGATTTTAAAATTACGTCCCGGCGTTGTGATTGGTTGCGTCGCAGTCACATGGGCGACGCAACCAATCACAGCAAGCCGTGACGTAATTTCAGGTCCTTAAGGATTTTAAAATTACGTCCCGGCTTTGTGATTGGTTGCGTCGCAGTCACATGGGCGACGCAACCAATCACAAGCCGTGACGTCACGGGAGGCTGGACACGCGCGCATTTTAAAATGCGCGCTTGTCCAGCCTCCCGTGACGTCCCGGCTTGTGATTGGTTGCGTCGCGATCAACCAATCACAAGCCGGGAGGCTGGACACGCGCGCATTTTAAAAAGCCAAAATGCAAACATGCATTTACGTAAAAAAAAAAAGGAAGTCCTCAAACATGGACAACCCTTTTTTACTTCCGGACTGCCCATGGATTATAAGCGTCCTGTTTGGTCTGCGTTCTACTCTGCAGTGAAGTGACGCTCTACGAAATGCTGTTACTGCAGCTGTAAGCAATTGTGCCTCTATGGGAGAGGGAAGCTGGCTACAGACATTTTAAAATGCGCGCGTTGTCCAGCCTCCCGGCTTGTGATTGGTTGACCGCGAAGCAACCAATCACAAGCCGGGACGTCACGGGAGGCTGGACAAGCGCGCATTTTAAAATGCGCGCGTGTCCAGCCTCCCGGCTTGTGATTGGTTGACCGCGAAGCAACCAATCACAAGCCGGGACGTCACGGGAGGCTGGACAAGCGCGCATTTTAAAATGCGCGCGTGTCCAGCCTCCCGGCTTGAGATTGGTTGACCGCGAAGCAACCAATCACAAGCCGGGACGTCACGGGAGGCTGGACAAGCGCGCATTTTAAAATGCGCGCGTGTCCAGCCTCCCGTGACGTCACGGCTTGTGATTGGTTGCGTCGCCCATGTGACTGCGATGCAACCAATCACAAAGCCGGGACGTAATTTTAAAATCCTTAAGGACCTGAAATTACGTCACGGCTTGCTGTGATTGGTTGCGTCGCCCATGTGACTGCGACGCAACCAATCACAACGCCGGGACGTAATTTTAAAATCCTTGAGGACCTGAAATTACGTCACGGCTTGCTGTGTCTGGTTGCGTCGCCCATGTGACTGCGACGCAACCAATCACAAAGCCGGGACTTCACGTAAGGAAAGAAAAGCGCAAATTTTAAACAAAGAACGCTGCCGCTTCCCTCGGTAAGGTGCTGGCTGCGTCGGAGAGGTGAGTATAGCAATATTTTTTATTTTAATTCTTTATTTTACACATTAATATGGTTCCCAGGGCCTGAAGGAGAGTTTCCTCTCCTTCAGACCCTGGGAACCATCAGGAATACCATCCGATACATGAGTCCCATTGACTTGTATTGGTATCGGGTATCGGTATCGGATTGGATCCGATACTTTGCCGGTATCGGCCGATACTTTCCGATACCGATACTTTCAAGTATCGGACGGTATCGCTCAACACTAGTTTTAGTTTCATTAACCCCTTACCCACATATGACATAATTACGTCACATGCCGATTTTCTGACTTTGATGCCGGCTCAGGAACTGAGGCCACTTCTTTGCCGGCAAATTATGGTTGCAATATCCAGCTATTGTCTGCCTCCAACAGGTGTACATGGAGAGGAGCTGTAAACCTGTTAAATGCCACCGTCAATCACCACTTAAGCTTAAAAAAATGAAAAAAAAAAAAAAACTATTCATATTCCGTATCTCCGCAATTGTACTGACCTGGAGAATCATATTGTGACGTAATGTTAAACACCTAGTGAACACTGTTAATAAAAGCCCTCATATGGCTATATCAACAGAAAAATAAAAAAAAAGTTAAGGCTCTTAGAGGAAGGAGAAGAAAAAGCAAAAATGCAGAAATGGAAACTAGTCATGTGGAAAAGAGGTTAATGTTGATTATAGAAAAGTAAATAAAAGGAACTACTTTTATGAACTATAGGTTTACCTCTTCCCATATGCATTATTAAAACATCAAAACCCCTCTTCTTTTAGCCATAGCAGAAAAGACCTAAGAGCACGTTTCTGCTTGGATATGTGCTACATGACCGTCTATTCAAGGGGTTTTCCCACAAGCGAAGTAGATTTGAATCAATAGATTTCGGATTAAAAATAAGGTCCACAAGTGTAAGTGTTTAAAAAAAATATGTTCCTGTGCTGAAATAATCTTATAAATGTGCCCTTGCTGTGTACTGTGTAATGGCTGTGTCTGACTGACTTTGCAGGAACATGGTCTGATCATACCACAGCTACTGGGCAGTGGAGGAAGCAAAAGAGTAGACAGATATTACAGCACAGGTCCACAGCTAATATTTTCTGGGAGAGAAAACATTTTTTTCTGTGAGGTAAAACATTGTTTTTAAATAGGCAGCGAAATGGAGGTGCATGTTACCGATAATATACGGCAAATTCATTAAATGGCATGTGCCTCATTATGAATTTGGCACCTCATAATTAGTGTTGAGCATTCCGATACTGCAAATATCGGGTATCGGCCATTATTTGCTGTATCGGAATTCTGATACCGAGTTCCGATATTTTTGCGATATCGGAAATCGGAATCGGAAGTGTGTGGTGCGTATGGTTCCCAGGGTCTGGAGGAGAAGAGACTCTCCTTCAGGCCCTGGGATCCATATTCATGTAAAAAATAAATAAAAATTAAAAATATTGATATACTCACCCCTCCGGCGGAGCCTGGCTCTTAGCGGTGCCTCCGTTCCTAAGAATGCAGGGAGTGAAGGACCTTCGATGACGTCGCGGCTTGTGATTGGTCGCGTGAGCGGTCACATGAGCGGTCACGCGACCAATCACAAGCCGCAACGTCATCGAAGGTCCTTCACTCCCTGCATTCTTAGGAACGGAGGCAGACGCTTGGACCGGTGAGAACTGGGGCCGTCGGAGGGGTGGGTATATCAATATTTTTTATTTTTATTCTTTATTTTATACATGAATATGGATCCCAGGGCCTGAAGGAGAGTTTCCTCTCCTTCAGACCCTGGGAACCATTCCGATATTTTGTGTCCCATTGATATGCATTGGTATCGGGTATCGGCGATATCCGATATTTTTTGGATATCGGCCGATCCAATCCGATACCGATACCTTTGCATATCGGAAGGTATCGCTCAACACTATTCATAATCCTTCACGTCCACCATAAAGACTGGCACGTGAAATGCTAATCTTAATGAATTGGGCGTATGTATGAAATAAAACAGTCTAAAAGGATTGACTGACTATGGTTTATTTATTTTATTTTCCAAGTTACTAAATCTATATATATATAAAGTTGAGTGTATCTTTGTGTGTGTGTATGTATCGAGACACGACTACTCCACATAGCCACGCACACTCCGCATAGGAGGCACAGGCCACATCTAGCTCTGTCGTGTCTAGAATGGAGTTACTCCTGTGAGGTATGAAGTCAAGGGAAAGGGAGGAGCCTCATGGATAGAGATGTGAGGGGGAAAATAAGAGATGTCTTGGGGAAAATGAGTGAAGTGTGGTGCTGCTGCACTATGAGGCTGTGTATAGTGAAGAGTGTGACACTCAGGTGGAGGCTGTGTATAAGGCCACATTTCACACATTCAGTATTTGGTCAGTATTTTACCTCAGTATTTATAAGCCAAAACAAAGAATGGGAGAAAAATACAGAAGTGGTGACATGTTTCTAATGTACTTTTCCTGATTGTTTTACTACAAGTTGTAGCTTACAAATACTGAGGTAAAAATAGTAATCAAGTAATGTGTGAATGAGGTCTAATACATGAGGAGCTGACACACAGGTATATACTATATACAGGAGGAGATGACATACAGTCACATACTATATACAGGGGAGATGACATACAGGTATGTACTATATACAGGAGCAGATGACACACAGGTATATACTATATACAGGAGGATATGACATACAGGTATATACTATATACAGGAGGAGATGACATACTGTACAGGTATATACAATATACAGGAGGAGATGACATACAGGTACATACTATATACAGGGGAGATGACATACAGGTATGTACTATATACAGGAGCAGATGACACACAGGTATATACTATATAAAGGAGAATATGACACACAGGTATATACTATATACAGGAGGAGATGACATACAGGTATATACTATATACAGGGGAGATGACATACAGGTATATACTATATACAGGAGGAGATGACACACAGGTATATACTATATACAGGAGAATATGACATACAGGTATATACTATATACAGGAGGAGATGACATACAGGTATATACTATATACAGGAGGAGATGACATGCAGATATATACTATATACGGGGAGATGACATACAGGTATATAATATATACAGGGGAGATAACATACAGGTATATACTATACACAGAAGGAGATGACATACAGGTGTATACTATATATAGGATGACATGACACACAGGTATGTACTATATACAGGAGAAGATGACATACAGGAATATACTATATACAGAGGAGAAGACATAACGATATATAGTATATACAGAAGAAGATTACATACAGGTATATACTATATACAGGGGAGATGACATATAGGTATATACTATATACAGGGAGATGATATACAGGTATATACTATATACAAGAGATGGCATACAGGTATATACTATATACAGTGGAGATGACACACAAGAATATACTATATACAGGAGGAGATGACATACAGGTATATACTATATGCAGGAGGAGATGACATACAGGTATATACTATATACAGGATAAGATGACACAAAGGCATATACTATATGCAGGAAGAGATGACATACAGGAATATACTATATACAAAGGAGAAGATAGAAAGGTATATACTATATACAGGAGGAGATGATATACAGCTATATATATATAATCATCTAAGGTCCACTTCAGTCTGTTTGTCTGTCACAGAAATCCCACATCGCTGATTGGTCACGGCCGACTGGGCGCGACCAATCAGTGACAGGTACAGTCTGGCCATGAATTGGCCCCTCCCTTCGCCCCTCCAGTCAGTGCCCCCTCCATACTCCCCTCCAGTCAGCGCCCACATAGTGGTTTAGCAGTCTGTTAAACGGACTGCGTTACACCATGGCATAACACGGTGTAACGCAGTCCATTAATGCTGCCATTAACCCTGTTACCAGGCACATCGCCAACGCATGCCATACTGGGCATGCGCTAGCAATGTGCCGTCATTCTCTGATGGACCCGGAAATGCTGCCTGCAGTATTTCCGGGTCCGTCACCGCTTTTGACAAGTGTGACCAACTTTTTACTATTGATGCTGCTTATGCAGCATCAATAGTAAAAACATATAATGTTAAAAATAATTTTTAAAAAATTGTGATATTCTCACCTTCTGGCGTCCCCGGCAGCTTTTCCCGCTCCTTGCGATTCTCCGGTCCCAGTAATGCTCTGCGGTAATGACCCCCTATGTGGCTGTGCAATATACTATGTGGCTGTGTAATATACTACGTGGCTGTGCAATATACTATGTGGCTGTGCTATATACTACGTGGCTGTGTTATATACTACGTGGCTGTGCTATATACTACGTGGCTGTGCTATATACTACGTGGGCTGTTATATGCTACATGTGCTGTTATATGCTACATGGGTTGTGATATATGCTACGTGAGCTGTGTTATATACTACATGGGCTGTGCTATATACTACGTGGCTGTGTAATATACTATATGGCTGTGCAATATGCTACGTGGCTGTGTTATATACTAAGTGGCTGTGCTATATACTATGTGGCTGTGCTATATACTACGTAGCTGTGTTATATGCTACGTGGCTGTGCTATATGCTATGTGGGCTGTGTTATATACTATGTGGGCTGTGTTATATGCTACGTGGCTGTGCTATATGCTACGTGGGCTGTGCTATATACTACGTGGGCTGTGTTATATGCTACGTGGCTGTGCTATATGCTACGTGGGCTGTGCTATATACTACGTGGGCTGTGTTATATGCTATGTGGCTGTGCTATATGCTACGTGGGCTGTGTTATATACTATGTGGGCTGTGTTATATGCTACGTAGCTGTGCTATATTTCTCTGTTGTATCTGTGCATCTTGAATCGTGGTACTGTATGTGTTAAAGGGGGGGCCCACTGAGACTCTTTCGCCCGGGGCCCTCAAAAACCTGGAGCCGGCCCTGGCTTCACTGATTGGCTGGGCACAACCAATCAATCAGCGACAGGCGCAGTCTGGCCGCAAATTGGCATGGGATTTGAACCACGCTTCGCTGATTGGTCACGCTGATTGGAAAATGACAGGTGTGAGGTCAAAATGACAGGTGTTGAAGGGGAAAATAGGAGGTGTGTGGGGGAAAATGAGAGGAGTGAGGGAGAAAATGAGAGATGTGAGGGGGAAAATGAGCGACATGATGGGGAAATGAGAGAAGTGAGGTGCTATAACTATCCACAGTTAGTTACTATGCCCGGGCAGCGCTGGGCTCTTCAGCTAGTATAAAATAACTTTAAAATTATATTTCCTTTATTAGGTAGACTTCGTTACATTTAGAAATTAAAGTGTAACAGCAGTTATAGGTGACTTGTTAGAATGAACTGATAAGTGTATGCATTTGAGTAATGACACTAGTCCTGGCTATTATGTGATTCCCTCCAGGAATGACATATGCGCCTTTGTGTTTCCCTCCAGGTTCTCCTCCATAGACTGTTATAACAGAATTTGTAATTTGATTGCTCACTGCACACAAATTGGTAGAGAGATTTGAGCAGTATTTTGTGAAAAAATGATCAGAACAAAGAGTAAAAAAGGGACTGATAAATGGGTTAAGAGACCTAATTATCTGAGACCCCTTCACACATCTGTGCTTCCACTACATGTAGTATACATCTTTTTCACAGATACCATATGTACCCTGTTGTGAATTTGCTTTTTGCTCCCTCTAGTGGTTACTAGTTTTTTGACTCTGGTTTTTCTGTCATTCCTTTTATCCGCACCTGGGTCGTTAGTTAGGGGTGTTGCTATATAAGCTCCCTGGACCTTCAGTTCAATGCCTGGCAACGTAGTTATCAGAGCTAGTCTGCTGTGCTCTTGTCTACTGATCCTGGTTCCAGTTATATCAGCTAAGTCTGCCTTTTGCTTTTTGCTATTTGTTTTGGTTTTGTATTTTTGTCCAGCTTGTTCCAAATCTATATCCTGACATTTGCTGGAAGCTCTAGGGGGCTGGTGTTCTCCCCCCGGACCGTTAGACGGTTCGGGGGCTCTTGAATTTCCAGTGTGGATTTTGATAGGGTTTTTGTTGACCATATAAGTTACCCTTTCTTTATTCTGCTATCAGTAAGCGGGCCTCTCTGTGCTAAACCTGGTTCATTTCTGTGTTTGTCATTTCCTCTTACCTCACTGTCATTATTTGTGGGGGGCTTCTATCCAGCTTTGGGGTCCCCTTCTCTGGAGGCAAGTAAGGTCTTTGTTTTCCTCTACTAGGGGTAGCTAAATTCTCCGGCTGGCGCGTGTCATCTAGAATCTACGTAGGAATGATCCCCGGCTACTTCTAGTGTTGGCGTTAGGAGTAGATATATGGTCAACCCAGTTACCACTGCCCTATGAGCTGGATTTTTGTATTCTGCAGACTTCCACGTTCCTCTGAGACCCTCGCCATTGGGGTCATAACAGTTTGCCAGGCCAGTATTAAATGTTTAATGCATTGCAGAAGAGGGATTATAAGAAAGAAGATTCTGAGTTTTTTTTTTCTCCTTCCCCTTTACCTCAGAGTGGCTATGCTTGCTGCAGACATGAATGTCCAGACCTTGATTACAAGTGTGGACCAGCTGGCTACTCGTGTGCAGGGCATACAAGACTATGTTATCAGAAATCCTAGGTCAGAACCTAAAATACCGATTCCTGAACTGTTTTCCGGAGACAGGTTTAAGTTTAGGAATTTCGTGAATAATTGTAAATTGTTTTTGTCCCTGAGACCCTGTTCATCAGGAGATTCTGCTCAGCAAGTAAAAATTGTTATTTCGTTCTTACGGGGCGACCCTCAGGATTGGGCTTTTTCGCTGGCGCCAGGAGATCCGGCATTGGCTGATCTTGATGCGTTTTTTCTGGCGCTCGGTTTACTTTATGAGGAACCCAATCTTGAGATTCAGGCAGAAAAGGCCTTGCTGTCTATGTCTCAGGGGCAGGACGAGGCTGAAGTGTATTGTCAAAAATTTCGGAAATGGTCCGTGCTGACACATTGGAACGAGTGTGCACTGGCCGCTAATTTTAGAAATGGCCTTTCTGAAGCCATTAAGAATGTTATGGTGGGTTTTCCCATTCCCACAGGTCTGAATGATACTATGGCACTGGCTATTCAAATTGACCGGCGGTTGCGGGAGCGCAAAACCGCAAATTCCCTCATGGTGTTGTCTGAACAGACACCTAATTCGGTGCAATGTGATAGAAAAACCGCAAATTCCCTCATGGTGTTGTCTGAACAGACACCTGATTTAATGCAATGTGATAGAATCCTGACTAGAAATGAGCGGAAAATTCATAGACGCCGGAATGGCTTGTGCTACTACTGTGGTGATTCTACACATGTTATCTCAGCATGCTCTAAACGTATAGCTAAGGTTGTTAGTCCTGTCACCGTTGGTAATTTGCAACCTAAATTTATTCTGTCTGTAACTTTGATTTGCTCACTGTCATCTTATCCTGTCATGGCGTTTGTAGATTCAGGTGCTGCCCTGAGTCTCATGGATCTCTCATTTGCTAAGCGCTGTGGATTTACTCTTGAACCATTAGAAAATCCTATTCCTCTTAGGGGTATTGATGCTACACCATTGGCAGCAAATAAACCGCAGTATTGGACTCAGGTTACCATGTGCATGACTCCTGAACACCGCGAGGTGATACGTTTCCTGGTTTTACATAAAATGCATGATTTGGTCGTTTTAGGGCTGCCATGGTTACAGACCCATAATCCAGTCCTGGACTGGAAGGCTATGTCAGTCTCAAGTTGGGGCTGTCGTGGTATTCATGAGGATTCCCTGCCTGTGTCTATTGCTTCTTCTACGCCTTCGGAAGTTCCGGAGTATTTGTCTGATTATCAGGATGTCTTCAGTGAGTCTGAGTCCAGTGCACTGCCTCCTCATAGGGACTGTGACTGTGCTATAGATTTGATCCCAGGCAGTAAATTTCCTAAGGGAAGACTGTTTAATCTGTCGGTACCTGAACATACCGCTATGCGTTCATATATCAAGGAGTCTCTGGAAAAAGGACATATTCGTCCGTCTTCTTCTCCTCTTGGTGCGGGATTCTTTTTTGTGGCAAAAAAGGACGGATCTTTGAGACCTTGTATTGATTATCGGCTTTTAAATAAGATCACTGTCAAATTTCAGTATCCTTTACCGCTGTTGTCTGACTTGTTTGCCCGGATTAAGGGTGCCAAGTGGTTCACCAAGATAGACCTTCGTGGTGCGTACAACCTTGTGCGCATTAAGCAAGGTGATGAATGGAAAACCGCATTCAATACGCCCGAAGGTCATTTTGAGTACTTGGTGATGCCTTTTGGGCTCTCCAATGCGCCTTCAGTTTTTCAGTCCTTTATGCATGACATTTTCCGGAAGTATCTGGATAAATTTTTGATTGTTTATCTGGATGATATTTTGGTTTTTTCTGATAATTGGGATTCGCATGTGGAGCAGGTCAGGTTGGTCTTTAAAATTTTGCGTGAAAATTCTTTGTTTGTCAAGGGCTCAAAGTGTCTCTTTGGTGTACAGAAGGTTCCCTTTTTGGGGTTCATTTTTTCCCCTTCTGCTGTGGAGATGGACCCAGTCAAGGTCCGAGCTATTCTTGATTGGACTCAGCCCTCGTCAGTTAAGAGTCTTCAGAAGTTCTTGGGCTTCGCTAACTTCTACCGTCGTTTTATTGCTAATTTTTCTAGCATTGTGAAACCTTTGACGGATATGACCAAGAAGGGCTCCGATGTAGCTAACTGGGCTCCTGCTGCCGTGGAGGCTTTCCAGGAGTTGAAACGCCGGTTTACTTCGGCGCCTGTTTTGTGCCAGCCTGACGTCTCACTTCCCTTTCAGGTTGAGGTGGATGCTTCGGAGATTGGGGCAGGGGCCGTTTTGTCGCAGAGAGGCCCTGGTTGCTCTGTTATGAAACCTTGTGCCTTTTTCTCTAGGAAGTTTTCGCCTGCCGAGCGAAATTATGATGTGGGCAATCGGGAGTTGTTGGCCATGAAATGGGCATTTGAGGAGTGGCGTCATTGGCTCGAGGGTGCTAAGCATCGTGTGGTGGTCTTGACTGATCACAAAAATCTGATGTATCTCGAGTCTGCTAAACGCCTTAATCCGAGACAGGCCCGCTGGTCATTGTTTTTCTCCCGCTTTGATTTTGTTGTCTCGTATTTACCAGGTTCAAAGAATGTGAAGGCCGATGCTCTTTCTAGGAGCTTTGTGCCTGATGCTCCTGGAGTCGCTGATCCTGTTGGTATTCTTAAAGATGGAGTTATCTTGTCAGCTATTTCTCCGGATCTGCGACGTGTGTTGCAGAGATTTCAGGCTGATAGGCCTGAGTCTTGTCCACCTGACAGACTGTTTGTCCCGGATAAGTGGACCAGCAGAGTCATTTCCGAGGTTCATTCCTCGGTGTTGGCAGGTCACCCGGGAATTTTTGGCACCAGAGATCTGGTGGCCAGGTCCTTTTGGTGGCCTTCCTTGTCAAGGGATGTGCGGTCATTTGTGCAGTCCTGTGGGACTTGTGCTCGAGCTAAGCCTTGCTGTTCTCGTGCCAGCGGTTTGCTCTTGCCCTTGCCTGTCCCGAAGAGACCTTGGACACATATCTCCATGGATTTCATTTCTGATCTTCCGCTATCTCAGGGCATGTCCGTTATCTGGGTGATATGTGATCGCTTCTCCAAGATGGTCCATTTGGTTCCTTTGCCTAAGCTGCCTTCCTCTTCCGATCTGGTTCCTGTGTTTTTCCAGAACGTGGTTCGTTTGCACGGCATCCCTGAGAATATTGTGTCAGACAGAGGATCCCAGTTCGTTTCTAGGTTCTGGCGATCCTTTTGTATTAGGATGGGCATTGATTTGTCGTTTTCGTCTGCTTTCCATCCTCAGACTAATGGACAGACGGAGCGAACCAATCAGACTTTGGAGGCTTATTTGAGGTGTTTTGTCTCTGCTGATCAGGACGATTGGGTGACATTCTTGCCGTTGGCTGAGTTTGCCCTTAATAATCGGGCTAGTTCCGCCACCTTGGTTTCGCCTTTTTTCTGCAACTCTGGTTTCCATCCTCGCTTTTCTTCGGGTCATGTGGAGCCTTCTGACTGTCCTGGGGTGGATTCTGTGGTGGATAGGTTGCAGCAGATCTGGAATCATGTGGTGGACAACTTGAAGTTGTCACAGGAGAAGGCTCAGCGCTTTGCCAACCGCCGCCGCGGTGTGGGTCCCCGACTACGCGTTGGGGATTTGGTGTGGCTTTCTTCCCGCTTTGTTCCTATGAAGGTCTCCTCTCCCAAATTTAAACCTCGTTTTATTGGGCCTTACAAGATATTGGAAATCCTTAATCCTGTATCTTTTCGTCTGGATCTTCCTGTGTCGTTTGCTATTCACAATGTATTTCATAGGTCCTTGTTGCGGCGGTACATTGTGCCTGTAGTTCCTTCTGCTGAGCCTCCTGCTCCGGTGTTGGTTGAGGGCGAGTTGGAGTACGTGGTGGAGAAGATCTTGGATTCTCGCCTCTCCAGGCGGAGGCTTCAGTACCTGGTCAAGTGGAAGGGCTATGGTCAGGAGGATAATTCCTGGGTGGTCGCCTCTGATGTTCATGCGGCCGATTTAGTTCGTGCCTTTCATGCCGCTCATCCTGATCGCCCTGGTGGTCGTGGTGAGGGTTCGGTGACCCCTCACTAAGGGGGGGTACTGTTGTGAATTTGCTTTTTGCTCCCTCTAGTGGTTACTAGTTTTTTGACTCTGGTTTTTCTGTCATTCCTTTTATCCGCACCTGGGTCGTTAGTTAGGGGTGTTGCTATATAAGCTCCCTGGACCTTCAGTTCAATGCCTGGCAACGTAGTTATCAGAGCTAGTCTGCTGTGCTCTTGTCTACTGATCCTGGTTCCAGTTATATCAGCTAAGTCTGCCTTTTGCTTTTTGCTATTTGTTTTGGTTTTGTATTTTTGTCCAGCTTGTTCCAAATCTATATCCTGACATTTGCTGGAAGCTCTAGGGGGCTGGTGTTCTCCCCCCGGACCGTTAGACGGTTCGGGGGCTCTTGAATTTCCAGTGTGGATTTTGATAGGGTTTTTGTTGACCATATAAGTTACCCTTTCTTTATTCTGCTATCAGTAAGCGGGCCTCTCTGTGCTAAACCTGGTTCATTTCTGTGTTTGTCATTTCCTCTTACCTCACTGTCATTATTTGTGGGGGGCTTCTATCCAGCTTTGGGGTCCCCTTCTCTGGAGGCAAGTAAGGTCTTTGTTTTCCTCTACTAGGGGTAGCTAGATTCTCCGGCTGGCGCGTGTCATCTAGAATCTACGTAGGAATGATCCCCGGCTACTTCTAGTGTTGGCGTTAGGAGTAGATATATGGTCAACCCAGTTACCACTGCCCTATGAGCTGGATTTTTGTATTCTGCAGACTTCCACGTTCCTCTGAGACCCTCGCCATTGGGGTCATAACAGTACCCATTATAAACTAAGCTGCTGTTCACGTGTCTGTGTTTAAATAGACTATGTGTACATGGAAAACACACAGAGACATGTTCATTTTTCCGGCACACACAAAAAGACCAAACACTGATGTCGCACCGATGACACACTGATCGAAAACACTGATGACATCGGTACCGATTTTTTACATATTTGCTTCATACGGATGTGTGAAGAATGCATATATACATTACAAAGTTTTTCATTTTCACTTATATTGTTGATTTATGAAATAAAAATGTGGAGATAATATTTAACCCCTTAATGACCGTCAACATATCTTTTTACTGACCTGAGATATAAGAGAATAGCCTCCCCATACAGGTGACAATCCAGCAGCTGTCGGCTGTACACTATAGCTGACAACTTGCTGCATTAGCCACAATCACTGTTGGCGCTGACAATATCTGTTTAACCCTTTAGAAGCTGCTGTCAATAGTGACTATGTCATATAAATGGTTAACTGAGCGTGGGGGCTTCCTATTTATCCCCATCAGCACCCTGAGAACATGATCGTGTGGTCCTGATGTTTGCCATGGCAGTTCACGGCCAAATAGCTGCCTTAGAGTCTGCCGGCTGTAGTAACATGTTAAGACGGTTGTGACTTTTAGGTGGAAAAATACACTTTTTCATTCCTGTCATGTCACATAGCATTAATTCCTGAAAGTCACCTGTAGGTTTAATAAACTACCTGCCAGCAGTTTTCAATATGTCAAGGAGTGCTGTTTTTAAAATGAGGTAAAATGGGGTGTTTCCAATATATAGGACCCCTCAAATTACTTCAAACCTGGATAGGTCCCTAAAAGAAATTATTTTGTAAGTTTCTTTGGAAAAAGAAAAAATTGCTGCTGCATTTTTAAACCTCCTAAAATGAAATGAAATAACAATTTACAAATGTAAATGTAAAGCAAGCATGAAGGAAATGCTATTTATTAATGTTTTGCCATGGGATGACTATCTGGATTAAAGGGATAATCATTAAAAGTTTGGAAATTGATATTTTTTTACAGTTTTGTAAAATTTCTGATATTTTTTTTAACTAAACACAAAACATATCAATCTAATTTTACCATTATCATAAAGTATAATGTGTCACGAAAAAACAGTCTCAAATCACTGGGATATGTTGAAGTGTTCCAGAGTTATGACCACATAAAGTGACACTGGTCAGATTTCAAAAATTTGGCCCCGTCACTAAGGGGTTAAGAGATATGACATTTAGCTCCATTGTCAGGTTACATCCTTCAAATTCTCAATCCTTTTTTTTAAATAAAAAAGTGGCATGCCAATCTGTCTGGTTCTAGTTATTGACCCCGTAATTGGCTACATTAGTTGGCAAATTTACAATTCAAGAGCCTAAAATAGCTGTGTTAAAACATTTGGCCATTTTCAGACGAGTGTATTATGGACACATTTCTGCGAGTGCTGGCGCGATTGCAGGTCTAATGACCTGAGCTGACAGTGTCATTCCGTGACGCTGTCAGTGTAGGTCATTAGATCAGTGACCACCTTGCTCTAATAATCGAGAAGAGAACAACTCAAAAACCTGTCAAGTGTTTTTTTCTTTTTCTTTTTTTTTTAATCATTTTAGGATATAAAAAGCTCTTTAAATCAAAGAGTAACAATAACAAGACAATTGTTTATAGGCCAGAAAGCATTTTAGAGAAGCTCACTGTGCATGTGTGATAATAGAGTGATGTCGAACGTTTCACCTTGGTGTATAAACACATTTAATCACAATTGTTTGCATAGAGCAGAATATTTTTCTATTAAATACATCTTGACATAAGCATTAGTTCTTATTAGGCTACACTCAGAAATATTCATAGGCTTCAAGTGCAATTATCAGAATCGCTTACGTGTAGAACTTGGATCATTCAGTGAATTTATGCTACATTAATAAGGAATGCTAATTATGCAGTAAAAAAGGCACAAAAGCAAAAACTTCATGTAAATGCATATGTAGTTTGACCAAAGTTTTGCTGCAGTTGCAATTTTAAATAGAAATAAGGAGAAATTGCACATTTTGTTCTAACTATTACATTGCTTTAAATAAGGCTTTGCCGTAATTCATGTGCAGGCCACCAAATGGATAGAAGTGATTATTAGTTGCAGAAATAGCTGAGACAAATCAGCCACTTATTTACACTTACAGGAAGGTTTCTCCCATAGGAAACTGTGTCACAGGGCACAACAAAAAACATAACTAACATTTTCTTTGCCGTTTTATTGCAACTGAAGTTTTCTTCTTGAAGTTAATAGGAAAACCAAAAAAATCCCCCAAAATAACACAAATGGGGCTTACTTTTGTATACAGTGAGTATGGAAAGTTTTCAGACCCCTTTACATTTTTCACTCTTTATTTCATTGCAGCCATTTGGTAAATTCAAAAAAGTTCATTTTTTCTCATTAATTTACACTCTGCACCCCATCTTGTCTGGAAAAAAAACAGAAATGTAGAAATTTTTGCAAATTTATTAAAAAAGAAAAACAGAAATATCACATGGTCATATATACTCAGACCCTTTGCTCAGTATTGAGTAGAAGCACCCTTTTGAGCTAGTACAGCCATGAGTCTTCTTGGGAATGATGCAACAAGTTTTTCACACCTGGATTTGGGGATCATCTGCCATTCTTCCTTGCAGATCCTCTCCAGTTCCATCTGGTTGGATGGTGAACGTTGGTGGACAGCCATTTTCAGGTCTCTCCAGAGATGCTCAATTGGGTCAGGGCTCTGGCTTGGCCAGTCAAGAATGGTCACCGATTTGTTCTGAAGCCACTCCTTTTCCTTTGTTATTTTAGCTGTGTGCTTCCTGCTTCACAGTCTGTCTAAACATTTTTTATTGGTGCACAAAAAAACTGGAAATCAATGAAATTAATAATTATCGATCATATACCTGATAATGTGACAGACCGTTTAAGTACTTTAATAAAAAAAGAAAGCTTTTGGATATTCAAGTTGGGCACATTGGCCCCTGAAGGATTGAACCTTGTGATTGATAAAGTGACTAGTTAGATGTTGGTCTCTTTCCTTGTTTTAATTATCATTATTTTTTATTTTATTTTCTCTTATTATTATTTTTTATGATTAATTTCACTATTTTACTTATTTTTTATCCTGGGTTGTTTTTACTATGTTTTTATCTGGGAGGGCCCAGCTTTAAAATGTTCTGAAAAACAGCGCAATCTCTCTTTTTTTATTCATTGTATTGATATATTTGCATATGTAATTACAAGTGTCCTGTGATTTGCTGCCTCTTGTTTAAATACTGCTTCCCTTTGATGATTAATAAATGTCCACCTGAAGAAGACGGCGTATGCCGTTGAAACGCATTGTGGTTCAACTCAAATTGGTGCCTGAGTCCGTCATTCTGCGCTCCTGTGACCGGCCTTTCTTGTATATTTACTTTCCCAACACTGGCTGCCTATGAGATGAAAGCTGAAGCACTATGACAGACACCCGCAATGGAAATATGTTAGTAGAACAGAATTGAACTTTATCTCTGTTAAAGTGTTAGATCTGATGTATTGTGTTGATTCAGATCTCACTGCAGAGCTGTGTGTCAGCAGGAGAGAAAAGCATGAAAGCAAAATGACAGTCATTACATACTGTACCTCACACTGGTAAGACCCCTTTCAATTAAAATAAGTTCCGGATGCAGATTCTCATGCAGATCTGTGTCCTGCCCATAGATCTTAACAGCTCATTTACATATAAAAAAAACCCTGGATTTCTCTAGAATAAGACATCAGTTTGCAATTATCACGGTATCATTTTATTCAGCTTCCTATGACCTACATACTCATTTAGTCATACAAGCTTCACAAAAACATAAAATATATGTCTTAACTCTGTCATTTTCTGTGTTTTCTTTTTGTCTTAGGAGTCTTTGTACAACACGACGGTTGAAAACAGTCATGACATGTCAAAGAAAGTAAGTAAAGAACAAATTTGCACAAAACTGTCAAAACCATTATAGCCTACACTTTATCCCTTTCACTGCCAATGAATATGTAATACACTGTTCAAAAAAATAAAGGGAACACTTAAACAGCAGAATATAACTCCAAGTAAATCAAACTTCTGTGAAATCAAACTGTCCACTTAGGAAGCAACACTGTTTGACAATCAATTTCACATGATGTTGTGCAAATGGAATAGACAACAGATGGAAATCATTGGCAATTATCAAGACACACTCAATAAAGGAGTGGTTCTGCAGGTGGGGACCACAGACCACATCTCAGTACCAATGCTTTCTGGCTGATGTTTTGGTCACTTTTGAATGTTGGTTGTGCTTTCACACTCATGGTAGCATGAGACGGACTCTACAACCCACACAAGTGGCTCAGGTAGTGCAGCTCATCCAGGATGGCACATCAATGCGAGCTATGGCAAAAAGGTTTGCTGTGTCTGTCAGCATAGTGTCCAGAGGCTGGAGGTGCTACCAGGAAACAGGCCAAAACACCAGGAGATGTGGAGAGGACCGTAAGAGGGAAACAACCCAGTAGCAGGACCGCTACCTCAGCCTTTGTGCAAGGAGAAACAGGATGAGCACTGCCAGAGCCCTGCAAAATGACCTCCAGCAGGCCACAAATGTGTATGTGTCTGCACAAACGGTTAGAAACTGAATCCATGAGGATGGTCTGAGTGCCCGACGTCCACAGATAGGGGTTGTGCTCACAGCCCAACACCATGCAGGACACTTGGCATTTGCCACCGAACACCAGGATAGGCAAATTCGCCACTGGCGCCCTGAGCTCTTCAGAGATTAAATCAGGTTCACACTGAGCACATGTGACAGACATGACAGAGTCTGGAGACGCCGTGGAGAGTGATCTGCTGCCTGCTACATTCTTCAGCAAGACCTGTTTGGCAGTGGATCAGTATTGTTGTGGGGTGGCATTTCTTTGGAGGGCTGCACAGCCCTCCATGTGCTCACCAGAGGTAGCCTGACTGCCATTAGTTACCGAGATGAGATCCTCAGACCCCTTGTGAGACCATATGCTGGTGTGGTTTTGCCCTGGGTTCCTCCTAATGCAGGACAATGCCAGACCTCATGTGGCTGGAGTGTGTCAGTAGTTCCTGCAAGATGAAGGCATTAAAGCTATTGACTGGCCCGCCCGTTCCCCAGATCTGAATCCAATTGATCACATTTTGGGACATCATGTCTCACACCATCCACCAATGTCACATTGCACCACAGACTGTCCAGGAGTTGGCGGATGCTTTAGTCTAGGTCTGGGAGGAGATCCCTCAGGAGACCATCTGCCACCTCATCAGGAGCATGCCCAGGCATTGTAGGGAGGTCATACAGGCACGTGGAGGCCACACACACTACTGAGAATCATTTTCTTGTTTTGAGGCATTTCCACTGAAGTTGGATCAGCCTGTAACTTCATTTTCCACTTTGATTTTAAGCATCATTCCAACTCAAAGAACTCCCTGGGATATTAGTTGTGATTTATGTTGATAATTTTTAGGTTTTATTGTTCTCAATACATTCCGCTATGAAATGAATAAAGATTTACAACTGGAATATTTAATTCAGTAATATCTAGGATGTGGGATTTTAGTGTTCCCTTTTTTTTAGCAGTGTACATCCTTGCATTAAAAAACTATTTTTTATATTTAACTGGACACAGCATGTCATAGTGATGACAGAGCAGAATAAAACTTTTTTTCATTTAAATCTTGTCTCTCCATTGCGGAGATGTTAGCAATCATAGTGTTTGCCATCTTAAGTTAAATCTCATTAAATGCAAGTGGGCGCTATCGGGGAGTTTTCACTGAGTGCATGTCCTTCTTCCTCCTGCATAATATTACCCAATCTTAAGCAGGTAGCAACACACAGTTGAAAAAGAACACAAATAACTGAGAACAGGCTACTACTGTGTAAATTGTAATGACAGCTTGCTCTGCTCCTGGACAGGCAGTCTGGGGAGAGGGGCAGTGCAACATAGGAGATAGTACTATGAGAGGAGGAGAACAGATTGATGGGTTTGTAATGTGACCTAGCTAAACTCAGCTGTGCTGCCTTTCTTCATGCTCTAACTTTGGTGACCCTATCTGAAAGGTGTTAGACATCTGTCCCCTACTCCCAGATCTTTCTAATAAGGCACAAGGTTAGTCCAGGCGATCAGGATGTCTGTCATTACAGCTAACACACTGAAAAGCCTGCTGTAATCTATTGCGGGGTATTTTCTTTGTTTCCTGTTTTTCTGCTCTGCAGTTTCTATTACATTGTGCATCAGATAAAGGTACTTTCACATTTGCGTTTCCCTGATCTGCGGACGGCTGCGGACTTCCTCCGTGAAGCCCCACCCTTGGCCGCACCTCCGCCGCTAGCTCCGCCTACTTCTGCATGCGGCCTGCGTACCTATCTTTAACATTAGGTACGCAGGTCGTGCGGCTGTATGCGGAGGCTGCCGCATGCGTCGTTTTGACGCTGCGGCGACCAGCGTAGGACGCAGCCTGTAGCATTTTTTTTTTATCCGCAGCGTCAAAACGACGCATGCGGCAGCCTCCGCATACAGCCGCACGACCTGCGTACCTAATGTTAAAGATAGGTACGCAGGCCGCATGCGGGCGGCATGCAGAAGTAGGTGGAGCTAGCGGCGGAGGTGCGGCCGAGGGCGTGGCTTCACGGAGGAAGTCCGCAGCCGTCCGCAGATCAGGGAAACGCAAATGTGAAAGTACCCTTAAACTTGAAAAAATTGAATCGTCCTCTTTAAAGCGTATAAAGTACTGTGTTGCATTTTCCTTGTGTTCTTAACGTATTAGCAACAGTTGCACAAATGTTACTGGCAAGTTGATACATTTCTTATACATTTTAGACCCTATTTGTAGTTTGTTCAACAAGGGGTTGTGACTTAGTCCAGGATGAAACAAGCATATCAAAAATTGACAGAGTTTTCTCCAGAAAACTCTGGGAATATTCATCCTTATTGTGATCCGTGTGTCCGTTTTTATGCCTGTTGTAACACACCGATTCTATACATTAACAGTGTAAAATGTACATGTTCAAATGCAGTTTCCTATGTTAATAATTTTAAAATATTTGCAAAAGTCAGATGCAATATGGATAACCTGTATGGGATGTTTTTGAGCAATTATAAAATTAAAGGGAAACTATCACCCCCAAAATCAAAGATGAGCTAAGCCCAGCAGCATCAGGAGCTTATCTATAGCATTCTGTAATGCTGTAAATAAGCCCCTGATGTATCCTGAAAGATGAGAAAAAGAGGTTAGATTATACTCACCTGGGGGGCGGCCCAATTTGATGGGCGTCGCGGTCCGGTGCGGGGCCTCCTATCTTCATAGGATGACATCCTCTTCTTGTCTTCACACTGCGGCTCTGGCGCAGGTGTACTTCGTTGAGGGCAGAGTAAAGTACTGCACTGCTCAGGGGCCTGGCCTCTCTGACCTTTCCCAGCGCCTGCGCACTGCAGTACTTTGCTCTGCCCTCAACAGGGCAGACAAAGTACGCCTGCGCCGGAGCTGCAGCGTCAATACAAGAAGAGGACGTCATTGTAAGAAGATGGGAGGCCCCGGACCGGACCGCGACCGGACCGCAGCGGGACCGCCCCTGGGTGAGTATAATCTAACCTCTTTTTCTCATCTTTCAGGATACATCGGGGGCTTATCTACAGCATTACAGAATGCTGGAATAAACATGGAATAAATGGCGCTATAATAATAAATAATAATAATGTAAAAAGAATATAACTTAAAGGGTAAGTTGTCCTGTGTATGTGTAGATGAGAAAAAATAAATAAAAAAAAAAATAATAGGGTGCACACTGATAATTAAGTGCCCATATGCAGAACTCTGTGTCACCACTTCCGCCAGGCCTCACCCACGTAAATGCCCACACATTAACATGCATTTTATCTTTAGGAACAATATAATAAATTATGCAAATGCTAATATATAATATAAATGCATTTACACATTAGTTGCACGTATGAAAAAGTACACACATGCACACAAGCATTAATAAGATATGTACAGTGCTCAGCATAAATGAGGACACCCCCTTTGAAAAGTAACATTTTAATCAATATCTCACAAGAAGAAGTTGCTAAATTTTGACAAGACTAAGTTCCATAGAACATTTTTTTAACCCATAACATAAATTTAAGGTTAATAATATAACTTTCATTACAAAACCTTCAGTTTTACTAAAATTAGTTAATGCAAAAATAAATACACTACACATCAAAAACTACTACTCTAGTTTTTTTGTATGACCTCCATGCTTTTTTAAGGACAGAACCAAGTCTTCTAGACACAGAATGAACAAATTGACGACATATTGCAACATCTTTCTTTTGCCATTCTTCAAGAAAGACCTCTTGTAGAGCCTGGATGCTGGATGGAGAGTGATGCTTAAATTGTCTCTTTCAGAACTCTTAGGTGTTCAACTGGATTCAGATCAGGAGACATACTTGGCCACTGAATCACTTTCACCCTTCTTCAGAAATGCAACAGTGGCCTTAGATAAGTGTTTTGGATTGTTTTATGCTTGAAAAGTGTACGTCTACCAAGGGTGCAGAGTGATAGTAGCATCTTATTTCGATATACAGCAGTAAATGTGTGAATTCATGATGCCATCAATGAAATGAAGCACCCCTACATCAACAGCACTAATGCAGCCTCCCATATGGATACTGCCACCACCATGTTTCATTGTAGGCACCATATATTTTCTTTGTACTCCTCACCTTTGCAATGTCATACAGTTTTGAACCTATCAGTTCAAAAACATTTATCTAGGTCTCATAACTCCAGAGTATAGAGTTGCTGTAGTCTTCATATTTTTCATTATGGGCCTTTGCAAATTGTAGGTGGGCTTTTTGTGCATGGGCTTTAGAAGATGCTTCATTTGTGGATGGCACCCATGCATGCCATTTCTCAGCAGTGTATGCCATATTGTGTCATGGGAAGAACTGACATTGGTTTGGCTTTCCACTTTTTTAGCTAACTACAGTGAACTTGCATGTTGAGTCTCTTCAACCATTCTCATCAGAAGACACTCCTGTTGAGGTGTTAACTACCATGGTCAGCCTGGATATCTCTGTGAGATGGTTGCAGTTCCATCTTTGTTAAACCTGTGCTTCACTTTTGCTACATTATTCTGATTGATAAGTAAAGTTTTTCTCATCCTCTTGTAGCCTTCACCTTTCTTGTGCAAATAAATTAATTCTTTCTCAGGTGTTGTGACATTTCTCTTCCATATTGTGCCATTGCTGAGAGCATGAAATGAAAAGTGGTTTTATTTGTCAAATAATGACCCTTTTAGAGTCAGCTGTCTGCTGGACACATGTTTACTGAATAATTAGTCTTACCTGTAGTTTAATTCTTGTTAATTAGAATTTTATAGGCTAAACTTTAACTTTGCTCCTAAGACTTACATTTGTGTACTAATTTTTCCAAAATGGAACTTGAATTAATTTGTTAGGAAAATGACTTGTTTTGGTGGACAAAATAACAAATCTTGTTTGCAATCCATAGCCTAAATTTGTGGGAATATTTTGTATGGTGGTATCCAACTGAATAGGTTGATTCTAAAAGGAAACTAAAAGTAGTCTGTTAGGGTTTACTCCATTATGCTGAGCACTATATGTGCACATTACAAATAATATACACATACACGTGGCATTTTGGTATTGCACTCGATCAAATGTCCAGATGATTTTTTTGTTCATTAATAAGAGCATTCTTTTTTTTTTTGCAAAAGTTTCATTATATGAGGGGAACTTTTGTGAGAGGAGATGTCATTTTTATGGTCCATTTTGCCAATTACATATTTAAGAGTTATATTTGTTTAACTATTTCTTCAATTTAATTGAGAAAAAAACAATCAGACATTTTTTATGCCATTGCATTTACCGGTGATCACCATAAATATTCTGTTCACTGTATTGTATGAGTTGCTACAATTACATTGATACCAAATATGTCCATTTTCTTACTTTCGACTCTGTAAAAACTCTTACTGTTTAACTCATTCATTCTCATCTGGACTATTGTAACTCTCTCCTAAATGGCCTCCCTCTTACCAAACTCTCCCCGCTCCAATCTGTCCTGAATGCTGCTGCCAGGATCATATTTCTCACCAACCGTTACACCGATGTCTCTACCCTGTGCCAGTCATTACACTGGTTACCCATCCACTCTAGAATCTAGTACAAAACGATTACCCTCATTCACAAAGTGCTCCATGGCTCAGCACCACCCTACATCTCCTCCCTGGTCTCAGCCTACCACCCTACCCGTGCTCTCCTTTCTGCTAATGACCTGAGGTTAGCATCCTTAATAATCAGAACCTCCCACTCCAGTCTCCAAGACTTTTCACGTGCTTTGCCAATTCTTTGGAATGCACTACCCAGGTTAATACGATTATTCCCCAATCCCCACAGCTTTAAGTGTGCCCTAAAAACACATTTGTTCAGACTGGCCTACCGCCTCAACGCCTTAACCTAATTATCCCTGTGTGGCCCATTCATATAAGTTAAGCCAAAATCAGGTTCCTCGCATCATGTTCTCATACAATTTATGCAGTTAATAGCCCTCTGTGTCTGTTCTGCTACATACTTAAGCTGTTAACTGGTTCATGCAGCTTTACATGAACACTCGATCCTTACACTATGGCTGGTCTGAACAACGAAAGCAATTGTTACCATCCACCTCTCGTGTCTCCCATTTTTCCTCATAGATTGTAAGCTTGCAAGCAAGGCCCTCTCTCCTCTTGGTGTCTATTTTGAACTGTGATTTCTGTTATGCTGTAATGTCTATTGTCTGTACAAATCCCCTCTATAATTTGTAAAGCGCTGTGGAATATGCTAGCGTTATATAAATAAAATTATTATTGTTGTATTTATTGTCTTGTGAAGCTTATTTTTAAAAAGAGAAGTAAAAAGTATGATTATAATTGTTTATCATTATTTTTTAATCATTAACCCCTAATATACAGGTATATAGAAATGTGCTGGTATATAGACATGTATCTCTATGTATCAGTACAATATGCCTGCAAAGAAGAAGAATTTTATATAGCTCTTTAGACAGAAAAACAAAGCTTTAACAAAGTAGCTCCTTGTTAAAGCTCGAGCTTGCCAAGCCAAAGGTTGTAAGGTTAAAACCACAGACCATATTTCCATATTTGAAAAAGCAAATACGTAATTAACTAAAAATTAAAGCATATACATATACAACACGGCCTTCTTCTGATGTCATAAGAATAAGAATCCACATGAGGAGGAAATGGAACATGGACAACATGGACAACAAATTACCCAAAAAGATATTCATCAAAGACAACCAGATAAAAAATATATTATCATTTATTAAAAATACTTGATTATACACAAGAATACCAAAAATGTCTCTGACTTCAAGGAAATTAGCATAAACAAATCATTATTAAAAAAGCATTAAAATTGATAGTCATGACAATCTATGTGTATCAGGGGGCGAACAACATCAGTCAAAACCAAAAGAAAGGTATAAAAAAAGGTAATATTGCTGATAAATTTCAAATAAATTTCTTTAAAACAATATGGCACTCCAAAAAAACAGTGAAAGATAATGTATAAAAAATGCAGTGAAAAAATAATAAATAAATACCTAGTGGTAACCAAGTAAAGTCAAACAAACAACCAAAACTAATACACACCAATGTATACATTTTTATATAATTTGTGATACCAACAAATCCATAATATCAAAAGTACATGGTGCACATTAAATGGAGATAGCCATAGTACATTTAGTGAAAATTCAAGTGGCCAGCACTAAGATAAGAATAGCAACAATAGAGATAGTAGTAATAATCAATAAGACATCACATACCAGGCTATCATCCGCCCCCTGCACACACCACTCCAACGCATGTTTCGCTTCTGCTTCGTCAGGGAGTGGACAACAAGCCTGCAGTGCCGTTGTGAAGCTAAAATTCATTAAGTCCATCCCTGCTTTGGCCATTATAGGACTTGTTACCTGGATTTTCACCAGTTTTCTCTTCTGCAGGTTCTATCTCTTAATTTACAGCTAACCCTGTATTGGAAAGAGACTAGCTGTTATGATAACTCTTATACACAGCACACTTAGAGGGATTCATGCTCCTCCTTCCTTAGTTAACACACAATGAGAAGCAACTACACCCCCTTGTTCATAACTACCTCCCATTTTTCATCCCTACTCTTCCCTTTCCCATCTGATTTATTAAAAATTTCAAAAAAGATTATTTGAAGAAGAAGCAACTACAGCATGGACGACATCACACAGCAGTCCTGAGGTGTGTAGAGGAGAATCAAAAGTAAATCTAAATCAAAATATTATATGAAACATATGTTATTGTATGTATTTTGCAATCTTTTTCAAAAGCAACCTTTATTTCAATTGACTGCAACCACGACAAAATAATCTATTTTCCAACATTTTAACCTTACACGTAGACTTTATACATACAAGTGGAGAATAGTTTGCCATATGTCTATATGTTTAATATGTTTATGTAGGTTTAGGCTTTTTCCAACAAATCTTTTTCTCCGCGTTTTACATAGAACAATAAGAGCAGCACTTTTATATAAAAGTGTAAAACATCAGAACTTTAGCTGTAACTTTTATAGAGCCTGTAAAATACTTATTTAATTAAATGGTCGTTGATAGGTAAATTGCATACAATGTTCATATAGTTCATTAGAGAGGACGTTTCCCAGCCTGTGTCATATATATATTGCAAGCTTGCAGTTTTCTGTAAATATCTGATCTATAAAAGGCTGCAAGAACTTGACAATAACTAAAGCTCTGCTAAATTCAAGGACCACTGCTGTGAAAGTGAACATCTGCACAATTACAGCAACTGCCACACTCTCAGCTTTTTTTATTCTATTACATGGCAAATAGAAGCCTCCAGAGACCTCAGTAACAGCAGTTAGCAGCAGCCAATGGCAGGTGGAACAGCAGCGAACAGGTGCTTTAGCTTGCCGTCTAGAGTGGCACTGATAGTAAGGTTTATTAAGCCCTGCAATGATCATTGGGACAAACTGAAAAAGAATTTGTCAATCTTCAAAACACTAACTAAAACAACACAAGGACCCGAAAAGTTATGTGACCTGACAAAATTTCACACAGTGTTAGTTAAACTCCAAATGTTATAACAAATCAGTCAGTAACTTTAATTTCCAGAACGTAAAAGAAAATGTTGTGAAAAAATCCAGAACGTAAAAGAAAATGTTGTGAAAAAATGTTGCCAATATGTAAAATGAAGAACATTGGCGCATGTTCATCAATGCACTGATTACAGCATGAACAACATATTTACGCTGGTTTACACACAGCTGTAATACTGCTGCCGCAGTGTCCTAAGTTTGGTTCAGGAAAACAGCTAGAGAACCAGTTATTACATCTGCGGCCCAGAATGATATAACTATAGGGTACCAAGGTAGCAGTCACATCTGAGTACAAAGAGGGTACCGTATATGCTCGTGTATAAGCCGAATTACTCAGCTCATTTTTTTGTGCTGAAAACGCCCCCCTCAGCTTATACACGAGTCATTGTCCCAGAAAGACGGTGGGGGAAGGGGAGCGGCGGGTCACAGAGGCAGAAACTGGCGGCGGCGGCTAAAGCCTGTGCCCGCTGCTGAAGAGAAATGAATATTCACTGTGCTGACAGTGAATATTCATTTCTCTTATAGCGCGCACAGTTACAGCCGCCGGCTTCCAGCACACATCCTACTTACCTTCCCTGCACGCCCTCTTTGCATCTCATTCCGGTGCCAGCAGCTCTTCTGGCCAAGCGATCACGTGTCCCCCGCTCATTAAGGTAATGAATATTCACCTTTCTCCACACCTATAGGCCCCAATGGGTCTGCAATGTCTGTAGGTCCCCTGAAACAAGAGTCGCAGCTTCATATATGTCTGTGAGGCTGTGATGCTCAGGTCTGAAGAGACGTGGCTAGTCATTGCATTGAGGTCCATGCTCAGGCCAGTTTGCATGAGCCCTCAGGGCATTCTTAGTCATTTTGATATTTCACAAACATGTGAAATTAAGAAAATATAACTGAGTCACCCACCAAGGCAGTGGGGTACTTGGTACCAGGTCCGGTCGCTGTTAAAGTGGATGTCACGGTGGCTGCGACCCGGTCCGTTGCCCTGGAACTCAATTAAAAGGGAACGGTCTTTTAAGGGGTATTGTGAAAGTCTATTTTCTTGATGCCACCTGTGGTTCTCGGTCAGTAGGGACTGACGCTGCTTAAAGGGTCCTCTGGGATGATGGTATGGCGGCTGGATGGTGACGCTTCCCAAAGGTGAAGCGGGGTCCCAAGGGCTCCCAAGGTATATGGCAGGGATGATGTGTTGCCAGTAAATAACAGAGGACTCAGGATTGCAGTCTTTACCTGGTTTACTGGAGTTGTAGTAGCCCTCAGTCCAGGATACCGGTAACAGGTACAGAAGGAGTCCAGGCAGCCCGGAAAAAAGAAGAAGTCCCCTTGGCAGGTCAGGTTGGGAGCTTTCCTCTATGCGCTGGGTTTCTCGTACCTTGCTACCTGTGGTTTGCTGGCAAAGTACTCCTTTCTCTTTCCTGTCCTGGGACAGAACCTGCATGGCAGGCAGCTTGAGCTGTACTCTTGGGGGTCTCTGACACAGTGACTCCAGGCTCTATCTGTTGCTTTGCCTCAGGTATGGTATGAGCAGTATACTTATAGTCATATGCAACAGAAGGTGTTGTCTGTGAGATTACCTGCCAAAGGGATCCCTCTTGTCTCCAGGCATAACACTACCCTCCCCGAGAGGAAGGCAGCACTACTGTGGTACCCGAACTCCTGGGGTGCCACATTCCTCCCCCGTTAAATCCAGTACTCCTGGACTGAGAAAAGGAAACATAAACAACAGGTTACAAGGTGCAAAAACATTTTGAAATACATTTGAACAGGTTAATAACTTTTTCTTCCCTTACGGGAGGCACTTTTGGCTTGAACGTTGAAAATAAACATTTTATAAATGTAAAACTGGTCTTATACCAGGGTGTCAGTGTTCATATAAAACAGTACCGAAGCGAGGGACCCATCATAAACCCCCAACGTAGGCTTGGGCGGGCTACAAGGCATATCCAGACCCGGGGTTCGGCCGCACCAGACTGTTTTAGCTGCAGGTCTGCTGAAACAAGGCCCTACCCATGTCAGCAAAGTGGGTAGAACCAGGGTGCACCTTGAGCGTGCCAACTATGTACAAAAACAGTTTTTGGGTAATCCACTGTCCATTACCCCATTGTCCATTTTAAACCTGTAACAAATATATGCAAACAGGTAACACCAATTATTGACATTTTTAGTCCCTGTAACAATTTGACCCTTGGTGCTACGAGTAGACCTACGTAGTTCCTTGTCTAACACGTTTGCTGTTGCTGTTGTGTTCCCACTAGTGCCTGTACTACTTGTGGGCCTGCATTGCGTAGGTAACCTGGGTAATTGTCTGCGACTTCTTAGATTCACCATGGGTCTGACAGATTCCCTGATAGCAGAGGGTGAATTCTCTGGTTCCACTGCTGGGGTGACGTTTACTGCTTGAGCCCGCTAGTGTAAAGTCTCTTCTGTTTCAGGGTGGTTCTGAGTTGCTTCTTCTGTTATTTCTAACTGGGGGAAAGACAGGACAGGCATCACTATGGCCTGATGTACTTGAGTCCAAGACTAGGGAAAATCTCCAAGAACAATATGGATTTTCTTTTCTTCATGTTTTGTAGGTTGAGAAGTGCTTGGGTCTTTTTCTTTGTCTCTCAGTTTATTAGGGCATATTTTAAGGTGATCTCTGGATACCGCAGTTAAAGTTTCTCCTCCATCTTTGCTTATTAGACAGACTTTAGTATTGTCAAAGTTTGATGGTAAGATGGTATATCGTTCTGCTTCCCACTGGTCATCGAGTTTGTGCATTCTCCTTTTACGATTTAACACTTGTTCACCTGGTGACAAGGGAATTGCAGGGGCATAGTTTCTCTCTTGTTTTTGTCTCGCATGGGACAAGCTTCTTCTACACACTCTTGTACTTGGCGGTATTTCTGTTGTTTCTCATTATCCCAATCTGCATCTGGTGAGGTAGTTTCTGGTGTTAGGACTCCCATGTCTAGATCAACAAGTAATTTGCTAGATTTTCCTCTCATCAGGTAGGCTGGAGTGCAGTTGGTGGAATTCACTGGGATGTGATTGTACAGATCTACCAAGTCTGGCAACTTCTCTGGCCATAAGTTTCTTTTGTGCAAAGGCAAGGTCTTTAGTAAGTCAATTACTATTTGATTCATCTTTTCACACATGCTATTTGTTTGTGGGTGGTACGGTGTTGTTCTGATCTTCTTACATCCGTACAGGTTGCAGAACTCCTGGAACACTTCCGCTTCAAAGGCTGGGCCTTGATCAGTGAGTACCTTATCAGGGTATCTGTGTGGTTGACAAAAGTGTTGTTGGAAGGCTTTGGCTGCCATCTTCGCTGTCTGGTCCTTGACAGGTACTACTACCAGGAATCTGGAGTAATGGTCCACTAAGGTCAAAGCATAAACAAAGCCTTACCGACTTGGAGTTAGCTTCATGTGGTCTAAGGCCACCAGTTCCAGTGGCTGTTTGGTGACTATGGGCTGTAGGGGAGCCCTCTGGCTGCACGGTCCTTTCTGCGCAGGTTGCATGGGCCACACTCTCGGCACCACTTTTCAATGGCTTTTCTCATGCCAATCCAGTAGAACCTTCCACGGAGTAGGATCTCTAACTTCTTCCATCCAAAGAGTCCTGCTCCATCGTAATACGCTTCCAGAACTATTGGCGCATCTTGTCTCGGTACCACTATCTGCCAGACCACCTTGTGAGTGCGTGGATCGATATTCCTCCGGCACAGCTTACTGTTGTAGACAAACAATTTGCCCTTCTCCTTCCACAGCTGTTGAATTTCTTGTGGATCATCTGGACCAGGGTGTGAATCTGCTTGCGTCAGCAGCTCTTTGACCAGACTGACCGCGGGGTCACTGTCCTGTGTTTCTGCCCATCCATGGTGGGGCAATGGGTTCAGAGTGGCTTCTTGCTTGTTATTAGCGCTTGTTCCTCACATAATGGGAATGCTGAGTCGCTCCGGGGCGATGGAAAGCTGGTAACTCAATCTCTTTAAGTTTTTCCGGATCTTCCCCCACCTCTGGTAAGTTGGGCATCCTGGACAGCGCATCTGCATCTGCATTCTTGTGCCCTGCACAGTACTTGATGGTGAATTCATAGTTGGACAACCGGGTCATCCATCGCTGCTCCAAGGCATCTAGTTTTGCCATCTCCAGGTGTGTCAGTGGGTTGTTGTCCGTGAAAACTGTGAATCTTGCTGAGGCCAGATAGTGTTTGAAGCACTCTGTTACCGCCCAGACTATAGCAAGGAACTCCAGCTTGAAGAAATTGTAGTTTTCGGGGTCCTATCAGTGGGACGAAGCTTCCTGCTGGCGTAGGCATTTACTCTTTCTTTGACTTTCTGCACCTGGGGCAACACTGCTCCCAGTCCCACGTTGCTGGCGTCCGGGTACAGCACAAATGGTTGGTCATATTCAGGGTAGGCCAATACCTCATCTCCCATGAGAGTCAACTTCAACCGAGTGAAGGATCCCTCCAGCCTGTCGTTCCAGTCAAATGGGGTATTTTTACCCTTGATTTTCTTGGATTGGCCCACTAACAGGTCTTGCAATGTTGTGGCTATCTTGGTGAAGTATTTGATAAACCTTCGGTAGTAGACTACCAACTCAAGGAACTGCCGGATTTCGTGGATGTTGCTGGGTTTCCGCCAGTCCTTGATCACAGTGACCTTGTCAGGGTCTGGTGCCACTCCTTCGGCACTTACCACATGGCCCAGGTACTGCACTTTGGGCTTTAACAGGGGGCATTTGGATGGTTTTACCTTCAGACCAAAGTTGGACAGAGCTTCGAACACCTCGGCCAGGTGCTTCAGGTGGTCTTCATATGTCTTAGAGAAGACGATGACATCATCCTGGTACAAGAAGGCGGTTTCAAAATTCTTGTGCCTGAGACAGCACTCCATCATCCTCTGAAATGTTCCTGGCACGTTGCACAGTCCGAACGGCATGTAGTTGAATTCAGAGAGACCCATCGGTGTTGTGAAGGCTGTCTTTCCTTTACCCGCCTCTGCCATGGGAACCCGCCAGTACCCACTGGTGAGAGCCAAGGTGGAAAAGTAGTTAGCAGATTTTAAAGCAGCTAATGACTCTTCTATTCTGGGCAATGGGTATGCATCTTTGTGTGTAATGCGGTTTATCTGCCTATAATCAGCACACATCCTCATTGTGCCATCCTTTTTCCTGACGAGGATTAGTGGAGCGGCCCAGGGGCAACAACTATCTCTGATTACCCCAGCCTCCTTCATCTCTCGTAACATACTTTTGGCACACTGATAGTGAGCTGGTGGTACTGGCCGGTACCTCTCTTTAATCGGTGGATGACTTCCTGTGGGGATATGATGTTGAACCCCTTTTACTTGCACAAAATCTAGTGGGTGCTTGCTGAATACCCGCTCGTGCTCATGGACCACCCGGTAAGCACCTTGTTTTTGGTGTGATGGGGTAAAGTCCATGCCCACATGTAATTTCTGACACCAATCCTCCATTTGTCCTGCAGAGCCATTGTCCTCCGCCCGGTTGGACGGGACCAAGGGTTCTGTTGCCTGTATTGCATTATTATTAACAGTAAACAGTTTGGCAAGTGTGGCATATCTGGTTAGGTGGACCTCTTTGTCTCCATAGTTAAGGACATGTACTGGTACCCACCCCTTACGGACTTCAACCACCCCTCTGGCTGTCAGGATTGTGGGCCTACTATCTGAATACACAGGTTCTACCTGGGCCTGGTAGTCTTTTACCTCTGAGGCCTATTGCTGGCCGACACCATATTAACATTTCACTCCTGGGGGTATTGCAATGGGGATTACTCACTTTCTCCACCAGACAGTTCTACCTGTTGTCTCTGCACCAGGGCTCTGATTTCTTTTTGCAGGACTCTGCTCACTGGAACCAGCAGTTTCGACCACCTGTTGTAACAAGACAATGACCTCGGCAAGACAATTTTCAATGACATTAGTACCAATGGTCATCATAGGGTTACATTTATGTCAGTCAATATTAACAATCACCATTCCTTGGGCCTTCAATTCTACCCGCCCCACCTTAATGGTGACCTCCTTGTACTCCACCTGTGGCAAAGGCTGACCATTATTGGCAACTATTGTTAAATCACTATCTGGGCTATGGGTAATGTCTGTGTCAGGCCAATAACGTTTATAGAGAATGTAAGGCATAGTCGTCACCTGAGAACCAGTGTCCAACAAAGCGCTCATCGAGATGCCATCCATCACAATAGGGAGGACTGGTCGTCCTCCAATGTACTTGGCTCACCAGTTTTGTGGGCCTGGTCGTCCTACTCCTGGGGGTTGGCTCTTTGCCCCAGGGGTCGTTTGTTTAAATGACAGTACCATGCAATATGCCCTGCCTGGTTGCAGCGGCGGCAGATGGGTCATCCATCCAGATGATAGCGGTCGTCCTCTCTTCCTCTGGTCGGCAGGATCCTCTTCTGTCGTCGCCATGGGACGTCCTCTGGTCTGGAAGCCAGCTTGATCTTCTCCTTTGGGGATTCCTGTAGAGACTGCATGGTCCGGGCTAGTGCAGCTACACTTTTAGTCATTTCCTGGACCTGGAGGCGCAGTCCTGTGGAGGGGTAATCATCCAGGATCTGTGCATCGGCCTCAACGGGGACCTGAGAATATGATGCCACCTCCTGGTGGTACGTGAGGGCTGGACACCTAGAGAGCTCTGTGCGGCTGGGCTGAGGTTCATTCAGCACCCGGATGGCCCTGTCTTTAAATTGTGCAAAGTCCAGGTCAGGGTTTTGCAAGGCAAGGATTCACAGCTGTTTCCTGTGGGTGCTGGACAGGAGTCCCTCAATGAACTGTTCTTTTAACCCCTTCCCGACCCATGACGCCTATGCGGCGTCATGGAATGATCGCATCCCTGCAGATTGGTTGAAAGGGTCAATTCCTATTTTACCCGATCTGCAGGGAGAGGGGGAGTTGTACTTCAGCCTAGGGGGGGTGGCTTTGCCCCCACGTGGCTACGATCGCTCTGATTGGCTGTTGAAAGTGCAACAGCCAATCAGAGCAATTTGCAATATTTCACCTATGAAAATGGTGAAATATTGCAATCCAGCCATGGCCGATGCTGCAATAGCATCTGCCATGGCTGGAAATCATGTTCTGGCCCCCCCCACCGCCCCCGATCTCCTCCCCAGTCGTCCGTTATGTGGCCCGGTCCTCTCCGTCCTCCTGTCCGCTTCCCCGTCCTCCTGCCCGCTCCCCCGTGCTCCTGTCTGCTCCCCCCGTCCTCCGATCCCCCCCCCTGTGCTCCGATCCACCCCCCCACCACCCCCTCATACTTACCGATCCTCCCGAAGTCGGTCCGTCTTCTCCCTGGGCGCCGCCATCTTCCAAGATGGCGGGCGCATGCTCAGTGCGCCCGCCGAATCTGCAGGCTGGCAGATTCGTTACAGGTACATTTTGATCGCTGTGGTAGGTTCTACCACAGCGATCAAAATAAAAAAATAATAAATAAACCCCCCCCTTTATCACCCCCATAGGTAGGGACAATAATAAAATAAAGAAAATATTTTTTTTTCTTTTTCCACTAGGGTTAGGGTTAGAACTAGGGTTAGAACTAGGGGTAGGGTTAGGGGTAGGGTTAGGGTTACGGTTAGGGTTAGGGGTAGGGTTATGGCATGTGCACACAGAGCGGATCGGCCGCGGATCCGCAGCGGATCGGCCGCGATTCCGCAGCGGATCGGCAGCGGATCCGCAGCGGATCGGCCACGGATCGGCCGCGGATCCGCAGCGGATCGGCCGCGGATCCGCAGCGGATCGGCAGCGGATCCGCAGCGGATCGGCCGCGGATCCGCAGCGGATCGGCCGCGGATCCGCAGCGGATTGGCCGCGGATCTTTAGCGGATCGGCAGCGGATCGGCCGCGGATCCGCAGCGGATCGGCAGCGGATCCGCAGCGGATTGGCCGCGGATCTGCAGCGGATCAGCAGCGGATCGGCCGCGGATCCGCAGCGGATCGGCAGCGGATTGGCAGCGGATTGGCCGCGGATCCACAGCGGATTGGCAGCGGATTGGCCGCGGATCCGCAGCGGATTGGCCGCTGCGAATTCGAAGCAGTTTTCCATCAGGTTTACAGTACCATGTACACCTAAGGAAAACCAAATCCGCTGTGCCCATGGTGCGGAAAATTCCGTGCAGAAACGCTGCATTGTATTTTCCGCAGCATGTCAATTCTTTGTGCGGATTCCGCAGCATTTTACACCTGTTCCTCAATAGGAATCCGCAGGTGAAATCCGCACAAAAAAACACTGGAAATCTGCTGTAAATCCGCAGGCAAAACGCAGTGCCTTTTACCTGCAGATTTTTCAAAAATCGTGCGGAAAAATCTCACACGAATCCGCAACGTGGGCACATAGCCTTAGGGTTAGGGTTGGAATTAGAGTTAGGGTTGGAATTAGGGCTAGGGTTTGAAATAGGGTTAAGATTAGGCTTGTGGTTAGGGTTACGGATAGGGTTAGGGGTGTGTTGGGGTTACAGTTGTGGTTAGGGTTGGGATTAGGGTTACGGTTGGGATTAGGGTTAGGATTAGGGTTGGAATTAGGGTTACGGTTGTGTTGCGGTTAGGGCTGTGGTTAGGGGTGTGTTGGGGTTAGGGTTGTGATTAGGGTTATGGCTACAGTTGGGATTAGGATTAGGGGTGTGTTGGGGTTAGTGTTGAAGTTAGAATTCAGGGGTTTCCACTGTTTAGGCACATCAGGGGTCTCCAAACGCAACATGGCGCCACCATTGATTCCAGCCAATCTTGCGTTCAAAAAGTCAAATGGTGCTCCCGCCCTTCCAAGCCCCGACGTGCGCCCAAACAGTGGTTTACCCCCACATTTGGGGTACCAGCGTACTCAGGACAAACTGGGCAACAACTGTTGGGGTCCAATTTCTCCTGTTACCCTTGCAAAAATAAAAAATTACTTGCTAAAACATAATTTTTGAGGAAAGAACAATTATTTTTTATTTTCACGGCTCTGCGTTATAAACTTCTGTGAAGCACTTGGGGGTTGAAAGTGCTCACCACACATCTAGATAAGTTCCTTCGGGGGTCTAGTTTCCAAAATGGGGTCACTTGTGGGGTGTTTCTACTGTTTAGGCACATCAGGGGCTCTGCAAATGCAATGTGACGCCCGCAGACCATTCCATCAAAGTCTGCATTTCAAATGTCACTACTTCCCTTCCGAGCCCTGACGTGTGCCCAAACAGTGGTTTACCCCCACATATGGGGTATCAGCATACTCACAACAAACTGGGCAACAAATATTGGGGTCCAAATTCTCCTGTTACCCTTGTGAAAATAAAAAATTGCTTGCTAAAACATCTTTTTTGAGGAAAGAAAAATGATTTTTTATTTTCACGGCTCTGCGTTGTAAACTTCTGTGAAGCACTTGGGGGTTGAACGTGCTCACCACACATCTAGATAAGTTCCTTGGGGGTCTAGTTTCCAAAATGGGGTCAGTTGTGGGGGGTTTCTACTGTTTAGGCATATCAGGGGCTCTGCAAACGTAACATGATGCCCGCAGACCATTCCATCAAAGTCTGCATTCCAAAACGTCACTACTTCCCTTCCGAGCCCCGGCATGTACCCAAACAGTGGTTTACCCCCACATATGGGGTATCAGCGTACTCAGGAGAAACTGGACAACAACTTTTGGGGTCCAATTTCTCCTGTTACTCTTGCAAAAATAAAAAATTCTGGGCTAAAAAAATATTTTTGAGGAAAGGAAACACATTTATTATTTTCACGGCTCTGCGTTATAAACTTCTGTGAAGCACTTGGGGGTTCAAAGTGCTCACCACACATCTAGATAAGTTCCCTTGGGGGTCTAGTTTCCAAAATGGGGTCACTTGTGGGGAGTTCCTACTGTTTAGGCACATCAGGGGCTCTGCAAACGCAACCTGATGCCCGCAGAGCATTCCATCAAAGTCTGCATTTCAAAACGTCACTACTTCCCTTCCGAACCCCGACGTGTGCCAAAACAGTGGTTTACCCCCACATATGGGGTATCATCGTACTCAGGAGAAACTGGAAAACAACTTTTGGGGTCCAATTTCTCCTATTACCCTTGGGAAAATAAAAAATTGTGGGCTAAAAAATCATTTTTGAGAAAAGAAAAATTATTTTTTATTTTCATGGCTCTGCGTTATAAACTTCTGTGAAGCACTTGGGGGTTCAAAGTGCTCACCACACATCTAGATTAGTTCCTTGGGAGGTCTAGTTTCCAAAATGGAGTCACTTGTGCGGGAGCTCCAATGTTTAGGCACACAGGGGCTCTCCAAACGCGACATGGTGTCCGCTAATGATTGGAGCTAATTTTCCATTCAAAAAGCCAAATGGCGTGCCTTCCCTTCCGAGCCCTGCCGTGCGCCCAAACAGTGGTTTACCCCCACATATTGGGTATCATCGTACTCAGGACAAACTGGACAACAACATTTGGGGTCCAATTTCTCCTATTACCCTTGGGAAAATAAAAAATTCTGGGCTAAAAATCATTTTTGAGGAAAGAAAACTTATTTTTTTATTTTCACGGCTCTGCGTTATAAACTTCTGTGAAGCACCTGGGGGTTATAAGTGCTCACTATGCATCTAGATAAGTTCCTTGGGGGGTCTAGTTTCCAAAATGGGGTCACTTGTAGGGGAGCTCCAATGTTTAGGCACACAGGGGCTCTCCAAACGCGACATGGTGTCCGCTAACGATTGGAGCTAATTTTCCATTCAAAAAGTCAAATGGCACGCCTCCCCTTCCGAGCCTTGCCGTGCACCCAAACAGTGGTTTACCCCCACATATGAGGTATCGGCATACTCAGGAGAAATTGCCCAACAAATTTTAGGATCCATTTTATCCTGTTGCCCATGTGAAAATGAAAGAATTGAGGCTAAAAGAAATTTTGTGTGAAAAAAAAGTACTTTTTCATTTTTGCAGATCAATTTGTGAAGCACCTGGGGGTTTAAAGTGCTCACTATGCCTCTAGATGAGTTCCTTGGGGGGTCTAGTTTCCAAAATGGGGTCACTTGTGGAGGAGCTCCAATGTTTAGGCACACAGGGGCTTTCCAAACGTGACATGGTGTCCGCTAACGATGGAGATAATTTTTCATTCAAAAAGTCAAATGGCGCTCCTTCCCTTCCGAGCCTTACCATGTGCCCAAACAGTGGTTTACCCCCACATGTGAGGTATTGGTGTACTCAGGAGAAATTGCCCAACAAAATTTAGGATCCATTTTATCCTGTTGCCCATGTGAAAATGAAAAAATTGAGGCTAAAATAATTTTTTTGTGAAAAAAAAGTACTTTTTCATTTTTACGGATCAATTTGTGAAGCACCTGGGGGTTTAAAGTGCTCACTATTCTTCTAGAGAAGTTCCTTGGGGGGTCTAGTTTCCAAAATGGGGTCACTTGTGGGGGAGCTCCAATGTTTAGGCACACGGGGGCTCTCCAAACGCGACATGGTGTCCGCTAAAGATTGGAGCCAATTTTTCATTGAAAAAGTCAAATGGCGCTCCTTCCCTTCCGAGCCCTGCCGTGCGCCCAAACAGTGGTTTACCCCCACATATGAGGTATCAGCGTACTCAGGACAAATTGGACAACAACGTCCGTGGTCCAGTTTCTCCTTTTACCCTTGGGAAAATAAAAAAAATTTCGCTAAAATATCATTTTTGTGACTAAAAAGTTAAATGTTCATTTTTTACTTCCATGTTGCTTCTGCTGCTGTGAAACACCTGAAGGGTTAATAAACTTCTTGAATGTGGTTTTGAGCACCTTGAGGGGTGCAGTTTTTAGAATGGTGTCACTTTTGGGTATTTTCAGCCATATAGAACCCTCAAACTGACTTCAAATGTGAGGTGGTCCCTAAAAAAAATGGTTTTGTAAATTTTGTTGTAAAAATGAGAAATCACTGGTCAAATTTTAACCCTTATAACTTCCTAGCAAAAAAAAAATTTGTTTCCAAAATTGTGCTGATGTAAAGTAGACATGTGGGAAATGTTATTTATTAACTATTTTGTGTCACATAACTCTCTGGTTTAACAGAATAAAAATTCAAAATGTGAAAATTGCGAAATTTTCAAAATTTTTGCCAAATTTCCGTTTTTTTCACAAATAAACTCAGAAATTATCGACCTAAGTTTACCACTACCATGAAGCCCAATATGTCACGAAAAAACAATCTCAGAATCGCTAGGATCCGTTGAAGCGTTCCTGAGTTATTACCTCATAAAGGGACACTGGTCAGAATTGCAAAAAACGGCAAGGTCATGAAGGAGTTAAGAGCTTTTTCCATCCTGTACGCTGTTAGGGTCAACCTGTTTGATGGCCCGCAGTGCCTCTTGCAAACTAAGGGCAAAGTCCCGTATGCTATCCTGTGTTCTTTGCTTGCACTCGAAAAACTTCATTTTGATTTCTGCAGTGGTAAATATCTGCTGCACAGTCACTTTTTCCACATCTGACCAGGATTTCACCCCTCTTAGGGCTGCGCTAATCAGTTGGCCAGTTAGGATGTTTAACTTTTGATGCTCTGTCAGGGGATATACCTCAAATAGGCTGCAGAGCCTTTCCTTAAAGTCACTTAATGTATGTTACTCCCCGGAATACTGTGGAAGCCAGGCCGCTCCAGGAATATATGGAATGGACAGTGGCATTATGGGCACTGTAGCTGCGGCAGGATCCGGCCAGCTTGCAGGAGCTGCGGGCACTGTGGGGCCGGGTGGTAGTATAGAGCCATGCGGCCGCATCTGCTGTGGGGCCTGCGGGTACCATGGGGCCTGCGGCTGCGAACACCGCAGGGTCTGGGGGCATCATAGGGCCTGCAGCTGCGACCGCCACCAATTCTCCTCCCATGTCGGACATAGCTTCTCCCCCGTGCTAACCTGGTAGAGGCCAGTATCTCTCCTCCGGAGTCTGTAGCGGTTCCTCCGGTGCGCTGTCTGCAGCGGTTCCTCTCTTGTGGTCGGGCACTTTTCCCGGTCCCTGCACGGCGTCTCCACTTCCAGCTCTGCTGCCCAGCATCTTCACTTGCTCCGTTCCTCTCACAGAGCAGACTGGTTTTTCCTTCTTCGCGTTCTTTTTGGCTGTACCCCGAAGGTACGCCTCCTTCTTCCCCTCGCGCTCCACGTGGCGCGGCAATGGCGGTTTGCAAACAAACTGTCACAGTCTCTGACACACAGTACCTGGCGATGCTAGGGCACAAAATTCTGTTTGTGACACCAAGAAATGAGTCGCTTACCAGGGCAGTGGGGTACTCGGTACTGGGTCCGGTAGCTCTTAAAGGGGATGTCATGGTGACTGTGACCCGGTCCGTGGCCCTGGAACTCAATTAAAGGGGAACTGTCTTTTAAGGGGTATTATGAAAGTCTATTTTCGTGATGCCACCTGTGGTTCTCGGTCAGTAGGGACCGACGCCGCTTAACACTAGAAGTCCCAGAGAGGGGTCATTTAACATTTCTACCTTTGGAACCCAGAGATGGGTCGAATGACCTGAAGGATTTTAGCTAACATCCTCTAATCACCGTCTTTTGTTCTGTAGTTAAGGTCATTACTGTCACACCATAGGAGGTTGTTCCATTTCCATTGAGTTTAGCCATTTAGTTTCTAGTTAGTTCTATTCAGTTTATTGTCAGTTCATTTGACCCTCTTTCGGGACTTCAGGGGGGAGCTCGAAATTTCTGGGACTTCTAGTGGTAAAGGGGTCCTCTGGGATGATGGTATGGCAGCTGGATGGTGATGCTTCCCAAAGGTGAAGCGGGGTCCCAAGGGCTCCCAATGTATATGGCAGGGATGATGTGCTGCCGGTAAATAACAGAGGATTCAGGGTTGCAGTCTTTACCTGGTTTACTGGAGTTGTACTAGGCCTCAGTCCAGGATACCGGTAACAGGTACAGAAGGAGTCCAGGCAGCCCAGAAAAAAGAAGAAGTCCCCTTGGCAGGTCAGGTTGGGAGCCTTCCTCTATGCGCTGGGTTTCTCGTACCTTGCTACCTGTGGTTTGCTGGCAAAGTACTCCTTTCTCTTTCCTGTCCTGGGACAGAACCTGCACGGCAGGCAGCTTGAGCTGTACTCTTGGGGGTCTCTGATACGGTGACTCCAGGCTCTATCTGCTGCTTTGCCTCGGGTATGGTATGGGCAGTATACTTATAGTCCTATGCCTCCGGCTCTGCTGTGGACTTTACAGCTATCCACAACCTCGGGCTCCCGATGCCCAGTTTCTGCGTTCCCGCTCTTAGGGGCCAAATCGTTGCCTCCTTGAGCCCTCAATCTCTCCTCTGCTCTTTTCCTGTCTGCTCCAGACTGAGCTGAACTCTCTGGTCTCTCTGGACCAACTGTCTAACTCCTCCTCCAGACCAGGATCTTTATTCAGGGAAGCTGCCCTAAAACTGGGTTTTGAGCTCCTCCTCCTGGCCTGGATTCAGAAGGTGTTGTGTGTGAGATTACCTGCCAAAGGGATCCCTCTTCTCTCCAGGCATAGCACTACCCTCCCCAAGAGGTAGGCAGCACTACTGTGGTACCCAAACTCCTGGGGTGCCACATAACATTTACCCCCTGCCCAAACTTTTGTTTTGACCTTATTTTGAGGCTGAAAAGTCTTCCCAGCATGCCTGAGTACATAGCGTGGCTTACTGTCTCTCAGCTTGGGGCAGGAGCATGGACTGTGCAGGGGAAACTAGTTATTCTGGAACATCCTTGCCATCGCTGTGACACAACAGCAACATAAGTGAAAAAAAAGAAAAAAAAACTGCTAGTATATCTTAATGCAGAGAAATGCCACTTTCTCCACTTATCAGTCACTTCTCACCCCAGAACCCACACTCTATCTGCTCTGATCATTCCCTCTAACAAAAAAATGCTCATATCTGTTTTCTCTGAGGGATCAAATTACAGTCTAAAAACTCTTAAGGTACCGTCACATTAAGCGACGCTGCAGCGATAGCGACAGCGATGCCGATCGCTGCAGCGTCGCTGTTTGGTCGCTGGAGAGCTGTCACACAGACCGCTCTCCAGCGACCAACGATGCCGAGGTCCCCGGGTAACCAGGGTAAGCATCGGGTTGCTAAGCGCAGGGCCGCGCTTAGTAACCCGATGTTTACCCTGGTTACCAGCGTAAAAGTAAAAAAAACAAACAGTGCATACTCACCAGCGCGTCCCCCAGCCTCTGCTTCCTGACACTGACTGAGCTCCGGCCCTAACAGCACAGCGGTGACGTCACCGCTGTGCTTTCACTTTCAGTTTAGGGCCGGCGCTCAGTCAGTGTCAGGAAGCAGAGGCTGGGGGACGCGCTGGTGAGTATGTGCTGTTTGTTTTTTTAACTTTTACGCTGGTAACCAGGGTAAACATCGGGTTACTAAGCGCGGCCCTGCGCTTAGTAACCCGATGTTTACCCTGGTTACCAGTGTAAAATATCGCTGGTATCCTTGCTTTTGCTGTCAAACACGGCGATACACGGCGACCTAGCGACCAAATAAAGTGCAGACCTTCTAGCAGCGACCAGCAATTTCACAGCGGGATCCAGATCGCTGCTGCGTGTCAAATACAGCGATATCGCTATCCAGGTCGCTGCAACGTCACGGATCGCTGGCGATATCGCCTAGTGTGACGGTACCTTTAGGAGAGAATTGTCAGAATTTTGAAGACTGAAAGAGGCAGAGTTCACAATAAATAAGCTGGTGTAGCAAGATAATTATCTTTAAAGTCAGGTTAAGACCTAGCACAATTCTTTTGTTAGCGTTCAGGATTGTCAATGTCCATAATAGAAAGACATTTTGTAATTCTGTATCACGACTGTAGGGTGTGTAGCCCTACACACCCCTAGTGAGTGTTTTCAGGTGATCACAAACCAGATCAACAATGATCAGTTCATCAACATCATAAATTCTTTTTAAGGTATTGTTGTTATATTGAGGTATATCTGTCATGGAGAGATTTCATAGACAGCATGGATTAGAAAGTAATGCTACACAGGGGCTTATTACAGCCTTTGTCAGGTCAGTATGTCAGTGTCAATATGTATTGTACCTGCGACTCACCAGAGGTTTATGTCCCGTAGTGAAACATTAAGGTGATGTGTAATCAGAAAATTGCCTATTGTTTAAATCCGATTTTTTTTGAGTTGCATGTATTTTTAAAACATCTTTGACAATATTTTTTATTCATCTAACCATCTGTATTAAAAATGCATTACTAATCAATTCTCACACTGTGCATTGGGACTATTTAACGCCTACTTCCTGTTCTTTCAGGAAGAGTTTTCAGCAAGGGCTGTTAGAGGTAACACCTCTATAAACTGCTAATAAAAAAAAGGATCCACCAATCACAACAGGCAATGTCACAGCTGTCTCTGCTCCCCCTTACTTCACAAGGACCTTTGCACATGCTCATTAGATGCTATATATTTACTCTTATTTTGTAGTGGCATATCCAAAACATTATGAACTGATATAATATATCACATCATTGATTTCATACTGTGAAACAAATAATAGAAATGCCTGAATTGCAATTTTCTTCTTTGGGTGAGATTACTCTTTGTTTCCCAATAAATAGAATAATAAATTACCCCAAAATTCTGTACATCCCAAAATAATACCAATAAAAGCCACAAATCACAAAAAAAAATAGTCTTCATAAAACCCCAGTGTTAGAAAAATAAAAAAGTGAGTTTAGCAGCGCAAACTAAATTTTTATCTTAACATTTTTTATATTTCAAAAGTGCTAATACTCAAAATGTCTGTAAGAATATTGCTATCACCACACTTCGAATAAAGTTATCACACTATTTTTGCTACACAGGGAGCATCATAAAAACTAAACACAAAATACAATGGGGAAATTGTAGTATTTATATAATTGCAATCCACAAATAATTTTTTTTGTGTTTTCCAATAGTTGTCCATCAAAAAAAAGAAGAAAAAAAACAAAGATGAAAAACAAACTAAAAGTAAGGAATGGGTTAAAAAAAATACAGTTTATTATCATAATTAAAAGAAAGGACGTGAGGAAACCATTTATCATGAGCTCATTTGTGCTTTGCGGCAACACTTGGTGACACGCACGCAGTTGATAGTAATTCATAACCTGACGTCCACATTCACACCAGAGGTTTTACACAATCAATATAATATTGTACCGCTCTGATCAACTATTAAACTAGAAAGCATTGGTTTCTTTGAATGTCTTTTTACAGCTTGTAGTAAAGGTGTGGTTGCAAAAAAGTCTAAAGCTCTGACAGATGGTACTCAGCGTTTGACTCCTGCTGTGCCCAGCAGGGCCACGGCTTAGAATGTTAGGACTGTCAAAAAGACTCTGTCTTCCAATTGAATAACAAAGTATAGCCTGGCAGTTGATTTCACATACTAAACTTGAAAGATTCTGCCTTTCATTTCCAGATATGTTTTATGCGTGCAGCACTTATCATCTGATCCAAGTGTCGGTGTCCAAATGAAATTCTAGGCACATCCGTGAATAGTGGCAGAAAATGGGAAAATAGCAACAAAAGGTATCGTACGGCTTTTTCTTTTAACAATTATTTTGTCAGCCTTGTCTAATGAAGTGGTAACGCACAACGAGACTGTAAAGCAAATGTAGTAACAAGTGCGGAGAAGAAAATGTTATTCTGACTACAGAAATGTGCACTTTAAATGGACTGGCCTTTGTAATTTTTATAACCTGTCCTGTCAGGATGGATAGATAGATAATATATACGATAGATAGATAATTTACTTTTAGATTTGCAGCACCTGTAACTGCACCTGGATACATTTATATTGCTATAAGGTGTTTTTTATAACAAGGTGATAAGTAAAGTCAACATACATATACAGTATATGTTTTAAATTGTTCATTGTTTTGCATAGTTGCCTTTTTTGTTCATTAGCTTTTTGCAAACTTTTCTTTTTTTAACCACTAATTTGAGATTATTTAATATAATTCTAAACAGTCAGTGCATTGTATATATGTGTGTATATACATATGTAATATGTAAGATCACGTAAGAAATTGTACACAAGAAGCACATATGGCAAAAGCATATTTTATATATATATATATATATATATATATATATATATATATATATAATATATGTATATGACTTACTTGGATTATACGCTTATATACATTTATATTCATTTGTAAGAATTAGAGGCCGGATTCTGTAGCTTGACCAAAAAGGAGAAAAGGTTTATTCTATGCCAAAAGCATACAACATTTTTCAGCTCTAAGGGCTTACACTCATCAGCTTTAAAAAAAATCGGTCTGAAGTTGTTCCTAAAAAGTAGGATGAGCGTGATGCGCGTACAATGCGATTTTTCTGACCTAGCATCCGTATGACATGCATATGCAATCCGCTTTTACATACAGTATATGAATTCTCTGTCAATTCAAGCTAGTTTAGTAACTAATAAAACAATGTTAGAAACAGATATAGATAGATGTAACTGAGATATATAATCATTGCAATGCAGCTTACTGTACATGTATTTATCTCATAATTAAAAATGTAAATGAAAAAAATGGTGTGGGGGTCCCACTAATTATTAATAACCAGCTGAGGGAAAGCTGACAGCTGATGTTTATAGCCTGGGAAGGGGGTAATAAACATGGAGCTTCCCAGGCTATTAAAATCAGCTCACAGCTGTCTACTTTACCATCCATCTACCCACTTGCCCTGGTGCGGTGACAAGTGGCATTATAGTATTGGGCTTGATGTCAGCTTTGTATTGCTAGCTGACATCAAGCCCTTGAGTTAGTAATGGTGAGGCTTCTATAAAACACCCCCATTACTAACCCCATAGCAAAATGTGATAACAAACACACACAATAAAGTCCTTTATTTCAAAGAAACACACAAAGTTCTTTATTTTAAATAAATACTACCCGACCCTATTTTTCCTAGTTATTAGTGCATAGATAAAAAAATAATACATCACCATATTCTTCACCTGAGACATGGTGTTGAGAGGGTTGTTGGGTGCCAAGATCGTTGGACTGTAGGAGGTGGTGATGGCTGCTGGGTGGCTGACATTGGATGGGGTGGTGGTGGCTTCCAGGTGGCTGGCACTGGAGTAGGTGGTTGTGTCTTCTGGGTGGCTGGCACTGGAGGTGGATAGTGTGTTGTTGGTGACTCTGCTGAGTGCTCTTCTCTTGGGTCCAATGGCCGGTTATGGTTTTCCTCCAAAAGCTGCCACCTTTCTAGGAATTAAAAAAACGACTTTGGACAATTTTGAGGTGTTGCAAACAAAGACGGACAAATGGAGTAACCATGAAAAATCAGAATAGAAAAAAAGACAAAGTTTATTTAGCAGAACATAATAAAAAATCAAATAACATTACAAAATAGGTCTTACAGCAAAAGAAGAACAATAAGAAAAGGGGTGTTCCTGTCCTTCAAAAATACCATGGGAGAATGAATCACTAAGTACTGAAATGACATACATAGGTAATAGGTGACAATTGTAGAGGACTAGAAGTTCATGAGTAAAAAGCACATGGAATTTGTGATTCACATAAGATATCAGGAGGGTAAAGGAAAGATCAGGGGTAGTGATCATAGGTGTGCCTATGTAAATAAAAACTACAAGCTACTCAGATTTTCTGAATACTCCAAGCACCTCCCCTTGATAATTTGAAACTCATGTCAGGGCAGTGTGGGGCATTCCATCTCCATACACTATGGGTAAGTTGAGGATCATATTAATGATTTACGGCTATGAGTGATACTATTGTGTACATGGCTACTTTCTAAGGAAGCCACTTTTTAATGTCTGATTTGTCTTTGTGTATTTTTATTTAAATAAAAACAAATAAGCACAGCTATACCTAATCCACCGAAGCCCATGTCACCTGTAAAAAACAGAAAATAATAAACAACCATAGTACTCACCTTTACGCACTACAGAGAAAATAAGTCTTTGATATACTGCTGAGTTTGCAAGTTTTCCTACGTACAAAGAAGAGGGTAGGAAAAAGACAGGTCTGTAATTTTTATTGTAGGTACACTTCAACTCTGAGAGACAGTCTTTTAAAAAAAAATAAAACAGAAAATGACATTGTATGATTTTGAAATAATTAAAATGCATTTATTGAATGAAGTGTTTGATCACCTACCAACCAGCAAGAATTCTACCTCTCACAAATCTGTTAGTTTTTCTTTAAGAAGCCTCCTATTCTGCACTCATTTCCTGTATTAACTGCACCTGTTTGAACTCATTACCTGTATAAAAGACACCTGTACACACACTCATTCAATCACAGTCCAACCTCTTTACCATGTCCTTTCTTTGTAAGTGGGAAAACTGGCAAAATCGGCAGTGTATCACATCTAACACCTAAACATCTGTCATTTCTATTCTGCATTCTGTTCCAGTACGTGTCACACTGATAGGGCACACAGATGCCATGCATGTATACATGGACAAAGATGGCTATCAGGACATGATGTGAAAGAGGCCTAAACATGTGTGTGTTGTGGTGCAGTGTAGGTGCATTCAAATATTTTTTAATTGTCCTCTTAACTGCTTTCCAAAGCCACTCCTGTTCTTTTCTGATACTTGTGACTCCAATTACTTCAATTCTGACTTCTAAGTTTACACATAAACTCCTGTGATCCATGAGTCAGGTTTGAAGTCACGTGAATCAGATGAGGATTAGAGTGGTGCTGGAATCTGAAAAAGACAGTGATCAATAAATATTTTATACACCTTACACTATACGCATTTTAAAGGAAATAAAAGTTTTCTTGTGAGGGCCACTTTAACTTTAGAGTTATAATATGCTATCTGTGCTAACAATTATACTGTCACCTATGATTACTCTAGGGAGGTCAAGTTGGCTTTTAAAGCAAGGAGTCTGAGTGACTGTCGCTGCAAATGGTTGTACCTGCATAAAATGTTAGTCACTCTGAAACCTTACAAAAAAAGCTGAGAAAATGGTCATCTTATTTACTCTATTTGACAAATGTATTTTTGTATTTTTAACTCTTTGTTTCATTGCAGCCATTTGTGAAATTCAAAAAAGTTCATTTTTTCTCACTAGTGGTCACTCTTTGTTAGGGCTAGCGGAACGCACCAAATAATTATAAGGATGGTATAAGGTGCGTTTGCAGCCCGGGGTCCACTGTGCAGAGATGGATCCTGCTGCTGAGTAATGACGGACTATATGGCGGTATAATGTGGATACACACAAGGGTTAGCTTCACCCGGTATGAAGGAAGTGAATCCTGTTGCGTCACGGGGCCATGGTACCGCACAAAGAGCGCAAGCAAAGAGTCACAGAGCTCTGTCCCAAGACTCAAGGAAAGAGTTCCTCTAGACCTCTTGCACTCGACACCGCTACTGGGGTGTCAGAGATTAACATAACTAATAAACTACTGCACAAGAGTGTGTGCAGTGCCGCTCTGGTGGACGCCACTAACCACCCAGACTTAGGTCAGGAAAGCGCTCTATTTGCGCACAGCTCCACACTGGCGGTCGCTGCTATCAGACGCTGTATCGTGTGCTAGCTGTGCGGGATAGCACTGTCAGGCGCTAGGTAGCTTCCACCATTCGCGAATAGTCAACAACACTAGGGATGGGAATGATTCAGAGCTTTCATCCATCGACAGGCATACATCCACACACACACAATAATACGTTCATACTAGTGCATGGCCGTGAGGCTGAAATATCACATGGTCATAAGTATTCAGACCTTTTGCTCAGTATTGAGTAGAAGCACCCTTTTGAGCTAGTACAGCCATGAGTCTTCTTGGGAATGATGCAACAAGTTTTTCACACCTGTATTTGGGGATCCTTTGACATTCTTCCTAGCAGATCCTCTCCATCTCTGTCAGGTTGGATAGTGAACATTGGTGGACCACCATTTTCAGGTCTCTCCAGAGATGCTCAATTGGGTTTAGGTCAGGGCTCTGGCTGGGCCAGTCAAGAATGGTCACAGAGTTGTTCTGAAGCCACTCCTTTGTTATTTTAGCTATGTGCTTAAGGTCATTGTCTTGTTGGAAGGTGAACTTATGGCCAAGTCTAGGTCCAAAGCACTCTGGAAGAGGTTTTCATCCAAGATATCTCTGTACTTGGCCGCATTCATGTTTCCTTCAATGACAACCAGTCGTCCTGTCCCTGCAGCTGAAAAACACCCTCATAGCATAATGCTGCCACCACTCTATTTCACTGTTGGGATTGTATTGGACAGGTCATGAGTAGTGGCTGGTAGGGTTGAGCGAAACGGGTCGATCATTTTCAAAAGTCGCCGACTTTTGGCTAAGTCGGCGTCTCATGAAACCCGATCCGACCCCTGTGCTTGTCGGCCATGCGGTACGCGACTTTCGCGCCAAAGTCGCGTTTCAATGACGCGAAAAGCGCCATTTCTCAGCCAATGAAGGTGAACGCAGAGTGTGGGCAGCGTGATGACATAGATCCTGGTCCCCACCATCTTAGAGAAGGGCATTGCAGTGATTGGCTTGCTGTCTGCGGCGTCACAGGGGCTATAAAGGGGCGTTCCCGCCGACCGCCATCTTACTGCTGCTGATCTGAGCTTAGGGAGAGGTTGCTGCCGCTTCGTCAAAAGCAGGGAGAGCGTTAGGCAGGGTCCACTAACCACCAAACCGCTTGTGCTGTAGCGATTTCCACTGTCCAACACCACCTTCGGTGTGCAGGAACAGTGGAAGCTATTTTTTTTTTTTCCTCAGCGCTGTAGCTCATTGGGCTGCCCTAGAAGGCTCCGTGATAGCTGTATTGCTGTGTGTACGCCACTGTGGAAACCAACTGCTTTTTTCAAAGCACATATCCTCTTGTTCCTTTCTGCACAGCTATCTTTTTTGTTTGTCCACACTTTTTATTTAATTTGTGCATCAGTCCACTCCTATTGCTGCCTGCCATACCTGGCTTAGATTACTGCAGGGAGATAGTAATTGTAGGACAGTTCCTGTTTTTTTTTTTTTTTTTTGTGGGAGATTAAGATTGGCATTTCTGCTACAGTGCCATCCCTGTGTGTGCCATCTCTCACTGAGTGGGCCATAGAAAGCCTATTTATTTTTTCCGTGATTTGTGTTCTAAAATCTACCTCAACACAAAAACACTACATCAATCAGTGGTAGAAAAATATTGGCCTCAGTCAGGGCTTGTGTGCCACTGCTGTGTGTGCTATCTCTTATTCAGTGGGCTATAGAAAGCCTATTTATTTATTTATTTTTTTTCTTATTATTTGGTTTCTAAAGTCTCCCTGAAAAAAAAAATAAATAAATAAAAAAACAGTGGGAGAGTAATATTGCCCTTTCAGCTTGTGTGCCAGTCTTGACTCCTGGGTGTGCCACCTCTCTGTCTCATTCAGTGGGCCATAGAAAGGCTATTTATTTTTTTGGTTTTTTTAATATTATTTGGTTTCTAAAGTCTCCCTGAAAAAAAAAAAAACATAAAAAAACAGTGGGAGAGTAATATTGCCCTTTCAGCTTGTGTGCCAGTCTTGACTCCTGGGTGTGCCACCTCTCTCTCTCATTCAGTGGGCCATAGAAAGGCTATTTATTTTTTTGGTTTTTTTAATATTATTTGGTTTCTAAAGTCTCCCTGAAAATAAAAAAAATAAAAAACTTAAAAAAACAGTGGGAGAGTAATATTGCCCTTTCAGCTTGTGCGCCAGTCTTGACTCCTGGGTGTGCCACCTCTCTCTCTCATTCAGTGGGCCATAGAAAGCCTTTTTTTTTTTTTTTTTTAATATTATTGGGTTTCTAAAGTCTCCCTTAAAAAACAAAAAATACATAAAAAAACAGTGGGAGAGTAATATTGCCCTTTCAGCTTGTGTGCCAGTCTTGACTCCTGGGTGTGCCACCTCTCTCTCTAAGGCCGGCCTCACACTGGGCGTAAGACAATACGCCACGTATTATATGTCCGTACTACGGCCGTAATACGGAGAAATGTTCCCAAAATAGTGATCCGTAGTCAGGGTGTGTCAGCGTATTTTGCGCATGGCATCCTCCGTATATAATCCGTATGGCATCCGTACTGCGAGATTTTCACGCAGGCTTGCAAAACCGACATCTAATGGATTTATGTGCTCAAATGTTCGGGAAAACATATATACAGTATATATATATATATATATGTCATTGAGACACATATATATATTCTGTATTTAGATTTCATTCAGCGCGATATGTGTTAAAAGCCGGTAATTCAATTGCCGGCTTCTCATTTCTCCTGCACAAACCCGACAGGATATGAGACATGGTTTTCATACAGTAAACCATCTCATATCCCCTTTTTTTTTGCATATTCCACACTACTAATGTTAGTAGTGTGTATGTGCAAAATTTCAGCGCTGTAGCTGCTGAAATAAAGGGTTAAATTGCGGAAAAAATTGGCGTGGGCTCCCGCGCAATTTTCTCCGCCAGAATGGTAAAGCCAGTGACTGAGGGCAGATATTAATAGCCAGGAGAGGGTCCATGGTTATTGGCCCCCCCGTGGCTACAAACATCTGCCCCCAGCCACCCCAGAAAAGGCACATCTGGAAGATGCGCCTATTCTGGCACTTGGCCACTCTCTTCCCACTCCCTGTAGCGGTGGGCTATGGGGTAATGAAGGGTTAATGCCACCTTGCTATTGGAAGGTGACATTAAGCCAGATTAATAATGGAGAGGCGTCAATTATATCACCTATCCATTATTAATCCAATTGTTGGAAAGGGTTAAAAAACACACACACATGATTTAAAAGTAGTTTAATGAAATAAGCACAGCGGTTGTTGTAATAATTTATTGTTCTCTCAATCCATCAGCAACACCCTCGCTTGGAAAAATAAGAAACGCACAAGATACATACCTTCTGGTGAACCGTCTCGTCCCACGAAGTAATCCATCTGAAGGGGTTAACTAATATTACAGGCAGGAGCCCTGCTAAATGCAGCTGTGCTCCGTGCCTGTAAATCCCCGGAGAATGAATGAAATGTAGGTCATTGACCTACATTTCCTTCAGTCGCGGTGATGCGCCCCCTGGTGGATGTCCTCATATGACCTGGAGCGTGGGAAAAAGTTCCCAGGCTGCAGTTCATGAGAACATCCACCAGAGGGCGCCTCACCGCGACTGAATGTAAGTACAGATCTAGCTTTCCTTTCAGCACCCGGGGATTACAGGCACGAGCACTGAGTGGTTTATCGCAGCTCGTGCCTGTAATTTTAGTTAACCCCTTCAGATGGATTACTTCGTGGGACGAGACGGTTCACCAGAAGGTATGTATCTTGTTGCGTTTATTATTTTTCCAAGCGAGGGTGTTCCTGATGGATTGAGAGAGCAATAAATTATTACAACAACCGCTGTGTTTATTTCATTAAAATACTTTTCAATCATGTGTGTGTGTGTTTTTTAACCCTTTCCTACAATTGGATTAATAATGGATAGGTGTCATAATTGATGCCTCTCCATTATTAATCTGGCTTAATGTCACCTTACAATAGCAAGGTGGCATTAACCCTTCATTACCCCATATCCCACCGCTACAGGGAGTGGGAAGAGAGTGGCCAAGTGCCAGAATAGGCGCATCTTCCAGATGTGCCTTTTCTGGGGTGGCTGGGGGCAGATGTTTGTAGCCACGGGGGGGCCAATAACCATGGACCCTCTCCTGGCTATTAATATCTGCCCTCAGTCACTGGCTTTACCATTCTGGCGGAGAAAATTGCGCGGGAGCCCACGCCAATTTTTTCCGCCATTTAACCCTTTATTTCAGCAGCTACAGCGCTGAAATTTTGCACACACACACTACTAACATTAGTAGTGTGGAATATGCAAAAAAAAAGGGGATATGAGATGGTTTACTGTATGTAAACCATGTCTCATATCCTGTCGGGTTTGTGCAGGAGAAATGAAAAGCCGGCAATTGAATTACCGACTTTTCACTAACAGCGCTGCGTATTTCTCGCAAGTCACACTGCTGGTCCATGTGGAATCCGTATTTTTCTCGCCCCCATAGACTTTCATTAGTGATTTTTTTGCGCAATACGCTGACAAACGCAGCATGCTGCGATTTTGTACGGCCGTAGAAAGCCGTATATTACGGATCCGTAATATACGGCTGATAGGAGCAGCCCAATTGAGAATAATTGTGCCGTTTATTTTGCGAGTTTTACGGACGTAATTTCTGCGCTCTTACGTCCGTAAAACTCGCTAGTGTGAGGCCGGCCTAATTGTGGGCCATAGAAAGCCTTTTTTTTTTTTTTTTTTTTAAATATTATTGGGTTTCTAAAGTCTCCCTTAAAAAACAAAAAATACATAAAAAAAACAGTGGGAGAGTAATATTGCCCTTTCAGCTTGTGTGCCAGTCTTGACTCCTGGGTGTGCCACCTCTCTCTCTCATTCAGTGGGCCATAGAAAGCCTTTTTTTTTTTTTTTTTTAAATATTATTGGGTTTCTAAAGTCTCCCTTAAAAAACAAAAAATACATAAAAAAACAGTGGGAGAGTAATATTGCCCTTTCAGCTTGTGTGCCAGTCTTGACTCCTGGGTGTGCCACCTCTCTCTCTCATTCAGTGGGCCATAGAAAGCCTTTTTTTTTTTTTTTTTTTAATATTATTGGGTTTCTAAAGTCTCCCTTAAAAAACAAAAAATACATAAAAAAACAGTGGGAGAGTAATATTGCCCTTTCAGCTTGTGTGCCAGTCTTGACTCCTGGGTGTGCCACCTCTCTCTCTCATTCAGTGGGCCATAGAAAGGCTATTTATTTTTTTGGTTTTTTTAATATTATTTGGTTTCTAAAGTCTCCCTGAAAAAAAAAAAAACATAAAAAAACAGTGGGAGAGTAATATTGCCCTTTCAGCTTGTGTGCCAGTCTTGACTCCTGGGTGTGCCACCTCTCTCTCTCATTCAGTGGGCCATAGAAAGGCTATTTATTTTTTTGGTTTTTTTAATATTATTTGGTTTCTAAAGTCTCCCTGAAAAAAAAAAAACATAAAAAAACAGTGGGAGAGTAATATTGCCCTTTCAGCTTGTGTGCCAGTCTTGACTCCTGGGTGTGCCACCTCTCTCTTTCATTCAGTGGGCCATAGAAAGGCTATTTATTTTTTTTGTTTTTTTAATATTATTTGGTTTCTAAAGTCTCCCTGAAAATAAAAAAAAAAAACTTAAAAAAACAGTGGGAGAGTAATATTGCCCTTTCAGCTTGTGCGCCAGTCTTGACTCCTGGGTGTGCCACCTCTCTCTCTCTAATTGTGGGGCATAGAAAGCCTTTTTTTTGTTGTTTTTTTTTTTATATTATTTGGTTTCTAAAGTCTCCCTTAAAAAACAAAAAATACATAAAAAAACAGTGGGAGAGTAATATTGCCCTTTCAGCTTGTGTGCCAGTCTTGACTCCTGGGTGTGCCACCTCTCTCTCTAATTGTGGGCCATAGAAAGCCTTTTTTTTTTTTTTTTTTTAAATATTATTTGGTTTCTAAAGTCTCCCTTAAAAAACAAAAAATACATAAAAAAACAGTGGGAGAGTAATATTGCCCTTTCAGCTTGTGTGCCAGTCTTGACTCCTGGGTGTGCCACCTCTCTCTCTCATTCAGTGGGCCATAGAAAGCCTTTTTTTTTTTTTTTTTTAAATATTATTGGGTTTCTAAAGTCTCCCTTAAAAAACAAAAAATACATAAAAAAAACAGTGGGAGAGTAATATTGCCCTTTCAGCTTGTGTGCCAGTCTTGACTCCTGGGTGTGCCACCTCTCTCTCTCATTCAGTGGGCCATAGAAAGGCTATTTATTTTTTTGGTTTTTTTAATATTATTTGGTTTCTAAAGTCTCCCTGAAAATAAAAAAAAAAAACTTAAAAAAACAGTGGGAGAGTAATATTGCCCTTTCAGCTTGTGCGCCAGTCTTGACTCCTGGGTGTGCCACCTCTCTCTCTCATTCAGTGGGCCATAGAAAGCCTTTTTTTTTTTTTTTAAATATTATTGGGTTTCTAAAGTCTCCCTTAAAAAACAAAAAATACATAAAAAAACAGTGGGAGAGTAATATTGCCCTTTCAGCTTGTGTGCCAGTCTTGACTCCTGGGTGTGCCACCTCTCTCTCTCATTCAGTGGGCCATAGAAAGCCTTTTTTTTTTTTTTTTTTTAAATATTATTGGGTTTCTAAAGTCTCCCTTAAAAAACAAAAAAATACATAAAAAAACAGTGGGAGAGTAATATTGCCCTTTCAGCTTGTGTGCCAGTCTTGACTCCTGGGTGTGCCACCTCTCTCTCTCATTCAGTGGGCCATAGAAAGGCTATTTATTTTTTTGGTTTTTTTAATATTATTTGGTTTCTAAAGTCTCCCTGAAAATAAAAAAAAAAAACTTAAAAAAACAGTGGGAGAGTAATATTGCCCTTTCAGCTTGTGTGCCAGTCTTGACTCCTGGGTGTGCCACCTCTCTCTCTCATTCAGTGGGCCATAGAAAGGCTATTTATTTTTTTGGTTTTTTTAATATTATTTGGTTTCTAAAGTCTCCCTGAAAATAATAAAAAAAAAACTTAAAAAAACAGTGGGAGAGTAATATTGCCCTTTCAGCTTGTGCGCCAGTCTTGACTCCTGGGTGTGCCACCTCTCTCTCTCATTCAGTGGGCCATAGAAAGCCTTTTTTTTTTTTTTTTTTTAAATATTATTGGGTTTCTAAAGTCTCCCTTAAAAAACAAAAAATACATAAAAAAACAGTGGGAGAGTAATATTGCCTTTTCAGCTTGTGTGCCAGTCTTGACTCCTGGGTGTGCCACCTCTCTCTCTCATTCAGTGGGCCATAGAAAGGCTATTTATTTTTTTGGTTTTTTTAATATTATTTGGTTTCTAAAGTCTCCCTGAAAATAAAAAAAAAAAAACTTAAAAAAACAGTGGGAGAGTAATATTGCCCTTTCAGCTTGTGTGCCAGTCTTGACTCCTGGGTGTGCCACCTCTCTCTCTCATTCAGTGGGCCATAGAAAGGCTATTTATTTTTTTTGTTTTTTTAATATTATTTGGTTTCTAAAGTCTCCCTGAAAATAATAAAAAAAAACTTAAAAAAACAGTGGGAGAGTAATATTGCCCTTTCAGCTTGTGTGCCAGTCTTGACTCCTGGGTGTGCCACCTCTCTCTCTCTAATTGTGGGCCATAGAAAGCCTTTTTTTTGTTGTTTTTTTTTTTGTTTCTTTTTTAATATTATTTGGTTTCTAAAGTCTCCCTGAGAAAAAAAAAAAAATAAATTAGGTGGGAGATTAATATTGACATTAGTGCTTGAGTGACAGTCCTGCGTGTGTGTCATCTCTGTGATTTTGTGCCACAGAAAACAGAGTGTGTAACATTGTGCCTGATTTTCCTTGTGGTCTCACCAACCTGTTAAGGGATATTGAAATCATACTGAAGTTATAGCTCACCGTGTAAGTTGTTTGACAGCAACAAATAAAGTTACTTTGGTTAAGATTTTAAAACAATGAGGAAGTCTGGTGCAAGAGGTCGTCGTGGGCGTTCATTGTCAGCTGGTAATGATGGTAGTGGTAGTGGAGCATCAGGTGGTCGTGGGGATAAAAATATTCCACCTAAGTCTGGAGCTGTGGAGCCAGTTTCGTCGTCAGGCTACACAAGGCCTCGAACGCTCTCTTTTCTGGGAGTAGGAAAACCGCTTTTAAAGGTGGAGCAGCAACAGCAAGTTTTGGCTTACATTGCAGACTCAGCCTCTAGCTCTTTTGCCTCCTCTTCCGAAACTGGTAAATGTAAAAGCAGCGCGTCGCTTGTGGATGTTCACGGTCAGGGACAAGTCGCTTCCTTGTCCTCCTCAGCAAAAACTACAACAAGAGAGAAGGATGCAGCAGGCGACACAACGGGTCACTCCATGGAGCTCTTTACACATACCGCCCCTGGCTTAGAAAGTGAAACATTTAACAGGCCATGCCCATTACAAATATATTCTGACATGGAGTGCACTGATGCACAGCCACAGCCAGAGTACTATGCTGCTCCTTTGACTCAGACCACCACATTGCCCTCTCAGGGTACAGATCCACAATCAGACCCTGATGAGACTATGTTGCCCCGCCACGAACGCTATACCACCGACCGACACAGTGACACAGACGAAGTTGCACACGAGCTCGAAGAGGAGGTAATAGATGACCCAGCTATTGACCCCGATTGGCAGCCATTGGGGGAACAGGGTGCAGGCGGCAGTAGTTCAGAAGCGGAGGTGGAGGAGGGGCCGCAGCAGGCATCAACATCGCAACAGGTTCCATCTGCCGGGCCCGTATCTGGCCCAAAACGCGTGTCAAAGCCAAAACCTGTTGGAGGACAGCGTGGCCATCCGGTTAAAGCTCAGTCTGCAATCCCTGAAAAGGGATCCGAGTCTAGGAAGAGTGCAGTCTGGCATTTTTTTAAACAACATCCAACTGATCAGCGCAAAGTCATCTGTCAAAAATGTTCAACTAGCTTAAGCAGAGGTCAGAATCTGAAAAGTCTAAATACTAGTTCCATGCATAGACACTTAACCACCATGCATTTTCAAGCCTGGACTAACTACCAAACGTCCCTTAAGGTTGTAGCACCCTCGGCCAATGAAGCTAGTCAGCAACGCAACATCCCTTCCGTCACTGTAAGGCCACCATTTTCCGCACCACCGGCAGTATCTGTGCAGGTTTCTTTGCCAGCCAAAAGCAGTCAGGGTCAGGGAACCACCAGTTTTGTAGGAGGAAATATTGCATCTAGGGCACCGGCGGAAACAATACCGTCTCCAACCGTCTCTCAGTCTGCCATGTACACCGGCACACCCGAAAGTTCCACGATCTCCAGCTCTCCAGTCCAGCTCACCCTACATGAGACTCTGGTTAGAAAAAGGAAGTACTTATCCTCGCATCCGCGTACACAGGGTTTTAACGCCCACATAGCTAGACTAATCTCGTTAGAGATGATGCCCTACCGGTTAGTTGAAAGCGAAGCTTTCAAAGCCCTGATGGAGTACGCTGAACCACGATATGAGCTACCCAGTCGACACTTTTTTTCCAGAAAAGCCATCCCAGCCCTGCACCAGCATGTTAAACAGCGCATCGTCCATGCACTCAGGCAATCTGTGAGTACAAAGGTGCACCTGACTACAGATGCATGGACCAGTAGGCATGGCCAGGGACGTTATGTGTCCATCACGGCACACTGGGTGAATGTGGTGGATGCAGGGTCCACAGGCGACATCAATTTAGGGACAGTTGTGCCTAGCCCACGGTCTAGGAAACAGTTGGCTGTAGGCGTTCGCACCCCCTCCTCCTCCTCCTCCTCGTCCTCCTGCAGAAGCTACAGCTCTTCCACAGAACGCAGTCTGCCAACCACTCTATCAGCAGATGACACTGTTGCACACCAGTTGTCCCATTATGGGCCAGCTACTGCCAAGCGTCAGCAGGCTGTATTGGCTATGAAGTGTTTGGGTGACAACAGACACACCGCGGAAGTTCTGTCCGAGTTCTTGCAACAAGAAACGCAGTCGTGGCTGGGCACAGTAGATCTTGAGGCAGGCAAGGTAGTGAGTGATAACGGAAGGAATTTCATGGCTGCCATCTCCCTTTCCCAACTGAAACACATTCCTTGCCTGGCTCACACCTTAAACCTGGTGGTGCAGTGCTTATTGAAAACTTATCCTGGGTTCTCCGACCTGCTCCTCAAAGTGCGTGCACTTTGCTCACATATCCGACGTTCGCCTGTACACGCCAGCCGTATGCAGACCTATCAGCGGTCTTTGAACCTTCCCCAGCATCGCCTCATCATAGACGTTGCAACAAGGTGGAACTCAACACTGCACATGCTTCAGAGACTGTGCGAACAGAGGCGTGCTGTTATTTATTTGTGGGAGGATACACGGGCAGGCAGTAGGATGGCAGACATGGAGTTGTCAGGTGTGCAGTGGTCTAAGATACAAGACATGTGTCAAGTCCTTCAGTGTTTTGAGGAATGCACACGGCTGGTTAGTGCAGACAACGCCGTAATAAGCATGAGCATCCCCCTAATGCGTCTGCTGATGCAAAGTTTGACGCACATAAAGGAGCAGGCGTCTGCACCAGAGGAAGAGGAAAGCCTTGATGACAGTCAGCCATTGTCTGGTCAGGGCAGTGTACAGGACGAGGTAGCGGGCGAAGAGGAGGTGGAGGATGAGGAGGATGATGGGGATGAGTATATTTTTAATGCCGAACCTTTCCCGGGGGCACAGGAAATTGGTTGCGTGTCACGGCCGGGTTCTGGTTTTTTGAGGGACACAAGTGACGTAGATTTGCCTGCAACTGCCCCTCAACCAATCACAACCGGAGATTTGACAACTGGAACTTTGGCCCACATGGCGGATTATGCCTTACGTATCCTAAAAAGGGACACACGCATTACAAAAATGATGAACGATGACGATTACTGGTTGGCCTGCCTCCTTGATCCACGCTATAAAGGCAAATTGCAAAATATTATGCCACATGAGAACTTGGAACTAATATTAGCAACCAAACAATCAACTCTTGTTGACCGTTTGCTTCAGGCATTCCCAGCACACAGCGCACGTGATCGTTCTCACACGAGCTCCAGGGGGCAGCAGACTAGGAGTGTTAGGGGTGCACACATCAGAAGTGGCGTTGGACAGAGGGGTTTTCTGACCAGGTTGTGGAGTGATTTTGCTATGACCGCAGACAGGACAGGTACTGCTGCATCAATTGAAAGTGACAGGAGACAACATTTGTCCAGTATGGTTACTAACTATTTTTCATCCCTTATCGATGTTCTCCCTCAACCGTCATTCCCATTTGATTACTGGGCCTCCAAATTAGACACCTGGCCAGAATTGGCAGAATATGCATTGCAGGAGCTTGCTTGCCCGGCAGCAAGTGTCCTATCAGAAAGAGTATTCAGTGCTGCAGGTTCAATATTAACCGAAAAAAGGACTCGTCTGGCTACCCAAAATGTTGACGATCTAACATTCATTAAAATGAACCACAACTGGATTTCGAAATCTTTTGCCCCACCTTGCCCGGCCGACACCTAGCTTTCCTATGAAAAGCTCTTGCCTGTGAATTACTTTTCTAATGTCTAATTTGCTGCAGCTGATTGTACAGCATACGACATGTTTACACCTCCCTAAATGACAAAACTCCCCACACGGGGCCGTGGTATCGCGACTTGGCGCAAGCACCCGTGAGACTGCTGTTTGTCTGAAGAGGTGGGTGTGCTCGCTTTTGGTTGACGGCATTGCTACTGGGTCCCTCATAGTACAATGTAGTGTCTCTGGCGGTGGCGGTGCGCACCCAACGTCAGACACACCGTTGTAACATGAGGGGCCCTGGGGCGGTCCCGCCGGCCTCAAGAGAGTTCCCCCCTACCCCAGCTCAAAATGTGCTCTACCACGTGCAAAATTATGTCGCACAGCTCCACCAATCTTTAGTCTATTCGCTGACATCATTCAATGTCTGGCACTGACAATACAAATTTGTAGACATCTATGATGCAACTTAAAGTAGTCTGTGTCTGTGTCCTATATTGGCACCATTAAATAGTTACTGCCAAATTACTATGTCAGAAACTCAGTAGATGAGCCCACCCCTGTACCTAAGTATGCCACCTTTTTTTTTGTTTTGGTTGTTTTGCGAGACATTAACATCTATTTATATTTTGGGAGTACTGGGACAGACACTCCTTGCACTACTCCTCCACTCACCACCAAGCTGCCTGTGTATCCATGTAACCGCTGTAAAGCTGCCATGAGCCTATTGTTTGTTATTTTAGGCCTTTGATAGCCTGTCTGCAGGCCCTACTTTAAATACTCCTCCACTCATCACCAGCTGCCTGCCCGTGTATCCATGTAACCGCTGTAAAACTGCCATGAGCCTATTGTTTGTTATTTTAGGCCTTTGATAGCCTGTCTGCGGTCCCTACTTTAAATACTCCTCCACTCATCACCAGCTGCCTGCCCGTGTATCCATGTAACCGCTGTAAAACTGCCATGAGTAGTGTTGAGCGATACCGTCCGATACTTGAAAGTATCGGTATCGGAAAGTATCGGCCGATACCGGCAAAATATCGGATCCAATCCGATACCGATACCCGATACCAATACAAGTCAATGGGACTCAGGTATCGGACGGTATTCCTGATGGTTCCCAGGGTCTGAAGGAGAGGAAACTCTCCTTCAGGCCCTGGGAACCATATAAATGTGTAAAATAAAGAATTAAAATAAAAAATATCGCTATACTCACCTGTCCGACGCAGCCGGGACCTCGGCGATTGTAAGCGGCAGCGTTGTTTCTTTAAAATTCGCGCTTTTACTTGCTTACGTGAATTCCCGGCTTCTGATTGGTCAGGGCGGCCATGTTGCCGGGACTCGGACCAATCACAGCAAGCCGTGACGAAATTACGTCACGGCTTGCTGTGATTGGTCCGCGTCCCGGCAATATGGCGCCGTGACCAATCACAAGCCGTGACGTCACGGGAGGCTGGACACGCGCGCTTTTCAAAATAAGCGCGTGTCCAGCCTCCCGTGACGTCACGGCTTGTGATTGGTTAATGGCGGCCATGTTCCTGGGACGCGGACCAATCACAGCAAGCCGTGACGTAATTTCGTCACGGCTTGCTGTGATTGGTCCGCATCCCGGCAATATGGCGCCGTGACCAATCACAAGCCGTGACGTCACGGGAGGCTGGACACGCGCGCTTTTCAAAATAAGCGCGTGTCCAGCCTCCCGTGACGTCACGGCTTGTGATTGGTTAATGGCGGCCATGTTGCCGGGACGCGGACCAATCACAGCAAGCCGTGACGTAATTTCGTCACGGCTTGCTGTGATTGGTCCGAGTCCCGGCAACATGGCCGCCCTGACCAATCAGAAGCCGGGAATTCACGTAAGCAAGTAAAAGCGCGAATTTTAAAGAAACAACGCTGCCGCTTACAATCGCCGAGGTCCCGGCTGCGTCGGACAGGTGAGTATAGCGATTTTTTTTATTTTAATTCTTTCTTTTACACCTTTTTACATTAATGTTGTTTCGATACCGATATCCGATATTACAAAAATATCGGATCTCGGTATCGGAAATTCCGATACAGCAAGTATCGGCCGATACCCGATACTTGCAGCATCGGAATGCTCAACACTAGCCATGAGCCTATTGTTTGTTATTTTAGGCCTTTGATAGCCTGTCTGCGGTCCCTACTTTAAATACTCCTCCACTCACCACCAAGCTGCCTGTGTATCCATGTAACCGCTGTAAAACTGCCATGAGCCTATTGTTTGTTATTTTAGGCCTTTGATAGCCTGTCTGCGGTCCCTACTTTAAATACTCCTCCACTCACCACCAAGCTGCCTGTGTATCCATGTAACCGCTGTAAAACTGCCATGAGCCTATTGTTTGTTATTTTAGGCCTTTGATAGCCTGTCTGCGGTCCCTACTTTAAATACTCCTCCACTCATCACCAGCTGCCTGTGTATCCATGTAACCGCTGTAAAACTGCCATGAGCCTATTGTTTGTTATTTTAGGCCTTTGATAGCCTGTCTGCGGTCCCTACTTTAAATACTCCTCCACTCACCACCAAGCTGCCTGTGTATCCATGTAACCGCTGTAAAACTGCCATGAGCCTATTGTTTGTTATTTTAGGCCTTTGATAGCCTGTCTGCGGTCCCTACTTTAAATACTCCTCCACTCATCACCAGCTGCCTGCCCGTGTATCCATGTAACCGCTGTAAAACTGCCATGAGCCTATTGTTTGTTATTTTAGGCCTTTGATAGCCTGTCTGCGGTCCCTACTTTAAATACTCCTCCACTCATCACCAGCTGCCTGCCCGTGTATCCATGTAACCGCTGTAAAACTGCCATGAGCCTATTGTTTGTTATTTTAGGCCTTTGATAGCCTGTCTGTGGTCCCTACTTTAAATACTCCTCCACTCACCACCAAGCTGCCTGTGTATCCATGTAACCGCTGTAAAACTGCCATGAGCCTATTGTTTGTTATTTTAGGCCTTTGATAGCCTGTCTGCGGTCCCTACTTTAAATACTCCTCCACTCACCACCAAGCTGCCTGTGTATCCATGTAACCGCTGTAAAACTGCCATGAGCCTATTGTTTGTTATTTTAGGCCTTTGATAGCCTGTCTGCGGTCCCTACTTTAAATACTCCTCCACTCATCACCAGCTGCCTGTGTATCCATGTAACCGCTGTAAAACTGCCATGAGCCTATTGTTTGTTATTTTAGGCCTTTGATAGCCTGTCTGCGGTCCCTACTTTAAATACTCCTCCACTCACCACCAAGCTGCCTGTGTATCCATGTAACCGCTGTAAAACTGCCATGAGCCTATTGTTTGTTATTTTAGGCCTTTGATAGCCTGTCTGCGGTCCCTACTTTAAATACTCCTCCACTCACCACCAAGCTGCCTGTGTATCCATGTAACCGCTGTAAAACTGCCATGAGCCTATTGTTTGTTATTTTAGGCCTTTGATAGCCTGTCTGCGGTCCCTACTTTAAATACTCCTCCACTCATCACCAGCTGCCTGTGTATCCATGTAACCGCTGTAAAACTGCCATGAGCCTATTGTTTGTTATTTTAGGCCTTTGATAGCCTGTCTGCGGTCCCTACTTTAAATACTCCTCCACTCATCACCAGCTGCCTGCCCGTGTATCCATGTAACCGCTGTAAAACTGCCATGAGCCTATTGTTTGTTATTTTAGGCCTTTGATAGCCTGTCTGCGGTCCCTACTTTAAATACTCCTCCACTCACCACCAAGCTGCCTGTGTATCCATGTAACCGCTGTAAAACTGCCATGAGACTATTGTTTGTTATTTTAGGCCTTTGATAGCCTGTCTGCGGTCCCTACTTTAAATACTCCTCCACTCATCACCAGCTGCCTGTGTATCCATGTAACCGCTGTAAAACTGCCATGAGCCTATTGTTTGTTATTTTAGGCCTTTGATAGCCTGTCTGCGGTCCCTACTTTAAATACTCCTCCACTCATCACCAGCTGCCTGCCCGTGTATCCATGTAACCGCTGTAAAACTGCCATGAGCCTATTGTTTGTTATTTTAGACCTTTGATAGCCTGTCTGCGGTCCCTACTTTAAATACTCCTCCACTCATCACCAGCTGCCTGCCCGTGTATCCATGTAACCGCTGTAAAATTGCCATGAGCCTATTGTTTGTTATTTTAGGCCTTTGATAGCCTGTCTGCGGTCCCTCCTTCCACTAGGCCTCCACTGACCAGACCACTGCTGCCCGTGTACCCCTGGAACCAATTTTAAAGTGCCCACAGCCAGCCCATTTTATTGTGTTAGGCCTTCGAAGCCTGTCTGCGGTCCCTCCTTCCACTAGGCCTCCACTGACCAGACCACTGCTGCCCGTGCACCCCTGGAACCAATTTTAAAGTGCCTACAGCCAGCCCATTTTATTGTGTTAGGCCTTCGAAGCCTGTCTGCGGTCCCTCCTTCCACTAGGCCTCCACTGACCAGACCACTGCTGCCCGTGTACCCCTGGAACCAATTTTAAAGTGCCTACAGCCAGCCCATTTTATTGTGTTAGGCCTTTGAAGCCTGTCTGCGGTCCCTCCTTCCAATAGGCCTACACTGACAAAGGTACACCTGACAACAGACACATGGACCTGTAGGCATGGCCACGGAAGGTTACGTGTCCTTTGTGGCTCAATGGGTTAATGTATTGGATGCATGGTCCACACAGGGGACAGCCTGCTAAGTCTGTATGCAGTCCCTAATTCAAGTTGTCCTCAACTGAATAAAGCTGAGCTTCTACCTTCTGGCTCTCATTAAGTGTTTTTTAAAAAACAAAATGGTGGTTCCGGCCTACTAACGGTGTCTGCCCCTGCCTGGTGTTGCCCTCAACTGAATAAAGCTGAGCTTCAACCTTCTGTCTCTCATTAAGTGTTTTTTAAAAAACAAAATGGTGGTTAGGGCCTACTAACGGCTTCTGCCCCTCCCTGGTGTTGCCCTCAACTGAATAAAGCTGAGCTTCTACCTTCCGGCTCTGATTAACTGCTGTTTTTAAACAAAATGGTGGTTCCGGCCTACTAACGGTGTCTGCCCCTGCCTGGTGTTGCCCTCAACTGAATAAAGCTGAGCTTCAACCTTCTGGCTCTCATTAAGTGTTTTTTAAAAAACAAAATGGTGGTTAGGGCCTACTAACGGCTTCTGTCCCTCCCTGGTGTTGCCCTCAACTGAATAAAGCTGAGCTTCTACCTTCCGGCTCTGATTAACTGCTGTTTTTAAACACATTGCTGGTTCCGGCCTACTAACGGTGTCTGCCCCTGCCTGGTGTTGCCCTCAACTGAATAAAGCTGAGCTTCTACCTTCTGGCTCTCATTAAGTGTTTTTTAAAAAACAAAATGGTGGTTAGGGCCTACTAACGGCTTCTGCCCCTCCCTGGTGTTGCCCTCAACTGAATAAAGCTGAGCTTCTACCTTCCGGCTCTGATTAACTGCTGTTTTTAAACAAAATGGTGGTTCCGGCCTACTAACGGTGTCTGCCCCTGCCTGGTGTTGCCCTCAACTGAATAAAGCTGAGCTTCAACCTTCTGGCTCTCATTAAGTGTTTTTTAAAAAACAAAATGGTGGTTAGGGCCTACTAACGGCTTCTGTCCCTCCCTGGTGTTGCCCTCAACTGAATAAAGCTGAGCTTCTACCTTCCGGCTCTGATTAACTGCTGTTTTTAAACACATTGCTGGTTCCGGCCTACTAACGGTGTCTGCCCCTGCCTGGTGTTGCCCTCAACTGAATAAAGCTGAGCTTCAACCTTCTGGCTCTCATTAAGTGTTTTTTAAAAAACAAAATGGTGGTTCCGGCCTACTAACGGTGTCTGCCCCTGCCTGGTGTTGCCCTCAACTGAATAAAGCTGAGCTTCAACCTTCTGGCTCTCATTAAGTGTTTTTTAAAAAACAAAATGGTGTTTAGGGCCTACTAACGGTGTCTGCCCCTCCCTGGTGTTGCCCTCAACTGAATAAAGCTGAGCTTCAACCTTCTGGCTCTCATTAAGTGTTTTTTTAAAAAACAAAATGGTGGTTAGGGCCTACTAACGGTGTCTGCCCCTCCCTGGTGTTGTCCTCAACTGAACAAAGCTGAGCTTCCACATTCTGGCTTTCGGCCTATACTATCAGATATTAAACTGCATTTGGCCTACTAGTGTGGTTAGGCCCTTGAAACAGTGTCTGCTGCTCTTGGGTTTGCTACTCCACTGAACAAAGCAATGCCGCCTGTTTAGTCCTGTTACCAATTTTGATCTGCATTTAGCCTACTTTATTCTTTGGCCCTATATCTGTTTCCTCATCATCCTGCCCATTGCCCAGCCACTGCTAGATGAGTCTGCTGGTACATTGACCTAGACCACTACATTCCCCTTGTACTCTACACAGCCAGAATCTGACCCTGCTGAAAGTAAGGTTCCCCTTCCCGCATATTATACCACCTTACACAGGGACAAAGAGGAAGGTGCAGATGAAAGTGCAGGTTCCTTCATCAGGTGGGGGGGCATACTCGTTGGCGACGTCACTGGCACAGGGCCACTCAGAGTACGCAAAAGTGTCGCTGCTGGTGGGAGGCGCCCCCGCCATGCAAACACACCGCCGTACTTTGAGGGGCCCTGTGCCAGTGCCAATGCGAACGAGTGGGCCCCCCCTGCTTGCTCAGGATCACAGCACTTGCAACGTTGAAATACTTACCTCTCCCTGCTCCACCGCCATGACGTAGTCCATGTTTCCTGGGCCCACTAAAACCTTGAACCAGCCCTACCCCCACAACTTTTGCCAAATGACCCCCAATTTCCAGTGCCCAACTATTATTATAAAGTTAATTAAGATTGACAAGCTTCAGAAAACAAGAATGGATGTTTTTGGCAGTAAAATGTGCACTGTAGGTGTTTTCCTGGCCTCCACTCACTGCCGGCTATGCTTCCCCATTGACTTGCATTGGGTTTCGTGTTTCGGTCGATCCCCGACTTTTAGCGATAATCGGCCGACTTCACTCGACTCGACTCTGGACTAAATCGGGTTTCACAAAACCAGACTCGATCTTAAAAAAATGAAAGTCGCTCAACCCTAGTGGCTGGTTTTCTCCACACATACCACTTAGAATTATCACCAAAAAGGTCTATCTTCATCTCATCAGACCAGAGAATCTTATTTCTCATAGTCTGGGAGTCCTTCATGTGTTTTTTAGCAAACTATATGCAGGTTTTCATATGTCTTGCACTGAGGAGAGGCTTCCGTTGGGCCACTCTGCCATAAAGGAGGGCTGCAGTGATAGTTGACTTTGTGGAACTTTCTCCCATCTCCCTACTGCATCTCTGGAGCTCAGCCACAGTGATCTTGGGGTTCTTCTTTACCTCTCACCAAGGCTCTCACCAACGATTGCTCATTTTGGCTATACAGCCAAGTCTAGGAAGACTTCTGGTGGTCCCAAACTTCTTCCATTTAAGGATTATGGAGGCCACTCTGATTTTAGGAACCTGGAGTACTGTAGAAATTCTTTTGTAACCTTAGCCAGATCTGTGCCTTTCCACAATTCTCTCTGAGCTCATTGGCCAGTTCCTTTGACCTCTTGATTCTCATTTGGTCTGACATGCAGTGTGAGCTGTGAGGTCTTACATAGACAGGTGTGCATTGTGTGTCTTTCCAAATCAAGACCTATCAGTTTAATTAAACACAGCTGGCCTCCAATGAAGGAGTAGAACCATCTCAAGGAGGATCACTAGGAAATGGACAGCATGTGACTTAAATATGAGTGTCTCAGCAAAGGGTCTGAATACTTATGACCATGTGATATTTCAGTTTTTCTTTTTTAATACATTTTCAAAAAATTCTACATTTCTGTTTTTTTCAGCCAAGATGGGGTGCAGAGTGCACATTAATGTTAAAAAAATTATCTTTTTTGAATTTATCAAATGGCTGCAATGAAACAAAGAGTGAATAATTTAAAGGGGTATGAATACTTTCCATACCCACTGTATCTCTCATCTGAATACTACATGAGATCAGAACTAATACAGTTAAGTAGAAGTAAACTTTGCCTCATTACACACATTTGCAGCAGCACTTGTCCTCTCACTGTGGCTGATTATAACCAATACAGTGCAGCAGAGTTGACACTTCTCTCATTGCAAACACATCTTTGCAGTGATGTCACCTCTGCTGTACTGCCCCCCACACTATGGTTACATGTGAGATGGAAGCTGAAGCTGAATGACAGGACACCTTCCACAGTGCTAATGCATTAGGACAGGAGAAGTGAACTTTGTCTCATTATAGTGTTAGCTCTGCTGTACTGTTAATTTCTCACTGTACAGTTGTGTGTCAGCATGAGAGAGAACTATGAGAGCAAAATGTCAATCATTACTTGGTTCACACTGACAATGCCTCCTTTAATTTAAAATAACCTTTGGAGGAAAATTCTCAATCAAATCGGTGTCCGGCCCATAGATTTCAACAGCTAATTTGCATGTAAGAAAAATGTGGATTTTTCTGGAAGAACACATCGGATTGCAGATATTAAGGCATTATATTATTCAATTTTCTATGTCTTACATGCCCATATAGACGACTTAGGAGGATTGATCCTACTGACAGATTTCCATTAAGAGAGTGTGCTAATCTTCTGTTTTTAAAAGCGCCCTCTTGATTTGCCTTCTGGTGTCCTACTTGCCGAGAGCATTGAGCTATTGAAAAAAATGACATTAAAGGGAAATCTGACATCACCAGAAATTAAATTCTATTTCCCTATTTCCCTATTTCCCTGCAGATTCCCTGCATCCTACAGGTAAATCACATTAAATCTCTGTGTTTCTAGCCTACTTGAAGCATGGCTACACTGAAAATTAAGTTTTAATCATGGTGTAACCACTGTGTAACGGCTTTCTCTGAGTCACCAGGGTGGTGCAGGAGAGTGATTACTCAGCATACTGGGAGGGTTGCTGTAATCACGCCCCGGCACTTTGATCGACAGCCTGCGTGAGCATGTGTGGCATGTGTGCAGAGTGAGCTGTCATTCAAAATGCTGGGGTGTGTTTACAGCCATACTACTAGTATACCGAGTAATCACTCTCCTGCACCTGCCTGTGATTACACCATGATCATCATTTTCTCTGTATAGCCGTACTTCAGGTTAGCTGAATACACAGGGTTTCAATGCAACTTACATGCGGATTAAACATATATCTGCAGGTAAATAACATTTCTGGTGATGTCAGATTCCTTTTAAGTCCAGCATCATAGCTGTGCCACTGGCATGAACTTTGCACCCTCCAGTGCCACTAGCAGTGGAAGTAGAGCTGAAACAGTGAAGCTAGTTGGATTCAGTGATAGCAAACAGCTTAGAAATGTGTGCTCTTTGTCTAGGTGACAGCACACTTTAACCCCTTCACGACATGCGCCGTACATGTACGGCGCATGTCGTGTCCTTCCCTTTGATGTTGGCTCTGGTGCTGAGCCCACATTTTTCCTGGTACATGTCAGCTGTTTTGAACAGCTGACATGTGCCCGCGACAGCGTGGGTGAAATCGCAATCCACCCACGGCTGTTAACCCGTTAAATGCCGCTGTTAATCTCTGACAGCGGCATTTAATGTGATCGCGCCGGAAGCGCGTCACTATGATCGTGGGTTACTGATAGGTCGTCATGACAACCAAAGGTCTCCAGAAGAACTCTATGGTCGTCGCAGCCAGATTGCTATGAGCGTCGCCCAGTGGTCGGTGCTCATAGCAAGTGAGTATTTGTACTACATACAGGCTATCTGATCATCACCTGTGTGTAGCTTAGGCGATCAGGTAACTGCAGCTTCTAGTCTCCCATGGAAAAAGTAAAAAATTATTTTTAAAAATATTAAAAAAAATATATATAAGTTCAAATCACCACCCATTGACCCCATTCAAAATAAAACAATTTAAAAAAATTAAATATACACATATTTGATATTGCCCATTCAGAATCGCCCATTTTATCAAGCAATAAAAAGAATTAATCCGATCAGTAAATGGTGTAGCGAAAAAAAAGTCAAAACACCAGAATTACATTTTTTTGGTCGCCACAACATTCCATTTAAATGCAATAATGGGCAATCAAGAAATCATATGCACACCAAAATGATATCAATAAAAACATCAGCTCAGCATGCAAAAATAAGCCCTCACCCAGCCCTAGATCTCGATTGATGGAGACGCTACGGGTCTCGTAAAAAGGCAAAAAAAATTTTTAACAAATTCAGGATTTTTTTTCACCAATTAAGTAAAAAACAATCTATACATGTTTGGTATCTACAAACTCGTAATGACCTGGAGAATCATAATAGCTGGTCAGTTTTAGCATTTGGTAAACATGGTAAAAAAAAATCCAAAAAACAGTTGTGGAATTGCACTTTTTTGCTATTTCACCGCACTTAGACATTTTTTCCCATTTTCGAGTACACAACATGGTAAAAGCAATAGTGTTATAGAAAAGTACAACTCATCCTGCAAAAAACAAGCCTTTACATGGCCATATTGATGGAAAAATAAAGTTATGGCTCTGGGAAAAAGGGGAGCAAAATGCAGAAACGCAAAAATGATAAAGGGCTGCGGCGTGCAGGGGTTAAAGTGGCATGTAACACCTAGGCAACAAGCAGGAGCAGTGGTCGAGCTTCTGCACCATAACGCCCTGGCACTTTACAAGAAAATTGTGTCCCAGTCCCAATGTTCTGTTAGGTGTGGGGTGCATCACACTTACTTGTAGGCCGCAGGCCTACGCTGTCTCCATGCCTCCATTTTCGCATTGAGATACTGATTTGGCTTTTATCCTAAGTCATATTGCACGACTCGTTAAAGGGTTGATTGTGACTTGTAGGATCGCTACTTCCAACAGGTGGCGCTATAGAGTTAAGTCCTGTTTTTCCCAGAAGAGGCAATTTGCATATTTAATTTCCCAGAGGAGCATTGCACGGCGAATAAGCCTCCTTACCTTGACAAGCCAGATGGTATGTCACTCTCCATAAGAAGAAACCTTACCCCTTAGACCCCTGTCCAGAGCCTCTCACCTAGCCAAATCAGTTCTCATGCTTCGCACTGACGAGGGCCAACAGCCCGAAACACCGTGTCTGCGAATTGAGATACTGGTTTGGCTTTTATCCTAAGTCATATCGCACGACTCGTTAAAGGGTTGATTGAGACTTGTAGGATCGCTACTTCCAACAGGTGGCACTATAGAGTTAAGTCCTCTTTTTCTCAGAAGAGGCAATTTGCAGATTGTTACATGCATTATTGCGCACAACACTTCTTATTCCTTGTTTCCTTAATACAATACGTTTTCAGCATCACTATCCATTTCTCCTGGACGATCCCTACATCTACTGTTCCTGTCAGCTACAGGGATTTCTTGTCCAGTCCGCAGTACACCCGGGATCAGTTACCTTTACTTCACACGGTTCCATGTCCATCTTTCCCTGTACACCAGAGGATAAGTCACTCTTTGTAGTACCTGTATTGAGCCTTGAGCTCCGAAAGTTGCAGGAATGTCCACAAGGGATTCCAGTAAGGCCTCCCACTGTCCTGAACCATAGGATCTTGCTGACACCAGCAGCTCACTGCACTTGAACTTGACCTTGATTACTGTACGTCAATTCCTGAACATCTATCAGGAAGCAGTCCCTTTTTACTGGGGCTTTCACCTCCCACTATGGGCTAGTCCCAACTTTAACTATGCCTGCCTGTCCTTACTATATGTAACTGGGCAGACTATCCTCACAACACTATGTATTATACCACTTTTCTTATATTTCACATTCCCTATATTTCTACTTCACACTATTCCTATTATACTATTAAGATTACACCTACAGTTGTGCTCAGGGCCGGACTGGCCATCTGTCATTTCTGGCAAATGCCAGAAGGGCCTGTCTGGTTATGGGCTGCCTTGTCTGCTACATTGTTAACAGAATCGGTGTTCTCAAGATACCAATACTGTTAAGAGTTGTGATGGAGCACAAAGTCGCTGACTCTGTCACTTACCCCAGCAGGCCACGGTTATCATTAGAAATATTGGTCTTGTACAAAATCTTTCTTTCCTCCATCCAGGGTAATATTAGTAATATATCCCATCTGGCTCATGAGGACAGGGACAACATGGGCCTGTGTGACTTCAAATGCCAGGACTGAATTTTAGCCCCAGTTCGTTTCTGGTTGTGCTCAAAAGTTTACACCACTCATGGTTAGTGGTTGGGTGAAGCCATTTATTGTCAAACTACTGTGTTTTCTCTTTTTAAATCTTAATGACGACCCAAAACATCCAAATGACCCTGATCAAAAGTTTACATACCCTGGTGATTGTGGCCTGATAACATGCACAGAAGTTGACACAAATAGGTTTGAATGGCTACTAAATGTAACATCCTCACCTGTGACCTGTTTAAAAATTCATGCCATGTTCCATCTGAAGCTTTATATGCAGGAATATTCTGCATTAGACTCAATCATTATATCTAAGGCTGAATTTATCCATTTATACAGTGCTCACTGAAACATATATGACAGCAATAAGGGCAACGTGTCTCCCTTGTAAGGAGCCATATGGCCTCACTGCACTACCATATGACTGCTGTGAATGGAGATAATGATTTGCACCAGCTAGAATCCCATGTCCATCCCCTGATCACTACAAATGCTTGTAGTCTTCCATGCTGTGTGACTTCAATAAAAGGCGCTGTCAGTCAAGCAGGAAGCGGTATCGCTGAGTGGGGAATAGAGCTGGAGTGACAGAGGCTTGGGAAGAGCTCCACGTGCCGAAAGTCCTTCAGCCTTAAATGCATATAGAGATTCAAACACCGATTTCTCAATAATGGAAGAAAGGACAGAAAGTATAAGGCTATGTGTACACGTCCGGAATTGCCGCAAAGCATCACTGGGAACGGAAGCATCGCAAGGAGCTGGAATGCTGCCAGGGACGCTGGAAGGTGAGAATATCACGATTTATTATTTTAATTCTTTTTTTAACAATTATATGGTTCCCAGGGCCTGGAGGAGAGTCTCCTCTCCTCCACCCTGGGTACCGACCGCACATGATCCACTTACTTCCCGCATGGTGTGCATATCCCCTTGTGGAAAGTAAGCGGATTAATGCATTCCTATGTGTGCAGAATCCCCGCGATTCCGCACAAGGAATGAACATGCTGCGTTTTTTTCCGGAATGCGATTCCGCTGCTGAAAAAAACGCAACATGTGCACAAAAATTGCGGATTGCATTCTAATAATAGGATGCTTAATAATTGCTTTTTCTTGCGGTTTTATCGCGTTTTTATAGTGGGAAGAAAAGCAAAACAAATGCGAAAAATCCTAAACGTGTGCACACAGCCTTTAGGTTTTGCTGGACTTCTCATTCAAAGAGCTACATGTGTATATAAATAAATAGGGAAGCAAAATCCTGCTGACAGGTTCTCTTTAAAACATCTATTTTTGACCCTAATATTTTATTCTGCAAGGTTACAAGAGGGAAATATTACTTTTTGCACAATTTAGTTACAGTATTTAGATAATTTCCACTATTCATTAGCTAGTGAGCTATTTATAATGTAACAGGAGAGGGAGCTATTATTTCATAGAATGCCTTTAAGCTCAGCAAATTGTGAAGTATCAAGAGAAAAGCAAGCTTTTTCTGCTGATTTCTAGAATATAAGATAAAATACATATTGCCAGCAAAATATACTGTCCACAATTGATATAATTAGGAAGAAAAATATACTATACCCTGGATTACTGCAAGCGATGCTTACATCATTTACTCTAGATCATAATAATTCTGTTAGTAACAGAAGGAACAGCGATATTAGAAGCCGAGGGGTTTGAAGAACCATTTTCACAAATGATTCAGGTAACTGTTTATTAAACCACTAGACATCAGGGACTACATATAAAACACTAATTATCAGGATCCTAAGAACATATTAAAACACTACATGTTAACCCCTGAATTACTGGATAAATAATGTTACTGTTTAAAAAGGAAAGCTGGAAAGGAAACCACTAAATCACTTTACAACAATCAAAGTTACTAGATCACCAGTGGCTGACTGCACATAATACCACTAGTTTACCAGGAACAATACATTTCTACATTAAAATGCTATGGCCATTAAAACTTTCACAGTGATAGCTAGATCACAGGCATTTTTCATTGTGATGATGCGGGGGCAAGCCATTTCAACAGAGAACGAAAATGTCACCACTGAGTTAGACACAATAACCAGGTACACTGTGTTTGCAACTAGAAACCATTGTGTTTGCTCGACATGAAATGGACATGTATTCTAAAGAAGCTGTGCCAGTAACCTTTTGAATAGATAACAGTCACTTAAAGCTGATCTGTCATGAAATATTACAATAACACCGACATACATCATTAGTTTTTCTGGATCTGCTTACACTGGTGTACTTACTTATCCTGGACCTAATGAGACAGGAGTACTTACAGTACTGGTGTACTTACTTAAATCTATATCATAAAGTCTATATAATCTGAACTGAAAGTTTAGACTGAACCTCCACTCATGTAGTTTGACAGCTCCTCAATATCCCTTCTCCCTGCTGCTGATATCTCACATTGCTCAGTACAAGCTTGTTATGCTAGTGTAGCAACTCACTCATTATAATAGGCAAAGCTAAAAACTGCAACTGACCCTTCTGATTCCTGTGTTTAAACTAGAGATCCTGACCCCGCAGTTCCTAGTGGTTCCTGCATGAGCAGAGATGCCCAAACCACAAACTAGAAGATGGCAACTCAAACCTCAACTGCCTGAAAGGCCGTCGAGTTGCTTCATTGCTTCATGTTCCGCCAAAAGAATCGGAGGGCAGACCAGAGTGTGAATTACCTACAAAACGAAAAGTGGGCTGTAAAAGGGGAAGATTCCAAAGTGAGTAGACTAAACAATGAAATACAAAATAAAGTATAAAGTACATACTGTTAGATAATATGCAGCCTACTTCCTAGAAACCAACAAAAGATAGGTGCAGAGTAAAGCACAGAAACATCAAAGAGAAAAACCTTTGCTGGAATTTCATTGACTGGCTTTAAATAACAACAGAATATCTGAACATCCAAATGAAACTATTGTAGGAAGATGGACCAGGCCGGTAATGTGTCTCTCGTGTCGGTTCTGGAACTATCGGGACTGTCACCATTGTTGCTGGGGGGAAAGCTTTCCAACCTGGACAGACCTTTGCACTCAACTGTAGGGGGCATGCCAGGTATAAAAGGGGTGGTGAACGGGAAAGCAGAGCATTTGGAGGGAAGACAGAGCACGCAGCAGGAGAAGGTTGATTCACTCTCTGCAGGGCTATGCAACAATACAGGCCCGCTCTGCAGTACCTCAGACCTTGTGCACACTGACCGTGAGGGACATGAGGTGGTGTGTCCATTCTGATTACGTAGCTCTGACCGGCACTACTCCGCTACCGGCCGTGAGTGTGCGGCCTAGATCTGACCGGGTGGATTGTCGAGAACCTGATAACTACATCACCGGCACCAGCATTGTTCAGAGACATCTTCCAGTGGAAGCAGAGACTGCGACACTTAGTAGACATTGTCCCGGTAACCCACTACCTTGCCTGAGAGATCCAGGATATGTGGTTTCCCTTGGGAGACAGTGCTTCACCTTCCTCCAAGAACAGGCCAGAGACTTCATGCATCATCTACGGTGCCACCGTGGGATTTCAAGCTTCCACAGCCTGGAAACCATTAGACTGATAAGCTTACCAGTTTCCTAACTGTTTGTTCATACCCTGATGCAAAACCCATGTTTATTTCCCCCTTAACCCTTTCTCTCCCTGCATGGAGTAATCCTTGTATCAAACCCGTTACCTCTCGTTCTGCTCATCACTGCATCCCGCGTTCCTGCTATCTCACACTATCACCATCAGGAAATGCCAGCATGGGGAAAAAATATAAAGCCGCACCCGCATGGTGATAAGACAGACAAAAAAAACACCTGTGCTATGCTAAACAGAATGCAGCCTGAAAAATGGAACTAAAACACCCATGGAAAAAGTGTGTCTCCAGTGGATCAGCGGACAAAGAAGCTGACAGTCAAACACAAGCTCAAGGCTTCAAACCCACAAGCATGACAATGCTGCAGCAGTCAGGCTAGGTGGGCAGAGACTGACTACATTTAGACCCACGATATGCCTTCTAATAAATTATCTTAACTCATAAACTGCTAATTTTATTAGAAGGATTATACAGCCATTCTGACATGGATTTTCAAAGTAGGCACACAAGTCTCATCAGGTCTAGGAGTGCTAAATAATAAGGTATGCAGTTTATTTTGTGAAATCTGGTGACAGACCTTCATTACATCAGAAACTTGGAAGAGATATAATTTTAATTGCAACATTGAGCTCAACTTTTACCGTTTCATTTACTGTATGCTTAGTTTCATTGACCGTTTTCTGGATAATGGAAAATCATGTAAAACATAGGGATGCACAATAATGAAATTAGACTCATATGAAAATGTATCATCTTATATCAGATAATTGCAAGAAATATTTTATAGCTAAAATCATCTGATTTCGACATTGATGGAGGTCCATGACATCGAACCCTGTCTTATTCTTAAAAAAAAAGTCATATCTCTCAGTTTTCATCTAAGATTTTTGTATGGAACTCTCTGAATAGCACTCACAATAAAGCTTGATTTTTTTTTGCTCTGAGAATTGGTGAGGATAAAAAGCTCAATGATGATCACCATAGTTATTGTGGCCACATGGTTTTAGTTGGATTTCCATTTTATTAAACCATGAGATTAAAATAAACCATGTCTATGAGATTCTCGACGGATAGCCAGGTTAAAATGACTTTTAACCAGCATCGATCGGGTTAATGATCATTCTCAATCATAGCCAAATATTTTCCCTGTAGGACTTCAATTGAGCTTCGATGACAGTTAGAAACAACACTGCCCATTTAGGCAAAAAAATAGTTCAGAATGGGTCAGTGCTTCAGATGCATCATAAGGAACCTTGTTTAGGATCAGAAGGACAATGTGCTAATCCATATTAAACATGGGAAGCATGAGTCAAATTTCAATTAGAATGAATTATTCACTAAAATGTGTCAATGGGAGTTTCTCTAGTTTCAAGCCAAATCAACACTAGTACATTAGCTAGTAACAAATCACTAGACATAATGTGGGTGTTCTCATACAAGCCATATGTGAATGACAGCTGGCTAGAATTTATTGACATGTTCTGTTTTTCTCTAACTATTTTCTGTGCTGGTTATATCTATGGACAATTTACAATACTGGTGTCAAAATGATAAAAACAGGTAAAGCGATACTAGAAATATAATACTTAAAGGGGCTAATGAACCCCTGTCGATATGACCTATTAATGAAATTCAAGGAAAAAGAAAGTGGTCACTAGGGAACGCTGTGAGGGTCACAATTAAAGTTGAAGGCAAAAGGTCCACTGCAGCTCCAGCAGTTAACCTTCTAGGAGGATACAAAATGCAGTAGTTTCAACTTCACCCGATGAAGACGGTTTAACCGTTGAAACGCTTTGTGTTTCAACATTAAAATCCTTGTTTTGGTCTCATTTCCAGCGCTCCTAGAACCGTTATTACTATTTTTGACTGCATTTTGATATGACCTATTAAGGCTCATGGACAGTGGCGTAACTACCATGGTTGCAGCGGTCGCCGCTGCGACCGGGCTCGGCGGGTCAGGGGCCCGGCAGGTCAGAGGCACCCAACACCATGTTCGGCAACAGTCCGAGTCGTATCTAGGGGGAGGGGGCAGCCGGGGTATGTGAGTGATAGGATAGGAAGCAGAGCTCCAGTCAGCACGGTGAGACAGCTTCTCCTGCTCTGCAGCCCCGGGACAGAAGGTGAGAGCAGGGGGTGGTGCGAGACAGAGCTGCTGTAAGCAGAAGAAGCTGAAGAGCTGCATGTTTATATCAGCCTCCCCAGTACCAGAGAGGAGAGTGTGAGATGTGTATATGAGCTGGTATCTGGTGTGTGTGTCTGATATCTGTAGTGTGTGTGTGTGTGTGTGTGTGTGTGTGTGATATCTGTAGTGTGTGTGTGTGATATCTGTAGTGTGTGTGTGTGATATCTGTAGTGTGTGTGTGTGATATCTGTAGTGTGTGTGTGTGATATCTGTAGTGTTTGTGTGTGTGAGGCAGGGGCGTAACTACCATGGTCGCAGCGGTCGCCGCTGCAACCGGCTCTGGTAGGTCAGGGGCCCTTTTTTCTCCTTGAGCCTGTCTCCCTTGTCCCCTGATGCTTGTGTCCCTTGTCCCCGTGTGCCAGTCTCCCTTGCCCATTATTCCCTGTGTGTCCCAATGTGCCTGTCTCCTTTGTCCCCATGTGCTTGTGTCAGTCTCCTTTGTCCCCTTGTGCTTGGGTCAGTCTCCCTTGCCCACTAGTCCCTGTGTGTCAGTCTCCCTTTCCCACTAGTCCCTGTGTGTCCCCTTGTGTTTGTATCCCTTGTCCCCGTGTGTCCCCTTGTGTCAGTCTCTCTTGCCCACTAGTCCCTGTGTGTCCCCTTGTGCCTGTCTCCCTTGTCCCCTTGTGCTTGTCCCTTGACCCCATGTGCCCCCTTGTGTCAGTCTCCATTGCCCACTAGTGCCCTTGTATCAGTCTCCCTTGCCCACTAGTCCCCTTGTGTCAGCCTCCCTTGCCCACTAGTCCCCTTGTAACCTTCTCTCCTGCCTCCTAGCCCTCATGTGTCCTCTTGTGCCTGTCTTCCTTGTTCCCTAGCCCCCCTATGTTACCCTTGTGCCTGTCTCCCCTAGCCCCCTTGTGCCCTCTCCCCTGCCCCCTCGACACCATTTGCTCGTGCCTTTCTCACTGCCCCTCTATGGAGGGGCTGCATTATACTATGAGGGGGGCTGCATTATATTCTATGGGGTTACATTGAATTGTAAGGCAGGGCTGCAGTATACTCTGTGGGCTGGCTGCATTATACTCTGTGGTGTGGCTGCATTATACTCTGGGGTGGCTGCATTATACTATGTGTGGGCTGCATTATACTGAATTGAGGACTATGGGGAATATATTATACTATATGAAGAACTATGGGGTGCATTATACTGTGGGAAGTGAATTGTGCGACATGGATGATGATGGCGGTGCATTATACTATATGGAGCACTATGAGGAGTGTATTATACTATATGGAGGACTGAGGTAAAGGCAGGGAAAACAAAACAGGCAAAACCATGTATATCCTCTATTCATGATAATATAGATAAAATATATATGAGAGGAAAATAACGCCTGTACATGGAATAATACAGGACACACCAAGTACTGAAAGAGCAAAAACCACAAAAAATTGGTGCAACACAGTCCAAAAATACTGCCAAAATGTTTATTAAATATAAATATACAAAACAAGGATAAAGAACTAGTAGTGGGTTAAAATCTGCTTACAAAATACACAGAACACATGGAGATGCAGGGACTCCACCACGTCAGCAGCCAGGTACAATACATTTAAAACAGAGGGCAACAGTAGCCCCTGCGAACCTCATAGTAATATTGCTTAATAGCAACAAAGTGACAAACAGAGTCCGCAGAAATATGAAACCAAGTGGCACATAGTCACAGATGTAAATCAGTGAAATACCTGATAAGCTGATGGCACAAGGAGACCGCACACTCCGGACCCACCCCAATCCTTTATCCTTGTTTTGTATATTTATATTTAATAAACATTTTGGCAGTATTTTTGGACTGTGTTGCACCAATTTTTTGTTGTATATGGAGGACTGAGCAGTGTATTTTAATATATGGAGGACTATATAGAGTGCATAATACTAAATGGAGGACTGAGGAGTGTATTATACTATATGGAGGACTATGAGGGGTGCATTATACTATATGGAGCACTGTGAGCAGTGTATTATACTATATGGAGGTCTGATGAGTGTATTATACTATATGGAGGACTGAGCAGTGTATTATACTATATTGAGGACTGAGCAGTGTATTATACTATATGGAGCACTATGAGGAGTGTATTTTAATATATGGATGACTGTGAGGAGTGTATTATACTATATGGAGGACTGAGGAGTGTACAATACTATATGGAGGACTATGGGGAGTGTATTATACTATAAGGAGGACTATGGGGAGTGTATTATACTATAAGGAGGACTATGGGGAGTGTATTATACTATAAGGAGGACTATGGGGGTGCATTATACTTCTTACATGGATCCCCATGACTTCTATGTTAGCCCCTGATGAGTATAATGGTTTATTTTCTTTTATACATTACATAACAATGGTAGTACAGGGGACAAATATATCACAGGATGGGGCACCGAATAGTTATTCAACTGAGGTCACACTATACAACTTTGCAATAAAGCTATAGTGTGTGAAATGAATAGGGAAAATGTGAATTTGGGAGGAAAATATTTTGGCATGGTGGGGGGGGCATTTGAAAGTTCGCACCGGGGCCCATAACTTTGTAGTTATGCCACTGCTCATGGACATCATAGAGGTGCATCCACACTTTGGGACCTCCCTTCAAGTGTCAGAATAGAGATCCAAAATAGAAAACAGTTGCCTATTCTAATTTGAGAAGTCCATATGTTACCATTCATCTGCAGGGGAAATGTCTGGCCAGACAAGACTTACCCTGACAAAGACATTTGTTTTCTGCAGCTCAATGCCACCGTACCTTTAATAAGACAACTATTTTATAGCAACCACCATTTTTATCAAGATATTTTTTTCTTCAAATTCCGATAGTTGTGAAGTGACATGATGTAACAAACATAACAATTTATTTACACAAAAAAAAAATAACATCAAGTGAAATACTGATGTAAAAATACTAACGTTTGAATAAAGCCTTAAGGTTTCTGTGCCTCTTTGAATGGAAACTCTTTAACCACGTCTTATAACATAGTAAAGCACATAACAGCAATTACAGCTCTGGCAAAAATTAAGAGACCTCTGCAAAATGTTCAGTTTGTCTGATTTTTTTTCTTCATAGGTATATTTTTGAGTTAAATGTAAATAGCTCTTTTATTCTATAAACTTCTGACAACATGTCTCTGAATTTCCAAGCAATAAATTTTGTATTTTTTCTGACAAAGAAAAATGGTAAAAAAAAACCAGTGCTTTCAGTCCTCAAATAATGCAAAGAAAACAAGTTCATAATCATTTAGAAACAACAGTACTAATTTTTTAACTCAGGAAGAGTTCAGAAATCAATATTTAGTGGAATAACCATGATTTTTAATCACAACTTTCATGCGTCTTGGCATGCTTTCCACAAGTCTTTCACACTGATTCTGGCGCAAAAATGTAAGCAGTTCTTATTTGTCTGATGGCTTGTGACTATCCATCATCCTCTTGATTACATTCCAGAGGTTTTCAATGGGGTTCAGGTCTGGAGATTGGGCTGCCCATGACAGGGTTTTGATGTGGTGATCTCTTAATTTTTGCCAGAGCTGTAAATAGTGAAGCCAGCAGCAAGGGACACACACTAGTTTCAACAACACATCAAACCATTGTAGTAATATCAGTCCAGGAGCTCCATACTACACTAGATATAGTTTTTACATAATGCTGCCCACATATGAAAAGGTGGTTTCCATTTAGAGATGAGCAGATCGATCCGTAGTCTTTGAGTCAAATGTCCTGAAATTTGTGGTTTCTTGCAAATTCAATTATTTTGAGATTCGATTCACGGTTCACAAAAAATAATTTGCCAGCCACCATTTCCCATCAGAGAGGGGTAACATAATTTTCCACTGAAGGCAAGCTTCCCCATAATGCCCTGCAGCTATGACATCTTATGGATTACCATACCTTGTACAGTGGTGGTCACTTCCTGGACCATCAAGGATCAGTGGTTCCCAGTGGAGCACAGTTTGTAAGGCAGTTACTTTCCATCTCCAGAGTCACTGGTAAGTCTCTCTTCTGCAAAATATATGGTTTTAAGATTAGTAGGATCCCCTCTCTTTGTCTCTGGCCTGTAGTGTAAGTTCTTATGTCAGCAGGACCCTCTCTTTCCCTTTCCTTTAAAGTGTAAGCTCTTGTGGTCAGTACAGTCCTCTCTCTTTTCTGTAGAATATACAGATAAAAATAGGCTCTAGAGACAATGAAGTGCAAATAGGTCCTTACCCGGTATAAAAGAGAGAAAACAGAAAAAATGGTTTATGCTCACATAGTGGGGTTGTGACACCACGCAAGAAAATGCAACATGTTGCATCCGGTGGGCACGTCAAAATGACACACGCAGACGCATCCGCATTCAATGCATGTCCCTGAGTACCCAATGTTAAAGATAGGTACACAGGACGCATGCGGAAGTAGGCGGAGCTTAAGGAAAGAAGTCCACAGCACCACGCTGATGATCAGTGGCATCCTCTCTCCCTCGCTCACTCCTGTAGAGTGTAAGCTCTTATGATCAGTGGCATCCTATCTCCCTCTCTCCTGTAGAGTGTAGGCTCTTATGATCAGCTGGATTATTTTTATCTTTATTTCTCTCCCCTCTCCCCGTGTGTATTTTCCAAGTAATTACAAGCTATCCAGTATTGAGTTCCACATGAATTTTTAAAATTTTGGAGAAAAACTTGGAAAAGTTGGCAAATTTGAATTTCAAAAGATCTGCTCATCTCTACTTCTAGTGTGCATGTACTAAACAATGGGAGAACGTCATGCAGGAAATAGGAGATTATTTATACTCCCTCTGGGTACAGTAAAAGACAGCAGGAAAGCATTCAGTGATATACTTTCTTGTAAAATGGAAGAAATCCGTTTTGTGACTTCTTCATTCCATATTGAATATGTAAAAGCTCAATTAACTATAGTGTGTCAGATACAATCATTAAAACAGTTCTAAGTCCTCCATATCCACATCTCCAGGCTAATTGACATTCCTAATCCTTGGCCTTTAGATTCCTTTGCAATCTGCTGTTTGCTATGCTTATGTAAGGAAAAGATTTCTATGCAGATTTATAAATAACCCACAGACAAAGAAAGCATTGCAAAAGTCAGTTATGTATTTTAATCCCATCATATTTTATTGCTGATTTTATTTTAAAGAAGAACTCCAAGAGCATTGTATAAAGCTTCCAAAACTCTTGGGGCAAAGAGTTTTCATTACTTTATGAGTGTGTGAAGTTATATGTTATGACTGAAGCTCCATGGCTTATGTGTTGATCTTTATTTATTTTACTCACTTATATAGCGTCATTAATTCCGCAGCACTTTACAGACATTAAAGGTACTGGAGTGTGGGAGGAAAACGGAGAACCCGAAGGAAACCCACTTAACAAAACAAACAAGCTCCTTGCAGATGTTCTCCTTGGTGGGATTTGAACCCAGGATCCCAGCACTGCAAGGCTGCAGTTCTATCCACTGAGCCACCGTGCTGCCCATTATATTTTCAATAAAAGCAAGTAACTTTTCCACTTATTCAATTCCTCTACACTCTCTTTGCTTAAGAGCCTGCAAGTGAAGCTTGAAGCTGGATGGATCACTGCCAGCTTCAATGTCACTGAGCTTCTTCCATGCTTAAGAGGCAAATCTGCCTGAACTTGCTTTATAGAAGAGCACTCAGTTTTAACCAGCGGTGAGATCATGCCACTGATAGGAACTGTCAGTCTTCAGGAGCACATCACTACCTGGCAAATAGAAAGTCGAAAGGCAGGGGAGCAGTGCACTCATGAAGAATGAAGATGGGACAATCCCCATAATGGCAGGTCCATTAGAATTAATAATATGTAGTGGGACATATTTGTAAATGCATTTAGGTGACCTGTATCAATAAAGAAGATAAAGGCTAAGGAAACAAAATGCATAATTAATAAGCACCTTCTAACAAAGTGAAATGATTTTACAGGTACAAATCTGATGTGACAGTAATTTGAAAACAGTCAAGCAGAAGCCAAGACAGGCAAACGTAATATTTTGTATTACTTTCAGTTGCACTGATGTTAATATTTATTACAGCGTATTTTTGATGTTGATGAAATTGTGTGATCGTCCTCCCTCAAAGTGACCTCACTCATACGGGTTCTAAACAGTAGACTTTACCTATCTCTTGGGCAAAGGCCTAATTTAGGGAGGAACTTGTTTTATTCTATATAGTCTTGGACAGGTGAGGAGAGTGTGTGAGCAATATGGAGGCAGCCACCACCAAGATGCTACCGCACCTTCGCATTATTTTCGCACTTTTCCATACAGTAAACTACCCTAGCTCCACTCTGACTGTCTTATTTCCCCTCTGTCAGGAAAAAGGAAAACTCTGCAATCAAAGTTCATATTTTGAGGCTTATTTGTCCCACCCAATATAGTATCTCCTTTTTAAAAGTAGTTTTGTGTAATGATAGACCCCTCCACCACCCCTCGGACTATCAGACCAAATACCACAATAATAATTGTGCCATTTTTCACAATAGTCAACAAACATGGATACAGTAGATTAATGAGTCTGCTGTATTATTGAGGAGTACGCTCCATCTGCCTTTTCAAGCCCTTATTCAGAGGCCTCGGAATATAATAGGGGTCTTCTGGGCTCTCTGCTAACTTTTATAAGCAAAATGGCAAAATATTTTTGGTGCCATTTGGCCAACTAGTCCAGCAGACATAATTTTCTTATTTGGATATTCATTTCAATGTTATCTACTCGATGTAAATGAAAAGTGACGACCCCTCTCTTTCTTCAATTACAGTAATTAACTTCTAAAATTGGCACAATACAAATTTAAATGAAAGATGTGCACTTCATTTTTATTGTTTTTTCTTTTTCTCTGTAAATGGTTGCAAATATTATCTCCTTTTTTGTTCCCCCAAGTGTTTACTGACCTAGAGTACAGTTACAAGCAGAGTACGCCCTTGATGACTAACTCCCAGAATCTCACTTGCACAAAGGATGCTGGCGGGGGGTGAATCAAGATGTTACGTTCTGTACTCACTGTAATTGAAAAAGTGTGTTGGCTCATTGTCAATGCTTTACATAGACAAAGAGCAAGATTTTAAACTGACCCTAATGAAGACGCTGATAAACACGATTAAATAGACTTGCAGATTATGTTGGTGGTAATTCCAAATCACTCCTGGTATTTTCAGCATACCCAGTGTAAACACATTTTGCCTTTTTAATTATTGTACTTTTTTTGTAATAGTAGTTTCTTTAGTTTGTTAGGATAACTTCGATCTAATCATGCCTATATTATTTTTCTCCTAATCAGTTTTGCTTAGGGTTACCCATGTTTGCCAAATTGTCCCACTTCCCTGCGATGTGTTAATTGCCTATTGACCATTTTTTCTTCTTTTTGATCGATCTTGCACCCCCTTCTTTCTTAAAACAGAATAGTAATTTTTATTCTATTATGTACTCTTCTTAAAAAGGCTGTAAAGTCACTGCAACTATTGCCAATCCTCCCTATTATGGCACATGGATAGTGAGTGTTTTACACCCACTATCTACCCAAACAAGAAGACCATGGATAGGGATTTATTTAACAGCATTTTGATAGGACCAGATAGGATTAGAAGGCAACAGAGAAGGTAAGTCTCACAATTTTTCTTCATGAGACACTGGCATATAGTTTTGAAAGATATAGATATTTATCCAGTTATTGCTAGTGCAGCACAGTCATTCATAAGGAGGTCAATAGATATTCTGACTATATCTCTAACATGCACAGAACTGTACAAAAGTTTTAGGCAGGTGGAGAAAAAATGCTGAAATGTAAGAATGCTTTCAAAACTAGATGTGTTAATAGTTTCTCTAAAAAGAAATGCAAAGTGAATCAACAAAAAAATCTAAATGAGATCAATATTTGGTGTGACCACTATTTGTCTTCAAAACAACATTAAAGTATCAACTCTTATAGGTACATGAACAGTGTTTGAAGAAATTCGGTAGGGAGGTTGTTCCAAACATCTTGAAGAATGAACCACAGATCATTTGTAGATGTAGGCTTGTGTAAATCCATCTGCCTTTTTATGTAATCCTACATACACTTGATGATTATGAGATCAGGACCATTGATTATGAGATGGGGCCATTTCATCACTTCCGGTCCTCATTGTTCTTATTTACACTGAAGATAGCTCTTATTGACATTGGCTGTATGTTTTCCTGTTGCAGAATACATTTGGAGACAATCAGATGCCTCTATGGTGGTATTGCATTATAGATAAGTATCTGCCTGTATTTCTCTGCTTTGAGGATACCAAAAAATGGTCAATGTTAAGTGATTGGCCAAGGAAACTTAGTGCAGTAGATGAATGACATTATACTAACCCCTTCAAAATTGAAAGATGTGTAGCAGTTCCCTCAGCTCACAACTGGCAGCAACAAGTGGGACACAGCTGCAGCCATCTATTGTTCTGAAAGGTTTGGTCAGAAGTGGTCTTTGTAAAATTATTGTAGCTAAAATCCATATCTTCAATATAGAAACAAAGCCAAGTGACTCAGATATGCAAGATACCATAAGAACTGGGGTGCAGAAAAATGGCAAAAGGTGCTCTGGACTATATAAAAAAATCTACTATATACCGTATTTTTTGGCATATAAGACGCACCGTACTATAAGACGCACCCCAAATTTGGGGTGAAAAATGCAGAAAAAAAGATTTTTTATAAGATGGGGGTCCGTCTTATTGTCCGAATTTAAGATCTCTTACCTGAGGGCAGGCAGTGGCAGAGCAGGGTCACAGGAGGCATGGTGGTGGCAGAGGTGAGGTGATGCTGAGGTGCGGTGGGCGGAACGGCGTGCACCTGAGCAGGGTCCCATCCTGCTTAGGTGGGCGACGCCATGGCCTGGTGTCCATGGGGAGGTTGCTGTGGCGGTGGCAGACGTGCGGTCACTTCCTCAGGTGGCAGCGGCCAGGGTCCCTTCCACATTTGAGGTGACGCCACAGCAGTAGTGAAGGAGAGCAGCAGAGCTGGGTGGTTTTCCTGGTGGCGGCGGGCTTACCGGCATTGTGGCAGCGACAGAGGTGCGGGCATGATGTGGCACGGTGAGCTGTATGGCGTGAGCAGGTCCCATCCATATTTGAGGTGACTCCGCGGCCCGGTATTGATGGAGAGCAGCAGAGCAGGGTGAGTTAAGGATTTTTCCGGTGGCGGCGGCCATCTTGCTGATGCCGCGGGTGCGCAGATTCACTACTCTGCATCCCAGGGCCATTTTCCTGAAGCCGAGTTCGCAGATTGAGATCTCGGCTTCAGGAAAATGGCCGCCGCGATCTCCATCTGCGCACGCGCGGCCTCCCGCGGCCATTTTCCTGAAGCCCTGGGACGCAGAGTAGTGAATCTGCGCATGCGCGGCCTCAGCAAGATGGCCGCCGGCACCAGAAAATACCGTAACTCACCAGCGCTGCTGCTCTCCATCAATATCGGGCCGCGGATTCACCTCAAATATGGATGGGACCTGCTCACGCCATACAGCTCACCGTGCCACATCATGCCCGTACCTCTGTCGCCGCCACAATGCCGGTAAGCCTGCGTTCCGAATATAAGACGCACCCCCCATTTTCCTCACAATTTTTTTTGGGAAAAAGTGCGTCTTATATGCCAAAAAATACGGTAACTGTCTAAGGGTCACTTCCATCTGTCCTTCTGTCTGTCTCTCTGTCACGGATATTCATTGGTCGCGGCCTCTGTCTGTCATGGAAATCTAAGTCGCTGATTGGTCGTGGCAAAACGCCCACGACCATTGCCACAACCAATCAGTGACGGCCATAGTCTGGCAGCGAAATGGCCGCTGCTTTACTGCCCTGCAGTCAGTGCTGAGCGCTCACACAGGGTTAATGCCAGCGTTAATGGACTGCGGTGTAACGCACTCCGTTAACGCAGCTATTAACCCTGTGTGACCAACTTTTTACTATTAATGCTGCGTATACAGCATCAATAGTAAAAAGATCTGTTACAAATAATAATAAAAAAAAGGTTATTCTCACCTTCCGACGTCGCGCGCTGTCCTCGGCAATGCAAGCGGCAGGTTCCGGTGCCAAGGATGCTATGCGAGAAGGACCCGCCATGACGCCATGGTCATGTGACCGCGACGTCATCACAGGTCCTGCGCTCATACCAACCCTGGGATCGGAAGTTGCCGCGTGCACCGCACACAGGCGCCAGGACTTCAAGGGGTTTTCGGAAGGTGAGTATATGTTTATTTTTTATTTTAAGTCTTTTTTAACCACGCATATAGTGCCCACATTGCTATATACTACGTGGGCTGTGTTACATTTTGCGTGGGCTCTGTTATATGCTACATCTCTGTGCTATATACTATGTAGCTGGGCAATATACAACGTGACTGTGCAATATGCAACGTGACTGTCCAATATACTACTTGCTCGGTGTTATATACTATGTAGCTGTGCAATATACTATGTGGCTGTGTCGGTTCTGTTATATACTACGTCAACTGTGCAATATACTACGTGGCTCTGTTATACTATGCATACTATACTGCATACTATGTGGCTGTGCAATATACTACATGCCTGTGCAATATACTACGTGGCTCTACAATATACTACGTGGCTATGTTATATACTACGTGGCTCTGCTATATTCTACATGGCTGACCAATATACTACGTGCCTATGCAATACACTACGTAGCTGTGCAATACACTATGTGGCTATGTTATATACTACGTGGCTATGTTACATACTACGTAGCTCTGTTATACAGTATACTACGTAGCTATGTTATATACTATGTCGGTTGTGTTATATACTACGTCACTGTGCAATATAGTATGTAGCCTGTGCTATATACTACCTACATATTCTAGAATACCCGATACGTTAGAATCGGGCCACCATCTAGTGTGAAATATTTTGCTGTAACAGAAGACAGCTTGTTCACCAAAGAGCTGGAGAGCAGCACAATATGAGATAATGAGAGTCTGCAAACAACTGGAGAGCATGGTGGAGGATTTTTGGAAACTTGTGGTTGCATTTCAGTAAGTGGAGTTGAGGATTTGGTCAAGATTAATGGTGTCCTCCATGCTGAGAAATACAGGCAGATACTTATACATCATACAATACCATAAGGAAGTGATTGGCTACAAAATTAGTTTGCAACAGACCCCCCAACACCTAGCCAATGTTAATAAGAACTTTAAGATCAGGTCATTTAGATCTTCAGAGTAAAGAAGAACAAGGAGTCCTGGAAGTGAGGATATGACACCCACAAAGCTAAGATCTCATCATCATCGAGTCTGTCTGGGATTACTTAAAGAGACAGAATTATTTGACCAAGAATAAATCCAAACATCTTGGAGAACTAACCACAGATCTTCAGTGGAACAACCTCCCTGGTGAGTTTCTTCAATAACTGTGTGCCAGCGTACAGGCAAGAATTGATGCTGTTTTAAAGGTAATAGGTTGTCACACCAAATTTTAAGTGATTTAGATTTCTCTTTTATTCATTCAGTTTGCATTTTATTAGTTGATAAAATTAAACCAATAAAGGCGTTGATTACCTTTTGAGGACTTTTTTTTACCCAAATCCATGTATTTTGGGCTAAATATCCTCTTTCCAGTTGTGTTTTATTACAAATTTTGCACTCCTTTGCTTTTACAGGCTTTTTGTTTCACTGCACATTCAACTTTGAAGGGGTTATCTAGGTTTGGGGTTGAAGCCTGAAATCACTCTATGTGACTGCAAACTTGTGAATTCTCACAGTGCGAACTAACAGGATTCTCCAGTGCCGGCATCGGGAGAGGGAGAATGAGCTAACTGACAGATACAGTGGATTGGTCACTTTTTCATGTTAGTGTAACTTTCCTCACAAGCTGACCAGCACTTCTGTCCATACAATGTCTGATGATGGAGGAGCATGCAACAAGACTCGTCCGTCAGCCACCTCCAATAGAGAAGTAGCTTTCCCATGTGAGGAGCTTTTACAATTGCAGGAGGCTGATGGACAGGTCTGGTCGCGTGCTCCTCCATCATCAAATAATATTGTATGGACAGAAGTTCTGGCCAGCTTGTGAGGAAAGTTGCACAAACAAGAGAAAAAGGCCGACCCCTTTATCTGAGAATCCATAGTGAGCTCGTTATGACCATCAAACAGGAACGTTTGTAAGGCCATGTTCACACGTTTAGTATTTGTAAGCCAAAACCAGGAGTGGAAAAATCAGAGGAAAAGTACAATAGAAACACGTCACCACTTCTGTATTTTTCACCCACTCCTGCTTTTACCTTATAAAAATACTGATGTAAAATACTGACCAAATACTCAAAGTATGAACACAGCCTAACTCTTTTTTATCTGTCTCTTTCTGAGCTCGTCTCAGCTGATTTATGACCACAAACTACATTGAAGTTGAGTGTGAAGGAAACAAAGAACCTGTAAAAGCAAAATGGTGCAAAATTTATAGTGTACATCAATTGCAAAAAAAAATTCAGTAAAATGACCCCAGAAGTGGCCAACACTTAATACTTCTATTTTGAAAACTTTCTTACTTTGCAGTATTTGTTCCCCATCTGCTGAAAACTTTTGCACTATATATTAACATTTTTCATTTCAGACTAGAGGAATGCTTTAATTTCCCCAGCAGTTTTTGAAGCTGGTCCCTGATGATCATATGAACACTGAACCAACTTTAATCTAAAAAAAAACTTCTTCAGCCGTCTTGAGGCTCTCCCTTTAATTTATACAACTTTCTTAGTGCACTTGAAGTAATAAACTTTGTCTCCTTTGCTGAACCTTGCATTGTAAGTGATAAAATATAATGCACAAATTAAAATAAATATGCCCAATCAATGTGGGTCATTTTAATGTCCGTTAAAAAAAAGGATGAGAAAAGTAAAAAAAAAATCATTAGATTTCTTGTGTGCTTTATAACGACTTTAGAGAAATAATTTCCTTTTCCTTTAAGAAAGGAGAAGCATCAAAGTTACAAATCTGAAAGTGAATTTTATAATTCGATCTGTATTAAACCGCTCTTCTCCAAAATACCCGAGAACACGCACAAGTTAAAACCCATGACCTCTCTTCTGAAGAAACATGACTCACACCTGCAGAGGCGGAGGGGGCAGCATTGTTGAAATAATGAAGCGCGTGCTGCTCAACTGTTGCTACAGAAACTGTAGCCAAGCTATGGGTGGTCTTTGCCCTAGCCGTGGTTTACAAAAGACACGTGCCAGATGCTATTTAACAACCATTGTGAGCAGCCACTCAAGGACAATTGACAGTTCACATTGTTGCAATGCAAATGACATTTTTTACAATGACATTGACAACCCAGATTAAAAGCAGATAAAACGGTATTGCATGTGTCCATCTATTGAAACAAGGAATAGAACAGCAGCCCGTGGTCACAAGGTTATTCCATGACTTTAGTATAGAAAAACCCTCCAGCTGCTCAGGGCTCATGCATACAGCTGTGTCACGGCTCCATGAAGAATATACGTTACTGTTCATACATGTCCAAAATACAGACTCCAGCCTTAAGGGAAATACAACATAAGGGACAACATTATCTACATGTTAGTGGCATGACTTGCAGAACATTTGATTTTTTTTTAAATTTCTACTTCAGATGATATTAACCTTTACTTATCGACATGTTTTCCTTCCCTTCTTTGAGGAACCACAATTTTTTTTCTCCATCCACATAGTAATAAATAGGTTTGACTTTTTTTCTAATTTTTTTTTCATGTTTTCATGCTATAGCACTACAGAGTGCTACTTTATTTTTTGGTAATATTGTAAGGGGGTAAACTATGTCCTTGCATTTTCTGTTTGTCCCTCTAGATAATTATGTATAATGTAATGTTTTACCTTTGTCTACTGCTATTGTATGTGTCATATTGTACATATCTTTTACTGCTGCTCTGTATAAGAAGCGTCATAGGGAAAGTGTTGTACTCAAGTTTAGCCACAAGATGGGGTACATCATAAGTTCCAGAATAGCACTGTAATTAGTTAACATAGGAGGGGCAAGGTGGATAAGGCAGGAGGGACTTCCTGACAGATCTCAGTTGAGGCCAGGGCGCCCGTGCAGCTCACTTGGGCTAGCTAGCCCCGGGCTACATCGTGCCACGCAATGTTGAAGAAGTTTAACACCCAGCCATCTAACATCCCTGGCCAGGACCTCATCAGAAGAAGTAACAACAACATAGCTAGCGGTGCAGTATTAGTGGACTGCAGTTGCTAGAGAAGACCAAGCAGTACGGGCAGGTCGCTCATCATGTGGCAGCTTATTGCATGGGCTAGCACCCTCAGAGCCAGTGTGAAATGGCTGACGGAGTCCCAAAACAGAGTAAGGCTGAGCAGAGAAGACGCAGTCAGCTTGGATAGCAGACGTGATTGTGGGCAAAAAGCAGTGGGGAAAAGAAATCTGTGCAAAGCTGCAGCAGTATGGGGATGTGGGGAGGGCGCCTTAGTGGAGTGCCGCACTTAATGTCAACTGATGTACACCAACATTGACCAGGGATTTGGGTTCATACGGGAGGATGACACCCATGACAAGGTGTATATCAATGCCGCCTCCATGAAATTTGGGAAACCCCTATGTGAGGGGGGACCGAGTCTCATTTTATAAGGAAAAATGCCCCCCAAGGCTACTATGCGGTGGCCATAGCTTTGTGTGCTGAGGATGACGGCTCAGAAAAGAGACTGGGCCAAAGATGCGAACTGGCGGTACCCCATGCTCCCTCCACCCCTGCCTATGGTTCTGCTTCTGCTGAGGCTTGGCAGCCTATGGGTTCAGCAGCTGCAGAGTCCTCCCCAGCCCATTCATGGGAGCTTGATGGGCCCAGTATAGCGCCACGCGACACGTGCCAGTGAGGTAAAAAGAAAAAAAGCTGAACGTGTCATAGGGAAAATGTAGTGCTCGAGTTTAGCCACAAGATGGGGTACATAATAGGTTTAATAAATAGAACTGTAATTAGTTAACATAGGAGGGGCAAGGTGGATAAGGCAGGAGGGACTTCCTGACAGATCTCAGTTGGGCCAAGGGTGCCCGTGCAGCTCACTTGGGCTAGCTAGCCCCGGGCTACATTGTGTCACACAATGTTGAAGAAGTTTAATGCCCAGCCATCTAACATTCCTGACCAGGATCTCATCAGAAGAAGCAACAGCAACAGAGCTAGCGGTGCAGTATTAGTGGACTGCAGTTGCTAGAGAAGGCTAAGCAGTATGGGCAGGTCACTCATCATGTGGCAGCTTATTGCATGTGCTAGCACCCTCAGAGCCAGTGTGAAATGGCTGACAGAGTCCCAAAACAGAGTAAGGCTGAGCAGAGAAGACGCTGAGGGATCAAAAGGTACGGACCACAAAATTTGTTGTGCAGTTTCTCCTGAGTATGCCCCGTATGTAGGGGAAATCTACTGTTTGGGCGCATGGCAGGGCACAGAAGGGAGGGACCACCGTTTGACTTTTTGAACACAAAATTGCCTGGAATCAATGGCGGGCACCATGTCAGGTTGGAGACCCCCTGATGTGCCTAAACAGTGGAAAACCCCCAATTCTAATTCCAATCCTAACGCAACCCTAACCCCAACCCTAATCCCAACCCTAGCCATAATCCCAACCGTAACCACAACCATAACTCTAACCCCAACACCACCCTAACCCCGACACCACCCTAATCCCAATACCACAACCCTAACCCAACACAACCGTAACCCCAACCCTAGCTCTAGCCCTAGCCCCAACTCTAACACTAGCCTCAACTCTAACCCTCGCTGTAGCCCCAACCCTAACCCTAGACCTAACCCTAGCCCAACCCTAGCCCTAACCCCATCACTAACCCTTCCCCCCAATCCTAGCCCCAACCCTAACCCTAGTGACAACCCTAACCCTAATTCTAACCCCAACCCTAACCCTAGCCCCAACCCTAACCCTAGCTCCAGGCCTAACCCTAGCCCAACCCTAACTCTAACTCTAACCCCAACCCTAATAATCCTAACCCTAGCCCCAACTCTAACCCTTTCTGCAAAGAAGAGAAAAAATTCATTTTTTTAATTTTATTATTTTTATCTAACTAAGGGGGTGATAAAGGGGGATTTTCATTTTTACGTTTTGATCACTGTGATAGACCCTATCACACTGGCCGGCAAAATTCGGTGGGCGCACTGCGCAGGCACCCACCATTTTCTCCCAGGAAGAAGACGCAGAGGGCCGGGGGATGGAACAGGAGGGTCCGGGGATGGTGGAGGTACTGAGGAGGACCCCATTTCTCTCTCCTCTGGTATACTAGATCATATCATAGGAGAGAGAAATGAATGGGAAATCAGGTTTTTTTTGCAATCGCCGTTATTTGGTGAATAACGGCAATCACAAGACTGGGGATGTTAAAAACCGACCTGAATCATGTTCTCTGGCGTCTCAGCTACCTTGCTAGCCGAGACCCCAGAGATTTTCTGATGCTAGGGGGTGCTATACCCTTATTTCTCACCGCCGTTAAAAAGCGGCGCTGAGGAAAAAGGCCCCTTAACTGCCACCATTAAAAAGCGTATTGGCAGTCGTTAAGGGGTTAAAGATTTTGTTAACATTGTTTTATCATTGGAAAATGATGGGCTGTTTTGCTACCTGTCTGGCAATTGTGGGTAACTGATTGCTCCATTGAATCTGATCTTGAATCTTGAGCCTGGAATAATTAAAACACCACTCCACCACTTTTTTTCACTGCTGAAGTGGTGCTTTAAGTGTTAGTCCTCTGCTCCGGTCATATACTTACCCTCCGACATCTTCATAGTTTTTCATCACCAGTCCGATCCCGAGGTGCAATCTAGTGAACACAGCTACTGACTGGCTGTAACTCAGAAGCTACATCACAGGCTTCTAATGCAACTCTATGAGAGCCAGAACAAGGTCAGAACAAGCCTCCCATAGACTTACATTGATTAGTGACCGCCAGCTCCTCCACGAAACACTGGAGCAGCTGGCAGGTCGGCCACAAACTGCAGGAGATGGACTGAAGCGATGTCGAAAAACATGAAACGGCCAGAAGGTAAGTATCAGATGGGGACAGGGGACGTGAATTTTAAGCACCCCTCCAGCAGTGAAATAAAAATAAAAATGCTGGAGTGGTGCTTTAAGAAAACAGCAGTATGCAATTATAATAAATGTATAATGCTTAGTGGAGTTTAGTTAACCTCTGTGTAAGTTTAATTAACCTCAGTTTAGGCTAGGTTCTCACCTCCGAGTGTTATTTCATTTTTTCTATTTCGGCAAAGAAAAATTAAAAAGCAAAAAAGGAAATTGACAGCAGTGTCGAATTTATGAAATGATGAACACCAACAGCGCTGTTAGGGACAAAAATAGAGGTTTATGCTCGAGTGTTTTTTTTCTAGCATTTATAATGGATTCTATGACGGAACGTCCAATGCAGATGTTAACTAAGCCTTAGTGTAATGATCGCCAAGAAGCACAGATATTAGCTGTCACCAACTCATTAGCCCTATTGATTGTACAGTATATTAAAGTTTAAAGAACTGCACATTTTATCTACTGATTATATCAGATTTCACTATCAAACTAAATATGCCTGTGCGGCCTTGGCTTTGACTGCAGGTAAAGCTGTGATCATCCATATTTTTTGAATCTGGGCATCTTGCCCAGTAAAAAAGAAACTAATAAAATATAATAAAAATATAACAAAATTCAATTTGGCCCAATTCCCAAGGCATTATCATACCGGTGAATAGCCATCTTTGCCAGAGAAGAGCACAATTAAATCACACATATGTGTTAGCTGTTTATCTATGTCGCATATAGAAATTAAACACTTTACAGAAATTATAATGAAATTATGCAATCCAATTTCATATACCTCCTGTCATAGTAATTGGTATGTTGTTTATTGTACAGTTATGCCTCCTTTAAATATCCCCTTATATATTGCAATAGTTCCCGCCATGAGGATTGTATCTACATTTTTCCCAGGATACCAGTCTGAGAGGATATGAGCTGTAGATGCATTTTATGCTATAATTTAATCATATCTGGGAGATTATAAAAACTGAGATTGTTTAAAATATCGAGAATAAATGTAACTATTTTAAGAAAACCAAAAACTATCAGTATACACATTGCATTTATAATACTGTAGATGGTTAAATCAAGCACACACACTTTGTCATGCAATTAATGCTTTCGGAAGGCCAATCTGCAGCTGGTAAATGACTACCGATTACAGACATATAAATTGATTGTTTCATGGCTTGCTTAGACAGGCTGATGGCACTTCCAAGAGCACAGAACAAAAATAAACCCCAACATTTGTTGTGCAATTTCTCCTGAATGCGCCGATACCTTATCGATGAGGGAAAATCTACTGTTTGCGCACACGGCAGAGCTCGAAAGGGAGGAGCACCATTTGACTTCTTGAATGTAAAATTTGCTGGAATAATTAGTAGACGCCATGTCACATTTGGGGAGCCTCTGAGGTGCCTTACAGTGTAAACCGCCCACACGTGACCCCATTTTGGAAAGCACACACCTCAAGGATTTTATCCAAGAGAATAGTGAGTATTTTGAAAGCACAGGTATGACACAGAATTTGATAACATTAGGTCATCATACCGAATATGTCATCATTACAGTGTTGAGTGCAAGTGCCCAATACTGCAGTTTGCTTCGGTTGCTTGGGTGGGCACTAAATATTGCGGGTACTCAAGTGACATTCTCAAGTCCTGCCCATCATGTTTTGCAGCTGTTAGACACCCCAAAAAAACATGCGGGTATCTACGATATTCCTTGCATACCTGTGCACCCAATGCAAACTCGAGAAGTGAGCACTTCTGCTCAACATTAGCCATCATATCATCATTTTTTTTTTACTTTAAAAAAAATCCCAAGTCTTGCTCCAACACAACCCTAACCTTAACACACCCCAAACCCTAACCCTAACACACCCCTAACCCTAACACAGCCCTAGACCCAACCCCAACCCTAAGCCCAGATGCAAAGATTGGAAAAAATACAATAAAAAATATTTTAGAATTTTTATCTAACTAAAGGGGTGATAAAGGGGGATGGATGAACTTTTTTTTTATTTTAATCACTCTGATAGGGTCTGAATATTCACTAAATAACGGTGATCACGTGATTGGACACCGGAAAATCCGGCCCTGATCATGTTCTTAGAGGTCTAAGCTACCGTTAGTAGATTTTCCGACTCTGGGGGGCACTGCAGCCTTACTCCCGATCGCTGTTTTAAAATGGCAATGAGGAAATAAGTACCCTAAGCAGCCGCTGTTTTTATTATTTAAATAAATAATGAAAAAAAGGCGTGGGGTCCCCCAATTTTTGACAACCAGCCTTGCTAAAGCTCACAGCTGGGGGCTGGCATTCTCAAGCTGGTAAGGGGCCATGGATATTGTCCCCCACCAACCTAAAAACAGCAGCCTGCAGCTACCCAGAAAATGTGCATCTATTAGATGTGCCTTCTCTGGCACTTTGGCCGGCTCTTCCCACTTGCCCTGTAGCGGTGGCAAGTGGGGTTCATATTTGTGGGGTTGATGTCACCTCTGTAATGTCAGTTGACATCAAGCCCGCCACGGTGGCTCAGTGGTTAGCATTGCAGCACTGGAGTCCTGGGTTCAAATCCCGCTAAGGACAACATCTGCAAGGAGTTTGTATCTTTTCTCCGTGTTAGCATGGGTTTCCTCCGGGTTCTCCGGTTTCCTCCCACATTCCAAAGACATTCTGATAGGGAATTTAGATTGTGAGCCCCAACGGGGACAGCGATGATAATGTGTACAAACTGGAAAGCGCTGCAGAATATGTTAGCGCTATATAAAAAAAAAATATTATTATTATTATTATTATTATTATTATTATTATTATTAAAGCCCACGGCTTAGTAATGAAGAGGTGTCTATAAGTCACTTATACATTACTAATGCTATAGTTATATGTTAAATAAAGACACAGCCAGAATAAAATCCTTTATTAAAAAATGACAGACTCCTTTAATATTCTAAATGAATACATACTGTACTTACTGCAATGCCTAATTCCCCTATGCCATCGATCTCCTGTAATAAAAATAAAATAAAAAAACAACAACATACCATACCTGTCCTCGTTCTGTCCCACGCTGTAATCCATGTCTGATGCCCTCAGCAGCTCATTCACCAGTGGTTTTCAGCAGGGACGGTTGCATCTTGCACCATCCAGGTTGGAAACTATTTAGCCCCCAGACTTGGTGGGACAGAACGATGGGCAGGTGTGGTATATTGTTTTTTTTAAAATTGTTATTATAATAGGAGATTGAGGGCTTTGGGGAATTAGGCATTTCAACTGACATTACAGAGGTGACATTCAACCCAAAAATACAAACCCCACTTGCCACCCCTACAGGGCATGTGGGAAGAGCTGGGCAAATCACCAGAAAAGATGCATCAAATAGATGCACCTTTTCTGGGCAGCTGCGGGCTGCTGTTTTTAGGCTGGAGGGCCAATATCCATGGCCCCTTACTAGCCTGAGAATACCAGCCCTCAGCTGTGAGCTTTAGCAAGGCTGATTGTCAAAAATGGGGGGACCAGACGCCGTTTTTTAAAATTAGTTATTTAAATAATAAAAAAATAGTGCGGGGACCCTTCTATTCTTGATCACGAACCTTGCTGAAGCTGTCAGCTGAGGGTTG